>NC_030381.2:37633713-38258713 GCF_001625215.2 Daucus carota subsp. sativus | reverse complement strand
ACGGTAGCTTATCACGAATAAACCACGGACGAAAGGCCTTGCACATTAAAACAAGTATACAGACTCTTACAAAACTTTTAAAAGTAATATAACCAGAAAACAAGGCGTGTACATAAACTATGATTTTTTCACAAATGAAATTTAATCAGTTTGCTTGCTCGATCTGCATTATAGATTGCACCCATACACATATGTACCTCATGCTGGCACCCTTCGTCCGATGAACTTTGTTCTTGACTTCGAAATCAATAAGATTTTGTTTAATATTTAAATAATAAAGCACACGTAAAAGACATATAATAAAAAACAAATGATCATATCTTTTAATCTACACATATAAACAAACTATTATATAAACAAATAAAAGAAAGGAAAGAACATGACTAACAAAGCAAGATCGAGCTTACGCAAAATTCTCTTCCATAAAGCAATGAATTTGTTAACAAGACTAGATACATATTGGGGGTATTCATCTGCACCTTACATAGATTGTAAATATATAAACTGGCGACTTATAGTCCCCTATATATACATCAAAGAAAAAACAACCCATCATTATTAGTCTAAACCTAATTGAAGACATGACCAATCTAAATCACATCGGTGCTTTTAGGGGGGCTAAAATAATACGTTGAAGATTCATAAAACTTAGAACAAAAATTCTTACCTCACGATGTGCCGATCTGACAAAAGAAACATACTCGTGCCTAAATTGTTTAATTGGATCGATGGTGGTCTCACATTTCAGTTAGTAAGCCTCTTTTTTTACCTTAGTTATGTTGCTCTTAGCAGGTCCAACTCAAAATTAGAAATAGATGTATACATCTGTATATTTTCTACAACCAGTAACAAATTTCTGACTCATACATAAGAATTGACTTTCTGTAAACTATATTTCATAAAATGATAAAGAGGTACTGTATTGGTTAACACCCTATAAGATAATAAGAATAATAAATACATTTTTGGACACTGACATGGGTTTGGTGAAATATACTCCGTCGGGTAAGCATAATTTTTTTTTTTTTTTGGACTCATACATAAAGATGGATTTAGGCTCCATTCCAATTTAATCATCTTCTTTGAGTTTTAATTGATCAAATTGACCAATATTTGACTATTCAAAATCATTCTATTATAATTTTTTAAATTACACTAACTACTTTCAAAAAATTTAATGCTATGATCTAGATTATTTTTTTAAATTCTGTCTTATTTATGATTTCGAGTAACTTCATATAAAATAAAACAACACGGTTAATTTTTTAACCTTTTCATTAAAACATTAAGGCTGTAAATAAATTTTAAATGTTTATGAGCTATTACAACAGGGTTCATAAAATAATATGTCAAAGAACCTTCCATGCTGGATTTTGACTAGTACGCCATGTTTTCTTGATTTAGTACATAGATTGCTTATGGTCCGGCCCAAAAATGATATATGTTGGAAGCAAAGTATACGAGTGTGTATATTCATTGTTGAACTAAATTACAATATTTATAGAAAATAATAAGCAAGCATTGAGATGCTGAACATGATTAGTAAAAGGAAAATAACTGACAATTACAAGTATGTTTGTTAAAGTGAAACATATAGCAGAAGGTTTGAGTAAAAACAAAATATATGACTATACAGATATACTCAGCTAATATTATCGTACACCGATAGACCCTTTTTAACTTTAATTCGAAAATGACCTTTAAGCTCAGGCTTATAACCCAAACATACAGTCTCTAATTTTTTGCCCACTAGAGAGAATTATGAAAAGTGTGAGGAAGAAATGGTAAAATGAGATGGAAATACGAGAGAGTCGAGTTTTGATGCCTTATGTATTTTATAAAAAATTAATCCACCACTTTGAAATGACATATCTACACTCTCAACTCTAATCTATAATGGAAATTAATAATTAAAAGGGGCTGATGTATTTTCCGTTATGTTTAGATTTGAATGACAAACAAGAGACTTAACGGCTTACTTTTGTATACATTTGAATACACGGTTATTTTTTTATCCTTCACATTAAATAAGTTGTGAATAAGTCAAAATGTTTATGAGCTATTACAATTGGGGTCATAAAATAATATGTTAAAGAACCATTTTTTCAAAAAAGAGAGCTAAAATATCTACCGAATTGGCAACAAAGACATACTCGCGCCTAAATATCTTAATTGAATCTATGGATATCTCGATTTTAACTAGTAAGACTCGTTTTCTTTCCTTAGTACTTAGGTTGCTCATATATGTCGGAAGTAAGAGTATACACGTGTATATTTATTGTTGAACCGAATGACATTACCACATAAGCAAGCATGGAGATGCTAAACATGATTAGTAAAAGGAATAATAACTGACAATTACTAGTATGTTAAAGTGAAACATATAGAGAAGGTTTGAGCGTAAATCGAATATTTAATATACAAATATCAACTTAGCACATTCAATTACTCAGTTAACATTTTCAAACACTGACAGACACTTTTTAACTTAAATTCAAAAATGACCTTTAAGCTTGAGCAGTTGAGCTTGTAAACCAAACAAACCATCTCTAAATTTCTACCCATTAGAGAGAATTATGAAAAGTGTGAGGAAGAAATGATAAACTGAGATGGAGATATGAGAGGGATGAGTTTTGATGACTCGTGTATTTTATAACAAACTAATCCAGCACTTTGAAATGGCATGTCTCAACAATAATGGAAATTAATAATTAAAAGGAGCTAATGTATTTTCTATTATTTTGAACTTGAACTAGTAGTAGTTGAGCTACACAAGAACTGTGCGAAAATAGCACAACGAGTATAACATTATAATGATAGTGAATATATTATTAATATTGTTAAGCGTCGTCACATCTTATAAAATCTATCGATTCTCTCTATATATTATTTATTCTAATTTTTATTGATTATTCCTACTTTTATTATTTATATCTATGTCTCTTCTTCATTAAAATTTATACTTATAGTTTAACTAGTGTCATGCCATGAGTGCCTAATATATTTGAATATAACTCTTCTATATAATGAAATTTTACAAAGTTTTATCAGATATATTATGTCACATTATTCAGTTTTACTTGTAATTTATCTACTTTCACATTATATATATCACAAGAAATACTCTATAAATTATATTATTTTGGTGCGTTCTTATTTTTATAGTGATCAAACTATTCTAAGTTTGTTGCTCCTCTAGCTCAATCAAGTATAGGTGTTCATAAGAGTTTGATCGAATTTGGTACTTATAAAGGATTCCAGATAATAAAAGGTATTGATTAAATTAAGATTTGGAAAGAAAATATATTTGAACAATTGTACAGCATGCAAGTACCCTGTAATTGCAATGCAATTAAATCATCCATACCAATAATGGCAATGCAATAAAATCATCCAAGAGAAAAATTAATTTAAAAATCATCCAAATCATGAGCCCCATGTCTTGCACTATTGATAATTCTAAATCATCCAAACATAAATAAAACAAACCAAGAATTTTAAAATTCTAAAAATACTGTGAGACCAAATCTATCACTAGGTGACAACAAAATGGTTTCAATAAGCACTTGGCCAGATTCAGAGGCCACCCTGACTATTTCAAATTCGGAATAGTCCCACCAGCTTCTAAAATTTGTTGTTGCAGCTGCACATATACAGAGAGATGATTCCTTCAGCATAAATTAAAAAAACATATATATATATATATATAACATTGAAAATTGAGGATGCTAAAAAAAGAATCAAATCTATAATTTAATGAAAGTATATAATTATTTCATAAAATAAATGAAGTTGCGCGCAATACCCCTATTTTCTAGTCTATAAAACATTACAAACCCTATAAAAATTCTTGTTAAATTAATTACATGTTCAAATTAGTGTGGTTAGTACGAATATATAGATATTATATTTATTAAGTACTGTGTACACAAATAACAATGTTTAAATATAGTAATTAAGTAAAACATGTTGATTTTATATTTCTTAAGTTGGCACTACTAAGAGATGTTTAGAATGAGTATTATGATCTTAAACTCTCTGAAATATATGAACGCAGATGTTCGCAAAATCACTAAGAAGAAAAGCATGAAGCTCAACTGAAGGTGGAAAAACATAGTGTACTTACACGGAGCATCGTCTGCAGTTTGTCCTTTGCTAAGTGATACTCTTCCTTTATTTGGGAAAGGAATTCAAGGCATCTGCACAAAAGACACCTTTAAGACATCACATAATGTATCAACATGGTGTGCTGCAAAGTACTAGTGGCAACAACATAATCAATGGATTATACCAGATACAACACTATGTTTAAAACAAAATTGTGTACCAAAATCTAGATTTCTATATTTTTCTCATTGAAATATTATAATTATAAATCACATATCATTTTCGAGTGTTATTTGCCCAGTTTGCAGAATTAGGAAAACCTAGAGAGGATCAAAATCTAGATTTGAATGACAAACAAGAGACTCAACGGCTTACTTTTGCATACATTTGAATACGAAATACTCTAATTTCCATTTGAGAAGTGTATCAATTTTTTACCACCTAAGCTTTAACCAATTGATTCAATTAATTAAATTCGAGATCTACCTACAGTTAAGTACTACAATCCCTAGGGTATATATACTGGCTGGATTATTTCTAGATTCTTTTGGGTTAACATTTTTAGAATGGTAAAGAATTCACTAATGATGAGTAATTACACAGTCACGAAAATTTAACACAATTGTTCTGCACCCATTGCCATGCATACCTGCAAACTTGTGCATTTCACTGTAACAACTCCATTTGAATTCATAATATTGATTTACAAAACAAGTGAATTCTACTTATTGACATTAGTTATGGTATTTATAGTGTGAAAGAGAAGAAAGCCTGACTTTTCCTGATTTCCGGCATCATAATAAGCTTGAAAGCCTATGCATAAGTCATTCACCTTTCGAGCACCAACACTGTTACAAAGAAAAAAAAAGATACTATTAGTCAATAACTTAATACATGACCAATATAAAATACATAAACATATATAGTTGTAGCCAGCAAACATAATAGCTATATATTAGTGAAAGTTATATGACATGGGAAAATTGTAATGACATTCCCAACCATCATTTTTAGATAGCACGCAGTTACATGGACACAAACCACAGTACATCCTCAAGCAAATTAACACCGGTTGTATAAGTTTCATAAGATAAATAACAACTTACCAACGAATAAACCAAGGATGAAAGTGCTTGCACATCAAAACAAAAAATACAGACTCTTACAAAACTTTTTAAATCAATATAACCAACACACAAGGCATGTATATAAACTATTATTCTTTCACGGATACAAATTTAATTAGTTTGCTTGCTCCATCTGCATTATAGACTGTACCCTACACATGTGTACCTCATGCTGGAACCCTTCATCCGATGAACATTGCTCTTGACTTCGGAATTAACAAGATTTTGTTCACTGTTTAAATAATAAAGCAAAAGTAAATACATATAATCAAAACGAACAATCATATCTTTTAATCTAAACATATAGACAAAATATTATAAAAACAAAATAAACTAAAAGAAAGAAATGACTGACAGAGCAAGGTCGAGTTTAGGCAAAATTCCCTCCGATAAAGTAATGAATTGGTTAACAACAATTGATACAAATTGGGGGTATTCATCTGCACCATGCAAAGCCTGTAGATGTATAAACTGACGACTTATAATTCCCTGTATATACATCAAAGAAACAACAACTCATCATTATTAGTTTAAATCAAAATGGGGACGTTACCAATCTATATCACATTAGTGCTTTTTTGGGGGTTAGAATAATATGTTGAAGAAACATTTTTTTTGAAAAACAGAGCTAAAGAATTCTAACCTCGCGGTGTGCCGATTTGACAAAAGTAGTATAGTCGCGCCTCAGTTGCTTAACGGAATCCATGGCGGAACTAGTAACCCTCTTTTTCTTAGTTAAGTTCTTATGAATGTCTTAGAGGTGTACGGTGTATATGCTGGATGTGGATGTACAACTGTGTAATTTATTACTGAATTAAATGCGAGCAGCACGTAACCATAACAAATTTTGGACTCATATACAAGAAATGAATTCGGTGCACTATATTCCAAGAAATGATGGAAGTAGTAGTTAACGGTTACAACCCCATATAATTAATAAAAGACATACTAACCAACAACTACCAATATGTTTAATAAAGTGAAAGAAATGACACAAGGTTTGACTAAGTTTTTGTTAGGTGTACACAAATATCATATTTATTCAATTTTACTTATGTTTTATCTATTTTCGTATTAACAAGTGTAATAATTAAATATATCATAAGAAATACTATATAAATTACATTATATTGGTTATTATATTGGTGTTTGTTTTTATTTTCATAGTTTTCAAACTATTCTAAGTTTGTGGCTCTTCTGGCGTAATCAAGGATATATAGGTGCACATAAAAGTAACTTATAATTGCAATGCAATCAAATCATCTTGATAGAAGATATTTTTTATATATTCTCTCTCTAGGAGATGCTCAAATATAATCCCATGTTAGCCTAAAAACCTAAAAACTTACAATATGCACCCCTAGTTAGCACATCAATATTCTGAAATTTACACTTTCTACCCAAATGTCATGTCGGCAATGGGACCCACCGAGATGCCACATTACCCCACCATGTCAGCTACCACGTCAGTCATGGGCCGACCGACATGCAAGGGAGGGGGTGCCCAGGCACCCACTTGGGCCTGGGTTTAAACAATAATTTATAACAAAAATAATTTTGTAACCCATTAAAATTTTAATAAGAACCCATTTACCCGACTTTCAGTGAAAAATTTTGGACTTATACACAAGGATTGAATATTGGTGAACTATATTCCAAGAACCGATGGAAGTAGTGGTTAACACCCCACAAGAATAATAAATACCTTGTTTAACACTTATAAGTCCAGCTTCTGGTATTATAAGTTAGGAGTACTTATTCGTGTGTGTAATAAGTCAAGAAGCACTTATAAAAAGTTAGGAATGCTAGCTTTTGTTTCAGGGTTTCTACTTATTTCCCAAACACTTTAATTACTTATAAGTCTTATCTTGCTTCTAACTTCTACTCCACTTATTTATTTTAAGCAAGAAACACTTATTTTAAACTCACCTAAACGGCGTCATTGTTTCTGGACCGTTACATAAGAGACGGGGTTTAGTGAAATATACACTAATCGTGGAACTAAATAGAGGTAGCTTAATTTTTTTGACCAACTTATGGACGCTTTTTTTCCCCCTACTTGCCACTGTTACCAGTGTCATTTTTTAGGCAACTTCTTACTGTATCCTGTAGTTCAGTGTTCATTGACCTGTTTTTTGTGAACATGGAAAATCTGCAGGATTACAGCTGAAGTACCTGATCATGACTCTGAATCGGGTCCGGGTGGAGGGTAAGTACTGATAATGCTTTCCGAGAAAATAACAAATCGGGTTCGGGTGGAGAGTAAGTACTTATAAAATGAGTTTAGAGGAAAGAAAATTTGTAACTTGTATCATTAGTACAAAGTATGTACTATGTAAATTTACTAAATTGTGTATGTTACAAACCTACGATATTCTCATCGACTACTCAACTATTTACATGAATGAAAACTCAGGTCTCATTGTCATTGAGTATTTGAGTGCCTGACTGTGCCTGTAATTAACTAAAACATCATTTGAACTATCAAGGAGTATTTACATATTGATTGATAACATTATCTCAACGAAAATAGATATGGTATTCTTTTGATATCGTCTAGATCTTTAATCTTATCACCTCTTGCGGAAAGTCGACTGATTCAGACTTTTGGCAGGGGGCTTAAACTATATACTTAATAGCTAGGAAGATAAAAGGTGATGTTCAAACTAGCCATTTATGCAGAGGCATCTGTTTCGGCTTGTTGAAAACATTTGAGTCCCAGAATGCTGCGAGATGATGATCCTCTGCATCAAAAAGTTCTTCGTAATACCTCTTCCAATGTGACGACCTTCTACACCTTTTAACCATTTCCAAGCTCATGTGATCGCCTCTTAAGATCTGTAGAATCTGCAGGGAATTGAGTATGTTATTCATAGTCTTATAGTAGGTGGAGATTATGTGAAATGATCAAAGACTGTATATTGGATTTCTACATCTGCTTAAGATTGCTATCTAGTACTAATCTTCATCCAACAAGGTTCATTCGGGCATATACAAATAATCAAAATTTTAGCTAATAGCAGTACGTGCCTGACTCATTTGAGGACGCCTGATTGATGACTGCTGCACACACAGAAAAGCAGATAAAACCATAAGGTTCATCTGCAGGGAGTTGTAGTCATCAAGAAGTGAAGGATCAACAAGCTCTCTGATGTCATTCTTTTTCAGCAAAGGCTTTGCCTGTCATGAACAAATTCAATTTTAGTGCCCACATAATTATCAGTACATGTAATATATTTAGTAAGGGAACTTGAAGGCGTTGGAGATGAGAATGGAATGAAACATACCCACATCACAAGGCTTTGTTGTGAGTAATCCAATGCTCGACGTCCACTAATAAGTTCTAACAGCAGTACTCCAAAGGCGAAAACATCAGTTTTCTCATCTACTATGCCATGCATCAAGAACTCAGGAGCAAGATAGCTGCCAACATTAAAGATTCATGTTAAAGTGAATGCGATGAAACCTAAATTCATTGATGTACCACTCTAAATGGATAAGCAGGCTACAGAATGGATACAGATGTACGAACCCAAATGTGCCCTCAAATGTAGACACAGTGTGGTGAGTCCAGTGTTCCGGGAGCCATTTTGCAAGCCCAAAATCACAAATCTGTATAGAAAACAGTGAATCTCTAATGTAAGCTCATATCAATCCCAAGTAAAACTGAATTGAGGTTATACACAAAAGGAAAAACAATGCAGAAGTATGCAGCTCTGTGATCTAAATGTTGATAAAAACTGAAAAGGCAAGGCCACCAGGATCAAATGTGAAGGTACCTGAGGCTCAAAGTCCTTTGTAAGTAATATATTTGCAGCCTTGATATCTCTATGGATGATTCTCCTTTGACCACCTTCGTGAAGATATACAAGACCTTCAGCTGTTCCCAAGGCAACCTTATACCTAATACTCCAATCTAATCTTCTACCTGTTGCTGTAATTGATTACGATTTTGATGTCAACACACAACACGACAGTTGCAAACTTCAAGTGAAATGACAACCTTAAAAATTGAAGATAAACTATACTAACCATGAAGTACTGATGCCAGACTACCATGAGGAGAGAGCTCCAAAACAAGGTGCACGCCTCCGTCAACCCCATAACCAATCAACTTGGCAGTGTTGGGATGGTTGACATGGCCCATGATCCCAAGCTCTGCTAGGAAGTCTCCTATCCTATCCTGCTGGGATCCTTTAGTCAGTTTCTTAATTGCAACAAGCTGCCCATCTCGCAAACATCCTTTATAAACTTCAGCATAACCTCCCTTCCCGATCAGATTTTCTATTGCACAGAAAATCATAGTAAGTTAATCAAATGCTGCATATTATGCAATGTTGATATCTCAAATCACAAGCAAAGTACAAACCATGGCAAAAATTGTTGGTAGCAGATTGGAGTTGCGATAAGGTAAAATTCTTCCAATGAGGCTTAAAGTAGTTCAAATCTGAATCGGCAGGGGGACTTGCTGCCACGTTTTCCCTCATGCTACTGCTAAGTCTCTTAGAAAGATTAAGAGGATGCAGGGTGCCTATATGTCTCTTTGACTTTGTTTTCAGTAGTTGCACAAAACCAGCCCACCGAGAAGGGGGTTTTGAGAAGTGCTGATCTTTAATTTCTGAGGTGCTTTCTTTCGTAGAGACACTGTCGGAATCTGTATTCTTCAAGTAATCTTCAAGTACCCCAGTAGGTGAGTATGCATCTTCTTTTTCTTTCTCCATACCTCAAAACCAAAATTATCTACAACAAATATCGACATATTTCAGCACAACTATTCTGAGAATTGTCAAATATGCTGAAACTAAAGCCAAAATTCATTCAGCTTAAAAAACAAACAGTAAAATCATAGCACCAGGTGCAACAGAGTTGCTTCTAGTTCAACATAACAATCACTAATACCTTGAACATAAACCTCAAACATATGAATTTGACAAAACACTAAGAGAAACATGAAACAAAAACAAGAATCCATGAAAAAGAAAACTATCACATAAATTTTAACTCCTTTATTCATAATGGTCGAATTCCAGATTTTTAAATACTTATACACATGCCTCCAGGCCCTCCACCAAATCTCGAACCCTTCTCAACCTCTTAACCAGGTAACATAACAGTGCATACTAATTTCCTAACAGATGCTTCAAATAATCAAAACCCATATACCAACAAGACAATAACACAATTATTCAACAAAATCCTGATAAATTGCCAAAGAATTCTAAACAAGCATAATAATAAATTAAAAAAAAAAAGGTTCAGGCTAAGAGAACATACCAGTGATTCTTGAACATTATTCACCAGAAATGAAAGAGAGAGCAGGGAATAAATATGTATGAATTATATTTCAAGAAATGAGTAAAGGGGTGAAGCAAGAGGTGTATAATTCAAGTTTACAGATAAAATTTATCTGGCATGGGCTCTTATTACCACTTCTTCAAGATACCACTTTCCAAAAAATTCTTGGATGTACTGTAAGAAGATCTTTAGTTCCCTCTATTTCTGTGCACACCCTTTTGTAATAAGACAAATAAAGAAAGATTCATCAGAAGAAAAGAGGGAAATAAATCTAAATTTTTATGTGTATCTGGTAGAAGAGGCTGTTAAGATACTGTTTGATCAGAGTTGCAGTTCAAGAACTGAAAAGTTGATGAATTTAACAGAGAATGCAAGGAGAACAACATTAAATTATTTTTAGATTTCATTGTCAACTTTAATAATAATGTTGAGAATAGTACTCTAATATTCTTTTCGAGTCAGATACGCCAGCTCTAATTGTACATTTCGTAGTTGTGCTCCCCCGGTCCACAGCCATCATGTCCAGTGTACTTTTTTGACATATATCACATATATACCACTCTAAATTGTTGTATATTTCTAAAAATTCTCGATTTTCTGATTTGTGTAGATCTGAAATTGCCAATTTGTGTGATTATTGCATAAATTTTAATAAGTTGATCTGTGATTTAACTGATTAATTCATTATATTAGCGAAAGAGATCTGAATCAAGGTTCAACATAACGTAAGCACGTGTATTTCTTACATAGAGGAGAAAAGGCCTTGCTCAAAATTGTGAGTTCGTTTAATGGAAAAATTATTATTTAATATATATCAAATAATATTTTACTTACTCTACTGTAAAATTATTATTCGTTTTCGATATTTACATGTTTAGAGTTGACGTGTGGTTCATTAAATTGATTTTATAAATTACTCTCTTCGTCCCAATTTATTCTATACGTTCGCTATTTGACGCGCACTTTAATGCCCAATAAAATGTAGTTTTATAACTTATTTTTAAATTTTCTTTTCTGAATAAAATTTAATAGTTTAGGGAAGCATTAAAGTGCGTGCCAGATAGTGAATGTATAGAATAGAATTAAGTAGAAGGATTAAAGTGTGTGCCGGTTCCGCTGCGTGTACAACTTAAGAGACCAGAGGGAGTATATTTATGTAATTTTAGGACGCTTAAATATTGTTCTAAAGTAAACTATATATATTTTATTTAATTTATTTTTTCAATTTTTTCATTATATAATATACATAAATTTCAATTAAAATTTGATTGATCAGAAAAAAGTCAAAACTAAAAAACGGCGGCAGAACAATTTCAATAATGTGTCTAATTTAGACCAATATACCAATTTCTCTTAAATATAATAATGAAAATGACGGATATCTAAAAAGTGTTTTTAAATTTATTTTTTGCTGAATCTAATTGATAACATATGATTGGTTACAGCTTACGGTCGAAATTAATAATATACTGGTTTAAATTTGTCTGTTACGTTATATTATAAAAAAGTATAAAAACAACATTCGGAATACATATTATTACTCGAGGATCTTAAAAACTAACCAAATTAACAAGATAGTTTTATATAAATTCACTTTAAGGAAACGTGAAAGCCACCTTAATTGTCTAATCATTCAATAGCAAGGTGCCTGTCACTATTCAATTAACAAAGATTATTGTACCTGAAAACTTCAAAGTGTGACAATTAAGAAGGATTATAATTAAGTTAGTATCATATTGGCGCCTCCCCTCCCCACCAGCATCTTCTTATATTGACCATACTTCCCAATTAAGCTAATAGATAATACTGAAATCACAATTTAAAATAATTGTGTTTGTGCTTGCTTACCTTAGAGCATCTCCAAGAGCCTCCTTGTTGGCTCCTAAATATAATATAAAAAATGTGGCTCTTAGCAATTTAGGACAAAGTTAAGAGTGTAAACTCCAACAATACTCTCTACATCTCTTCTCTATTTCATATTTTATTCATATTTGGGCTCCACTAT
Organism: Daucus carota subsp. sativus; assembly: GCF_001625215.2. Lineage (NCBI taxonomy): Eukaryota > Viridiplantae > Streptophyta > Magnoliopsida > Apiales > Apiaceae > Daucus > Daucus carota. The sequence continues at coordinate 38,246,179 of NC_030381.2, read as the reverse complement.
AACAAAAGAGATGGAAAGATGGAGGTGAATTGGAGGGAAGGACTTTTTTATTGTGAAAAAATAAGTTAGGAGCAATGTAGTAGCTCTTAACTTTGAGGAGAGAGGAGAGAGAAATAAGAGGCTCTTAGTGATTTAAGAGCCACTTAAGAGTCTTGGAGCAACATTTTTCCTCTCCCTCCTCAAATCTCAAATTAGGAGCCTAAATAAAGAGGTTAGAGCATCTCCAAGAGCATCCTTGTTGGCTCCTAAATATAATATAAAAAATGTGGCTCTTAGTAATTTAGGACAAAGTTAAGAGTGTAAACTCCAATAATACTCTCTACATCTCTTCTCTATTTCATATTATATTCATATATTGGGCTCCACTATAACAAAAGAGAGGGCAAGATGGAGGTTGATTGGAGGGAAGGATTTTTTTATTGTAAAAAAATAAGTTAGGAGCCATGTGGTGGCTCTTAACTTTGAGGAGAGAGGAGAGAGAAACAAGAGGCTCTTAAGATTTAAGAGCCACTTAAGAGTCTCTTGGAGCAACATTTTGCTTCTCCCTCCTCAAATCTCAAGTTAGGAGCCTAAATGAAGAGCCTCTTGGAGATGCTCTTATCATTGCTTATTTCGTACACATAATCTCCTTACACAAGCACACGAAGTGAACCATAATATCCATCATTTCTATTGCTGTGATGATGAGCTCACTTGATTGCCAAGCTATTCCATGTCATTGGTTGCATTATCATGTTGATTTTGGTGAGAGTTGTGTCATTTACGATCTAGATTTTGTTGGCCTCCGGATTATAAAAAATTAAAAAGAATATAACATATTCTATTTTGAATGAAAATGAAAAAAATAATTTGAAATTATGAAGTCTATGTTTTTTTTTCCTGAAACAAGAAGTCTATGTTTTTTTTAAAGGGAAAATAGATTTTTTTGTCACCGAACTTATTATGTTTTTAGAAATTTGCCACTGTACTAAATTTTTTTTCCTTTTCGTCACTGATGTTAGGTTTGGATTTGTTTTTAGTCACTAACTTAGGTTCGGATATGATTATTAGCATTGTGATAATTTTTTGTAGCATTATTAATACATAGTGATAGTATATAATTTTTTGATAATATGATGTATGTTTATATCTTTGTATATAGCAGCAATAACATAAAATGAGGTGATATAATATTAAAATCAGGAAAAATCGTAATTAGAATTCTAGAAATTCATTAAATCATCAGCATGGAATCAATGACTTCAAATAATTAATGCTCTCCATGATAAAATAAAGTCTAATTGAGTGATACGATGCATCATCTTTTACTATTAAAGTTTCAATCACCTAGTTCAGCCTAAGATCTCTCTTAAATTTATCTTCATAATTTTTAATAACTTTATCTTATTATAATTTTCAAGATAAAGATAAATTAATAGAGAGGAAAACTTAATCTTCGATGATTTATGAGATTTTATTTTTGTGTATAAAAATTCAAACACTAAAATTTTTATTCGAAAAAAAATAAAATAATTTAGGGCTTTTTTTATTCATAACCACGTTTTCAATCTTATTTTCAAAAATACTACCTTCTCCAATCTTATTTTCAAAAATATTACCTTCTCTAAAATATTTTCAAAAATACTGTGTTGCATATGCAACCATATATGCAACTGAATTCCTGATTTCAAGTTCCAGTTTTCAAATGTCATTTTCGACCTCATCTTTGGAATCGATTTTTCAGTTGCATATATGGTTGCATATGAGGTTGTATTCAGTCGATTCTATTGCAATCTAATGGCCCCGCCAGAGGCACCCATACATCAGTGACAACTTACAGTTTTCAGTTGCATTTAGTTGCATATGTGCAACCTCATATGCAACTAAATGCAACTGAAAACTGTAAGTTGCAACTGATATGGGTGCCTCTGGCGGAGCCATTAGATTGCAATAGAATCAACTGAATGCAACCTCATATGCAACTAAATGCAACCTCATATGCAACTAAATGCAACTGAAAACTGTAAGTTACAACTGTAAGTTTTCAAAAATTTTATTGCATTTAGTTGTAAGTTACAACTAAATGCAATAGAATCAGGAATTGTAGTTGCATATATGGTTGCATATGCAACCACCGTATTTTTGGAAAATATTTTCAAAAAGATAGTATTTTTGAAAATATTTTAGAGAATGTAGTACTTTTGAAAATAAGATTGGAGAAGGTAGTATTTTTGAAAATAAGATTGAAAAAACAGTATACAAGATAATTCTCATAATTTATGAGACCACACTTTTAGAAACCGTAAAATGCGTGTTAAACTCTTATTACCGAATATAAACGATCTTGGGTACATAAAAGTACTATATATAAAGATAGAAATATATCAAATCATCAAAATATTACAGGTTATTACTATATTCTAATAATATTGCAAAGAATTAATATAATGGTAATAATCAAATCCGAACCTAACTTTAGTGGCAAAAAAAATTCCGAACCTAACATCAGTGACTAAAATGAAAAAAAATTTAGTTGAGTGGCAAATTTCTAAAAACATAATAAGTTCGGTGACAAAAAAATCTATTTTCCCTTTTTTAAATGAATATAAATAAAATTTTGAGATATTATATAATTTGAAATGGGCCTTGTGTGTCGTGCCCGTGCAGACACATTTTGGGTAAGTGATATTGGCATATGACGGTCCATCAAACTGGGTTTTCTTAGAAATAAACGGTCCTTGACAATATGGGCCCAGGCTCTATGTCCTCGTCCAAACTTCCCGGATCCCATCCACTAGTTAATCATTTTTCGCAATTCGTCGCAAGGATTAGATATTCAATTACTTAGTTAAATATTCGATTAATTTTTATCAAATTAATTAATTTTCGATAATTTTTCTTCGGTAACTTCATCAATTACATATACTTCTCGCTCCCAATTATACTATAACAATTTCTTCTTTTTCTTCTCAAGAAACTATAGTTACAACGGGGATAATTGGATAATTCTTCACGGTGACATGTACTTCCTCTCTTCTTTTTTCATTTGACGCTCTCATTTTAAACATACAGTACTTTGACCATATTACAAATAAAATATATTATCAAAAATTTATTTCACCAATAGTTACTTTTATTATAAAGTCATAACATATTATTACGTGTTAAAGATCAAAATATTAAATAAAAACTAGAGGGAATATGTCCCATTTTAACATTTTTTTTATTTTGTTACCTGTATTTTAATGTGTAAAAATCTATGTTTTTTTTTTTTTTTTGATAATAATAAAAAAAAATCTATGTTTAAATATAATTTTTTTTATAAAACTTACCACAAATGAAAATTTTAAACGATGCCAAACTTTTTATTATATATAAAAAAAAATTAAATTTTTGTATTCATTTCTGTCAAAAAAATAAATAATTGTATTCATTAGTGCAACTTGCAAGCTTGACTTTGAGGCCACAGTACAAGTCCCAGATGATTTCGGTTCAAATTATTTCAAGGAATGTCTGGTTCGGTTACTTCGCAATTGCAGCTGATGGCCTATGTGCTAAGATTGTCTCATCTTCATTTGGTGGCAACTCATTTTCTGGTAACACCTTCCATCTGCTGCTTCTCCATGCAGCTTTAAGCTTCTTAACTTGTCTGCCAATAACTTCACCTTTATAACTCTTATGATCCAGTTGTCAGCTGCTAGTTTTTAAATGCGCTTCATCTTTATAACACCTTATTTGTCTAAAAATTGGATTTGCATTTGCTACCCGACTACTTCTATTTTCTTTTCTCAATTAATACAGTCTTTTGTTAGTTTATTTTCTGCCTTCGTTAAGTCTCTTATTAGTTTATTTTCTGCCTACTGAATTATTTTGTTAGCCAGTGATTTGACATTATATTGTTAAATTTTTTCAATATAAAAAAATGGATTTGTGTTGACGAGATACGTTAGGTGTTAGGTGTGATAAGTAGATCAAGTGGTACTGGTCATAGTATAGCTCTCCAAAGGGTCATGAACTCATGATACTTGATACTTTGGCCCTCCTTGATTTTCAGTTGTGGCTCCGCCACTGGTTACTCACGTGGATTGTTTAAACCTAGCTACTTACATATGTAACACATCTCTCAGGCCTTAAGCATTTTAGAACATAATACTACCACATGGCCTCCCTTGCTTAAATATTACCACATGGCCTCTTACAATACTAAAACTAAATTCCAAGAATTTGCCATCCGAAGTTACATACAGGCCACCAAGTGTAGTCACAACTGAGTCTGATCAAACATGAAACAACCCCTAGTACTAGTAAAGAACAGTTATTCTCGAGTATAAGTTTCCCTTAACTAAAAGACCATGAGTCTCCGGCAAAAAAAAAAAAAAAAAAAAGACCATGAGTCACAGTCCTCAGACTACCAGTATAGAATGATGTCAATGTCCCCAGTCCTCTTCTTCCTCGCAATATTCCACTCCTCCCTCACCTCACACCATCTCCAACAACATTCCTTTCTGATCCCGAACAAATTCATTTTGCGATGCCAAGCAAAATTGATCAATCAATAAAATTCTAAAAATTAATACATAAAAAATAATCAAAGGACCAAATTTCTTTTGATATTCACTTAACTTCAAACAAAGTGGCCAATCTATTTTACAAAGCACCGCCAAGTGCCAATTAATAATTAAACGCCACGATACTCCACGTTTACAGTAAACAAATATGTAACAAAAATAGCACTGAAATTCCCAAATTTTTATAATGAATACTTCTTTGTTCATTAGAAACATGTGCCTAAAAGGCATTATATATTCTCCTGTTATTGATTCTATCACTGGCATGAATCTGAAAGTAACACTCCTAGAAACAATGTCAAAGTTTCAGATTTTCATCAGTATAATTCTAGCGTTTTGTTCTGTCGCCGCATCCCAGCCCATCATTACCAGAAACACCACTGTGAAATGCCCTCTTGACTTCAGCATCATCAGGCAATTCACAGAGGGTTTTAGACCTTCTGAACCAGTTTCAGACCAATGCCTATTGATTGTCCAAGGCATCCGCCTCGTTCAATCTGATTACCTTCGTCGTACAAACTCATTCCTACCACCATCCTCATCATCCGAGTCATGCTGGAATGATTACCAGAACCTCATTAACCAGTCCTCAAACAGCTTTGATATTCGGACCACTTGTGGATTCCAGACACAATGGATTGCTCAGGGCTGTGAAAACATCACAACGCGATCAGAATATGAAAACATCAACTCCAATGCTACTTTAAATGGTGTACTTCAAGCTTGTAATCAGTCACTGCATAGTGGAGAGGCTTGTGCAACATGCACTACAAGTCTGTCTGCCTTGTTACCCTCTGATGTGCAGGGGGTGAGAGTTGGGAATGTTTCGGATTGTACTGCATTTAAGTCCATCTATGCTGCTGCATTTGCTAATTTGGATGGTCCAGCTAATAGAGATACTGCTCAGCGTTTGTTTGCTCTTCCTCTTGATAGTTCTAAATCCAACAAGAAACATAGAAATACACTGATTGCTGTGTTTTCCTTGTTGGTTTTTGCTAGTTTCGGTGGGTTAGGCTAACAAAGGGGTATGAAATGATACAAATCTGGAATAGGCGGTATTATAACTTGTGATGTGTGACTAGTTCATATATACAAGTACTGATCTCTCTGGCTGTGCATCTTCATCAAGGACTATCATCTTACATTGTGTCCATTTCGGTCTTTACTCTGCTGTTAATGTTTCAATTTACTCGTGTGTTTTTAGTTTATTAATTTCCACAGTTGTTGTGCTTGGAATTTTATTTCAATAAAACTATTTCTAGACTAATTCTGTGAGATGCGAGAGGATGAATGATGGGCCGTCCAAGTCCTTTTTACTCAGACCACTGGGAAAATTTCAGTATTTAGATCTCTTACCCTCCATGAGATCTTTCTAAAACACGCTTAACTACCAAAGATGATTAAAGGATAGATGAGATATGATTGCCCAATGTTGGTCCCTTGTGAACGGAAATTGACATATATGTTAAACCTTATATCATACTTCGAAATGATAAAGAGCTCTTAAAGCCTTTACATAGTAGAGCACTTTTCTAATGTTCATTCACCACCTGCCCCTCATAGTGGTTGCCGAATCTTGAATTGCAGTCCCTGAATAAGAGCCATTACAAGCTTTGACCCCCGTGTAGAAAGATGGAAATCTGTTGACTTTGGGCACACAATTTAAAGCTCATTGACCGCATAGCTACATGACTTATTTTTAAAATTTTATTTTTGCAAATAAAAATTAAAATATGAAATTTTCATTTACAAAAGAAGAAAAAAAATAAATTCGGAAGTAGACGGTCAATGCACCGTGCCCAAAGTCAACTAGCTCATCTAATTGGGATGGAGGTAGTACTAATTAATTTAACCTTTTTTACTTGTGACCATCTGAGGATTCTTATTCTCTCTAGGAATAAATCATCAAGTAGTAGTTTTAAATTTATTTCAACTCCGAATCAGCTTAATTTTTCTGGGAACTCAGTTTTGGGATTCAGGCTGGTTGCTCTTAGTACTGAACATGGACTGCGAAACCTGTCTGCATCTATCTCAGGTGTTAAATTCACCTAATAATATGAGAGCCAAAGTTTTGGTATAACAATCAGTCTCCAAGTTGCAGATTAGTCAATATTCTTCTGCAAAGCCGAGTGGTTGATTAAAGGAACTTACTAAAGAAATACAATCTTTGACCCCACGTGTTGAATAATGCCATGGCCTTAAAGGTTCCATATGTAGTAATTTTATAGGAGCTGTTGCTTAATCTTGTCTTAATGTGCTTCCTGTCACTTTCTTAGACATAACATGGGTGTTCTATAGATTACATATTAAATTCCTCGTAGTTGCTAAGTTCATTCCTAAAGAGCAATCCTATTCATAAGTGTTGTGAGAATTGTGTTCATTTGAAACAACTCCTAGTCAAGAACGATGATGTCCAAGTCTGCATCTCTCTTCTTATTCTCCTTCTTATTCCTCGGGTTTTTTTCTACGTCCTCGTCTGAATCTACCAGCACTGCAGACTGTCCACTAGATTTCACCGTCCTGAGACGCCTGCGCCAGGCTTCAAGAAATTCCAAGAATGACTTCACTCAATGTGTCTGGATCCTGCAAGGCATCCGTCTAGTCCAATCTGAGTATCTCCTTCAAACGAACTCATTTCTTATCTCCACTGCATTCTCTGAATCTTGTTGGCAGTCACTGCAATTGGTTTTCAATGAGTATCCAAAGCATTTTGATATTCAGTCCACATGTAACTTCAGCAACCAACTCATAACTCAGGGTTGTCATAACATCACAACTAGGGCTGAATACGAAGCTAAAAACTCTCAGTCGACTTTAAAAAGCATAGAAAAGGCTTGTAAGCATTCAGAGTACACCAGCCAGGCCTGCGCGATATGTAATTCAAATATTAGCTTCCTTCAACCGTTGGATTCTTACAAGGTTCCGCCAAATGATATGATGAGAGGCCAGGCTGATTTGTATAAATCTGAGTGTGTGGGGTATAAGTCGATTTATGCTGCTGCTTTTAGTACTTTGTCTGGCCCAACTGATCCACATAATGCCAAGTGCTTCTTTAATCTGACTTTCGATAAATCTAAGCGAAACAAGAAAATTAGAATTACTTTGATTTCTGTATTTTCGGCATCTGGGTTTTTGATTATGGTGATAGCTTTTGTTGGATTTTGGTGGATGTGGAGAAAAAAGCGCGAAAAGAAGAAGACCAAGGGGATTTTGGATTCTAATCTTTCTCATTTGGACTCGATTGGTGGAAATAATGCATTGATTAAGTTTTCCTATAGTGAAGTTGAGAAGGCTACAAAGAATTTCTCGTTATCCAACATTATTGGGAGGGGAGGATATGGTAATGTGTACAAGGGGGTTTTGCCAGATAGGACTGAAGTTGCATTGAAGAGGTTCAAGAATTGTTCTGCAGCTGGGGATGCAAGTTTTGCTCATGAAGTTAGAATTATAGCCAGTGTTCGCCATGTCAATCTGGTGGCCCTTCGAGGGTACTGTATAGCCATGACGAAATCTGAAGGCCATCAGCGGATAATTGTGTGTGATTTAGTGAAGAACGGAAGCTTGCATGACCATCTCTTTGGCCCGGCTGAGAAGAAGTTGAGTTGGCCAATTAGACAAAAGATTGCGCTTGGAACAGCTAGGGGATTGGCTTATCTGCATAATGGGGCACAGCCTTCTATAATTCACAGGGATATTAAAGCTGGTAATATACTTCTGGATGAGGACTTTGAGCCCAAAGTTGCAGATTTTGGGCTTGCGAAGATTGCACCTGAGGGAGTGTCACACATGAGCACTCATGTCGCTGGAACAATGGGTTATGTTGCCCCTGAGTATGCTCTTTATGGAAAGTTGACAGAGAGAAGTGATGTCTATAGTTTTGGGATTGTGCTTCTTGAACTTGTAAGTGGTAAGAAGGCACTTCTTAAGCATGGCGATGACCAGCACACTCTTCTGGCAGATTGGGCGTGGTCACTGGTTAAAGTCGGGAGGCCATTAGATATAGTTGAAGAAGGTACTCCAGAGCTAGGACCACCCGAAATCATGGAAAAGTATGTAATGCTTGCAGTGCTTTGTTCTCACCCACAATTATATGCCAGGCCTACAATGGACCAAGTTGTCAAGATTCTGGACTCAAATGAGCCAGTTCCCGTGATACCAGAGAGGCCTAATTCATTCACAGCTAACGTTTTTGGTACTGAAACGCCCATTAGCAGCACTGGCTCGAATTCTATGTCTAGTTATTCTACATACTAGCAGTACATTGATATTAAATGTAATTGTACATAGTTATAAGGATATCTGATAACTTTAAAAACAATTGGTTTGCCGCTGCAGCAAATTCATGCTTTCAGCTTATTAGTTATGTCTAGACATTCTTTAGCAAGCACAGAGTTCCACTCACCACCCATATTAAACTGTACTTAAATTTTAATAAGCCTGATTAAGACAACAGCTAGCACAGCACTTAATCATATCCATCTATGATTACTTTTAAATTACTCTTTATCAGAATGGTGAGGACCAACGTTTTCTCACATTATATGATGTGTGGGAACCAGATAATCTTAATAATTTATTAAAGTTGTCAGTAAAAAATAATGGGGGCTTTGTCATAGGATACTCTACCAGAAGACAGATCCAAAACAGAGATAATTAAAAATATGTAATAGTGCGTTTGTATATTTGCAGTCCGCAGAGGGTGTCTGAGGAGCAGGCAGGTTCAGGGAAACAACGGTTCCCCTAGTTCCGCGAGACCTTCTTACTTAAAATTTAAAATGGCAAAAAATAAAAATGAAAATCGTCCAGTCTATCAGCCCTTACAATTTTGGGGTGGAAGGAGCGGAATTATCAGTGTATGTCTGATAGCCGGAGTAAGTGGACAAATGACCTGAGTTAATACTGCTAACGGATCTCTCTATATCATCAATATCAGCAGTAATAGGGAGAGCGCGTTCAGGGATCACTGGAACTGGCAAATGTGACTCCAAGATCTTCACGACTTGATCCATTGTAGGCCTGGCATACAACTGAGGATGAGAACAAAGCACAGCTAGCAATACATGCTTTTCCATGATATCAGGGGAGCCTAACTCAGGAATACCTTCTTCAACCACATCCAGGGGTCTCCCTGTCCTCACCAATGACCATGCCCAGTCTGCCACAAGCGTATGATGGTCCTCCTCGAGCTCCAGAAGTGCCTTTTTCCCACTTAAAAGCTCAAGAAGAACCACCCCAAAGCTATAAACATCACTTCTCTCAGTCAGCTGCCCATACAATGCATATTCTGGGGCAACATAACCCATTGTTCCAGCAACCCGGGTGCTCACGTGTGTCGCTCCCTCAGGTGCAAACTTTGCAAGACCAAAGTCTGCAACTTTAGGCTCAAAGTCATCATCCAATAGTATGTTACTACCTTTAATATCCCTATGAATTATAGTAGGTTGTGCTCCATAATGCAAATAAGCCAGCCCTCTAGCTGTTCCAAGTGCAATCTTTTGTCGAATAGGCCAACTCAACTTCTTTTCATCCGAATCAAACAGATGGTCATGCAAGCTCCCATTCTTCATCAAATCACACACAATAATCCTCTGATGCCCTTCAAAATTTGTGGTGGCTGTACAATACCCTCTTAGTGCCACTAAATTCACATGGCGGACGCTTGCAATCACCTCAACTTCATGAGCAAAACTCGCATCACCAGCATCCGAACAATTCTTGAACCTCTTCAATGCAACTTCAGTCCCATCAGGCAGAACACCTTTATACACATTACCATACCCTCCCCTCCCAATGATATTCGCCCTTGAGAAATTCTTGGTCGCCTCCTGAATTTCATCAAACGAAAACTTGATCAACGTAGTACTACTAGTGATTGAATCAAGAGCAGATGAACTCATTTTACTCCACTTCCTAGTAATCTCCTCCTGTCTCTTCATCTTTTCCAGCTGCTTCTTTCGCCTAATCCACCAAAACCAAGAAAATCCCAGCACCGCCATAATCAAAAACCCTGATGCCAAACACACAGACACCAAAGTGATATTCCTCTGTTTGTTGTTGGATTTGGAATCATCAAAAGTAAGACTAAACAAACACCCTGCAGTACCTCTATCAGCCGGGCCAAACGAATGGCCAAAAGCGCCAGCATAAATAAACCTATACGCGATACAATCTGAAACATTCCCCACTGATTGGTTCCCCTTGTTCACCTGATCAGTTGGTTTCAACACAGAAATACTTATAGTACATTCTGTACAAGCTGCCCCGCTGATCTCCAACGTCTGGTTACAGGCCTTGGAAACATTAGCTACCGAGTTTGAGTTAATTTTTTCGTACTGAGATCTTGTTGTGATGTTTTCACAGCCCTGAGATATCCAGGGTGTTTCAAATGCACATGTTTTGCGAATATCAAAGCTGTTTGGGAACTGATTGAAGAGGTCTTGGTAATCGTTCCAGCAAGATTCAGAAGCCGAAGATGGGGGAAGGAATGAGTTTGTGCGGCGGAGGTAATCGGATTGGACATAATGGAGACCCTGGAGAATTGATCGACATGGTTTCTCAGTTGAGTTGGAAGGCCTAGAACCTTGAGCGAGTTCCTTGAGGACATTGAAGTTAAGGGGGCATTTCACTGAGGTATTTGCGCTAGTAGGCTGAGATGTACACAGAGAACAGAACCCGAAAACTAGAACGATGAAAATTTGGAGTACTGACATTGATAATGATAGGTGCAAGTAACGACGACTCGTTAGAGCATTAGAAGTATCAAAAGATTATCTGATTAAGTACTCAGTTCTGGCTTCATGGAAGGGACGAAACTAGAAGAGTTTTGGATGTTCTTGACTAGTGAGGATAGAAGTGACAGGTGAACGCGGCTGGAAAGTTGTAATTTCATCATTCTGTTATTAGTTTAAGGCGCACTTTTGGGAATAAGAATGTATTGAAATGCCTTTTAGGCTAGCTGCTGAGAAACATCCACTTAAAAACTAAACTTGCATATACTGCTTTTCTTTTCAAACTTGATGTCCTATATAGCAGGTTCAACATCAGCACGGAGGTAATTGTCACAATCATTTGTCAGGACCATCTATAGAAAATCTTAAATTATAATGGGTAAACACCAAAGATTAGTTACGAAATTGTAACTTTGCAATATGCGACGACTCTGAGTCTCTGATCACACGACAAGATTTTATGCAAGTAACCAAGGATTCTTAATCATCAAGCAAATATTAATGCCAGTGGAAATCATTGACTTGATGATTTAGGGTGTGGTAATTAATTACTAGTCTTCCAGAAATATTTGCGCTCATGTGTTTCCTTGGTTTAATATATTTAGCACAACGTGGGTGATTTTTATAATTCAAGTCCAAGAAGTTGCAGTCTCCATTGCTGTAGCTGCTCAGTAGTGTAATATGCATTCCACTAGTAAGTAGTCAGAATTGAGTCCACTGTCCACACAAACGCAACAACATATTTGAAGCTTCGTATTCAGTTTTCAACCCAGCAGTCTGTGTGTTGGGTTGGTTTTGGTTATAATAATATGATTTTGTTGGTTGTTGAACCATTTTTTAAAAAAAAAATTATATTTTACTGAATTAGTTTTGAATTTGTTATGATTATTGACTGTTTTGGTTCTAAATATTGCCTTGGAATCTCAGAAAATTTTGTTACTATTTTCAGCCGTTTTGGTTCCATCAGGCCCGGCTTTAAACCTATGCATCTCATGCAATGGCGTGAACCTGCTTTACACAAGGCTCATTTTCAAAATAAAAAAATTATATATATTAATATTGGGTCGCGTTGAAAAGAGAACCGATACTTAAAATAGAACTACAGAACTATAAAACCACTGAGGTTCTCTCTCGAACATGACCCTAAAATTATAATATACAACCTACATTAGATAGCAAATTGAGATAAAAACAAGGTTAGAAAGTGGAAAACCAAACCGCCATTTCTGATCTCTACCCCTTTTTTTTTCTTTGGGATCAACTCACACCAAAATCGGCATCAATGAGAACTACAAGGCTATTAGTAAAATTATAATAGGAGATTTAAGAACTAATCACAACAAATAGCAATTACAATAAAGATATCTTATTAATTATCTGCGTTCAGCTATGTCACAGTAGATTATTAAGTGATTCAGTAATATTATTTATTAAAAGAGATCTAATCGAAAATCTTGATTTTGAGATTCTGATGAATGAGTGTGCATCTAGAGACTAGAAATGCAGGTAGAGCTATTTTTAAGAAAAAAATTTAGTTCTTAGATATCCATCGCAGAGGCGGATCTTAGAAGGGGCAAGAGGGGCAACTGAACCCCCTTAATTTATATTTTTTTTTAATATTATACATAATTTTAGGTTGTAAAATTGAAATTGACCCCCCTTAATTTTTTTGTGACCTCTTTTATTTTTTTTTTACAAAAAAATTGACCCCCCTAACTTTATAGTCAGATCCGCCACTCTTAACTTTATAGTCAGATCCGCCACTGTATCCATGGACCTATTTATTTATTTTCGCGCTTGCATAGGCTTTTTATTTGTTGGAGCCGGCCCTAGTTTCCACGGATCCAAAAAAATTCGAAAACTTCCAGAGAACTAAACTATGAAACTAGGTCGTCAGTGCACCAACTCAACCAGCTGAACACTAAGAACTGCTTTGAGGTAGTTGACGATGTGACTCAGACGAAGTTGAGGCGGCTTTTTGGTTATCCCACGGAGCAGGAGGATGAATAATTGTTGGGCCTCGTAGAGTATCTTGGAGCCGGTTTGGCCAGTGTTGAGAGGAGCCAAACCTATGCATGCATGAGATGAGGAATGAGCTTGGAATATATTCGATAATTATTTTCCCTTGTGTGTGCTGAATCGCTGATCGATGACGGTGAAACTGCGGCCTGGTAAGTTTAATATATCCAACATCCTCCATTTTTAAGACATGTTTATAGAATTCCCACTTGTCTCGGTATCACCCCGTTTTTTAAGCTACGCAATGAGCACTTCCATAAATAAATTAAATATAAGAGCCCCAGTCAATAGTATACATTGGGAGACGGGGGCGCGGCACGGACTTTAATGCTTCAATATAGTATAGTTCTGTAAATTATTTTTAAGATTTTCTTTTTTTGTATAAAAATATAACATTTATACTTTTATACAAAAAAAGAAAATCTTAAAAATAAGTTGTAGAACTATGTTTTATAAGAGCCTGAAAAAGCGTGTCGAGCAGTGAAAAAGAAACGTATACAATTGACTGGGACGGAGGGAGTAGTACAAACTTTTTGCAATTCTTAGATATGCGGGATCTTGTAAGTCAGTGTCTGGAGATACTACAGATTTATACGAACTAAAATATTCATTTAATTAGTGAAATGAATTTTCCGTGGTGTGCCCATGGGCACACAATAGTCACTGACTCTTATGAAAATACTAGTTTTTGATTGGTGGATGAGTAATAAATGTTAATGGCCCCCTGCATTCACACCAATTCCACCAATCAAAACAAGCTTTTTTTCATGAAAGTACGTGCTTATTGTGTGCCCTTGGGCACACATTAGAAAGACAGTTAATGAAAATATGCAGATGGTATTCGTATTCCAAGCAGCAGGTAGGTTAATGCTCTCCGCATGTCTTGTAAATTGTAATTCATGATATTGGTTTTGATTGTTAATGAGTCCGAATATGATCGATGAACTCGGTTGATTACAAATACTGACGAGGGTGGTCATGATTCCTCATTATATATGAGACCGTTGAACTTGGTTAATTATAGTTAGTAACGAGATGGACATGATTTCTAATTATTTGTAACATTTCCACTCGAATCAAAAAAGCTCGAAGAGGCTTATAAAGATTCTTCTTGCACAAGTCCAAGGAAACAGCACTTCCCTTACTTACATTTCAAAATTAAAACACTAACCTGCATTCTATCAGCCCCTACAACTTTGGGGTGGAAGGCACAGAATTATCAATGTATGGCTGATAACCGGAATACGTGGACAACTGAGCTGCGCTGATGCTGCCAATGGATCTTTCTATATCATCAATATCAGCAGTAATAGGAATGGACCTCTCTGGAATCACTGGAACCGGCAAATGCAATTCCAGGATCTTCACAACCTGGTCCATAGTAGGCCTGGCATACAGCTGAGGATGAGAACAAAGCACAGCTAACAACACATACTTCTCAAGAATATCCGGAGGGCCTAACTCTGGAATACCTTCCTCAACCACGTCCAGCGGTCTCCCTGTCCTGACCAATGACCATGCCCAATCTGCCACAAGCGTGTGATGGTCCTCCTCGGCCTCAAGAAGTGCTTTTTTCCCACTTATAAGCTCAAGAAGAACAATGCCAAAGCTATAAACATCACTTCTCTCAGTCAGCTGCCCATACAAAGCATACTCTGGGGCAACATAGCCCATTGTTCCTGCAACCCGAGTGCTCACGTGTGTGACTCCCTCGGGTGCAAACTTTGCTAGGCCAAAATCTGCAACTTTAGGCTCAAAGTCATCATCCAATAGGATGTTACTACCTTTAATATCCCTGTGAATTATAGTAGGTTGTGCTCCATAATGCAAATAAGCCAGTCCTCTGGCTGTTCCAACTGCAATCTTTTGTCGAATAGGCCAACTCAACTTCTTTTCATCCGAATCAAACAGATGGTCATGCAAGCTCCCATTCTTCATCAAATCACACACAATAATCCTCTGATGCCCTTCAAAATTTGTGGTGGCTGTACAATACCCTCTTAGTGCCACTAAATTCACATGGCGGACGCTTGCAATCACCTCAACTTCATGAGCAAAGCTGGCATCTCCATCATCAGAACAATTCTTGAATCTCTTTAACGCGACTTCAGTCCCATCAGGTAAAACACCTTTGTACACATTACCATAGCCTCCCCTCCCAATTATATTCGACCTTGAGAAATTCTTGGTTGCCTCCTGAATTTCATCAAACGAAAACTTGATCAAATTAGTACTACTAGTAATTGAATCAAGAGCAGAGGAATTCATATGACTCCATTTTGTAGTAATCTCCTCCTGTCTAACTCTCTTTTGCAGCTGCTTCTTTCTCCTCCTAACCCAACAAAACCAACCAAATCCCACAACCACCAAAATCAAAAGGCCAATCGTCGAAAACAAAGAAATAAAAGTAATCCTTTCATGTTTCTTTTTTGATTTAGAACTATTGAAAGTAAGAGCAAACATACATCCAGCAGTGCCTCTATTAGTAGGACCATAAGAATTAGCGAAAGCAGCAGCATAAATGAACCTATATGCAGTACAATCTGTAACATTCCCCCCTACTCTCTCCTTCTTGCTCACATCAGCTGGTAACAAGGTAGAAATACTTGTAGTACACGTTGCACAAGCCGCGCCATTAATCTGCAACGGCTGATCACAAGCCTGTAAAACATTTTTCAGAGTAGAGTTCAGGTTTCTGTTTTCATAGTCTGATCTTGTTGTTATGTTTTCACAGCCTTGAGAAATCCACTCTGTTTCGAAGCCACAGTCTTTTTGAATATTCAAGCTGTTGGAGGACTGGTCGAATAGATTTTGGTAATCGTTCCAGCAGGACTCAGAAGACGACGATGGTGGAAGGAATGAGTTTGTGCGTTGGAGGTACTCAGATTGAACTAGATGTAGGCCTTGTAGAATTAACCGACAAGGGTCGGAGCCTGAGTTGTTTGAAGGTCTAGAACCTTGGGCTAGTTTCCGGAGTACATTGAAGTCTAGTGGACATTCCACTGTGTTTGGTTGCTGCTGCGACGAGGATAAAGAACAAATCCCAGCTATTGTAACAATAATGATGATGAGCAGTTGAGAAAATGGCATTGTTGTTGTATTAGTGCTTGTTTCATCACTTGCAAAGAGGACGGATAATCTCAATAAGTGCTTGTTTGATTGGTCGGAACATGAATTGTTCAAACGGATGTTAGTGAATAAAACTCTGCTATTTTATATAGCGCGTCTGACTAGATTAGAGCATAAGAAAAATTGAGACAAACTGCTTACTTTCAGCTTCCTGGAAGTGATGAAAGTTGTTGGATTAATGTTTGTTGAGTTGGACGGTGTTTAATTTCTTTATTTGTTGAAGATAAATGGAGCTGTCGAGTTCTTGGAATTCAATTATTCTCTTATTATTTTATGAGTCATTTTTGAAAAAATGGCGTTCAATACACTGTTAGCCATATCTGAACAAGATAGATTAGGTAAGGAATCTTAAATCTGCAGTATGCGACGACTCAGGCCATGACAAAATGATTATGCAGGTAACAGGATATAGGCTAAATAATTCGATTGAGACCTGACAATGTTAGGCACTGAATAAAATGCAAAATCCCGCTTGTTAAAAACGTGACTTGCTGATTCCGCTTGTAATGATTAAGTAGTAGTTTTGCAGAATAAATTGCTTCTTGCTTTAAATGTATTAGACATAACTTGGGAGTCTGTTGGAATACTATCTGATCCTGGTAAGCCCTCCTCCCAACACCTTGAGGTTTAGGGCGAATTGGTCACGTATCAGAGTCTTTAGTAATTACTGTACTATGCAGCTTCTTTCGGTAATTGGTATGGTCCATCTGATAGACATACTGTTGTTGTTTGTTTTGTCTTTTATAAAGTTGTTTTGATAGATGGGACCGAAGGTGCATTAGAGAGATTCAAGAATCTCACAAAGTTGAGGTTATAACCAGTGTCCGCCATGTAAATCTGGCGGGCTCTGAGAGGATATTGTATAGCCATGACGAAATTTCAAGGTCATCAGAGGATAATTGTCTGTGACTCGATGAAGGAGAGCTGGTGTGACCATCTCTATGGTTCGGTTCAGAAGAAGTCTAGTTGGCCATTTCAGAAAAAGGTTGCTCTGAGAATTGCTTGAGGATTAGCTTATTTGCATTATGGAGCACAACCTGGTAAAATTTACAGTGATATTAAAGCTAGTAATATACTTTAGATGATGGCATAGAAGAACAGATACATGTCACAATCACAACATTTATCAGATTGATCAATTCAAATTTACATTGTCAGTCAATGTTTTGAGATAATGTAACTAACAGGTTGTAAAAACAGAACAATTGCAAGCTTTGAACGGCATTTAAAAAATTGCCAATGGGAAGTCAATGGTTACTAGGCTTGCTGAATCTCCTGTTAATGTCTTCAATACCATAAAGGGAGCTTTCCAAAGTAACCTTATAATGAAGGTCTTGATCATAATCTCAGACTACCAGCACTAATGATGTCGAAGTTTATCCTCTTCGTGGTACTGAATCTGTGTTTCGTGTCATCCCAATCCACCAGCACCAGCATCAACTGTCCACTCGATTTCACCATCCTCAGCCACCTTAGTGCAGCTTCCAGAAATTCCACAGACGTTATCAGTCAATGCAAGTTAATCCTGCAAGGTATCCGTCTTGTCCAATCTGATTATCTCCGCCATTCAAACTCCTTCCTTGTCTCCACTGCATTTACTGAGTCTTGCTGGCAATCATTGCAATCTGTTTTCAATGAATACCCACACAGTTTCAATATCAGGTCCACCTGTGGCTTTCAAGCTCAATTCATCACACAAGGCTGCAATAACATCACAACCAGGGGACAATACGAGGCCAAAAACTCACACTTGACTTTAAATAACGTCGTTAAATCTTGTAAGAAGACATTGCAGAACAGGAATTTTTGCGCAGAATGTTCACTAGCTACTAGTGGACTTGGACCATCTGATTCTCATGAGGCTCTTCCAAGTGATGTAAAAGGTGAGAAAGTTTATTATGAATCGGATTGTGTGGGGTATAGGTGGATGTATGCAGCTGCCTTTGGTAATTCTTATGGTCCAGCTGATAGGCATACTGCTAATTGTTTGCTTGCTCTTACTTTTGATAGTCCCAAATCCAACAAGAAACACATAAAGACTATAACTTTTGTGTTTTTGGCATTCGGTTTTCTGATTCTGGTGATGGCTTGTGTCGGATTTTGGTTGATGTGGAGATATAAGTTGAATATGTACAAGAGACAGAAAAAGATTTTTAATTCTAGTCCTGATTTGGATATGATTGGTGGAGACGCTACATTGATCAAGTTTACCTTTAGTGAAGTTCAGAAAGCAACTAATAATTTCTCGTTGTTAAATATAATTGGGAGGGGAAAATATGGTAATGTGTTTAAAGGTGTTCTGCCTGATGGGACTGAAGTTGCAGTAAAGAGGTTCAAGAATTGTTCTGCTGCTGGCGACACCAGTTTTGCTCATGAAGTTGAGGTTATAGCCAGCGTTCTTCATGTGAATCTAGTGGCGCTAAGAGGATACTGTATAGCCATAACAAAGTATGAAGGTCATCAACGGATAATTTTGTTTGATTTGATGAAGAATGGGAGCTTGGATGACCATCTCTTCGGCTCAACTGAGAAGAAGTTGAGTTGGCCAATTCGACAAAAGATTGCACTTGGAACAGCTAGAGGATTGGCTTATTTGCATCACGGGGCACAACCTTGTATAATTCATAGGGATGTTAAAGCTAGTAATATACTTTTGGATGATGATTTTGAGCCCAAAGTTGCAGATTTTGGCCTTGCTAAGTTTGCACTTGAGGGAGTGTCACACTTGAGCACTCATGCTGCTGGAACAATGGGTTATGTTGCCCCCGAGTATGCTTTGCTTGGACAGTTGACAGAGAGAAGTGATGTTTATAGTTTTGGGATTGTGCTTCTTGAGCTTTTGAGTGGGAAAAAGGCACTTTTTGAGCATCAAGATGACCAGTATACTCTTCTGGCAGATTGGGCATGGTCACTAGTAAGAAAAGGGAGACCACTGGATGTTGTTGAAGAAGGCATTGCGGAGTTGGGACCAGTAGAAATCATGGAAAATTATGTCTTTCTTGCCGTAATTTGTTGTCACCCTCAGTTATATGCCAGGCCTACAATGGACCAAATTGTGAAGATCTTGGACTCACTTTCACCGGTTCCTGTTATACCTGAGAGGCCTGTTTCAGTTAACTAGTTCTACATATAGGCAGTACGTTGATTTCATTTGCAGTAGTTCTAATCTCTTCCACCCGCAAGGATGTTGTGGGATTTTATGCGGCAGTAGGATTTCTTGTTATTACATATTTTAGTGGAATTGGGAGGTTTTGGTATGAGGGGATGTTCTTTTTTGTTTTTCTGGTGTGCAAGATCCTTACTAAAATCACTTGTGTCTGGTTTCATCATAGATATCAATATTTTATCTCAACCTTGTGAACTTCTCGTACTGGTAAATTGCAGGCACATACACACTCACATTCTGCAGAAACTCGAATCCTTAACTTCTCATGAGCATTATCAAAAGAAAGATGACAATAAGTCTAAAGTATAGTTAACAATGTGCACTGTGACAAAAATATAGAAACTTATGGAAATTTCATCTTTCTTAGTATATTATTTCGATGGGAACATTCTTTGTTAACGACACTGAATGTCCCTCTCATGATCTAGCTCTCAGCCTTCTCATTCGACGCCTCCTTCTGGACAACACTTCTTATCAGTGGCAGAGCCACCAGCAAAATCATGAATTTGTATCATAAATTCATGTTGATGCACACTTAGGCCAATAGAATTGAAGTCGAAATTCACAAACATGCTGCAGGTTGCAGATGCTTGTAACTACTAAAGAGGAACTTCTCTTTTGGAAGGAGCCTAAAAACAAATCCTTGCAGTTTGGCAACGGCCTAAAGTGGACAACACCATACTAACGTGGTCCAAAATAATTTTTCATGGACTTGATTAATTTTTGAGAAAATCCTTCAGTGAGTAGAATTAGTTTGGTTCATATACATTTCCATTTCTTCTTGTCGTCTTCTCTGATTACATCATTTTCATAACTAACTCGTGCATTTAATTTATCCTGGATGTCCTATAACAGCTCACCGGATTGCTTTCAGCCAGCACAGCTGAAAATGATATGTCCACAAGAATGAATTCTGCTACGAAACAAACTCATTCATTCAGACTCATTGCTGTGTCAGCAAACACGGATTTGTGAGGTGAAGAGTGCCATACAGGTCAACCTTTGCGGCCTTATAATTATGCTCTCGAATCACATTCGTTAGATTTCTGGAAACTAAGGTAAGTCAGATGGTTTTTTTTTACCTCGCTAATTAGTTTCCTGAATCTAGCAAAATGAACAACTGTCAACCGTGCAAGTAAAACAATGTTGAAACTGAACACGATTTGATAGCCTAAATGACGGGTTTATTCTATGTTGTCCGAGAAACGGACACAGGGCAGTGATGCAGATTTAAAACATTGCTCGGCTGGATTCTCGATTATGGCCTCCTTTGGCGTCTCTTTTTATTACTCTACTACACAAGTGGACATGTGTGTTCCTGTTCAATTTCAATTTATTATAGTCATTTTAATAATCTAAATGGATCAATCACATCTCTACCAAGTCTGAAGAATTTTTGTCGTCTGGTATGTGGCTTAAACGATACTAATAAAAAAGCTGGATCCAATGTTTGAGATGTTTTTCTAACAACTTGCTCATGAAAGATGCCTAGTGTGTAATAATCAAACTTGAAGAGTTGCATATCATGTTAAATTAGTCCTCTGTCGACTGTCAGTATCAGTACTCAACTTATCTAGTCTAGTTAATAAAACATATGAAAGGGCGGAGTTTCCTCTCAAGGCAAGAGGTACAAGAGCTCTACCACCACACCGACACCTTGTTGGCATATTGTACCTGATTATTTATATCAAAACGACGAAAACCCTGAAATGATCGTCTTTAGCACGGATAGAGTTACTATACATCCATGTATTCACATAAAAAAAATCAACATATGAGTTATAAATAACCGTGGATAGTATATTGTAATAATTGTTTGTCGGGAAATTGGACCGGATAAAAAGAAATTTTGCAGTTAAAAGAAGACAAAAGAAGGTACTCCCTCCGTTTCAATTTACATGTCCACTTTCAAAAAAATAATTTGTTTCAAATTAGTTGTCCACTTCAACTTTCAATACAAAATTATATTTTCAAAATCAATTCTACTCCACATATCTCTTATTTATATTTCCTATATCAATCTCATTCTATATATTATGTTCATTTATTGCAATTAATTTGTGAACTTCCACTTTTCTTAAACTTTAAACTGTGTGATTTTTTGAAAGTGGACATCTAATTTGAAACGGAAGGAGTATTTAACAATAAGCAAGTTAACAGAATAATCAGAGGACAAGCCAGCCCAAGTTGATGTGCAACACTGAATGAAGTGTTTTAAAGTGTTGCATATACGTATATTCTTCAGTCAATTCAGATTATAGTCCCAGCCAATGAGCCAAACAGAAAGAGACTTGGTTGAAAGTCCACAGGGACCATCTTCTTTTGGTACTTATTGCGAGACCAAGGGGCAACAACTAGGGGAGAGCGGATGCGGGTTCGGTGCGGTTTTTGGATAAAACCGCACCCGGAACCGCATGCCCTCGGTTTTAGAAATCGAAAACCTCAACCGCAACCTCATCTTCGGATTCGGTTTCGGTTCCAAATCCTCGGATTCGGTTTTTATCGGTTCGGTTTCGGTTATAAAACCGCATGAAAAAAAGGAAAAAATAATTATACATGAATAATTAAAACTTAGGTAAAAATTATGCATCCGTCCGAAGTTTACATGAATATTAATACTACTGATACTAGAGTGCAGGGACAACCTGATTTCTGAGTTCTGCTCTGCAGAGACAACCCCAGGTGTATATTAAAGTGCATTAGTGAATTCAAACAATGCAGTTTTTCTAGTTAAACCTCAATTTAGGATTGGTTACTTGCATTTCATCGGTATTCTGTAATCCTGCAGAACAAATGTCCAAACTTAAATTATGCAATCAGCAAGTTTGAAGATTGTGATAATGTGTAACACGAACTAAAACTATTTGCTTAATCGAAAACAGTAATCAGACTAAGCACAGGCCCAAGTCCAATTTAATCGCAGTAATTCTATATTTTCAGTAAATGTATATGTAACTTTGTATTGTTAACATTTAAATCTTACTATAAATATAAAATATTATATATATATATATATATATAATATTTTAAAAATCGGATCGGTTCGGGTTTTTTCGGATCGGTTCCTAGCTATAACCGGAACCGCATAATCGGTTTCGGGTTCGGTTTTTAAATTTACGGTTTCGGTTTCGGTTCGGTTTTATACGGTTCGGTTTTATACGGTTTTTAGCGGTTTCGGTTTCGGTTTCGGATTTATTCGGATTTTTGCTCACCCCTAGCAACAACACCCAAACTTTTGAGTACACTACTACATAAATTTTACTCCTCCCTCGGTCTTTTTTATTTTTGGGAACAGAATTGTCCTATGTTTTAAATCTCTTATAAAATATAATTTTATATATTATTTTGATTTATTTTTATAAAAATTTAATATAAAAAATTTTTAAAGAAAATTTTAAAATAAATTATAAAAAACATATATTTTAAAATATGTATCAAATAATACAAAAAATTTATAAAGAGAATCATAATAACCTCTGCTATGTTCATCTTGTGCCGCAATTCATTAAATTAAAATATCATTAGTATAATATTAAAATCATAATAAAATACGCCCAGTAATTTATATTCCAAGATGGTGGATATTCTTTTCGTTTCTGTTTGTTCTAAAATAGGAATAATTTAAAATTTTTATCATTGAGTTTCAGCCATTAATTTTTTTTCCTAGATTTCATTTCTCCCATGACATCACATAGTACAAGCTCCTCCTTTGCCATGTCAGCATCTACACACTGATATAATCATGTAAAACAATAGAAATGTCTTAACTTTTCTTGTATAATCAATCATATGATATGTGTATTTAAATGATAAATATTACATAACATAATTTCTTGATCCTCAGTCACTTAGAATTCTGTGATTGCATTAGCACTCTAGCTAAATTTTCTTCTGTTATCAGTGAAGAAACATGGAGAAAGATGATAAAAGAGTGGAAAAAGAGACAAGAGTTCCACTTGTATCAGAGTCGAATTCGAATTCTCAGAGAGATGGGAATGGAGTTGAGGATCAGACCATGGTATATTTTTCGACATTTGTGGCAGTTTGTGGTTCTTATGCATTTGGATCCTGTGTGAGTGTTCTCTTACTTTTCACTCAAATTTTTATACTCAAATTTATGATTTCTTGGTGATCTTAATTTTATTGTTTGTCTTTCACTCTCAGGCAGGCTATTCTTCACCTATTCAATCTGCAATCACTAAAGATATAAATCTTTCGATAGCTGAGGTTAGTTGGTAGCGGATTGAATATTTGCAGTCGTATGTGTTAAAGATATATAATCCTGCGGGTACTTAACATTGTATCAGAGCTCAGGTAACATGTGTTTGGTTAACATTGTATCAGAGCTCAGGTAACATGTGTTTGGTTTAGTAACTTAACAGTAGAGAATACTGTACTGATTGTTAACTGACAAATGTTTAAATTGCTATAAGAGCTAAATTTCGGCAAATTTAATCCAATTGAATGTATGAGAATTTTAGGTTTTAGAGATTAAACATTTTATAGACTTTAAGAATAGTTGCTAATCTTCAGAGCTGTTGAACTGAATTATCCTGGTTTTGAATGTAGTACTCATTGTTCGGATCTATATTGACATTTGGGGCAATGATTGGTGCAATCACGAGTGGAAGAATTGCTGATTTTATTGGTCGGAAAGGGGTAAGCATGGCAACCACTACATAGAATTTTGTACCTAATGAACATCTTAGCTAAGGACCTTCTGCTCTTCTCACCAGGCGCTGAGAGTGGCGAGTGGCTTCTGTGTTGCAGGGTGGCTTGCAATATACTTTGCTCAGGTTTGTTTATATAACTGTTAACAAGTTACACGAGACAGCAGTTACAGCATAAAGTTCCACAACTTTAACTCTTTCATATATTTTTACATAAGGGGACTGTTCCTCTGGATATTGGAAGATTAGCAACAGGTTACGGAATGGGAGTCTTCTCCTATGTGGTACATATTCTTTCCGTTCTACATTATACACACTGGATCCTATTTTCCCCTTACATTTTAGCTATAAGCTGGTATTATTGGCATACTTAGGTACCCGTGTTTATAGCTGAAATTGCACCTAAGAATTTACGAGGAGCCTTAACAGTTGCAAATCAGGTATTAGAATATAACTGAAAGAATGTGTTTAAATAATGTACATATTGTGAGTCTGTAAGTTAACAGATACTTTGTAATGTACAGCTCATGATTACTACTGGAGTCTCCGTGTCTTTCATTATAGGAACAATGATATCATGGAGAGCTTTAGCATTAGCAGGTGAAATTTCTTGAATCAGCTTAACTATGATTTTGTTACATATTGAACTCTTCCATCAACATTGGTCGATAAAATAGTAGAAAAAGGAAAACACATTGAGAAAAGACTTGTATCTTATGTGTTCTACAGGAATTGTACCATGTGCAGTTCTGCTTTTGGGTCTTTTCTTCATTCCAGAGTCTCCCAGATGGCTGGTAAAAAACGGAAAATATAATTATATGAAAGTTATCTAAAAGGGAACATATGGAAATTAAATTTCAAATGCATGCAGGCAAAGACAGGAAATCAGAAACAATTTGAAGTAGCTTTACAACGACTTCGTGGGAAACATTTTGATATATCTGAAGAGGCAGCTGAAATTCAGGTTCTTCCTTTTAACTCTACACCCTGCTCTCGACTACATTCACACTGTCTAAGCTGATTACAAGATGACATACAAAATTATCCCATCCGTTTTACAGGATTATATTGAAACTCTTGAGAAGCTCCCGAAAGCTAAGCTGCTGGATTTGTTTCAAAAAAGATACATACGCTCAGTCATTGTAATCTTCTTTTTTAACCGTTATTACTCAAATCTATTTCACTTTGCTTCTTAGCAGCTGTAGTGGCTAAGTTTCATTGTTAAGTCTTCAATGTACCAGCATATCTTTTTTTATCTGTTCTAACTCTTCGTGTTGACTATGTTATTATTAACGACCAGATAGGAGTAGGGTTGATGGTTTTTCAGCAATTTGGGGGAATCAATGGAATCTGCTTCTATGTCAGCAGTATACTTGAATCAGCAGGTACAGATAATTTAACAAGAAAAGAAAAACCTGGGATTTTAAATTTTTATTTCCTACCTTTCATCTCATAATAATATCTGAACCTTCTTTGAACTGCATTCACCATGTCTTAGAAGCTGTTATATTTTTGGAGTTGGAATAATAAAATTGACACTGATTAGTTTCAATTGAACTGTACGATCTCAGGATTTCCTGCAGATGTTGGTACCATAATTTATGCATGTATTCAGGTATCAAATGCCAGCCCTTTCAGAACAGTCTTTGATATCTCTATTCTACATTTAAGAGACAACTGGTTGCTTTGAGCTTATCTTTATTTCAATAATGCTATATCAGGTTGTTATTACTGGACTAGGCGCATTCATTATAGACAGAGCCGGAAGAAAACCCCTTTTACTGGTATAGCCTAGCATTAAAGATTTTAGCATCACCTTCAGATATGTTCTGCTGAATGTTCTCTTTAAAATTCAATATTCTGTCTGTCATATTCTTATAGGCTTCAGCATCAGGCTTGGTATTAGGTTGTCTGATAACAGGGCTGTCATTCTACCTAAAGGTATGAATCATGCTACGTATCTATAAAGTATAAATCCATTTTTATTTACCTTGGCTTTCGAGTTAAATTCTGAAGCTTCTATTATGGACCAGACTTATGAAATAGGACTCAAGGCAGCACCTGCACTGGCTGTAACAGGCATATTGGTAATTTTTAAGCAGTGATTTAATTTATTTTAACTAACAAATTGGCCTGTCAGAATATATATTAACATTAACCTTTGGACTTTGCTGGTCCCAGGTTTACATAGGATCTTTCTCAATAGGAATGGGATCTGTTCCATGGGTTGTGATGTCTGAAGTAAGTACAGTATGAACCTAAAATATTTTGCATAATAGTTCTATGTTCCACGACTTGTTTCACGATAACAGGCTCTCTACTCACTGGAGTAGGGCAAAAGTATGTTTAGTTTGGTTGGCAAGTACGTCTGCAGATATATCTACAAGCACCTGACACTTTTAGATTAAGGCCATATCTGATCCAGTAATATTAATTACATTTTCTTGTAGATATTTGATATTAATATCAAAGGAGCTGGTGGAAGCCTAGCAACACTAGTAAACTGGTTTGGTGCATGGGCAGTTTCATACACTTTCAATTTTCTAATAAGCTGGAGTTCTTATGGTAAATAAACTCTTAACATTTTCTCATTTGTGAAGCTTGAACTTGTGAATCAAAGCTCTGAAACATACTAGACGTCTAGAACATAACATGCAAAGATTAACCTTCTGTACATGTATGTCATGTCAGGAACATACATTCTTTACGCTGCTATAAATGCACTGGCCATCGTATTTGTGATCATGATTGTACCAGAAACCAAAGGACGGACGTTAGAACAGATTCAAAGTACCTTAAATTCTTCATAGTCAGAGAGGTTTTGGTTGGCTGCAACAAAAAGAACATATCCAGTTCAAGGCTTTCGAATCTGCTGGATCTTTTTAAGCTTTCGAATCTGCAGGATCTGGGAAGGTGTAATGTAGGAACATTTCCTTTATATTGTACTGTTCTCGGGATTCTATAGGAAGTAGGCACTTAATCATACCATACCAGCCCTTATTGTTCATCTCCAATTCTCCATTATTATTCATGTCTTTTCTAATTTCAAGTAGATGCAACATGGTGTAAATCCATGAAAACTTGAGAATTATGTTTCTTACTGTCAAAGCTGTGTCGTATGTTGTGTATTTTACATGATATGCAACCATAGATGGTAATATCAGAAAAAATTATATCTAAAAGCTGGAAAGTTAACATGGTAGAAACGCCATAAACAGAGTTCAAGTACCTCTGTTCAGAGTGTGCTTGAGACATGAGCATAGGGGCAGGGATACTCTTTGAATTTGCTTGTCGTTTAAAAACAAACAAAGAAAACTATATTTCAAATTGGATTGTTTGATCAACTTAAGTATTAGTGTCTTCGAACCTCTGATTAACCTTCAGCATGATCGGCCCGAAGAAATCTTACAGGTGAGCCAAACGTTGAGTTTAAAATTATGATTTATGACTTAACGTGACTTAATATGATAAGTTGGGTGATTAAAATGTCAATTTGGGTAATTTTGACTTATTAGACTTATGGGTTATTAAAAATGTAATAATAAAAATAAAAGTGATTTATGGGTAACTTGTCACTCATGGGCAATTATTATCAAAAAATTAAGTCACTCAAAAGAGCAGCTCAAACTAACTTATGGATTTAAATTAGTTTATTACACAAACATACATCTTTGAGCGTAACATTAAAATTAGCTTTAAGCCTGACTTGCCGGAGACAAACAGTCTCTAAGCATTCAGCATAAGATCAATTATGCTATTTACATGAATCACTCAATGCATGCAAATAGCAAGTCTGTTGAGAGGCCTTTGTATTCTGATATTTTCCCATAGTCCTTATGATCATATAGTCCTCTTCGAAACAAACAAACGAAAATGATTGTGTATCCAGTCACCCTTCTTGGACTAATGTTGTCAACTTGATCTCTCGAACTGTTACTTCTGCAGCATTGTAATATATAGTGTGGCGACTTAAAAGGAAAGAACAGCAATGTCACAGTGTGAATCCATTCAAATTGCTAATGGCCTCTTGCATCCACAAGAGTCAGCCTTATTCTGCAACTTGGGCATATAATTAAGCCTATGAAGGTGAAATCTCTCCAACTGGTTTTTCTTTAAGTGTACATAAAATAGTTAGGTATCGTTTCAGATCTACGATCCCATCTATCTGTAATGCATGGTATGCATTACATATGAAGTCGAGATATGTATGTAGGGGATCATTTTAAATCTCTGATCCCATCTCTTATCCCTCTCGAATTGTCTGGTTTCTTATTGGATGCCTCTATGGTTCTATGTTTGCACGTCGCGCACATACTTCATACTTAACAAAAGTATTATTGCATACCCTCATAGTCCCATACCTGCCTGAATACAATACACTGATCATCATTTTAAGGTTGACAAAAGGCTTGATAGATGAAATGAAGACAGGAATAGTAATCTTATCAGTTGATTACAGAGGTGAATAAACCAGTAGTCCAAGTTGCAAGTATACTAATGCCTGCAACTTGCAGATAAGTTGTATTCTTAGCTGGAATGTGATTTAAAAGCCAAGCACAAAGGCCGTCCTTACAGTAGGTCCTGCTTCAAAAAATCTCAGAGGAAAACCGATAATTTGATATCCCAGAAGCAACCTGTTTTCCTTAAAATAACAAGGTAAAGACAACAATCGCCTGCGACAGGACTGCCTGTGGGCCTTGAAAAACCAAACAATTGTGATAACATAATGCAGGTATCTGACTGTGCACAATGTCATTGCTGATCTGGCCATGACTCGTCGTAAGAGCCAGCTTTACATCAACGTGGAAATCTGCAAACAAGCCAAAAATATATGTTTAAAGAAACTAAATCTCTAAGAGTATATAAATACCATAATAATTGGTTATCTTCCTGCACTGGAGTTCATATCAGCTGACCTCTCTATTTCTTTTGTTGCAAAAAAATGGCCATCAAACAGAATGTCGAGGTAGCTGAAAACAACTATCAGGTAGATATAAGAGTGGCCCTCATACTCGAGAAGGATAAAGTTGAAGATGATGGCTATGCAGTTCAATATCATACCAGAAAGAACAAGGGTCATCAATGGATTCTTTATCTTACAACATTTGTCACAGTTTGTGGTTCTTTTGCATTTGGATCATGCGTACGCGTGCTTTTCACTTCATGCATATTTTTATTCCTCCAAGATAGTTCAAAGATGTTAATAGAAATCATGATCAAGTTTATAATTTATACCTTTGTTTTCCTTTTCCTCTCAGATTGGCTTTTCTTCGCCTATTCAGTCTGCCATCACAGAAGATCTAAACCTGACTTTAGCAGAGGTTGGTCCAAATCTGCACATTCTGTCTAAAAGTGTTTCGAGTGCATTTATTTATCTCTTTCAATCTGGAATGAGTAACTGCATGAAAATCATATATACATGAAACTTTCATGCATTGTAACTGCACTTAAACGCCACAAGATCCGATCAGGGGTTCTGGAATCACTAATATTGGTAAGGTCTGCAGTACTCTGCATACATCTTACCCTCCCTAGACTCTACAAGTAAAATGTCTTCAGTTGACTAAGCACAAATATATCTCTGTACTTTAGAAGCATAAAAGTACATGCACTGTCCATCTACCATAATAATCATACTACTGAAAACTCTAATGGTACACATGCAGTACTCATTGTTTGGCTCTATACTGAATTTTGGTGCAATGATTGGCGCAATCACAAGTGGGCGCATTGCTGATTTCACAGGACGTAAAGGGGTAAGCTACTCAAATTATACGCCTTTCACCATGCTTAGACTCTGCAGGAGTTTCTATCTTATGCTAAGAGTCGGTATAACAAGCAACATATACAGGCACTGAGGGTGGCAAGCAGTTTCTGCACAGCAGGATGGCTAGCAATATACTTCGCAGAGGTTGGTAAACATAACTAAAGCCTAATTGTCTGGAATTTCAGTGGAGAGTACTAATGCAGAACCTGTTCTTGTATCCTTATGTCTAAAAGGGGCCTCTTTCTCTGAATATCGGAAGACTGGCAACAGGATATGGAATGGGGGTCTATTCCTATGTGGTAAACTTTCCGTCTGTCTTAGTTATACTCCGGTCCTAGTTCATATCTCAGAGTTCCCTACGTTCAGATACTTCACCGGATTAATGTTATATTTATCATGACAAGATTCCAGTGTTCATAGCCGAAATTTCACCAAAGCATTTACGAGGAGCTTTGACAACTACCAATCAGGTAAAAGGCTTTGCCTGATCAAATGCTAAAACCTCATAATGAATAATGTTAAAAGTGTCTCAAGAAGACGCGCAAAGAGATCATCTAAAATGTGTCCATCAGCATAGAAATAATGTTGCGGTTGTGAAGATTGTGCTAATACAGTTTCTGTTTGCTCTACAGCTCATGATTATTTGTGGAATCTCTTTTGCCTTTATCATAGGAACAGCGATAACATGGAGGACCTTAGCATTGACAGGTGAAACATCAATAATCATATTATTGATGACTTTGTACTCAACACTGAATCTCCTCGTTCTGATGTCTTGCAGGAATAATACCTTGTGCTGTCCTTCTTCTGGGCCTTCCAATCGTTCCAGAGTCCCCGAGATGGCTGGTAAAAGAGACCGCGGGTGGAAGTATATTTTGCACATCTATAAACAAGATTTGAAACAGATGAGAGTAATGGTTTTTGAACTCTGCAGGCTAAGAATGGAGATCAGGAAAAATTTCTTATCGCGCTGCAGAGACTGCGGGGAAAAGAAGCTGATATATCAGAGGAAGCAACAGAAATCCAGGTTGATAATTTCAAGCTCTAAATTCCAGTGTTTTAACTAGAGTCTACCACAGTTTGGAAGATGAAACTCATGAGCATTTCAATTCTTGACAGGATTACATAAGAAGCCTCGCAAAGCTCCCGAAATCTAAGCTGATGGATTTGTTTCAGAAAAGATACCTGCGCTCAATCATAGTAAATGCCTTTCTTCGTATTGTTATTTTCTAGTTCTAGGTACAACTATTCCGCGATGAATTTTGTCAAATAAGCCAAATATTCCACCGCAATTCACATTATCCACGTCTAATCTACGACCACCACTTACTTATAATGACCAGATAGGAGTCGGATTGATGTTCACCCAACAACTGGGAGGAATTAACGGAGTCTGCTTCTATGTCAGAGATATCTTCGAGTCAGCAGGTATAAAGATCCGTTCTTCTAGCCAGGGAGATCGCTGAATTGCTCTCTGTTCTGATACTTATTATATCTCTAATATCTCTAAAATTCCAGGTTTTCCCTCTGATACTGGTACTATAATCTATGCATGTCTTCAGGTGAGCTTCTCTAATTCTATCATCTTCCCCCAGAGATAAGCCAAGTGCTCGTTTCTTCGACCAGAATTATGCAATAGATTTTTCTGTGTAGGTTGTGGTTACTGCATTAGGTGCATTAGTAATAGACAGAGCTGGGAGAAAGCCACTTATACTGGTAATCCAACATCCTAGTGAACAAGAACACTGTCTTCAAGTATCTGCATCTTAACTTTCTTCGGTTTTCTAAGAACGTGCATCTTCATGTGTAGGCTTCAGCATCGGGGTTGGTTGTCGGTTGCATACTAACAGGGTCATCGTTCTACTTGAAGGTAACAGACGTCGACTAATCTTGCATCCTGTATCCACTTAACTCAGATTCATCTAAAGCGTAAAATTTACTCTGCACCAGACGTATGAACTAGCTGTGAAGGTGACACCAGCACTTGCTGTAAGCGGCATACTGGTAATACCACCAACTTTTTGTTTAAACCTACAATTTACGGAGATTCAGTGGCTTGACACAAAACCATTACCTTACTTGTTCTCAGGTTTACATAGGATCCTTCTCCATAGGAATGGGAGCAGTTCCATGGGTCATAATGTCTGAGGTATGCCCCGGAGATCATCAAATGCATCTATCGTCTCCGGCTGTCACTACTTAATCTACTGCCTTCTACCTTTTGTCTTCCAGATATTTCCTCTCGACATCAAAGGATCTGCAGGAAGCCTGGCAACGCTCGCTAACTGGTCCACTTCCTGGGCAGTTTCCTACACTTTCAATTTCCTCATCAGCTGGAGCTCATATGGTAAAACATAGCTCGTCATCAATAGTTAACATTGATTCGTGCACCTAAACTAAACACGCAAGGGAAATTTTTGAGTCTCCTCTGGCTCCGAGTATAAAAAACTTACTGGGTTAATTATCAATTAGATCACTTATTATGCTAGAAAATATCAAGTGAGTCACTGGAAAATTTTTGGTCTCATTTGAGTCACTAAAGTCATAAAAAATATCAAATAGATACCTCTAATATCTCGAAGTAAACTTTATTTTTCATCGAGTTCCACACATTTTTCTTAGCTGTTAGTATAATCAAATGAAAGGTTATGAATTCTAGTATTTATGATAATATATTCAGATTTTAAAAAATTTATTTTCTATTTATTTGATATAAATTAAACAAAATAATTGTAAAATCAAAAATAAATAGCAAATAAATTTCTTAAAATCTGAATATATTATCATAAATACTAGAATTCATAACCTTTCATTTGATTATACTAACAGCTAAGAAAAATGTGTGGAACTCGATAAAAATAAAGTTTACTCCTCGAAAAAATATTAGAGGTATCTATTTGATATTTTTTATGACTTTAGTGACTCAAATGAGACCAAAAAAATTTCAGTGACCCACTTGATATTTTCTAGCGTAATAAGTGATCTAATTGATAATTAACCCAAAAACTTACTGAAACTTCCGTTCCAGCACTTACATCTGCCATTGTTGCAATTTCAGGAACTTATATCATCTATGGTACAATAAACGCAATCTCCATATTGTTTATCCTCGTGGTTGTACCAGAGACAAAAGGACGAACTCTGGAGGAAATACAGGCTGCCATTAACGCTTCATGATCAGAAAGCTTAATGGCGAAATCATGGCATCTCATAGAGTGACCTTTCAGAGGATGAAAGATAGTCAAATCAACACTAGTATACAATACTAATATAGCTAAGAGATGCAGTATCTGAATCAATCTCAACAAAAGAACTTGAAGCAGTGTAATCTAGTAACCTACGAGAGGAGGAAGTACGACGAAACAATCTCACCTGAGTATAACGCCACAACAGCCCAGGTTTCATCACTGTTTCCGTCTACTGTCATCTCGTAATATGTACAGTAATCATGTTGTCAAAAGACAGCTAAAATTGCACAAGTTGTCAACCTATAAAAGATCTTGATTTCGTGTAACTATTGTTAGCCTATAAGCATGTATCATGTAACTAATGTAAGCTTTCCTTGAATCAAATTGTGTTTCCTGTACTTTCAGCTTTGAAAGCTGAAGCCCAGTAGCTCACTCTACTGCCTCTCAGAAATATCTATCTCCAAATTGTTCATTTCACACTCATCTCTTAACAAACCAATTTGCACAGGTAAGTACAGCACAAATATAGAGGAGCAAAGGGAAGCTAGAAGGGGTACAAAATAAGTATCTATTCTATGCAGGTTTTCAGGCACCTAGGAATTTCACAGGCATGAATAATTTCAGGGAGAATACATTTCTAAATTTCTGCTACGAGAATAAACAATGCAAACCAAGTTTGAACGACCAAAAATTGATATCAAAGCAATTGCCTCCTTGTCCGGAATTAGCAACATTGACAAGGTAAGTGGCACAGACCAGCCTATGGTCCAACTGCTAAGAAGACTTTATAATGTGTATAAAAATCAAACCAAAGGTATACCAAGGCAGGCTACTTAGCAGCAATGGCAAACTATTTATTTACTACCAAACCAAAGACATAGAGGCAGACTACTTAAGTAGCAATGGCAAATATTTACTTACCTGTAACTTCCATGTTGAACTTCATTGGTGAGTATGATGTTCTCACCAGAGCCAGCTAACAAATAGAAATATAAATCACAGAGAAAATAAACATAACAATATACCACATCAAAACCAATTAAAATGACACAAAAGATAAGGTCCAAATGATAATCTATCATTCTTTGTGTCCCAAAAATACTTAAAATCCAAACGATAATGTATGACTTTTGTGTCCCCAAAATACTTGAAATAACTCCTCCAATGTTAAACTTCTACTCTGTATTCTTCACATTTTCTATATTGTTTGCTATATTATAGGTATGAAGTAAAAGGGATAAGAAATACATGCATTTGTATTCTGATCCCTCTCAATCCATACGTTTTCGATCTAGTTCTGCTTCTTAACAAAACGAGGTATAAACCTCGACTGAATCACAGCCCTGCACAAAGGACAAGTAGTCGCTCCTTGCTTCTCGTGATCCTCATTGCATTCTTCACAAAGAACCTGATGTGCGCATGGCAGAAGAATCACAGAGATGTCATTCATCAAGCACATTGAGCATTCCCTGTTCTTTTTCTGAACTGATTCTGAACGCGATATCTCCTGAAATACTGGCAGCCTCTTATGGTTAGGAATCAGATAGTACGGCTTAGCTGGATTATTGCTGCTTGGAATACCATAGTTCTGGCTGATTCCTTCCCGCAGGGCCGCTATTTTTGAAGATTCACACTCCATCCTCAATTTAGATATCTGCTCCTCAAGGTCTTTCATAAGCTCTTTGTGCTTCTGTAATTCACGATCTGCCTTTTGTCTGATCTTATGCCCCTCCTCCTTTGCAACAGCTTCTAGTCGTTCTCTTTCCTTCCTTATAGAGCTAGCCTGAGCAAGAACTTTTTCCTTCTCCTTCTCCTCTTTTTTCCACAAGGCCTTAAAAAAAGTCATTGTACTTGGTGATAAGGAACAGATATGAAAACAACGGATTTAGGACACAAAACTACAACAAAGATACAACTAGGGAAGCCAGCACATGAGAATCGCTATCCCAAGAGTTTCCTTACCGCAGAAGGAGAAATAATGATGGCTTGCAAATTATAAAAAGAAAAATAAAAATAAATATCCAATACATTTTTAACAATCAAGTATACAATGATATGTGGGGACTAAATGACTTGTATATGAGGGCAAAAAAAAAAAGAACCCAGATATAAAACATAGATATGGATACACTATTTGCCTTCACTACATGTATATAAACTAATTAATAACATATATAAAGTATATACTTTATGTTCAGTTCCATTCACCAACAGTTACCCATCACCCAATAAGACATACTAATAATAAAGGCATATTTTATATCAACAAACCTAGCATCAGAAATGGAATATATGACGGAAATTTAACTTTCACCACAAGAAATTGACAAAGAAAGTTAAACATAAAACTGATGGAAAGTGCTCCCTTTGTGTAATTGTATCGTATCAGGTACATGTGGTCAGTTGGTTGGCAAGGAACTTATATTATTTTGTATCACATAAACCCAACTTTTTTAGTGTAGCCAATCTAAAATTCTCAGCAAGTTCACAGTTAAAAGATTAAAATGGTTAAACTAAGTTGTTTATTGTTGTTGTTTTGGTGTGGATATGCATGAGCACTCAGTTAGAACCATACCTCAGTTTGGTTGCGAACAGCTTCAGCCTTCTTCAGATCCTTCTGCAGTTTAGCTGTTTTGTTTTTGAGAAATTTCAAGTCCTCCACAAGTACCTCCCTTTCAGAATCGCATGATTGGACCTTTTTCATTGTTTCCTGCTCCTTACGCACAGCTTCCTGCAACTCTTCAGATGACCTCAAAGCCAGTAATTTGGCAGACTCCAGCTTCAGCTTCAAGGCAGAATTTTGCTTCTCAAGTTCGCTAAAAGTAGAATTCGCCATATCAGTCTGCCTAGTGGCATTGGTCAGTGCATATTCCATCTCTGACAGCCTCTTCAAAGTGTTCTCCTCTAGTATCTGCTTCTCTTTCACAAGTTTTTCCTCTTCTTCTTTTGCTTGCCTAAGTGCCTTAAGCTCTTCTCTGTCTTTCCCAAGCCTATGAGCAGCCTGCCTAACCTTCTCAGTGCCCCAATCTGACCAATGTTGGAGCTCTTTCTCCAAAGCCTCCTTCTTAGCAACCAATGCTAACAACAATTCGTCCTTACTATTTTGTGGCAGATACTTGTTCGTGGACTGATCATATGGTATTCCAGCATAATAATCTGGAGTCTTGGAAGAAGGAACAGTACTGATCTGGGAACCTTTGGTGGGCTTTGTTTCCGGAGGGATTGATTTTTTGTCATCTGCAGCAGAAACATCGTTTACGGGTAATGTAGCAGGGACACTAGTCGCGGTATTTGAAACAGATGTTGTTTGCACCTTAGCTTGCGGTGCATTACTTTCCTTGTAGGAATTCTTCATGTAAGCAGCAGATTTCTTATCCATAACAGAACAACCGATGCTAGTGAGTTTGTTTTTGAAAGCCCCTCTAGGCATTGACATACGACCCCTACATTTTTCCATATGTAATGTCCTCTGCCTAAGAAGTTCTCTCTTGGAGTTCCCAGAGCAACACTTCCTAGCAGCTCCAGATGCATCTTCCATGTTGCTTTGTTGAGCATTTGTCGTGATAAACCCTCCAGGAAATGGAATCTTCATACTCTGCGAATTAGAGGATCCCCCTTCAGAAGGTATATCTGTCTGCGATTTTCGAGGATCCGATGGCTTTGTTATAGCTGACTTCCCAGTGTTTGAAGGCACCGTTTCATAGGTTTTAACATCTGATTTGATTTGAGGGACTACAGAGTTAGAGGAGAATCCACCAGAAATGGCTTCAGTGCGTAAACCACGCAAAACATCTGTTTCAGTTTCACAAGCTTTCTTCAGGTTTAAGTCGCAGATCAATAGGAGCCACATTGCTTCTGAGACAGACAAGGTTGGCTTAATTTCTCTCAGTGCATTAACCATCTCCAACATTGTATACTCTACCAAACTTTGCATATTCTCAAAAACTTGATATTTTGAAAGATCTACGTCTTGTTTCTTTAATTCCAAACAAGGCAAAGCACCATCCACGATATTTGACACCAGATCTTTATCACCATAACAAAAGCTGCTCCTCAGTACAACCTGCTCGGCATCCTCTTTACTGTGTCCAAGTTCAGCAATCTTCTTAACTGCATTTTCAAAAGCTGTGTGCAGGGTAGCTGACAGAAGTTCCTCAAATTGACATTCAGAAGGTTCACCCCAATACTCTTTCACTTCATCCTCTGTGGAGATATCAGAGCTCCCTTGAGCTGACTCCAACTTGCCGCTTTCATTAGCAAGCTTTTCATCGAACAACCCCAAATTACTGAATTCATTAGCAAGCTTTTCATCTATTAGTCCGTAAGTAGGGATTTCTTCAAGAGACCGGGTCATCTCCTCAACCGGGACATGTGAGACACTTTCAGACAAATGCTTCCTCTTATTCTTACTTCCCGCTTCTTTCACTGATTCAAACGGGGGGCCTTGACTGGAAACATCTCCATCACTGGGCCTAGCCATAAGATTCTGTCCTATATAGATAAACCTCTTGTAATCACGTTTAACTGCAAATGCCAATGTAGTATTAAAAAAATATTCTGCCGCATCAAAAACGTAATACACAAACATACAAAGATTAAAACAGAGGAATATAAAGTAACCAAAAGATGGTTACACAAAGATTTAGTGATTTACACGCTGCTCCATAGGAAGCGGGAAAGAATTGGACTCAGATACAATTACAGACCCAAAAAATAGAAGGAAAGAAATAAAACAAGAGCCTAACTCATTAGAACATACCTTGGCTTCGCAAATCAAGAACTTCAGCTGGATCAAGCTTCTCCTGAAGCAAACCTCACAAATATCAATAAGTAATTTCAACTAAAACCAACATCAGAAAGAACGCCAAACCACTATTTCCATATACATTTGAAACACACAAAACAACAATCATTCATTCAGTCTATAAACCTCAACATAACAATCCCCAAACCCACAATTTCAAATAAAACATTTAAATAAAGCCAACATCAGAAAGAACCCCAAACCACTATTTCCATATACTTTGAAACACACGAGACAACATTCATTCATTCAGTCTATAAACCTCAATATAACAATCCCCAAGCCCACAATTTCAATAAAACATTTGAATAAAGCCAACATCAGAAAGAACCCCAAACCACAATTTTCATATACATTTGAAACACACAAGACGTCAATCACCCATTCCGTCTATAAACCTCGACATAACAATCCCCAATCCCATAATTTCAATAAAACCTTCAGATCATATCTAACACAGGTATTATAAAATTCTTAAAATTTTAATCACAAAAAAGGGCATTTCCCAAAATCAATTAACAAACAGATAAAACCCCCATCAATTCATGACAAAAAAAATTAAACAGGAATCAGACAGCAAACCAAAAGTTCAAGAACAGTAAACAACTAAACATACACAGATACACTTCGATAAAAAAAAAAAAAAAAATCAATTGAGCATTCGAAAAACCCACAAATGGCATAAACCTCTAGCACTACCTGTGTTTTTCACCAACAAACACACCCCCAAATCCACAAATCACAAAAAAAAAACCCCCAAAAACCTAAAACCCCATATCACATCCACCACAATAATTCAAGATTTTCTCGAAATGACCCACAAAACAAAAAGGTATCTCCCAAAACCCCACATTAAACCAACACAAATAAACACACAAAACCCCATTATATCACAACACATAAACATCAAAACAACCAAGAAATGGAAAATTCTAGAAGGGCAAAAAGCTTACAGAAGATGGTTGCTTATGTATCTATCGAACCCACAAATGGCATAACAGGACTGAACAAGAGTTCAAAGACTGTGTGCTTGCTCTCCTCTTATGCAACACTAGTGTAGTTATGTGTTCAGAATGCTATATATACACACCCAATAAACTCTAGTTTATAAACTAACCCTGGTTGGCACATCTTAAACCCCCAAAATCTCATCTCCTCATTTGATATCTCCCCAACATTTTTTACTAATTTCAGTGCAAAAGTTACAAGAAAGTAACTCCTTTGACCTCTGCGAGATATGCTGGATTCTATATTTTAATGATTATATAGTAAATGTGTGATCTTTTGGAAAAAATTTGGGTACCTTTATATTCTTATGGCTTATACAAATTCAATACCAATTCAATGAATATTTTTAATAATTGTCATTTAACTTTTTGTACATATTTTCTAAATACGTTGTCCTCACAAAAGCACGTGTAATCAGAGTATGTTATAATGTACTCCCTTCGTTTCAAATCACATGTGCATTTTCTAAAAATCACATAATTTAAGAAAAATAGATTTTAAGAAAGAAAATTGTATTAAATCATTAATTGAGCTATAGTTGTTCTTGGAAATATAAATTAGAAATATATGAAAGAGAGTTGATTTTAAAAATATAAATATATATTGAAAGTTGAAATGAACAAGCATTTTGAAACAATTATTTTTTAAAAATATGGACATGTATTTTAAACGGAGGGGTAGTAGTTTTGATAATATTTTCTTAAAATTCTTAAATTTCATCCAACCCATTAGGCCTAATCCGATATTATATTATAAATCCAACCCAATAATAACCTATTCTATTTACTTATTTTCAAAAAAGAAACCTATTCTATTTACTCCATTAAATATTTTAGAGAATACTCAAAATGAAGGGTAATGATGAATTCTTGGGGCATAATTAAATTAGAAAATCAGAAATATCAATGTTATTAATAAATTATTGTTCCTTTTATTAAAATTTTGTTTGAAACCAAGAAAAACAATTATCTAAACTCTTAGGTCCTATTTGACAATTAGTGGTTAGCGGTTAACTGTTAGCGGATTGAATTAGATGTTTTGACTGGCTGATTGAAGTAGATATTTTGATTAACGGATTAAATTAGCAGTTTCTCGTAAAATTATTTGGTAAATAGCTGATTGATTAGGTTTTTTCTGACACAAGACAAAACCTCTAATCCAAAAAACTTCCCAAAGTAACCTTTTCAAAATTAACTTTTTGGATCCAAACCTCTATTGTGATCCGCTAACTACCAAACAATGTGATATTAGCGTATCCCAGCGTATTCCCGTGATCCAACCTCTAAAATATCTCAAACCTCTAATTTCGTCCAAAAACTCCGATCTCTAAACATGGCCTTAATTATTTTCAAACATTTATTGTTAAAAACTTACATTATGCAAGCATATGGGCCTTAATTATTTTCAAACATTTATTGTTAAAAACTTACATTATGCAAGCATATGGATGATTATAATATTTTGAAAAATACTCGAGATTTGACCCAGATTGTCACATAATTATAACATCTCCAAACTCACAAGTAGATGCATGACGTCCTCATCGAGTCTCCAATCAAACTTACGAAACCCGGAAAATGCCTTTGCATTTTTGATGGGGTAGAGTAGAAATCTGATCCCATTTATAACATCCCCAAGTCAACAACAAAATACATAATGGATCCAACAACCGAGCACAGTCGGTCCAAAAGTGTTAGCATATTGATATACGCTAGTTATTTGCTTGTGATTGTAAAAGTTAAAATACTCTTTTATCCTATCGATGTGGAATGTTACAATAATCCTAAAAAAACATGTGTAATCAAAGATTTTGTTTATACTATATTATAATGTAATAAATTTAATAATATCATCCTAAAATTCTCATAAGTTATCTGGCCCATTAGTCCCAATCCAATATTATAATATAGACTTAGCCTAATAATAACTTATATTATTTACTCCATTAAATATTTTCGAGAACTCCAAACGAAGGATGGTGATAAATTTTGGGACATAAATTAGAATTTCATAATTATTAATGTCATTAATATATATATTGTTCATTTTATTAAAATTTTGTTTGAAACAAAGAAAAACGATCATCTAAACACTTAATCATTTTCAAACATTGTTATCATTATGCAAGCTTATGGATGATTATAATATCTAGAACTAAAACGTAATTCCTAATTTTTTTTAAGTTTTATGGATTCTATCTAAATATTTCAAAGTTTCGCTAATAAAAATAATTTCAAATTTAGAATCAAAGGAAACGTTTTAATAAATTTGTAATGTTTTTTGCTGATCAAAGATTAAATATGAATCTTAACATACTATTAAGTATTTAGGAAAAAAAATTACCATGTCAAATTTTAGTTTCATAAAATCATCTTCAAAATCCGCGGTTATGCGAAGCGCATTCACTGTTGTCTTCTTACCCTGCAATGTATAATTTAAAAATCATAACAGCTAATATATAAATATGAAAAACAATATTAAACTGAAATTAATATAATAGTAAATATAATGAATGAAAAAATTTATCAAGCACAAGTGGCATAATTTTAAAAAGTAAAAATATTAACCAATATTAATTTTAGATGAAAATTTTAATACATCTACATCGAATTAGAAGAACTTTCCCGAGTGCATAGCATCTTTGAATGATTTTAATATTTATTTTATATGAAAATTCTTGCAAGTTCATCTTCATAAAAATTTGGTCCAAAATTTTATAGTTATAAACCTATACATAATATTAAATTCAATTCCAAATATTAATGAGTATTATCAGAATATAACAAAAATAATAATATTTACTTGAATACGATAATTTTTAAAGAACTACTATTAACTAAGTATATATATTGCATAGAAAATATAACATTTCTCAAGTATACGAGTAATTTATTTCATAACACACACATATAATTACAAACACACACACATGTATGTATGTGTTGGTGGACACGTAGATTTTTTTCCTGTTAACTTATTAAATTTTAGTTACATAATGAAAATATATCATCACATTTTATAATTTTATTAAATATTTATTTATGTACTTACATTATATATATAAAGATGAAAGTATATGTATGTGTGTGAGATTCTAATATCATTATACATCATTAATTTTATTATAAATTCTATTATAATATATATATATATATATATATATATATATATATATATATATATATATTATGCGTCATGTTCATCGTATAACCTTTAACTTAAGAAACTTACAACTTTCTAGTATTAAAAAGGTTCTGCCGCAGAATTGCACCTCTAAAAAGTGTCGCGTTTATATATTATATTTTAAAATTATTTTCAAACACGCACAACGATGCAAAAAACATTCAGGGTTCAACAACAGACCTTAGTGATTATAACGCTACATTTTACGAATGAGTTATCTATTGAGCGCAATGCCAGCATTCCACGGAATACCTCCTTATACGGAGTTCCATAGTATATCATTATATGTCATTAATTTTATTGTAAATTCGATTATAGAATATATATATATATATATATATATATATAATGTGATTCTAATATAAAATATTACAATATATGTGTGTGTATATTAATAATTTAACACTTAAATTTTGAAATAAAAGTTAATTTTGAAACTAGTTCT
This sequence comes from Daucus carota subsp. sativus, assembly GCF_001625215.2. Classification (NCBI taxonomy): domain Eukaryota; kingdom Viridiplantae; phylum Streptophyta; class Magnoliopsida; order Apiales; family Apiaceae; genus Daucus; species Daucus carota. The sequence goes on along the minus strand of NC_030381.2, from coordinate 38,203,525 downwards.
ACAATATAATGATTCTGAATAATTATTATCCTGTTGTAAAATCATGTTTGAATATCGCATAATTTTCAATATTTTTTGGAATAAAAAATTATATAATATCATCTTTGATATACTAATTAATATATAAATATATTACATAAAAGTATAATTAATACATCGATTTATAGTGGTGTACACAACACAACACCTGCACATATGTAATACAGATATGAGAGAACTTACCTCTTTCAATTTATTTAATAATAAAGCTGCAAGTGTATCCTCCATTGCTGACCTGCGAAAAACCTGTCCATGATAGCAAAAAGAAGGTCCATGAAATGAAAGAGATAAATAATGACTAATACATATCCTACTTTGGTGAAAACGATAACAAAACTCAGGTCAATTATTGTGTTCTGAAAGCAAATTTTATTATGCTAATAACTATATATCATGAAAATGGCATAGGCTTTTGAAATTTCATGTAATAAAAAAAGTAATAAAAATCTAAATTTTTTAGAAAGGGAATAACTAGGAACTATACTTATTTAAATACATATTTAATTATTGAGAGACGATAATATGAATCAATTAGATTGATTAATAGTCAGTTAATCATGTTTTGATAATTAAAACTTAATCAAATAAAGTTTTTTCAAAAGGTTAGCATTATACATCAGATAGGACGAAAATTAATTGGTTGAAGCACAAAAAATCATTATCATTTAATTAGAAATAAGTTAAAATATAAACTTTAGAAAAATTTAAAGTATTAATATTTATCATTTTCGAGATTATATATTATTGTTATCATACTTAACTATTTCCATATTAATATTTTGATTAAGCTACGCAGTCATGTTTTATCCGTTAATAATTACAAGCTATAAATCAAATAATCATAATTATAAAAAAACACTAATATCTTAGTAATTATAATTTTATTTTAGACATATGATCTCATGTACTTATATGAAGGAGAAGCGAGGGCTGTGTAGGTGGCGCCTCTCTGATACTTACGTTCTATTTTTCCAATTTTTTTAATTTTTTTGATGAAAATATCAAAAATAAAAATTACCTTTCTTAATTTCAGATATAATGGAAGCAAGTTTTAGAGTTGATTTTTTCAAAATCTGGAATTTTTGGATGAAAAATATCAAAAATAAAAATTACTTTTTTAGTTTCGGGTATATTGGAAGCTAAGTTGAGGCCAAACATCATAGAATTAAACATAAATAAATTTTTTTTGCCTATTTATCTTCTTCATCTAATCTAATATAATAATGAGTCACACTATGCTAGATGTTTTAAATAACGATAAAAATGATTGACTGAAAAAAGTAAGTGGGAGTCGACAAATTCAAATAGGGATGAAAAATATAGTCTTCATATGATATTGATGGATGAAAATGTCAATAAATTAACTTTTAGTGATATATGTTTGTTGGTTATTCTTTTATAATATATGTTTTATTAATAGGACATTTTTTTGTTGTTAATTTTTATATTGTTTATTTTGTATACAGAAAAATATTATTCATGCAACACTTCGACAACATCTGTTTGCTCGGTTCAAGCATCTTTTGAGTGAAAGCTATTTATATAATTAAAAAAAATAAAGGTTGTTAGCAAGCAAATGTAGTTATAGCCCGCAATCTCATGGATTTAAATTACGTTTCTAAAGACAAGCAATCTAAAAAAATTGAAGGAATGAGTCACTAATATACTCCTGAATTTGAGTTCATACGTCCCCACATGATTAATGTCCGTATTAAGGACAAGGATATATCCGTATTAATATAATTTTTATAAATTACCGCAAATTTATTTTATTTACAAATATTAATATTAAATCATTAATATAATTTTTATAGGACTGCGGCTCATCTAGTTTATCATGACTTTAAGAGATCGAATTCAAGAAATTAAAAGGCCAAAATCTTTTAATAATCTATTTTAATATTTGAATATAAAATTCATAAGATATTTGCAGTTATACTAAAACTAATATAAAATTTATAATCTACTACTATTACTTTTTGTATTCAATTTCAGAACATGTACCCATTTACATATTTACCCTTAGTGTGGGCCGACTCGGATTCATAGTCCAGGCCCGTATTTGTACATATCCAAACCGGTAACCAAGAAGCAGCCGAGCAGACAGAGTCTGAGAGAGGGACTGAAGATTCAGAGCCGTGAAGATGGTGAAGGTAAATTCAAAAAAGATTCAATCTTTGGTCACCCTTTTGCTTTAATATCATGTTGTGTATATTTGTTTGTATAAATTTGTTATGTGTTATGTTTTTTTGTTTTCCTTTCATATCTGCTTATAGTGTGTTTCTTGATTGTTACTTGGTGGTTTGTTAGGGTTTTGTTATTTTTGTTATTATTTCTTGGTGGGCATGTCATCTTGTTTGAGATTAATCGAATTCTGTAAGCCTAATCGAAGTTCAAGTGTACATGAATTTTGGGTTTCTTTGAGTTGTTGAAAATTTTGGTTTGAGCAGCCAAAATCGAGACCTGGTGGTAAAATTTTAAGTTATTTTGTAGTTTAAAACTTTAAATGTTTATTAACTGAAAATAAACAAGGCCCCTTAGAAACAATAAGACAGACAGGCACAACAGAACTGAAAACAAAACGAAAGAGGAGCAGTAAAACAAGAGAAAATGACTGGATTTTAAGCAACAATGGCTATTAACAAAGAAATGACTGAACTGACGTTAAGATTACATGTAGCAGTAAAATTAAAGTCCACAACAACGATATAGAAAAGATGGTGAATGTTATTAGACAAATTAGGGGAACACACCTTTTCTCCCAGCGCCTATTCTCCTTATAAACACTTAATTGCAAATTGTTCAATGTGAAGCGACACTGGAGCTGCTGCTAGCCTGCTACTGCACAAAAGTTGATGGTTATGTATATAAGAAGTACGTGCAATACACATTGTTAACATGCTATGTCGATGGCTAGATAATATTGAAGCAAAACAAAATGGACTAGCCAATCATGTATTATGTAAATTGTAATGTGTATTTGGATTTTAAACTACTTGGAAGAATCACATTTTACTTTTGTATGAATATATGGAGGACTTCCAGTTGCTAAAACATAACATCCAGAAAGCAAAGATTACATTTAAATTGGGTAAATTTGTACCAATTTCCGAGTTCGGAATTTACCCTGGTCACAGCTCACTTCCATCTTCTACCCGGGTCTTGAAAACTTCAGTTGTAAGAAAAGGTGAGCAGAGGAATGCTATTATAAAAAGGGGAAGCCGGAGATGAAAATTAATGACATATTTTGCATTATGCTATCAGGTATTTTGCCAATTCAAAAGTTTTTTGCCCAGGAATAGGGCGCACCCTTATCAATTATCTATTCTAATAAAAGCTGCTGGACAGCTCAGTTTCAAGTCCTGAGCATAGGTAGAAAAATCTTAGGCAAATCAGTATGGTAGGGTCCTAATTGCAAATACATAGGGTAATTGAGAGTGAACGATAATCTAATGACAATTACACAAGTGAACAGAAACAAACATTGAAATTTGTCATGTAGATTTGGTATTATGCTATAATATATAATATTTCCAAATGCTGATAGTTCAATCTATTGTAATTATACATCTAATTGAATCATATCGGGCAGTAATAGTATGATTGATGATGATAACCATATATGCTTTGTGTATAATACTATTTCTGCATATGAATGTGAGAATCATATATGAATCTAGGGTAGTATTTAAGAAGCCAAGAATAGAACCTCTGTCACGTTCGTCGGGCAAGCACACTGAAAGATGACATAAGCTTCCTTCTCCAAACTCCGATCTTCGTTGTGCAGTACCTTGCGGCTTGTTTATCTTAGGGTTTCTGACTCACATTTCGGGGTTCGAATAGATTTATACTAAACTGGTCTTGGGCTTTACGATGAGTTCTAATCGTAATATTACTGGGCCTGTTTTTATGTGATACTATATTGCAACAAATTAGTCCATAACTCAGCGTAACACATGGCCCACCTTAGCTACTGAGTGGCTCCGCGGGCGCTCATACCAGCATTACACGTGTTTCTGTTTGTGATTAGGAATGAATTTGATTGTGTATTTATTTGATGGTTACTTGTTACATTTATTATTTTGCCATGGAAATGTCCCAATCTCCCAGAGGGAAAAGAGAGATTAAGCAAAGCCGTGAAGAAATTTACCCCATAATAAGTTTGACCTTAGAGCAAAAAATGAAGTGTACTTTTGTTGATCTTTTGCGCAGAATGTGTCAGTATGATCACATTCTCTAGCTTGTGGCTAACACAAGTTGAAGTGGTTTAATTAACCGGGCTGTAAGCATAGACAGAGTACAGAACAGAAAATAAATATATGTGTTGAGTCTTGCTCTAGCTCGCATTGTCACATGGCAACTCTTGTGAGGAATTAAATGACTCTAAAATAATGTTGGTAGGAGTTAGGAGTACAGATGACCTTGTTGCCTCGTGTCCCAATGGCACCACATGATTTTACACTTTTTTACTTGGTCCGCCCTTTTTATTGTTCATTAGCTACTAGCTAGCGTAAATTTACAACACCTAAGAGTTGATCCTATTCCTTGTGGCCTGTAGGTTAAATAAAAATGACTTGTTTGTGTCGACTTTTTTAAGTTATATATTTCATTATTGCTAAATCTGCTCTATTATTTCTCAGTTTTAACTTTTAAGTTGTGTTATTTGGTACTAACAAGATCATCAGGGAGATTGATATAAACTCAATTATCATGTACTATATCTATGAATAAGTGTGTCTTAGTGGTGATTTAACCGCACATCTATATGGAATTGTGTAGAAATTGGCATATTTTCTTTCTTTTCTTCTTTTTCCTTACCAATTTGTACAAATTTTCTCGCTGTCTATAATAATGTGAGAGTTTACAAGGAAATATAACAAGATGTTTGGAGTTCGTTTGTGGACGAAACTTTTCCATATTGTTCCATCTCATTTCAACCAATTTGTGTAGTATAGTATTCATTTGTTATGACATATTTAATAAGTTTCTTACTTTTCCTTCTCTGTCTAGAATGAAAATTTGAGGGAGCGGTTTTATGGGTATACTGTACAGTGTGTAGAATGCCTCAAGTGGAGGCCCATTCCCACAATAAAAGAGTTTGAGGAGATCCGAGCTAATGTTTCTGAAGATCCATTTACGTGCAAGAAGTTAAAGTTAACATGTGATGATCCAGGTGATATGAAACCCGATTCATCCATTATTTGGGCCTTTGATGAAGCAGGTGCTCCAAAGACTCCTCCAGGTTTTGATCGTGATGGAATTCTCAGGAAGGATTGCTCACAATTGGATGTTTTTTATGTCACACCTGAGGGGATGGAGCTTAGAAATTCAGCTGAAGTAGCTATGTTCCTTGAAGAATATCCGGAGTACAAGGAATCAGTTTCTGTAGCAGATTTCAGCTTCACACCTCTAAAAGTGATGGCTGAAACTATACCTGAGGATTACGATTATCTAAGGAGGGTGTGTGTCAAAACATAGATTGTCAAACACAGTGGGAAGAAATGTATATGCGACAGACATTTTCTCCATGATTCCATTGTGGATTCTGTTAGGGGCTTAGGGGATTGCCTCAAAAAGTTTAAACTAGTTTGTTGACAGGTCTATTTGTCGTTTACTTGCGGTGTCCAAGTAAACAACAAATATTTAAGCAACTTGGTCCTTTGTTAGCAGTTTTTTTTATACAAAAAATAAAATAAAAAATTGTCATCCTTAGTTGCTGTGCATGCCGATTTTACTATTTTCTTAATTTTATATGCTCATCAATTTATTTGTGTAAGACGGCTTGTGATTTTCCGTAAAAGCTCTCTTACATGATAAATTCAGGTTATGCAGTTGGAATGCGAGCAAACCGTTTGCAGTGATGGGTTACTTGAAAAGTTACCATGGATGAGTCAAGACAATGCTGAACTTATTTGATGTCATCTCTCACTTCTATTCCATTGACCTTCTCTTCTCTTCTTATGTTTTGTCTTATATTTCAACAAATATTTTACTTTTCTCTGGTTATATTGCTACTATCTTGGCCAAGTATTAAAGCCAAAATTAAGACTGAAGGCAGTATCAGACTGCAAGTTCTGCAGGGAGTGAGAGTATTGACAAAGCTTTAGGAAGGAGTAACAAGTTAGATTATAAATCCATTAAAATCTCAGTTAATTTTAAATCTTAAATTTTTTATCATATGACACTTTCTCTTCATCTACACATGTACCCCGATTATTTAAAATTCTTGAGTGATCATCAACACTATCATCTAATCATCAATTATTCTCCGGATAAATTAATCTTGTTCATTTTCAAAAACGTTATAGGATACTTAGCAAAGAAAAAAGGTAATATGATGATATATTTTATTATTAATTTGAAAAATGATTATTCTGTACAAACTTATTAAAATACGGCATTTTTATCATTTTCACTGAAAAAAACCAGTCAAAAAAAATTAACTAAAAAATCCGATAAATAATCATATATGTAATATTGTTTGTTGAAACAAATCCATTAATTAATTAATTAACTTCATCCACTGATCCCAATTTTCGTCAAATTCTATCAGGCCAGGCTAGAGTTTCATACTAAGTTTGGGCCGACTCGGATTCACATTCCAGGCCCGTATTTATATATATCAAAATTGGGAAATCAAGAATCTACAATATTATATACTATATACTGGACTGTTCCTGTTTCTTGGAGTGCAGCAAAGCAGAGGGATAGAGACTGTGTGAAGATTCAGAGTTGAGAAAATGGTGAAGGTATATTCGAAAAAGATCCGATCTTTTGTCACCCTTTTGCTTTAATATCATGTTGTGTATATTTGGTTGTATATATGTGTTATGTTTTTTGTTCAATATTTATGATTATTAGTGTTTTTCTTGATTGTTGGTTGGTGGGTTTTTAGGGTTTTGTTATTTTTTGTTGTTATTATTTGTTTGGTGTGTCATATTTGTTATTGCATGTGCTAATTATATTGTCATTGCATGTGCTCATTTTATGTTTTTATAGTACTTGTCATTGTTCTGTTGTTATTGGGTATGTAATATTGTCATATATGTTATGGATTTCTTTGTTGAAATTGATTTTTTACTCAATGGCCTTCACATCATCATTTTATGGGTATAAGTTAGGGTTTAGAAGATGGTTTGGCTCGATTAATTGATCTGAATTTTGGACTTGATTTTGCTAGAAATGTGACACAATGGGTTGTCGTTGGGACTCTGTGAGGACTTTTCCATTGTGCACTTGTCCTTGAGACTTCTTTTTATAAACCCCTTTTATGCATTTCAGTTTTTCTTCAAACACGGGAACCCTTTTGATGACCATTATCAATTATAAAGTTGGAGAAACCCTAATCAGAGTTAAAATAAAGCTATGTACTGCTGTAATGTGGTTCTGTTATTCTTACCCATAGTTTTACCATAGCACTGACCTCCAACGACTTGCCACTATTTCTGTATTAGTTGTGGATTAGTTTGGAGCGTGATATGGTAAGAATGGTGGAGTAGTGTTACGCTTTAGCTTAATATAACAATAGCATCTACAGTACAATCTGATACGGAGTACCAGTTTGTCTGTGTAGATTCATTGCTTTAATATTTATGGTATATTTGAGAGTTTCATAGGATATGAGCCTTGCTGATTTCTTTGTCCAGAAGCGAAATTAACTATCTTGTAGCTGCTATAAGCTGTGCTCATTTGAGTTTTAGGTATAAGAATGAATATGGTGTCTTGAGATTAAATCAGATTTGTATGAAGGATGGGAAGAACAATGAGTGCTTAGTAGAAAAATTAGCTTTTTTGTGTAGTTAGTGGCGAGATTGTGTATCTTGTATATCTGGTACTCTGGTACGGCCTCTTATCATAGCATGAGGGTTATTTCTAGGAGTTCCATCTAAATTACATCTGAAATGGTTAAATTTGCACACAATTCCCTGGTTCAGAGTTAGGGGCTGGTTGTATAGGTATCCCACTGAGAGTGTGGAGTTTCACTTCTTTTGTCTAAGTTAGAAGTTCAGGCTAAATTGTACAGACTATAAAGGATTTCAAGGAAACTGTGGGATATAAGTTGTGATACTGTTAAGTTGTTATTGATTTTCATCTCCCTCTCTCTTACCCCGCTCTTGAAAATTCAGCTGTAAAAATGTGTCTCTTATCTTTCTGAAATTCAGCCTATATCTGAGATTTGGATCGTCATGTCGAATTCTAACACACAGCTGCTAATTGAAATTTATAAACTTTGAAAGAAGATGGGTTGTTCACAGCTCACTTCCATCTTTTAACCTGGTCTTGAAGATTTAGCTGTAAGGAATGTGAGTAGATGAATACTATAATAAAAAGGAAAAGGCAGAGACGACAAGAAATGACATATTTTGCATTATGCTATCAGGTATTTTGCCAATTCTAAACTTTTTTTGTCCTAGAATAAGGTGCACTCATATCGATAATCTATTCTGAAAAATTTAAAGCTGCTAGACTCCTCAGTTTAGAATTCTGAGCAAGGCTAGAAAATCTTAGGTACATCGGTATGGTAGGGTCCTGCTTGCAAACACATAGGGTAACTGAGAGTGAACGATAACCTAATGACAATTATACAAGTGAACGGAAACAAGCATTGAAATTTGTCAGGTAGATTTGGTATTATGCTATAGAATATAATATTTCCAAATTGTGGATGTTCAATTTATTGTAATTATACATCTAATTGAATTATATCGGGCAGTAATATTATGATTGGTGATGATTAACCATATAAATGCTTCGTGTATTATACTATTTCGGCATCTGTTTTTGAATGTGAGAATCATATATGGATTTAGGGTAGTATTTCAGAAGCCAAGAATAAAACCTTATTGACATTAGTTGGCCAAGCACACTGAGAGACGACACATGCCTCCTTCTCCGAACTCCGATCTTCGTTGTCAGTTCCTTGGGGCTTGTTTGATTTATGGTTTCTCACTCACATTATGGAGTTTAAAATAGATATGTACTAAACTGGTTTTGGGATTTAAGATTCTGATTAGTAACGCGTAATCCTATATTGAAACAAATTTGTCCTTAACTCAGCTTAACCCATTGCCATTACACGTGATTCTGTTTGTGATTAGAAATGGATTTGATTGCGTATTTATTTGATGGTTCTAAGCGTGTATGTATATATTCATTGTGTGTATGTAATTTATCTTCACTTCAATTCACCAAGCAACATCCCAGATTAACATTACAAGAAACTAACATCACATAAATTGTAAAAGCAACGCTAATATGTAAGAATACACCGAGAATACGCAAGAAAGTGTGATTTTGGGCACAAACACAAACAAGCATGAACACAACATATGACCAGAGCCTTGCGAAAGATTAGCGATTTCAACCTCCACTAAGCTGCGATATAGCACTCCCGTTAAGGGTCCGCTAAAGAAGTTATCGTCATTGATTATTTTGATATCATTAAATCACTATAATGACTAGAGTGAGACCCCGTGGAGATCAGTAACCAAGTTGATACCATTTGATGACTTCAGTGATGAGTTTGATAATTAACCCTTTTTACTGTTCATTAGCTATGGTCTAATTTACAACATTTAGAGTTGATTCTATTTCTGGTGGCCTGTAGGTTAAATAAAAGTTACTTGTTTGTGTTGAGTTTTTAAAGCTACATTTTTTTATTATTGCTAAACCCGGTCTATTATTGCTCAGTTTAAGACTTTTAGTAGACAAGTTGGTTTTTTGGTACTAACTAGATTAGGGAGACTGATATTGAACTCATCCATCATCTATATCCATGAATAAGTGTGTCTAAGTGGTGATTTAATTACACATCTCAATGGAGTTGTAGAAATTGTCATATATTCTTCCGTTTCTTTTTTTTCTTTTATTATGTTAGAGTAACAAGATGTTAATGTTAGTTTGCAGAAGAAACTTTATCTATATTGTTCCGCCTCATTTCAACCTATTTGTGTAGTATAGACTTTATTAGTATATTGTTAATAAAGCATGTCAATGTAATCAAGTTTCTTAATTTTTCCTTCTCTGTCTAGAATGGAAAGCTGGGGGCTTGTTGGTCTTATGTGTATGCTGTACAGTGTAAAGAATGCCTCAAGTGGAGGCGGATTCCAACACAAGAAGTGTTTGAGGGGATTCGAGCTAATGCCACAAAAGATCCATTTGTGTGCAACAAGAAGTTAGAGGTAACATGTGATGATCCTGCTGATATCGAATACGATTCATCGCGAACTTGGGTCATTGATAAACCAGATGTTCCCAAGACTCCTCCAGGTTTTATCCGTGAGGTAATCCTCAGGAAGGATTTCTCAAAAATGGATGCTCACTACATCACACCTGAGGGTAAGAGGCTGAGATCTTCAGTTGAAGCCGCTACGTTCCTTGAAGAACATCCGGAGTACAACCAAACAATTTCCATTGCAGATTTTAGCTTCATAACTCCAAAGGTGATGAGTGAAACTATACCGAAGGATTATGTAAGGAAGCTGGGTATTGAAAAGAAGATTGTCAAACAAAATGGGAAGAAATTATTCGGATCAGCATGAGCTAGATGATGTTCTAGATTTGACCGTTCTATGCTAGTTTGTCGATGGGTCTGTACTTGCGCTGTCCACCTAAACAAACAACTTGGTACTTTGTTAGCTTCTCGTAGTGTTTTATTATATTTTGCCCTCCGTAGTTATGCATGCATATGTTAACTTTTTGTTTGCTTTATGAAGAGTACATTGCTTTATTTCTGTGGCATTATGAAATATAAAACATATGTTAGGAATGGTAGATTATACTTAGGTTTGCACTACCTGTTGTATAAAATTATGAATAATGAGACTGAAGGCAGAAACAGTATCAACACAAATGCAAGGTCTATTATCATCCAAATGCTGATTAACACCAGAAGAAACACAAAACACATATGAACAGAAAATCTACTCCCCTGTGCCCCCCTCTCTAATTTTTCCTTCAAAATTTGTTTTTCGAGGAAAAGGAAAGAAGAAATTAAGGACTGTAAGCAAATAATAATACTCTGATCTTCGATATCATAAAACCACCACTTTTCTCCTCCTTTTCCTCGCAATTACATTTATATATAGGAGATCTCTGGTCATTGTTCTTAGCTTAGACATCGAATAACCAAAGATTAAATGTGTGTATATATAAATGTAATTCTGTTGGTCTGTTAACCTTGATGTGCATCTCAAGATTATTCGAAAAGATGAGTGGAAGAACGATAGAGATCGTACGGAGCCCATAGATGATCGACAGTGCATGGTTTTCTGGAATCCAACCTCAACCATGGCTTACCTTTCCCACTCCAGTGCAACAAACTAATAGGCCCCGGATGCAAATTTCTACATTTCCCCTCTAAATTATCACCGCCTAAACCATGCTGATTCCATCTGTGATCTACGGCTTTTATGTTTCCTGCCAGGACCAACAAAAAAGGCGGCATTGATCCCAGGTGGTATATCCTCTTCTGCTTCTGCACTATCATCCATGCCTCAACTTTCTGTGTGTACCCTCCTTGTCTCCATTTGTCGAGGTCTACCACCATGACTCCTGTGTTAAAGTAGCATGGCGTTCGCCCTTCAAATGTGTTGGCATATTCGGGGTCAGACCAGAAAGCAGGTGTGAAATATTGTGTGAAATTTGCATGGCAATATTCAGGTGCTGCTAGTACTTTGTCCTCCAAGTCAACTTGCCATAGTTTTGTAATGTCATCTACCAGTACAAGATCAGAGTCTAGGTAGATTACACGTTCTACTTGCTCTGGTAAGATATCTGCCAGGTAGATTCTGGCGTAGTTTAGAGGCTGATCAAGGGCTTGGCGAATGGACTTGGATATTTTGTCCTGGACTCGGTTTGAATCAAAGGGATAGAGGTTGAAATTGAGGTAAGGGAATGTGGAGTTGATGCTGGAATAGATTTCAGGGTCATGTTGGGACCAGAGGAAGTGGAACACGACGTTTTCTGGGCAGGTGGAATGCTGCAGAATGGATAAAACAGCAGCAATGGTGCCCCGGATGTAGTTTGCATCAAGGGTCATTGCCACATGGATTGAAGAGTTGGTGCATTCGTCCCCATTCATAAATGCAGGTGCTTCACGGAACATTGGGGCCGTGGTGGCACTAGCAGTTGTGATGAGGGAGACAGACAGGAGGCCGAGAGTTATCAAGTAGCTCTGGAAGGCCATCCTGTCTTTATTCTTCTAAATCACAATCCTAACAATGAATAAGTTTTGGGATTAATCCAGAGAGGAAAAGGCTAAGCAGCCATTGAGGCTGGCTGTCTGGCTGGATGAGAAAGGAGAGGAAATGAAAGAAAGAGAAAACCTGAAAAATGAATGGATCATTTTATTTTATGCAAAAAAATGGGGAGAGGAGAGAGACGAGTTGATGTTCGAAGATTGTGAGGAAGAGAAGAATCCTAGGAAAGAGCTTAGATTTTTTTTATTTTTTTTAACTACTTATTTATACTCATCACAATGTTGACAAAATACTTCTCTATTTTTAAGGACTTTATTTCAAATATAGTACTGGTAGTAAACTTCCTCCCCAGAGAACTATTCCATTCTATCAAGGATCAATGAGCAAAAGATTAAGGGCTTCACCATCCTGCAGCTTTGTTGAGAATCGAAGGTTTCTGTACTCTTCGAAAGTAAAAGCTGCATACAAACGGGGATGTTCATCGTCGACCAGTTCTGGAGGAGCTTCCACTGTCCCCTTAGGTCCCAGAAATGCAGCAATGGAATACCTTGGATTTGCTTCCTTGCATTGCACTCGATGCTTTACAGTGCGTAATCTTCCATTACTCCAGGCCTTATAGCAACAAGAAACATTACAATTCTGTCTTACAAGTCATATGCATTTTAGTAGACGAACTCACCTTGGCAACATCTCCAAGATTGACAACAAGAGCACCAGGGCAGGGATCAACAGGTACGAAAGCTCCAGACCTGTCCATGACCTCAAGTCCACTGACACCTTCATCATCTTGAACTATGGTAAGGAACCCTGAATCAGTGTGTACTTGAAACCCCGAGGATCCAACAGTTTCTTGAGCAAAATTGTATTTGTTTATCCTGAATAGGCAAGGCCATCCCTCTATCGAAAAACCAGATATCCCCAATCCATCAGCCAGCTTTCCACTTATCTCCACAACCAACTCATGCATAGCTTCAACATACTTAAGAATCGTCTCTCTGTTGACAAATTTGAAATCATTACAAATCTAACATTAAAATCTCAACTGTATACAACCTTAAAATGATACCTTTGACTGGGAGAAGCCTTTATCTGAGAGCAAAACACATCAACATCTTCAGAGCAAGACATGTAAAGGCCAAAGGCTTCATAAAGAGGGTTGGCCTGAGAAGGCCTTATGTACCCACTTCCGGGATTGATATCCGTATTCTGCCACTTGATTTCTGGTGGAAAATCTTGGAGTGACCGCGCCACAGACTTCATCTCCGACATGAGGCTGACAGGGAGGACATCGTGATGGTTAACGAGCCTGAAACATCCCCATTCTTCCCCTGCTTGCACAAGTTTAGCTGATTGTGCAGGAAAATCTCGAAAATCTATTACAGGGATGCTGCAGTCAATCACCATCTGGATGTTTAATTAAACAAACAAACAAACTTTCTTCGAGCTGGTGCTTTGTTGTGGAAGCCTTAAATTTGTTCTGTTATGATTTTAATATGCATTCAGAGGCGGCTATCAGTTTCTGCACTGCAATCACTAATCAAAACTATTATACAACTTTGTTCAAAGAATACAACTATAATTCCAGAGTGGTGTGCTGCTTAACAAGTTTAAGATACATGAATGTCGTACTATAATACAACTTTGTTCAAAGAATGTCAAAAATAAAAGTTATGAATAATATGTGTAATTTTATTATGAATAACATGTGGTACAAAATCTTGTCACTGAAAATAAACAGTTTGCCTGATTTCGAGAAAAACCAAAACCTACAATAAAAAAATAAAAATTATCTTTTTTCAAAAATAAGTCTGTCATGGATTAAAAATTGAGGTTTTATTCTACATAGAGTTAGTGCTAAGAGTCTTGGTCCTCATTTCCGTTTTTCCTTCTTTTTCGGGGAATATCATAGTCCCTCTCCGACTCTTCAGATGAGTTTTCTGTATAAACCACATATTCATCCGTTGGTTCTCTGGGAGTCATCATGATTGTTGAGTAATGAGTCCCTGTAACGGTGGTGGTTGCCACAAGGATAGTCATGGGGGGCAGCGTGCCAAAGACGAGGGGAGTGAACGTTTGAGTGGCGGTAGTCTCAAGGGGAATAGTGGTGGTGACGAGAACCGATTCAGTTGGGACTCCGGTGGTTGTTTGACTAGATGGAACATGTACTTCAGAGCGTATTGTGGATGCCATGATTGTCGTCTTCTTCCCACAAACAGTGCCAAATATTTTGAGAACAAAAACAAAAACGAGAGAAAAAAACAAGAATGAGGGTGGAAGCGTTCGTGCTTTAGATTGTTTTCGGTGTGCGAGATACCTACGTATCTTCTATTAGTTCTAGTGTGGAGGGGTAGAGCCTTTATATAGATGTTTTGGAGTTAGAAGCTGAATGGAAATACGATTCCATGTATCAAATTTCTTGCAGAAGTATGTTTCCGTGCTATAGATAAAATAGGACTTAGATTCGTAGTTGAACTTTTAATTGGGCCCCGGACCTAATCAGGCCTCCTTCTTATGATCCATCTGCGTTCGGTCCAGACCCTCATTGGGCCTGTATTATCGGGCCTTTGTTAATTGGACCTTTATATCCATGAGTGATAAATAATATTTTGATTATTTCGACCCCGTCAAAGTCATTTATTTTTGAAAAAATATATATGACATAGTCATCTCTCTCTGGCCTCTGCCGGGTATTTTTTTTTTTAATTAGACTATCAGTCACTCAAAGATGCATGCACATGCGTTATAATCCGGTCGTTAGATACTTGACCTTTTTAATTAGTTTGTCTCACCTTTTTTGATATTTAACCTGCAAACATACAATCAAGTAGAGGGAGATTAAAAAAGAATTGGAACAAAAACTGATGATATGATGTGATAACAACATTGGAGCATCTAAAAAATACTTGCATCTTCGCCTAAAAAAAAGAAAAAGAAAAGAAAGATCAATATGAAATAGAAGTTCAAGGAAATACGGTACAAAAATCGGCCCTCTCTTAGGGGCTAATCCACACTTTTTAACTTGAAACTCGAGACACTCTAGCACCCTACTGTAATTCGCATCCAACAAAAGTATAACAACCAGCAGTACTCTAGCCTAATTTCTGTTCAAAAGGGGGAGAGCAAGGAGAAGCAAAGGCAGAATTATCTCAACACCACGACTCTTTCTCATACACTAAATAAAGCTCTTTGAATAAGTAGACAACACGGATGATAACAGCAATATGTTCCTTACTCATATCAACTTATAACTACTTTCCCTCGATGCTTATCATTTCAGAATCAGCAGTGACTTCGGGCTTGTGTGTTTCGACTGGTGGAGGAAGTGCGAGAAACCGTCCTTTTTGAGCACGCGGAGGCAGATGCTTCGTGTGTTTCCTGGTCCCGCTTGCATTCCAAGGCAAAAATACTCCGGTGCCACCCCGTGACATCCTTTTAGGGCCCAAGACCATTGGACGAACTGGAGCTAGCATGACCATTGGGCTTCGGAGAACACCCCACTTTGGGATCATATCCATTTCTTCATAGCCATTGCGTGCCCCATTTGATAGTGCATAGGAATTAGGGACGCCAGGTTGCCACAAAGTCATGGCTCCGGTCATAGGCGCCACTGCTGTTGAGATGCTCTCATGGGTTTGTGTCCGGACTCTGAAGAATGTAATGCTGATCCTTTTGCTTGGGGATGTACACATAACATGCCTTGCAACATCAGCACTGTTGCCCCTCATCACCAAAAGTGATCTGCAGAGTACCAGAAATTTATTATATATCAGTGAATGTGATTTATATAAAACAAGGAAAGATAACATTCTATGCCTTCGGCTAGTGCAATTCCATAATTAGAGGTTGTGTCTAAAGTAAAAGGGATACAAGGTGTTTTAGCACATACCCTTCCTTCAGTGAAAGCATAAGCGAGCCTTTGTAATTCCCATCATTATCACATACAAGAGTACGTCCAAAAGCCATTTCTGATTCTGAGAGGAGAAGAGTAGAGATAGGCTGGTCTATGTGAGGTGGTTTCAGAAAAGGCTGTGAAAATTCCCCCTACATAAAAATCAAAATAAGTTCCAAATTATCAACTATTTACTTATAAAAGTAGTCTAGAAATTACACTTCCAAACCAAAATGTATAAATCCCCTGTTTTTAACCTGCCATCTATTAACCAACATTTAAGAGAAGTAAACAATACACTGGAGCAAATATATACCTCATCAAAGAAGTTAATTATGCAGCTGTTTGGCTTTCTGTTCTCTGAAATCAAATGCCACAGAACTAGATGGTCGATGACACCTTGTAGAGTAGCTGGAATTGGCTCAATATTACCTGCAGATAGATATTAAGTAAGAAAGTAGATAGATGCAGAATAACATTTGAAATTTTCTGAAGCAAATTAAATAAATTTCATTTACTCTTCGGGCAATGATTTGTGGCATCTTCTTTTATTGGTCCAAATATTGGAGCTCCAAGCTGAATCAACTCTCTCTTATTGCCCCCCTTCACTTGCTGTTTAGCCTGGTTGTACATGATAAAGGTCTCACCTGTAATCATGCATAACCTCAGTCGTTAAAACACAGTTTTAGATGATTGGAACAATTGCATGTTCTTTCAGAGGATCTACTCAATTGTTAAAGTAAAACGGTAGACATGATTACAGTGTAGTGAAAGAGCACATCAACAAATATAGTTTAGAGGTGACAAAATAAGTAATCAGGGTGTTTGCTTTGAACCTATCCAAAGAAAAGGCACCAATAGCTAACAACTAATTCTAAATAATATAATCCAGAAAATATCAAAAGAGATGAACATACTACCAACAACGAGTCAAGGATCTAGATGTACTCAACTAGTCGACTTAACTTTCTACTTTACTACGTAATTGATAGAAACTCGTTAGATGCCATATTGCCATTATTGATTTTATATTAACTCTGGAACTTATATTCTCATATACATGGAATGCTCCCCAGGATATATGATCTGTAAAAGAATAATAACACCACAACACCCTAAGTGTGCTTGATGTTATGTTGGTGGAACATTAAGGATTAGTGAGTGTAACTATAATTACTTGCAGGGATAAATTCATAATAATGGCCAAACCTTTTCAAGCAAACCTACAGAAGGCGTCCTCTAATATCTCAAAACTTCGTTGCCAAAACGAAACAAGTTTAACTATTAAAGCATCACGAATCACGGGGATCCACCTGATAATTCGCCATTCTGACCAGCGATTCGAAGCTCATTTACATAGTCTGTCAACTTAGACAGCTCAGTTTCAGTAAATATCTCATCATACAACTTCAGACCTCTCACCACATTCACCTGCAAAACACAATTTTACTGTATATCAGCAAAGTGCATTGAATACAAACTCACATATTTATTTCCTGATCTGTCCTCATATATATAATTTAAATGTTCAATTTTTTCTGAAAGAAAGAACTCGCCGTATGCCATTTCATTGGCTCCTTAGCTACGAACCCTTTTGTCATATTGATCTGAGCACGGCGAGCTTCACAGTTCTCATGGTCTGAGCATATTTCAATGTTCGGCAACATGTGCTGCACTTCATGAGAACCTACATGAATTCATATGGATTAGCGTCAGCGTGATAATATTAGAACAAGTGCCAAGTACTTTCAAACTAATTCATGCATTTCTAGATTGGTTATTTTATCATCAGAATGTGAGAATTCAATGCAAAACAAAACAGAAAGCAGTACACCAGCTAGTGCCTCAAGAGTACAATTTCACAAATAACATACAGTCATACTTGCACGATGTACCATTCCAAGTAGCAGAGCACTGATTAGCCACTACAAATAGTGCATACAATACCAATAATACATAGCCCCACCAAGGCAAAATCATTATAAAGCACTATAAGCTTATTGTTTCTTCCCTACAGTTAATATATTCTGGTTATGCCGCTAACATTTACCGGCTTTTAAAGGTTTAATCAGTTGATAATGAATACGAACACAAGTATATCTTCAATAGAACTGGGTGTGGCTTGAGTTCATGGCTGAAGGTTACATCAACTGATACAAATTCCCAACACAGCATGACAAGTAAAGTACAATTTTTACTGTCAAGTAGTACCAGACTACTAGTACATGATAGTTGCTAGTACCTCTGGCCCCAAGCATCTGGAACAGTTTGGCTAATATTTGCAGATATACATGGCACAGTAAATAAGGTACAACAACATTAAAGAACCCCTTCAGATTATTGTTGAAAGAAAATAGAATCAAAGGACCACCTCTGAATTCTAACGATCTTTATAGTTAGAGCAGCAGCAGCCCCATTTTCAAGTCTATGTTTTTATTCCCAACTTGAGTATCCAGTACCTTTATCTAAAAGATGATATATATAAATGCAATTGCTAAAAACAAGAGCTCCAGAGCTTTCCTTTCATTAACATATAGCACAGCCTTTTAATTCTGACTAAGAAAAGAAACAAAAAGACAGTCCCACAAAACCAACAACACTACTAGAGCAGAGGTACAGTGGGACAAACACAGAACAGTAACCTCCAGCACATGCAAAAGTGCCACTAACACAAATGACAACTACCTTTTATGCCTACCATCCATTTATTTCTCTTCTATTTTTATTTTATTCTCTTCTTTTGGATCGAATAAAACTATATAAATATCTGATTTAGCTTTACCCGTATAAACCAAAGTACAAATATCACCAGCTAAGTCGTTAAAAATAAGAAAGGTGTAGGTTTTAAGTTGGTGTTGTGAGCACAAGCTACCCCAGATAATTATAAAAGCATCTCAAGGCCACTGCTTCTAGGAAGTTTCGCTTTGATTCGTCTGAGATTGGGATTCCCTATACTAACTGTTTAATGCAACATCTTCCTCGATGCTCACCCACCCAACATTAGATAAGAGCATTATCAATGTGATCAAAATCGATCAAAAACTCAAAACTACCAAAAATTCGAACAGACATCACAGGAGAATATTAGTACTTGCTAATCAACAAAAGAATTATTCCTGGATAATTTTCCACTTTGAACAAATAATACACACATAGAAAGAAATACCAACAAGCCATCTGATATAGAAATATAACTAACACAAAGATCATGTATTCCTAAAATTCTATATCTGTGTTCATGTATGAAAAAACTAATTTATATCATAGATTTCCTCTTACGGTGCCATCAAATCTCACATAAATCACGATTAATAAAATTAACGGGAACAAAATTTATTATTTACTTGAATTTTTTTTTTTCATGTATCATGATTTTAATGCTGGTAAACAACAGCTTTGATCCTCAAATAAAATCAACAGCTTGAGGCAGAGTCATTCTACTCCTTCCGTCCGTCTCATTAGCTTCACACACATTTTCAGATGCATATAAATATATAATTCACTTATTTTTAAAATTTTCATTTTTTATATAAATATTTAATAATTAAATTACTATTTAGAAGAAGAAGAAAAAATTTAAAATCAAGTCCCAACCCGCAAGCTAAAAAGACCTGGGGAACAGAGGAACAACGTTATACTGTAACCAAGAATCAACCTTGAATACTGAGTGATGACGCTCAGGAGTCAAGATCTTCTAAAACCATTTCATATTGATTCACAGAAAAGGATGAGAAGTTGTTAATTTCAACCTCAGGCCTAAAAGCTGCCCACGAGATTTGACTCTTCTTCCGCATGGAGATTATAATATTCAAATAAACACAAAGCAAAAGACACTCAAAAAAACACTTAATTACATACTTGCAAATTTTAAAATATCAAAAAGTAAATAAATAAAAAACCATAAAACCTTGCTTAGGTAAAACACATCATATACAGATGCAACATACTTCAAGTGTAGCCGTAGCTGTCCGGTACTTTTTATGTAAAAAATATACACATAATCATTTCAGTTCATAATAATAATAAACAATTAAATTTTGATATAAGAATATTAATATTCATTCATCGAGTATAAAGTATTCCGTATTAATTATATTCTGATATAAAAAATAATAATTTCTCGAAATTATTCGTATATCGAGATTCTGGTTATACCTGTATCGGTGATCTCGCTTTTCGGCGACTCATCGGACCTCCCGGACTCCACATCCGCCACCTCCTCACCACCGTCCACCTCCTTAACACTCTCCTCCACCGCCGCGACCTCCATCGCCCTCTCCTTCTTCGCCGCCGCCACCGCCTTGAGCTCGTTCGCCACGTCAGCAATGGAATAAAACTTCTGCATCTGCAGAATCGGAATCCAGTTGAGCCTCCGCCGGTGAATCGCCGCGAACGCCGCCTCGTACTCCTTCCCGTCGCCGCCTATCTCCGTCAGATGTCCGCACAGCGCGTCGATCATCGCGTTCGCCGCCGCGAACTCGCCGCGGAACCACGAGATTATCGCGTCCTTCGCGAAACTGTCGGACGTCATCCCCGGTAATCCTCCGCCGGCCGCCGGCGACATTTCTACGCACAGATACTCTTCACAAACACTTGTATGTATAGTTTGTAAGTATAGGTTGAGTCGGTTATACAGAACAAGTCTTCAGCCAAACTCTCCGTATATAATGCTGCTATATATAAGCACTCGGTGTATGTATATGTGTAAGTATATGCGTGGAGAGGGACGAGGAGGAGGGGGTTTATATATAGTCGATGTCCGTACCTGTGGGGTCCACGTGGAGCTGACGTGTAACCATTTAAATTAATCTACGTGGCGAAATTCGATTATTTAAGGGCGTGTTTGGGGATGCGTAAATGTGTGAAGAGTACGGTAATAAAAATCGGAAAGTTAATAATTGTTATTGAATTTTCGGATCTGCCAAAAAAGATGGGAGATTGGTTGATTGTTTATGATTAATTTAAATCTGGCACGTGCTTCATAGTGTTTAACGGAGACTCTTCCTGACAAAATCATGAAAAATACATTATGTGTGACAATAATATTATTAAAAGAAATTAAATAAAAATTAATTATTTGGATTTGTGTGGAGCACATTGTAGCTGCATTGTTGCGTAGAGCTGTGAGGTAGCTGTATGGCTGTATGTTTGTATATGCTGAATAATTGATTCTATTAGCCGTTATGTTTATGAAGATTTGGCTTGTTTTTATGCTCTAATATTAGTAGTATATTACGTTAAGAATATGCAGGAAAAATAATTAGAGAAAACGGTATGAATATGAAAGGAGCTTAGGATCTCCTTCACTGTAAGTAGTCATTTCTTCTAGAATCAACTCGAGAAATCTGAATTGAATTTTGCTAGTCTTTTGGGGACGTATTTGAATTGAATTAATAAAAAAATTTATAATTGATGTGGAACGAGTTAGATGAGAAGCAAGTGTCGGATCAGCATTAAAATTTTATTTTTTGAATTAAATCAATATTTATAATTGATTCAAAACAAGTCGATGACATTATCAAATTTATAAAAAGAATGTGATCTAAGTAATATATTGAAAATAACTTTTTTTTTATGAAGGTTGTGACTAAAAATAATATTTCATTTTTCTAAAAACACACAAAGGGTGTATTGGATGAGGATTTTAAGGTATTTTTTTATTCATAAAATTCGAGCGTATTCGATTGGGATTGTTTGAAATCTATTAAAATCTTGAGGTATTCAATTGGGATTTTAAATTATGCCACAAAATCTGGTAGTATTCAATTGAGATTTTAAATTCTGCTTTAAAATCCGATGGTATTCAATTGAGATTGTTTAAAATCCATTAAAATCTGATGGTATTCAAATGCTGATGGATTTCTTCGGATTTCATAAAATGATAGATTTTGTGGCATTCTTCAGTGTATTTTAAGTTTTTTGAAATCCCACCAAAATCAATGGAATTTTGAAACATTGTGCTTAAATCCTATCAACTCTGTGACATTTTATCAAGAATTCACACAAAATCAAAATCACATACAATCCATTAAAATTTATGGACTAAAAACAATTCATAAAAAATGTCAATCAAATACATCCCGTAAATGACTATTATATGCATCTATTAGGATCTATTAGGGTGAAGGTCAACCCTCTCGAAGAGGTGAAACTGAGTATGTACCCTGACAAACTCACAAAGAGGCACTGGCCTCTAAATCTAACTCACTTCTGATTTTTGTATTAGTGCCAAAGGTGCATTTGCTATTTTGTGCGAAAACGAATTAATTCAATAACGAAAAATCATATGATACTTATAAGAGCAATCGAGTTGAATATATATAAAGTTGATCATATTGTCGATTAATCCAATTTTTATGAAAAAATTGATCAAGCGATTTAGTGAAATTAATATGTACATCCCCCTTTCCCCAAAATCAGTTTGAGAATGTTAATAGTAATGAAATACTTAAAACTAATGCAGCATGATAATTAGCTATGGCCTATGGGGGGTCATTGATTTGACAAAGAAGGGTGAACAACAAGGACCAGGGGCAGCATGTTCATAATTATTTAAGTACTAGTAAAGTTTTGACCAACTTAATTGTACCTCGCATCATTTGCTTAATTTTCAGCAGCCAAGCAGGCGCAGCCCCCTCGGTTGCTATATCACATTTTTGTAATACTGACCACAGGACCCCCTGGTTCCCTATATACATACGTCAATTACGCAGCCCCTTATTTATTCATCCACGTAAATTTTATTTTATGATTTTATGTAGTGTGCATGAGAAATGACTAAATTGACTTTACTCAAAAAAAAGAAGAAAAAGAAATGACTAAATTGACAATTTATGTGGGCTAATAAAAGCAAATTCATGTGATTACATACTTTCTCGTGATCTGGAAGTCGACATGTTAAAATTAGGAGTGTAAATTAGACTTTAGCATACATAGTTTTCCGTCATCCTACAATTTTCTTGTGAATCGGATAAATAATCAACGATTCGATTCAAGACAGTACTAGTTATTTCAAAAAAAATAGATATGAGTTATTGATATCAATATATTCACTTTTATACATATTTAGTTATTAATTTATATTAATTAATAAAATTATTGTTCATATATGAGTTTTATTTATTTCAAATCAATATATAATATTTGTTTATAATAAAAATTTAAACTCATACCTCAAACTCCAAAGATATATAGATTTTGAATATTGGGAGGGAGAGACGGGTATGAGATTGAGGTATAAGATTAATTTTATTTTTAACATCTATTTATGTAATTAGATATTAATTTTTAATAAAATAATAATCAATGTTGCAAAAATGTATAATAATAATTTTAATAATTAATATAAAATAATATTTTTTTAAAGCGAGTGTATTGATTTCAGCACTTCCCCAAACACATGATATCATATATGCTATGTTTAACCACATCTCATTATTCCGATTTCTCATTCCAACCCATACCATACAACTCAGTGAACCAAAAGACATGTTTAATAAAAGAATAATCAATGATGTAAAAATATATAATAATAATAATCATCATAATAATAATAATAATTTTATTAATATTTTTAATTTATATAAACTAAAAACTCAATTTCTTTAAAATAATTGAATATTGATTCCAGCACTCGACCAAACACATAAGATCATATATAATACCTTAAACCCGTAACACTTTAATCTGATTTCTAATACAACTCTGCGAACCAAACGACCACTTACAGAAATTCGTAAAAAACCTATTTTCCCCAAAAAATATATATATTATATTTTGTGACTATTCATTATTATAAAATTATAATATATGATATTCTATATCATATGTTGCTCGTCAATTCAAATAAATATTTATTTATAATGAATACATAAAACAATATTAATATAACTTACTTGCATTATAATGTGACACTGACACTCCTTCATCAATTGAATATAACGATTATTTGGATCCCACCTCAAGAAAATTAACTTAAAAAGAAACACGGTATAAATCAAGAGTAGGAAAGGTTTGTCAGCATGGGACTTATTATCGGGGGTGCCTATTATAGACCGTTTGACTGTACTTTTTAAAAAAGTGACTTATCATTTAAAAAATGAAATAGATTGTAAGTGAAAAGTTGATTTGAACTTATAAATTATTAAAAGTGTTTGGATATAAATTGATTACAAATGTTTGGAGAAACTAATACTCCAAAATAAAGAATCCATTCCCGCAGTGCCCAGCTTCAAATTTCAGTTTCGCCAATACCCACTTTCTTGTTCATCTTCTTATTCTACCCACCTTTTTCATTCTCTAACCTTATTTCATTCTCTCCTCCACCCAATATATCTTCTACATTTCTATTTAAAATAAATCGTAGAGTAATGTATAATTTTTATATATTAAAACGATAATATTTTTATTTTTAAAATATATTTACTGTAATTATATTATTATTACAAATTTTTATTTTTTATTTTAAAATCACTTAATTAATTTAAATTTCCTTATGGACATGTCACTAATTTTTAAGGAGTTTTGAATTTAATGATTATAGATATAATTTTTTTTAATTTTAATAAACCTTAAATTTAAATTACAAATAAAAATATAAGATGGAAGTTAAAATGAGTAAATATAATTTGGTTTAGTTAAAAAGAGAAAAGAAGTGATAGAATAGATGAAGAGAGAGTGAAAATAAGAGAGATGAATAAGGTGAAAGAGTGAGGTGAGAGAGTGAAAAAGGTGGGTACATTGGGAAGTTAAACGGGATGTTGGGCAGTTTGGGAAAGTAAACAACAGTGTTGGACACTGCACGAACAGATTCTCAAAATAAGTTAGGTTCCTAACTTTTTTTTTTTTGGATTTCTAAGCTTCAATACAAGTGCTTCTCAAAATTAACCAAATACATCCATTAAGCAAAAGTGGACTTCTATATCAAAAATGTCCAAAAGTTCCTTTACCAAAACACCCACTAAGACATGTCTATAATTCGAGTCAAGCTACTCGTGAAGTGTTGAGCTCGTTAATAAAACCTGATTCGCTTTAAATTTATATATGGGTTGAGCTCGAACATGATTTCATACTCATTTAATTAAATAAATTGGTTCGGTTCGACTCGACTCGTAAAATTAAACGAGCCGAATAACCGTCTCGACTCATGAAATTAAACAAGTTGAGTTCATATAGATATATAAACTCAATTAAGTGTAAAATTCAATAAGTCCGCTAAATCCACAAGTTCAAACTGGTTCGTTTAGTTAAATGAACGGGCTCAACTCGACTCATAAAATTAAATGAGTCGAGTTCAGGTTATAGATCTTGTCTCAATTAAATTAAACTAGTCGGTTCGTCCAACTCGACTAACCACAACTCGCTCGACTCGAATTACCATTTTGAATAGACACGCGTCGGGGGTCTTGACGAGTTTCTGATGATGGTATTGAATTGAGTAGAAGCGGATGATATTGGTTACGACAGGGTTCTATTGATTTTCATTTAATTTGTTTGAATATATATTATATATATAATAAATATATACTTTTTCGGGATATAAAAAAAATTATATAAATATACCACTTTGCTAGTATTACTGTATTTATTTTCATTTATCTATATTACTTGATTTTTCATGTTTAATCAAAGAGTTACAACCAAATACAAAGACCAATTATATATCAAAAATTAACTATAGAAGTGAACAAAATATGTAAATTTCAACTGAGACGATACACTTATTTATTCCACAAGATAAAAAATTAAGAAATTTTCCATGTACTCATTTATTGTTATTGACCTAAGAAGTGAGAACCAGTGGAGACTGGAGAGGGTATAGCATGGGACCCACAGCCCTTGCGAGAGAACCTTTGTTAGTGCGTAGGGTAGCAGTGGCCTATATCGTTTTGTGACCACCACGATGAACCGCACTGTGCACATGCTTACAAATTATACTCTTACGCTCCCTCGCCATCACTTCGGCTCGGCTTGCTATTTTTCCGCATTTTTTTATTAGCTGAATATTTACTTTAGTAACTTTATTTTTATCTAAATATTCTAATAGTTTACTTTGTTGATTCTAGTTTGGAATAAAGCAGGTCAGAAAAAAGTAGCTGGCTGGTTTATTCGACAAAAATTGTAGAAAGGTGAAACCCTATTTTAATTTTCTTTATAGTTAAACTTAATATTTCTTATGTCCATCATTACTTTATTATTAAATTTTTACAAAAATAAAGTGCCTTTTGCTAATATATATATTATAAAGATAATTGTATGCTTAATGTAAATTGTTATGTGATATATAATATAAAAAGAGAATTTCATCTTATCTCGGATATCCAAATTACACTCTTGTTCAGACCAAAATGTATCAGAACAAATACTCATTTGTAACATGTATAAGTTTAAATTGTCAAAAAATTAATTTTGACACATGTAAACTAGGCAAGTAATATATATATATATATATATATATATATATATATATATATATATAAAGTAATTTGTTGGAAATATAAAATTTTAGTTTTTTTTTAATAAATGAGTTCATTCAATAATAAAAGGCCATACGGCATCTACATAAACAGTCGCGTCGAACAAACAAAATACAAAAACAATCACCAATCAATCCATTCTTCTTGGAGATAAAATCACGTGATTTGTTAAAGATGATGTGTACACATGCTTCGTCACTTCCTCTTCCGCCATAACCAGTTTGAGCTATTGACTGAGAATGCAATGCCCAAACAACTTTTATTACTAAATCAAACATCATACTCACACAAATGGTATACTCACACAAATGGTGAGAAAATAACAAAACTCACACAAAGGTGAGACAACAAAAACCAAAACCACAACCTAGCAATCTTAAATTTGCAAATGCGTAAATAAAATACTAGCTAAACCAAAACAATTTTTAGATCCCGGGAACAAGCCCACAAAAACAAGATAATTCCGACCACTGTCGAGAACAAAATCACCGGGAAGAACGAGAAATTCGTAGCTCTGTGGAATTAAGATCTAAGAGAAAGAAGGTCAAATCGAAAAAGTTTTTAAATTCTTAGATCCGAAAAAACAAACTAATACAAAAATTTTGAAAAAAACTTTAAAACGAATTTTATTGAAAAAAGGAAGAACAAACAAAGAACATAAAATTTTAATGTTATTGACATTGTTAATACGATGACTTCCTCAAAAGGCAGCTTCTCTCTAACGGCCAGAGGGAGAGGAAAAGAAAGAGCATCAATGCATGTTCTTGTTAATATAGGAAAAAGTAATAAAATCACATTTTACTTAAATTATTTGAAATACTAACGATAAACATCTTTTTAAGCAGAAGAATCTGAAATATAAAGCAAAATAAAATAAAATTAAGTGTGGCAGTTAGAAAAGTCTGGAATATTGTTTGCTTGCCTGCTTTTGTAGGTGCATAGAATTTTTTTATCTTTCTATTGTTTTTCTCCAAAAGAAAAGGAAGACAAAGGGCTTTATGCTCCTTTTATAACAATCACACACGTAGGTGTATCTATATAAATATCTGACCCACTTGTGAAATGGATCCAAAATTGGTAACAATATTCAAATTATAAGCCTAAAAATTATAATAATATAACACATGTAGTTTTTTTTAAGTGGAACATATATGATTTTTAATACGTCAATTATTAGTTTCTATATATAATTATTTTAATAATCAACTCACAAAGTGCATTACATGTTGCACCCCGGATCGCTAAATTGATTTGAAGAACCTTTAGTTGGAAAGAATCCAAAGAAACTTTCCATGCGTTGAAGGCTTAAGAAACTTCTCAATTATGTGCTGTGATTATACTCGGATAAACTTTGAACATTATTATCTGTACTAAAAGATAAGAATGTAGATCCTTTTCCGTATTATGGTAAGAACCTTCTTAATTAATTGGTTAGGCCATGCCTTTACCTTTGATAGGTTCTTTACGTGACCAGAAGAATCAAATCAATTATTCTTCGTCTTTGAGAGTCTTTTTTCGAATAATTTAAATTATAAATTCCATGTTTTAGTTTTCAATTTTTAAACAGATCGATAAATTAGCATATATTATAAATAAAATTACTTTTTATATCTGAATTAATTATTCATGATAATACTTGTCCAGCGGTTATATTATCTTTTCATCATCATCACAAATAAAATACTCAAAATGATGGACTAAAATAGCGATAAACATTGTATTATACATTGTTTTAAAAATCAGTAATTAATTAAAAATAATCATCGATTAATCGTTGATCAGATGAGATTTATCTTGATTAAAGGATAACTATATTAAAATTATTTCTCGAAAAATTGATTTTCTGAAAAGTCGGTCAAAAATCAGATTAATCGGTCAATTATAGAAGATTATATTTTATTTTGAATTAAAATGATTTAATTTAAAAAATAAAAAAGGTGTACTGTTATGCGTGAATACTTAATAAACGTATATTATATTGTTAATAATATTTTATTTTACATTTTACTAAATTTGTTGATGTATATATATAACAAAAAATATTTTTGTGATATATAATTTCATGCTATTATTTTGACTTTATGAGATATATGATATAATAATAATATAATTTATAAATAATATTTAATTATTTCCAGATTAAATTTTGATCACCGATTAAGTCCGATATCCTGTTTTTATATCGATATTATGTTATGTATTATATAAAAGAAAAGTTAGAACTAATATCTTCATTAATAAAACATTCATTGCAAAAGTAATTACATGTAGGCCATAGACTAAAGCTTGTTTAATTTCTCTACTTGTTTGGTTCAAACATGAAAAAAAACCTTAATTTCTCTGCGCATTTGTTGTTTGCTAATAGTGACCGAGGCAAAGCCGGCTTCACTCGGCTTGATTCTTGAACTTTAAACTTTAGTTACCATTGTTATAGTATTTCTTTTATTGAAATGTCAAGTAGATGAGAAGCACTTGTTAAAAGTTTGTCCAAAAGTTACTTGCAAAATTGAATGGTGCCCATCCAAATGGCTCAATTCCACTCCCCAAAAAGCTTCTAAAGGTAAAAATATATACACAGAAGTTGCAGGTCTATACAAAATAGAAGGTCAACATACACTAGGCTCCTGCTCCCATATATTTGTGTAAACGATAAAGCGTTGGACAGGTTTCGTGGCACCGGAATTTTGTACCATCGCTTCTTTTGGCTACTTGCGTAATGAAATATCACAGACCGGCTGTGAAAAAGACAGCTACGTACGAATATATCATATTTGCAGCAAACTTTTACCCGTAAATAAAATGAATATCTTTATAGAACAAGTTATGACATGTTGAGAGAATTGAACTCATGAGCTTAATTTAGTCGTTATAATGATTAATAATATTTATATAGTGATTTATATAAGGAGGTATTCCAATAATTTTGCTTAAAAATGATTAGTTAAATTGGATCTATAACATATTGTGTAAAATTTAGTAAACTTGTGAGATATTTGCTTTTATAGTACTTGTTATATTGATATATTATATTTTTAAAATGACATATTTTTATTTCAAATTATTATAAATAATACATATCATTTTAATATGATACTAAATTATGTGTAATCAGATAATGTGTCGTTGAAGTGTACAAAATTTTATGTACCATCTATGATTTTTAGTTATGACATAATTTATTAAATTTTAGAAAGATTTTGAACTGTCTGAAAATACTCTTAAGTCGGTGTAGATATCATAAAAAAGACTTCCCATCCGATTCATGCAAAATCAATTATCAAAAAAGTATTAATCCATAAATTTAATTGGGTGAATAAAGAATTAAATTTACAATGCGCTGAACGATCCACCAAATTTCTTAAATAAAGCGAGAAAAGAAAGAATTAAATCCGCAATTTAAACGTGACAACTAATTCAATAACCCCGAAAAAAATCTCGAATTCCATATGATCGATTACGAAGCAGACAGCAGACGGCATCTTGATGATCACTAACATCCGTGGCACAAAATACATGGATGGTAGAGAACCATCCACAACACATCTAGCTCATGGACCATCCAAATTGACATTCGAAGATAGAAAGACGATCATTAAAGTATATACCCTTTTGGTGTAATATGCTCGAGACATCTCCATGATTTGTTATCAACCAAGTACTAAGAATACTCATAATGGCGGAGAAGGTCGAGATCTGTTTTTTTCGTGTCACATGTACAGTTGTAGATAATTACGCAATTCGAGAATTGCATGCCTTAGCTAACCAAACTCCTCACGTTTGCTGCTCCTAATAATTTTTGTGCATCCGTTTAAATATCGACAGGACCGTGCAACCAGATTAATGAAGTAGAATCTGGTGAATAAAAGTTCGAGTTGCGCAAGTCTTTGGTTTTTATGCGATTAACATATCAACACGATTAAGCTAACACCACCGTTTATCAGTTCCTGATGCACTCTTGAAAATTATGTAATATAATTCATTTGCTCCATAATATAAGTGTTTAGTTTTTCTACGCTTCTTTAAAAGTGCTTTGATTATACATCAATAATTACTATTTATGATGTTTTTTTTAATCACAATTTAGTGTATATATTCTAATAGCTAGTGTGAAACAATTAATTTCACGGTTCTGTCCATTTCGTGGATGATCTCCTTATCTAAAATTTTAAGAATAATACTATGTATTTTTAAATTATGTTTATAAATTACTAATTTTAATTGGATAACTAGTACACATACATTAAATTTCAATATTATTAATGCGAGTTGAATTAATTAAATATTGTCAAATAGAATTTAGAAAAAAATTAAAGATAATTTTTGAAGTATCTAGAATTTTAAAACTTTTAAAATGTTATTTTTATATTATAAGTAATAAACATTTATCTAACAATTATGAAGATGTGATTACGAAGGTGTTAATACATACATTTTGAGAGAATTCCGTGACTCCAATAAGCATTGTCAAAGTTTTAGTTGGAATTAGTTGTTTTCTTCGTACTAATGCTTTACTTTCCACCGATCTCAATTTTGAAATTTCTCCACATATTATTTCAAAACTGAGCACGAACCAGTAACAACAAACAAGACATTTTGTATCTGCATCCACGTTGAATTTTGTGAATTTATAGTTGAATAATTATATTATTGTAGAAAAATAGAAAACATTATGGAGAGAAATGATTGCGAAATGAAATTCGGGGATCCTAGGCCCTAGCTAGATATTGGAGCGTCATGAGTCATGAGGTGTAGGTTGGTAGCTAATTTCATTAAATAATGTTTGAAGGTGAGTGTAGATAGATAGATCTGGCTAAAAGCAAGAGTCATGGGCATTTGGTTTGAGCGAGTCACTTTTGAACAACTTTCTATTTTCACATTATTCATTTTACTCAACTTTAGGCACGGGTTAGTGGCGTTTTCTTTCCCACCTCTATCGACTTCCTATTTTTTAAGACAAACCTAATTTGCCCATCCATTAATAAAAGAAAAAGGTTGATCGTTCATGGGACTAGAATTTATAAATTTTACAAAATACTGGTTTCTTAAATTTAGTTAGAATAGGTCAATTCCGATCTCGCCATTGATTGCATTCATGCAACACACTGTGTGTGTGAGATACAAATTTGTGACCTGGTATGATACTAGTAACAATCCATACATGTCTTACAAGTGCTATGAAATTGGTATATGTTAATTATTTATTTATTTTTATAAAAGATCCAAATATTTTTTATCTATTGAATGTGGGATATTAAAATTTACAATCTCACTGGACCGCTACAATATTAATTTCTGTTCCTGCGAGCATGATTTTCTAGATCCGTCCCTGTCCGGAGAGAGTGCGAATCATTTTGTGTTTGAACGTCATGCATCGATGGTTCATGGAGAGCTGATCATATCTTCGCATTATGGCACAATTACATAGACGAGCTGAACGATTCGTATAAAAGTAATATACGTTGAAGCGTACGTGTGCATGCATGGCAGTACTTTACTAATTACTAGTATACCTCAGTTTGTAAAATGATGAAGTGAGATGACGAAGACCTCCACACAGTCCAGTTTTATTATCTATCTATCAGTTTCTTCACTACTCAGAATGGAAAAGTACACGCATACACAATCCACTCACACCAGATATATGCCAACTTCATTCATACATACCTGCACCACCACTCACATAGATAAGACTCTAACGGAACAATTTCACTCCATAGGACGTCATAATCAATGGGATTCAATAGTTTTCTCCAATTCTGTTTGATCATCTTTACGGATAATAACTTCTATATCTTGAATTTTCAAAAGTATCTTATATTTTTTCGGTTAGATGATAAAATTTTATGATGAAAAGACTTTCATCTGATATTGTAATGCCATACGAATGAGCACACCCTCAACAAATTCGAATAATCGAATATATGTACATTGCAAGTTTGCAACAAAATACATAACTGCAGGATTTTCCTAGTTAAAGTATGTTTTCACGGTTCGATCCAAGTACTGACATGCGTAGTATATCATCAACGGTTCTTTTTACGCCGGATGACATTAATTATAAATTTTGAGGGACTATTAATTATAAATTTTAAGAGACTGTTAAATCCAGATGAGCATTTTTAATTCCAGAGCATATTCAATTCTCAGCTTCCCTGGCATCTACACAAATCATGCATTTCAATACAAATTTTTGCAAATTGCTTTGAATATTAAAAGATTGCTCTGGATATAACATTTTTCCTAAAAAAATGCTTATTTTAAAGCTTTTATCATCTAATGACTTTTGTTTTGAGTTTTTATCATTCAATGATTTTTTTCCCTCAGATAATTATATGCGGCCTATAATTGATAGTTGTGTATAATTACTCGAAACATAAATGTCTCGAATTAGTTTTACATTCCTGTTGTACCTGATGTGATTCTCATTTATATATTTAATTTTCGTCAAGAAAAGAAAAGTTTGCACTTCAGACATTGCAACCTCAATCGTGCTCGCACACCCTGCCATCCATAACAGTTGAAACTTATGTATGTATTTTATATATCTCCAAAAAGCTAAAAACAAGAAACAAAATAGAAACAGAACAATGCTGATTAGCTCCATTGAAACTAATGATGATATTAGGTACTATATGATTAATTAACAGATGTCTAGTATACGTAAGTATTCACACTAGTTAAGCTCGAATAATTTATAAATCACAACCTGTGCCTATCAAGATCACTAGCCAGTAGAGTAATTGGTCAACTTCATACTAAACTGATTAAATTATGTATGAGATCAGCTGTTATAGTTGCTAATTAATTAAGCTTTACCTATAATTAGTAATTAGTTGGAGACAACAACTCCTAAGCATGATCTTATTGATCCTTGGCACTGTAGTAGGGACACCGACCTCTCTATTTTATAAAGAAAGTCCTCTCGACATTCATCATTTCTCATGCCACAGGGCTAAACTAAAGATAAAATATTGGAAATAAACAATTTAATTAAGAAGTGTATTATAAGCTTGTCAGCTTCATGAGGCATTCCAGCATGCTCCCTGGCCGTAACGCATGTATTATTATAGAGACAGTTGATTATGAACTCTGCAAGACAAGATTCCATGACTACTGTGCAGAAAGCGGAACCAGAATTACAAAACAATCAGAAAAATAAAACTACAAAAACATTCTTTTCACTAAAAAAATAGAGCTCAAATTTTTAAACAAAGATGAAGGGCTTATAAAATACGGGTCGGAGTCCCGATATACATATGTCACCAACTCATGTTCAACGAAAATTAATACCGAATACATTAATTTAAAACTTTTTATATACATATATTATCGAGCGAGAATTATTTATTTCTAGAATTTTTCATGTTCACACTCAATATATCATTATCATATTACTATCAATAGTATGATCTGAATCGGCTGTCATTAGATGTAATTTTAAAGATAGCTCCGCATGCAACTAGTAAGTATTATATAAGTGAGGTTCTGAACAGCTCTCAAAGACTTCGTTGAATATAAATTTTGTACTTTCAACATTGATCAGGGCCTCACAAATAAAAGTCAACGATCATTTTGAGATATTATGAAATTGACAGACTAATAAGACTATGCCTTGCGGTGTTTTCAAAGCGGCAATTATACTGTCTTATGCTGTTTGCATGTTTTATATGTTTTGGTATTTGTTCAAGTACAAACAACAGTCATGTCTTGAATTGTTTACGTCTCAACGTGTACTTGAGTTCTTGATATTCCATGTACAGAATATACCAGAGCCCAGAGGCCCGGTTGCCCACAGCATGAGAACCAAACGTGCTACCAAGCCCAACTCACCATAAGTTATTGACCCAAATTTTTATTAACAAATTTTGTAACACGCAGTCCTATAATTTGTTTCGCTTCAATAAATAATTCTCCAGGCCCATGATTTCTTTCTTCTGTCCACCCCGGTAACTCAAGTGATACGGGAAAATGTGAGATTCTTTTGAAAATTATTTCATATATTTATTATATTCTCTCTAAAAATGCGATAATTAGTAATATACTACATTATTTTATCTTCATAATAAAATGAAATATTAAAATATTTTTGATAAAATAATAAATATTGTAAATTACTGTGGACAGGTTATAAACCAGGAATGATCAGAATTGAAATCAGGATATTACACAAGATCGAAAATTGTTATAAACAAATGAAAACGCACCAGAACGTTTATTGAATAATAATGCAGATAATATTACACTCATGCATCATGCATATGCACACTGATGACAGAGTTTTGACCTATTTTTTATCATATTTTTAGTACTCGAACAAAATACTTAGACTCTGATTTATAATCATATCGCAAAGTAAAACACAAGGCTCCCTTGATCTTCATTAAAAGGTGAAATTCTTTCCACCACACGGCTTAATGATTCCTTATCGTCATTTGTGCTTAAAATTTATGAGTGATGCACACTTCATTATCATCATCGATTTTTTCAGTGCTTTCAACATTTGATAAACTTCTCAGCATCCCGTGTTTAACTCGGTTGATGTATTGAGTAAACTTGTCGTTCATAGTCTCCTTCTCCTGGTGCTGCACTGGGACACTAGTTGATCCAGCATCCTGCTTAATCTTCGACGAAACCTTTGTCAGTTCACCAGTTTTCTTCCGAGAAGACTCCAGATGATTCCGCTTTTCTGGCAGAAGGTGGGGATGAATCTCTATGGGGATCACCTCACCTGAACTTGGCAATTGTCGCGCAGCTGCTTTCAGGCGGAAAGCATGTGCAGTAGTTGGAGATATAGTGAATGTTTGATGCGGAGCTGGAGGCGAGGAGATGAGGCTGTGTGAAGTGGCAATGTAAATTTCTCTGTACTCTCCAGAGGAGTTTTGGCTCTGTTGATTCTTTGCCATTCAGTTACTTGGAAAGTGTCGATATGATTTACAATGGAGTGCTCTATGCTATTTAATAAGGTGTGAAACAAATAGTAGTAGTGCATGTTTGTGCAACAAGAAGCCCTGTTCTTGTCCAAACACTTAGATAACTTATAAGTTACTTCGTCCAAATACTTTAATAACTTATAAATCATAACCTACTTATCATTTATAACAAGCCCGTAGTTTTCTTAGTGGAACACATACTTTGGAGTCGAGGAATCTTCATCGTGTTTCGTAACTTACTAATGGAATCTCATGTGAACTGGTTTCTTAAATTTCTAAAGTAATTGGTTGAGGTCTTGAGGATCAGATTCTATATAGAGATTAAACTAGCTTGGTTTCTCTTTAGAGTATCTAATCAGTGTGACAAAAAGACCAACAGAAGGATTCAACACTTTGTTGTTTCACACAGCATAGAAACTCATCATATATGCCTTTACAGAGGAAAGACATGAAAGTGAAGCCTGATCATAGGAGACCATGTCTGAACATCAGGCAGAATCAGATTCGTACAAGTCGAAATTTATACAGTTTACCATGCGAGTGGTGAGGATCACACAGAGAAACAACTATTTTTAACGGGTGTTAAAGCATCATGTCATCATGTGTAATCATCCATCACACGTCATAATTAATTTTGATTAAATTTATATAGATCAGAATTCATTAATTTTTAAATGTTTGATATATTTGAATCGACTTCTTTAAATTCCTTTTTCTTTACATTATTGAGTTAAAAGAAAAACTAAAAACTCATAATTAAAGTCTCCATAACGAGAGTGTTGAATATTAATATATAAAATAAAATATTGTTAGATATTGCAGGAATAATATTTATTGAATAAATTTAATAGATTTAACATAATATCTATAGATTTAACATAATATGTATGTCATATTAAAAACATCGGGAACTAAAACCAGCCAGCGACGTCGTTCCGTTGTTACCTAATCTACCGCACCAGTGTCTTAAAAGGGTCCTCCTGTCTAAAACCCCGGAGAAACCCTCAAAAACACACAGTTACACACACTAGTGCGTGTTCTTTTCAAAAATCAATGGCGTGTGTAGCGTTGAGAAATCAAAATACAAAACGAATCGCTCGAATCGCTACTTCTATAATCAACTCCAATGTCTCCCAATCGCTGCTGCATCGAAACGACGCCGCTGCGGCCTCATGGTGGAGATCTATGGCCACTTTCACCCGAACGTAACTCCTCTCAACACTGAATTACATCATTTATATACATATTTAGCATTTCAAGTTACTATTTAGTATCGTTTTTGTTACTTTATAGTTTCGATTTCTCGGAATTAAGTTTTGTAAGCTTCTGGATTGCTAGTAGGAATCGTGTAGCTATAAGTAGTGAATTGTAGTAGTATGCAATGATGTGTGAGGAAGTGTGTGAGCAATCATGAATTGAGGATTATTTTTGAATTATTTGGCGATTAATCAAAGTAATTGCAGTGTTCATAAGACGTAAATATGTCGTGGGATGTTATGAAATTGTATTCAACCTATCTACCCCTTAGTGGATGGTCCAATTAGAAGAGGAACAGATGATTATGATCGTTCTGTGATTCATTTTGGGGAGTGTTTGATGTCAATCTTTGCTTTTCCCTGTTTTGTTATTTCAATTAATATGAACTAAGAATTAACTAAATATCGATCGCTGTATGAAATTATATAAGGACTAGATGGTAGGATTTAGATTAAGTAGGACAAAACCCCTGAAGATAATTATTTCCCGGAAACTAACCACGGTTTAGGTGAAGTTTGCATCATTTTTTTACTTCATTTCAAGGGGACTATCCAATTCCACTTTGTACTAATTTATAATCAATTCATGCAAGTAGCTAAAAAGTGATTCTAGTTCACACGGTAGCTCAATGATGAGATTCAAGTAAAAACAAACTTTTTCAGTGCAGGTTATGCGGGTCATGTATGTTTCTTTTCTAGATGTGGTAGCTTTGTACATGCTTCCGAACTCAAAAGACTTGCCTAAAAGTGGCTTTGCAGTTTATGCTTCTTAATTGAAATTATGAGCGCAATGCTTGATCTTCTTGTTTGTTTGTGACATGTCATAAACAGATTCATTTATCTGTGATATGATTGGAACTTGAATTTCCCATATAAATGACATTTTGTTGCTTGCAGTAAACCTCACGTAAATGTAGGAACAATTGGACATGTCGATCATGGAAAGACAACTTTAACTGCGGCAATTACAAAGGTAGGATTCCTGTGCTTTATGAATAAGTCTGCTGCTGTTCTTGTTAGACGCCATTTATCCCACCAAAAGACTCCCATTTGAAGCTAACTTTTATATCTCAATGTGCGTCCACTTCTTATAAGTTATAAGTGAGATAACTTTCTTAAGTTAGAGAGTTGGTTTTCCTGTCATCGATTTTATAATGTGAACTGTTATTATTGGGAAAGGCTCACCACTTGATTACTATTTTTTTTTTTTTTGCACTAGAAGTGTTAGTGCTTGATATTTATGATATAAACCTACAGATTAATTTTTCCAACATACAGCAATATATTAATCATCCAGTCATTAAAGCTTAAAGATATATTCCTCTAGGTGCTAGCTGAGGAAGGAAATGCGAAGGCTGTTGCCTTCGATGAAATTGACAAGGCCCCTGAAGAGAAAAAGAGAGGAATCACCATTGCGACGGTTGGAACATCATTTAAACCTAATTTCTTGCTTTGATTCATTTGGAATGTTTTGATTCTGTATTGGCACATTGATAAGAGTACAATTTTGTGTCCAGGCCCATGTTGAATATGAGACAGCCAAGCGACATTATGCCCATGTAGATTGTCCAGGTCATGCTGATTATGTCAAAGTAAGCTATTCATTTAAGACATGTACCGAGTATATATTAGTACTATTCAGTAATTGAACTTGCTATATTGAGCCAGAATTGTTAGTAATATCTATCCTGGTATCAAGATATATTATTTTGAACGGAGGAATTTGTTTTCTTATAAAATTATAGCTTGTATCTATCCATAGTTGTAAGTTGAAAAACAATTTTTTGATATATTGCTTGTTTTCTGTACTCATAAACTGTGTATGGACTTCATTTATTTTCAGAACATGATTACTGGAGCTGCTCAAATGGATGGTGGTATTCTGGTTGTATCTGCCCCTGATGGTCCTATGCCGCAGACGAAGGAACATATTCTGCTTGCACGCCAGGTGGATGTCTATTTGTGAATCTCTTTAATCTTTGTGCATTGACTTTTATAAAATGGTTTACATCCGTTCACATTCAAGTATGGCATTGCTTCTTTCTTCTGCAGGTTGGTGTGCCATCACTGGTCTGCTTTTTAAACAAAGTTGATGCCGTTGATGATCCTGAACTACTAGAACTTGTGGAGATGGAGCTCCGAGGTATTCCCATTCCGTCTCTTCCTTCTTTTCCTTTTACATGTGGGCAACAGATTTTTTGTTCTGCCCATTAGAATTAGAAGTGATTCATTGGGTGACATCACCAACTATGATTTATTAAGTTTTAACCATAACAATGATATCTTTGACAGACTTGCTCAACTTTTACAAGTTCCCTGGAGATGATATCCCAATAATAAGAGGTTCAGCCTTGTCAGCTTTACAGGGTACAAATGAAGAAATAGGAAAGAAGGCTATATTAAAATTGATGGATGCTGTAGATGAATACATTCCAGACCCTGTCCGCCAACTTGACAAGCCTTTTTTGATGCCAATAGAAGATGTTTTCTCTATTCAGGTAAAAGTGGCTCATTGCTTATTCAAAACAGTTATATTGGATTCGGTATAGAGTGTCACACATCTGACTGCCGGACTAAGAATTTCCACATGCCATACTTTATTTTTGAACGTTAATATTAAATAGATTTTTGGGGCAAAGACAAGTGGTTGTTTAAGTGTGTTTAATTTTCAAAAAAAAGCCAAAATTAAAGTTGACTTTGCAAAATAGGTGCCTTCTAGTATTTTTTGTTAATCATATATATTTTACATCCAAGTTCATATAATACTTTGTTTTGTTTGAGAGTCTCTATTTCTGTTGAAGGATCAGTGTCGTGTCCAAGTGTCTGTTACAAGTTCGTACCGAAGAGTTTGAGTACATGGTCTGAAAAAGTAAATTTTTTTTTTTTTATTAACATAGCTTTTCCACAGTCATCAATCCCCCCCTCCCCCACCCCCACCCCAACCCACCCTCGCCGAATATATGAATCACGATTCACGCCAGTTTCAAGAATATGTGAATATAGCTGTTTTAGCAGTTGTTAACCCCCTCAACTTTATTTGTATAACTACATGGTTATAATATGTTACTGGACATGTAATTTTCTTCCGTGTTTTCCTTCTCTTCCTTTGTGTACTATTAGATTGTAAGCCAAATTGCATTTCCTCCTAATTTGTCATCCTTAATAAGTTCTATCTGTGCAAGTCTACGTTTCTCTGCGTGTAACACCAATGTTTTTTCTATGATATTTGTCTATCTTCAAGGGGCGTGGAACTGTTGCCACTGGCCGTATTGAACAAGGGATGATTAAAGTTGGGGAGGATGTTGAGATCATGGGGTTGATGCCGGTAACTTTTGGATTATGTCTCATTTTAATGCGTTTATGCATGGTTATAAATTGCCTACTTTACCCCCTTTTTTTGCATTGGCCACCATTTTTAGGGTAATCTGAAGTCTACAGTAACTGGTGTCGAGATGTTTAAGAAAATATTGGATCATGGGGAAGTAAGTGATTAAACTGTCCCCTTTAAGCTTCAAACTTTTCAAATTTTGTATAATGAATTAATGATGTTCTCATATTCTTACATTTTACTAGGCTGGTGACAATGTGGGGCTTTTATTACGTGGCTTAAAAAGGGATGATATTCAACGAGGACAGGTAAGTTGCAACATTTTAGAAGTGTTGACAAAAATTATTTGAACCTTGACTTTAAAAACGGTGCCTTTTCCTGTTAGCTAATAACCATTAGCTTATATAAAACTGAAATAATAGTGGCAAAACCACTTTTATCTTATTAAATGAATATCACACAGGCTCCCAAGTGTAGTGGATAGCAGGATCAACTTTTTACTTTCTTCTTCTTCTTGATTGTTTGGATAATCTCATTGTTTAGAAAATTATTTATGGCTGGCTATGCCATTTTACATCCTCACCTGGAGTTTTTGTTGGGGAATGTCTGTCAGTTAAGAATCTGAATGTGCAAAATGCAAAGTTGGAAGTTAGATGTTTTAGTGAAAAGAAAGAAAGAAAGTTGGAACTTCAATTTTTCTTTACTAAATTTCTGATTTACAATGATAAATAGGTGATTGCCAAGCCTGGTTCTGTGAAAACATACAAAAGATTTGAAGCAGAAAT
Organism: Daucus carota subsp. sativus; assembly: GCF_001625215.2. Lineage (NCBI taxonomy): Eukaryota > Viridiplantae > Streptophyta > Magnoliopsida > Apiales > Apiaceae > Daucus > Daucus carota. The sequence goes on along the minus strand of NC_030381.2, from coordinate 38,162,623 downwards.
ATATGTCTTAACAAAGGATGAAGGTGGTCGTCATACTGCTTTTTTCTCCAACTACAGGCCTCAGTTTTACTTGAGAACTGCAGATGTTACTGGTAAAGTGGAACTGCCTGAAGATGTCAAGATGGTTATGCCTGGGGACAATGTGACTGCTGTATTTGAGCTAATCACTCCAGTGCCACTTGATGCAGGTTCGTGTAGACATCTTCTGACTGAATAAACTGTACTTCTGTATTTAATTAGATTTTTAATTTTGTAAGCAGAAACATATGCTTTTATTTACTTTAGATTTTTTTAGCTCTTCAAATGATTTCCACTCCTTGAACCAAGGTGTTCCCATTTTCATCATAAAAACTCATATATAGTTGTCAAATTTACTCATATAGTTCATATGATTGGAAAAAAGGCACAGTCAAATGGTAGCTATCTGTTTTGTTATGTTATGTTAGTATGATTTCTTAGGGAGCTAAATGTTAATTCTGCTGCCATTTGTCTAAACTCTAATGCTGCTAGTTCACTTTGAGATGAACTGGATAGAGTCTGTGAGTTTGGGTCTATCTTTATTTTCTCTTCCGTCTTATGCTTGATAGTCTTTTTGGAAGTAGCTTGCGACGTGTGTCTGCTAAGCAAGCAAAACTGTTGGTTCAATTAATTATATGATGTTTAATTAGCAAAATAAATGAACAAATGATATGTTTAGCTCTATATGCTTTTGATAGCTTTTCTTCTTTATGAAGATATCTCATCGATACTATGAAATTTCTTGTTTCAAATCATAAGATGTATTTATTTCAAAAAGAATTATTGAGAGCGAAGGAATGGAGATTTATAGCTTGTTTTCTGACAGGACAAAGGTTTGCCTTGAGAGAGGGAGGTAGAACTGTTGGTGCTGGAGTAGTTTCTAAAGTGTTGAGCTGAGATCCTGAGATATGATGCATTATGTATTATGCCTTTCCTCTTTCCGTACACCAAATAGGGGTAAGAAATATGTGGAATAGCTAAAATCTTTTGAAAATTACTTTCCAAGTACTTGCATATCAGGATCTAATCTAATGCGACAATTTGCTATTTGAACTGTAGACCAAGGTGCCAGTAAACATTTACCGTGGAAAAAGGAAGTGATTCAAGCTGGCAAGTTGCTACATTTAAAACCTTTGCAGATACATTTATGGTTGCTTAAGACTGTTTTAGTTCATATATATGATTAATGAATAAGTTCATGGCCGCTGAAGACTATTAACCACCTTACTTGGATGCATTCCCAGATCCTGTTCTTGAACTGTTTCTGACTGAGGTGGTCGGTTTTTTTTACTACAATCTTCTGTTGAGGATTTTCGGAATGTTCTGCATCTGTTTATGCTGTTTCATCTGCAAATATGGTTTAGAACACAGAAATAATTTTTTTGTTACACTTTGAAATCAATTCAATTGTTTAGTCATAAAGTTTTCCTCTTAGAAAATTCTTTTTATCAAAAGATTATATGCATTTATGCACTTTAATTATAAAATAGTTTCAACTATTGATGTATGACTATCGATTTCATGTACAATATCATACTTGGTACACAAATAAAAATTTCACAAAATAGAGGGAGAACTATGCCATATGAATAAGTAATTGGTAAAATTATTGACAATTTATTTTTAGTTAAAGTAAAATTTTTATTAAAAAAAGTAGTAGTAATATTTAGGAATTTCATATGTTAGTTATGCTCAATTTTAATTTAATTCTAAAATAATAAAAAAATTCTCCTAAACATTCCTTACATTGACAGCTGGCAGCTGTCATGGACAGAAGGTAGCTTAAACAATGTTATGTAATGTCTCAACCTACCATCTATACAAACACTTATACATACATTAACATACATGTCTGAAACCATATCGATTCTTGATATTACACCTACCCCATCTCCCCATTCAACCATCTCTCTTTAACCACTCCACAATCCCCAAATTCCCCTCAATTTCCAAACCCTAATGGCACCCCCAATTCCCCAACCCGACCCGAAAACCAACCCGATTGGAAGAACCGAAACCCCAGGTGGACCCACCTCATCATCTCTGTCTGTAACAGAGACGATCAATGGGTTTCATGATTTCAAGATCATGGGGTATTCACTTTCTAAAGGAATAGGCATAGGGAAATACATAGCTTCTGAGACATTTGATGTGGGGGGTTATTCTTGGGCTATTTACTTTTACCCAGATGGTAAAAGTCATGAAGATAACAGTGTGTATGTTTCTTTGTTTATTGCACTTGCTAGTGAAGGGAATGATGTTAGGGCTCTTTTTGAATTGACCCTTATGGATCAGAGTGGGAATGAGAGGCACAAGATTCATACACATTTTGGGAGGCCTTTGGAAAGTGGGCCTTATACACTTAAATACAGAGGTAGCATGTGGTGAGTTTCGTCTCTTTTATTTGTTTATCGAGAATTTTAGATGGTGTGTTTTGGATTTTATCGAGTTACGTTTTGTTGTGATTATATGTTTTTGTGAATTGGTTTGATTGCTTGCGGAGTGTGATTTGATTGTCTTGTTGGTTGATTTTTTGATGAATCGAATTTTGAAATAAATTGTCACTGCAAGGAGCAAAAAATTCCACAGAAGCGTTTTCCAATTCCTTGTGTTAAAAGGGAAGATTCTTTTAGGCAATATACCTGCTTTCCAGATATATGTTCCATGGAAAATAGGTGAAAGCTAATAGTACTTTCAAAATCATCAAAATGATTTTCTTGCGAGTTTCTAGTCTTGGCCTTATGTTATCTTTAATCTCAACACTTCTGGTAAAGAAAAGAAGTTGGAAGAGTGAAAATTAATTAATATTTTTTTGGAAATTTGCAAAAATACCCATGTTTTTAAACTTATTTTCAAAAATACGGTCGAAGTTGTATATGTGGTTGCAATGTTGGTTAAAATCAGTTGATTTTTCAGGTTAAGGGAGTTGCAACGTTGAAATCAGTTGATTTTCAGGTTACTGGAGTTGCAATTGAGGTTGCATATATGGTTGCACCGTATTTTTGAAAGAAAAAAAATTGCAACTTGGGTATTTTTGAAAAAAGCCCATATTTTTTTTTTCTTAATGATAACATTTAGCAACCTAGTTGGTGTATCGCTTTAGGGTTCAGCGCTGGGGTGTTTGTAATTGACTTGGCAGATGAGAGTGATAAGCTTAATAATTTTTGAAGCTGAGAATAGCCATTCCAATTTGTGATTCAGGGCTTAGTGCTACTTATAGAGCCGAATATGCGAGTTGGAGGTAGAGTTTTTTAATAATTTGAGCTGAGCTCTAATCTGAATGAGTTCCATACTTGTGTTGAGCTTGGCCTTGCCTTGAGCTTCAGTTAGCTTGTGCGCTTTTAGAGCCGAGCAGAGCATGCATAACTTTTTTAATGCGAGCTTCTATGATATTTGAGTTTATTTGGATCAAGAAGAATTAAGATACTATTTTAAGCTTAATTGCAAGATTGGTCCTCTTACTTTTTAGTGTATTCTATTATATCAATTTATATATGTAAAACCGAATAATATTTTCTTATTAAGTGCTTCAATTATGTAAAAGTACTCCAAAGTTTCTTAAAAGATTATAGTTATATTTTGATGATCTTTTTATATTATATACACTGGTAACAGATATATGTTCTATTTTGTGCAAAAATATGTAAGTGGAGTGGGCTCGAGCTCGTCAAGTTAAATCAAAAGTTCAGCTTGAATCAAAACCTTCACTAGCTTAGAAGGTCAGATGAAGCTTGGCTTGTTTGTCAGCTCAGGCCGAGCATGAGCTAGCTAGCAAAGAGCTCGGCTTACATTACTGCTCTAATTTAACAGCAGACCATGAGAAGTTCTATGGAACTTAAGATTGTGGTTAAAATATCATTTAGTAAGGTGATTATAGTTTCTGATGCAATATGTTAGTGTACTTTATTCCATTCTCATATATCTTCCATTTATTGTTTGTTATGGTCTTTACTTTCAGTCTAAACAAGTCACGGTTTTATAAGAACAAAACATTTTTGGTCCTTTTGATGTTAAAGTACTTGTTATCCACCAAACGGCGACAGCATTTTGTAGCCTAATGCAGTTGTAGTATTTAACAGAAAAGTAAGCACTGTTAATAAATGATATTGCCTGTGCTAAAGTGTTAGTTTGCCTGTTTATATTTCACTTTTGATAAGCGATGAACTCTGATGCTATTAGCTGACCTTCATTTACGCTAAATCTAATGTGTCATAACTCATAAGTTCGTAGAAAATTTATCTTAGAAGTTTTCTTGGCCTATCAATTCACTTAACTCATTAGTAAATTTCCCTTGCTCATTAAAATTTTTAAATAACTGCAAAAACTACTTCATTCCAATCTTTACTTGCTAAAAACTTACTACTGTTTCACGCGGATATTTAGTTTTTCATATTTACAGACAGCAGTTGATATAACACTAGTTGACAGTAATAGGAACATATGTGGCATGAAGAGATCATGCAACACCATAATCATGTACTCTTAAGGTTTTTAATGATTCTTATGTCTAGATTCTACTACGAGGTCCCTCGTATTTCAATACAAGTGCTTAGTATTTAGATTCAATTGTTTGGAGCTGCTGTAGGGGTTATAAGCGGTTCTTCAGAAGAACAAATCTGGAGACATCAGACTACTTAAAAGACGATTGCCTTCAAGTTCATTGCTGCGTAGGGGTTGTCAAGTCTCACACTGAAGGTCCAAAAATCTACTCCATACCAGTGCCAGTGTCTGATATTGGTCAACATTTTGGACAGCTATTAGAAAGTGGAAAAGGAACTGATGTTAATATTCAAGTAAATGGAGAAATCCTTGCTGCTCACAAGTTGGTGCTTGCAGCTCGCTCACCTGTATTTAGGGCACAACTTTTTGGCCAGATGAAAGACCAAAATACGGAGTTCATAAATATCGAGGAGATGGAGGTTCCTGTTTTCAAGGTTTAGACATCTATTTTTTTTGTGCCTTATCTTTTATAGAGATGTATGTTTATGGATGATTTCTTCAGTTTTATCTATTGCCCATCTTTCGTGTGGATGCCCTACTGTCGGTGAGAGTAATTACGTATGTGATATATGTACTAGATGGCAGTACTGGTTTCAAATTGTTGCTTAAGAGGGTGGTTACTAGTCGCTTATGTCTTGATCGCTGCAATACTGGTTTTTGTTTACTTTGAATCTGAATTATTGGTATTACCTTTAAAGATTGTCACATTGGTTAGAAATTTCTGTGTATGCTTGCCCAGCTTTTGTCCACAAATAATTTGTAATTGGTTCACTTATAAAAGAATGTAGTGGACAAGTTGGGTGAAGATTTGTCAATGTGTCTTGTTTGAGAATTAACTCGTATATAATTGTGAGCCAGTGCTGTATATATTTGTGACCGATCCATTACGCAATCTATGCAAACTTAAGAAACATTAGACCATATATCTTATGTGGATTGTCCCTGGTAGATTTAAATATCAATCTTCCCTGTTTTGGAAAAAAGCAGATATGAACACTATTAAAATTGTAAAATATTCATGTTAAAGGAATTGGTCAACAGACTCATATATAAATTGCTTATTATATTTTAATAACTGATGGTGTAACTGTTTTTATGGCTACTGTACTATTGTGGTACAAGCCAATAATACTTGGTAAAGTTTAAGTAGTATACTTCCAGTATGTTTTTATTGCAGAGGTCCCTATACTGACTTTGGAGCAAAATGATGTGGTAGCAAGAATTACGATGAATAATTAACCAAAATATTAGATAACAAAGGACTTGTGTCATACTCTTCGCTACATTGTCAAAGTTACTGTTTCCTCTATGTCTAATGTGTTATCATTATGCAAATACATCTATGTCTTTCAACACTTGTCAGTCCCTCCCTCACTCTCTCTCTCTGTTTATTTGCTTATTAATTTGCAGGCATTGCTTCACTTTATGTACTGGGATTCACTTCCCGACTTTGAAGAGCTTACTGGTTTGAAATCGCAATGGGCTTCAACTGTGATGTTCCAACATCTGCTTGCAGCTGCTGACCAATATGGTCTAGAGAGGCTCAGATTACTATGTGAGGCTAGCCTCTGTGACGGTGTTTCTATAGACACTGTCTCAACCACACTGGCCTTGGCTGAGCAGCACCACTGTTCCCAGCTGAAATCTGTGTGTCTGAAATTTGTTGCAATGCCCAAGAACTTAAGAGGTGAATCTGGGACTTGCAATGTTAAATCCTCTAGCTTAATTTGCAAGTTAGAAGTAATTGAGAAATAACAAGACAAGAATTTGATCAGTTCGAAAGTTAGTAATGTATTGTGGTGTACCATTTTTCCCCTTTATCCTTCAATACTTGTATCCATTTAGTTGATCTGTATCTTCTACTTGTTATTAACCAGAATTTGTAATTTCCTGATTCTTGGTCATATATACATCCTCTTAGGTCTATGCTTCAAGTAGTTCACTTGAGAATTTGGAATAGAGTGTTATACTAAGCTTGGTGTATGTTTTTTCCTGCAGCTGTAATGCAAACCGATGGTTTTGATTATCTAAAAGAGAGTTGTCCATCTGTCCTGACCGAATTATTGGAGTATGTAGCTAGGTTCAGTAAGCATTCTGTTGTCATCAACCGCAGTGGGAATGAAGGTCTCTTGGATGGCAGTGATGTACATGGCAGAAGGGTAAAACAAAGACTATATGAGAATTTGTTGTGGGTGAAAATTTTAACCAATGATCTGTAACATAGTCTAGTGTTGATCTAGAGTCAGGAAAGTTGATTCAGCTCTTCTTTTCTTATTAGATGTAAATTGGTTTTAAAAACTTTTTAGTAATGATGAACTTGATGGATTGCTCAAGAGTGTCAGAGTGTGTAATATCTGATTGTGTATGGGTTGTACTATAAAAACTCCCATCAGGGGATGTAATTCTGCACTCGTACAACCAAACCGGTTATTGAATTCTTCTGCTAATCTTGTTCTCTGTTAAAATGTTTTGATTTCTGATTTGTGGAGCTTGAACTTTCTGTTTTTTTCATGGTGTAATAGATGTATGTTGTGTGTTCTCTTAAAGCAATACAGATGTTTCTCTACTTTCCACGTGGAATCTTAAAAGAAGTTCAGTTGAACTAGAGTTTTTATTTGTCAAATATACCCAGCTATGTAAAAGTTGCTTCTATTTGAACCAACTTGTCATCTATCTCAGATAAAAATAGAGTTTTATGTACTTTTTCTCCAGAAATAAGTTCTTTTAGTCAGACGACAACAATGTATTTAAAATTTACTAATACTATTAGTCTGGCAAAGTTTTTCCGGTTGACAACCACTTAAACTCTCTCCCTGACATGGTTGTTTAATACGTACGTGCTTGGTTCAGAAGACAGTGAAATCCATCCCTGCTAATCTATATATCTGACAAAATAATTCAAATTTTTTGTGCAAGCTAAAATGTGAAGGCATAGTGCTTATGTAAAGTGAAATAGATGGCAATGCCATATATTTCAACAGGTGCAATTTGAAACTTTTGTCACAAAAGCAATATGACTTGTACTATAATCTTAAGCCATGCTAGTTAAAAACAAACTGATTAAATCATAAACTTGTTTCTAGACAAGAAGACAAAACTTTATCAAACCTCATAAAACATAACATATAACTTGGACTATAATCTTTTTTTTTTGCCAGAACTTGGACTATAATCTTAAGCTATGCTAATCAAAACCAAACCGATTCATTAACTTCTTTCTAGACAACAAGACAAAACTCTATCAAGACAACACAATAAGTTATTGATAGCACCCAGCCCGCCCCACCATCACCACTTCCACCACGCATATTGTAAGTTGTAACTATGCAGCTAAGAAGAAGCAGAAGCAGAAGCAGCAGCATTGTCATCATCATTTTCCCGGCTGATCTTATTCTTTTTGTTGTTGACAAGTGCGGTAACAGATTGAGCAAGTCGCGCACCCACCATATTTATGACATGTGTCCTTGGAGGAAGTACCAAGCTCTCATTATTTTTCTTTCTATTGTTATTCCCACGGTTGTTTGAACCACCATCTTTGCCAGCCATATAAATGTATTGAGAAATTTATCAGTTTGTATCTCGGTTATCTTACTCCTTTTCTATGTTTTGGGACTCAATGAAGGCCTATGCATCCCTATTTATGCTGAATATGACGCGCTAATTCAAATGTCTGTATTCTTCACAGAAACCAAGACGAAGCATTTGTGTGAACTCAGACTAGGTTTAAGCACATTCAGTGCTCTTTCACTCCATCTCTTTTCTTCTATTGTGTGTGCAACTTGCAAGTGAGGTAACAATCTTTGGCCTTTTGGCGCTGCAACAGCCATTGTGGGACAGAACTAAAGGTATCTCCCAATGAGAGTTTTGTTAGGAGTTGTCCTGACTTCCAGTATGGGCATGAGGAGGCCGATCACACATCAGGAGGCCGAATTTGACAGGTGTCGAGCCCGATGTGTGAAGGAGGAGATTGTTAGAGTTGTCCCACATTGGCAGGTGTCGAGCCCGATGTGTGAAGGAGGAGATTGTTAGAGTTGTCCCACATTGGTTGTTGGAGGGGCCAGAACAACTCCAATACTCCGTGCGGCTCGGTCCAAAGCTGACAATATCGTGGGTGTTTGGCGGGGCTTTTAAGCCCCGCTTCTGGACTTTTAAGTTGGAAGCACTTATTCGTACCGTTTGTGTAAAAAGTCGAGAAGCACTTAAAAAAAGCTACGAATCCTAGCTTTTGTTTCATGACTTCTACTTTTTTGCCAAACACTTTAATCACTTATAAGTCTTAACTAACTTCTAACTTCTACTTCACTTTTTTATTTTAAGTAAAAAACACTTATTTTAAGCTCAGCCAAACGGCCCCATCATACTATTGTGGAGTTAGGCTCGCTTGGCTGGCCCAACAAGTTTAGAAGATAATTACATACTCTTGGTCTACGATTCGAGTGGTTTCACTTGAGAATTTGGAGCGAAGCTTGGTTGGCACTTACCCCCTCAGTGTTTTTGAGTTTGAATATATTTTGGACGGATTCAACAAACATTTTAATATTTTATATAATATAGTTTTGTAAATTATTTTAATTGTTTTTTTATGTAACTGTTTGAGTATGCATTCTGTTGTCCTCAACCGCAGGGGGAATGAATGTCTCTTGGAGGGAGGGCAGAGATGCACATGGCAGAAGGGTGAAACCAAGAGTATATGAGAATATGTTGTACGTGGAAATTTGAACCAACGATTTGTAACTAGTCCAGTTATGATTCAGAGCGTGTTTGTCCCGGCTTTAAGCTGGGACTTAAAGTTGTTGCCAGCTTTAAACTGAAAAATGTCTGTTTGTATAATAAATCAGAAGTCAGCTTAAAGTCAGAAATAAGCCATAAGCTGACTTAAAACCAGAAGTTAGTTTGAGGTACCTTTTTCAGTGACTTAATTTTTTAAAATTTTTTCTTTGATAAAAATTACTCATAAGTCATAAGTTACTCATAAATCACTTTTATTTTTATTATTATATTTTTAATAAGTCATAAGTCATTCATAAGTCAAATTACCCAAATAGACATTAAGTCAGCTTATCAGATAAGTAACATTAAGTCATAAGCCACGTTAAGTCATAAGCCATAAACTCAGCCAAACGGGCTCCTAGAGTGAGTGAAATTGTGAATTGCTAAAATATCGATTGTGTATTAGCGGGTTTGTCTGGGCCTAAAACCCGGGATTTAAGTCAGAAGTCAGCTTAAAATCAGAAATAAGTCAGAAACTTACTTAAAGCCACATGTTAGTTTGAGGTATTTTTTTCGGTGACTAAATTTTTTTGAATTTTTTTTAATAAAAATTACTCCTAAATTATAAATTACTCATAATCACTTTTATTTTTATTATTATATTTTAATAATTCATAAATCATTAATAAGTCAAAATTACCCAAATATACTTTTTAAGTTCTCATCTTATGAGATAAGTCACATTAATTGTTAAGTCATAAGTCGTAAGTACATCCAAATAGGTTATTAGTCGTAGTATAAGCTTTTCTGAAGTTATAAAAATATACGGTGTAAACTATTGATGTTTCGTAAATATAATAGATGAGCCTCTGTTTCGGAGTATTTGTAACAATCTTATGAAAAAAATAAATTAAAATTGAAATAAATTGCTCGACCTAGTGTTGAAACTAGTTCTTTTTTAATGGATAATTCATTTTTCCAGAAAACAAGATTACATTTGAAAAAATCGAATTTCAATTTTAGTAAACAACTTTTACTTACTTTCAAAAGAACTAAAAGAACCGTTAAATATCCGGGAAAAAAAGAAAAAAGAACCGTTAAATATAATATATTTTTTTTGAGTCAAGTTCAATGGAGTATATAAAAATATTCAAGTATTGGAGAACGAAATTGAATAAAATATAATTTAATCATTTAAATTTTAATTTTTTTTCTCAACAATATTTGTAAGCATGGACATGAACATTGTAATCAATTATTATCAAAAGGTAGAACAATTATTTTATAAATTGTGGTATAGGTTCTACAATATAGAACTGTAATTTGAGTCGGGTGGCTAAGCGAGCTCGCCTGTTCGAACTCATTTAACTAGGCTCGGTTCGACTCAGCTCGTTAAACGAGTCGAATTCATACAAAAATTTCAGCTTGTTTAATTAAACGATCCGGCTCGACTCGACTCATGAAATTAGACGAGTCGAGTGGTTTAGGCTAGATTAAGTGTAAAATTATATGAACTGGCTCGCTTGACCCATCAAAATCAGCTCATTTAACTAAACGAGCCGACTCGACTCGACTCGACCTGTGAAATTTTAGGAGTCGAGTTCGGGCAGAAGTTTAAACTCGATTAACTAAGTGAGCCGGCTCTGCTCGAATCGATTAAACTTGGCTCGAATTAGACTCGGCTCGAAACTCGACTTACCCGACTTGAATTATACCCCTACTACAATATAACTCATAAGTAGAATAATAATCTTAATACTTGTTAAACTTAAAAAATCAGTAATTAGTTGATAAGTAGTGTTTAAGACTACTTATAAATGATAAATTATATATTCCCTCCGTCCTTATGAGTAGTATACGTCCATTGTTTGCATGTTCCTATAAAATATAATTTCATAATGTCTTTTTAATTTTTTTAGTAAAAGTTTAAACATCAACTTTTATAAAAGGAAAAAAAATTCAAAAAATATTATGGAGATATATTTTAAACAAGACTTAAAAAGCGTACCAAAATATAACGTATACAATTGAATGAATGAGACAGAGGGAGTATAAATTTAGATAATGAAAAATATTTCTTATAATTCAGTTAAAAAATTATTAATGATACTTCAATATTTTTGTAGTGCATGAAATTTAACCCATCTTTTAAAATACAATTTTACTTCGAATTTATTCTTTAACATGATTATATATTTAAGCTTTTTAATCCGACACAAGTTATTACAAATAGTTTTTCTTAAATCATACTACAAAAGATAATACGAGAATGAACACACTTGACATGTCTAGGCGGTGAAATGGAGGCAAAGTTGTTCCAGCTGACGAGCTCAGCTCCCTCAGCTCTCTTCCCACCATTTTCATCACCCCCTTTAACTCTCTCTCCAACATTCTTCAACTTCAATTCAGGTTTAATTATTTATCTATATTTTAACCCTTTATTTTCTTGATTAAATTAACAATTTTGCATTACTCATGTATTGAATTTTTCTTTGATATTTAGTGGGTTGTGTTAGATTAAGAGTTGTGTGTAGGAGCAAGAAGGCTGGAGAAAAAGAGCAACAACAAGTTGAAGGGCTTCCCGAAGAGTATTATGATGATGTATGTCATTTCTTGATTTTCTTGATTCACCCCCCTTGTGTACTTGATTTTGGTGAAATTTCATTTGGGTTTGTTTAGAATCTTTGATTATTGGGTTGTGCAAGATTTGGGTAATGTTGGGTGTCAGCTTCTTTAAAAGATGCAGTTTTTAATTTTGTGAGGGAAAAATAGGTTCTTTATGTTTTTAGTGTTTTTTTTATTGGGTTGGTTTTGTGAAAGTCGATGAAGTGGTTACCTGTTTGGATTTGGTGTCTACCTTGGAGAGTTTGTACCAATCTGAATATTAATAAGTATGCAGTTCCTTATGATTTCTACATGTGCAAGTATGTAACTGTGTTATGAATACGGAAATGTTACTTTTAGAGATAATTGAGCTTGTAAGTTTATTTTATTTTTAAAAAAGATAGTGTGTGCCTTGAGTATGAACAATTGAGACTATTAAGTTGAAAGGCAAAAAACAAGAGTGCAATAGTGTGTAAAATATATACCTTGCAGTATGAATTCAGCTGGTGTCAAAAATAAGTTGCTGAGATTGGAGTATGATTTAAATTAAGAGTCTCCATTATCAAGATATGATAATTGACAATGTCCTGTTCATACTGAGTCCCTTTACCATCATAAAACTTCATCTATATTCTCCAATGTAATTCATGGTTCACCTTAAACAACATGCTTTTTAATATTGACTATTGAGTTAACAATTATCTTCCCAAGATTTTGTATATGAAATCTTATATTGATTCATCAACATCCAATATCATTATTCTTTTTTTATAGCTATGTGTGGTTTTCCTGTGATAATATTTAGGTCAGTACATCACACACTGGCACTAATCATAATCATTACAAGAATTTGCAACAACATGCCTAGTGCTATCACTTCTCATGGACAAGCAGTGTGAATATTATTGAGATGGAGCTGTTGTATATTGTTAAATCACCTGCATTAAACCTAAAAATTCTCAGATGCCTGTTGACCATTTGCGAAACCAAATAAATACTCATTGCAAAGCTTAGAGAGATTGGGATTGTGAAACTAAGCAGAATCATTAAATATTGGATAGTAAGAAAGAAAATTGTTGTCTTGAATTTTTAAAATTGAAGTTTACCACTGTCACTTTGTTTCCTTTAACCAGGAATGGCAAGCACGTCAGCGTGAGAAGACAAAGGAATTTCACCGAAAGCGTCAAGAAGAAGAAGATGAAGAGGAAAGAAAGATCGATGAGTATCGTGAAATTGGCTTCAGATTAAAAAATTATCCTGAAGAAGAAGTGCGGAACGCGAAGAAATTAGTATCAAGCTTCATCAAGTCTGCTGAAGAAGTGGAAGAGGTAATTATATATTTTTAAAACTAACTTTTATATTCGTTTTTTGTATTTAAATAGCCTGAGAAGTTATTAAGAATAAAAATAATCTGAGATGCTAATCTTGTATATTTGACCTGGCATAAGAACGTAAATCTAAATTTCATACAATATTAAGATGTCTAAAAAGGATGTTACATTGGAAGTATTCTGGGGCCTTTAACTATATGAATATATATGGGTCTATGACTAGAATTGTTACGTTCTCAGACCTCAGTTGCTCCTATCCTGTCATATATCTGGATCGGGATCCGGTTCTAAAGAATTTAATCACATGTGGCTCATTGTATTTGATAAGCAACTGTTGTATTTGTCGTGCCAAGTCAAGGATAGGTATATCATTTTACTGGATTTTGTACCAGGCTGCGGTGCATCCTATTATAATGATATTGCGTAGTAATACAAATCCATCACCCAAGTTTTTAGTCCTTGTTTTTTCTGCTTAGAAAGAGCCTAAAGCTGAAAATTGCTCCTTTTTTCTTCTCATCGTTTACCACTTGGTTAAATAGATAATTTTCTGGATATGGAACCCTTAACTAGATAACCTCTGTAGCAGTAGCTCACCCTTGCTTCTTTACCATATTTATGTATAAATCATTTGGGACACCCATATCCATATCTGAATTATTGGCTGTCCCTTGGACTACAGTATCTTTGAATACTGTGAAGCTATATAGTTTTTCTGTTCTATTTTTGCAGAAAATTGAGGAAGCTGCTGAGAAAGGCGAGCTTAACGAGCTTGTGCTTATGGTTATTTGGAATCGCCTTGATCTTGCTCGACGTGATGTATGTGACATACTTGTTCTATTATATTAAATGCCAATTAGTTGAGACGTTGATCGAAAATGGTATTCCTTATAGCAGTAGCCCTCTGGTTCTGTTATAGTGAATAAGTATCGAAGAAAATGGGTCTTTTACATTAATGCCTTGTACCAACAAAGTTAATGGCTGACTTTAATCAAAGCGTTTTGCGTAGTTGTCTAATTATATGAAGCACCCTGGTAATTTTCTTATAGCCGTTCTAATGAAGTTGCACTAGGGATATATATGATGAATAGGTTCAAGCATATAAATATGACCTCTCACAATGGCATTGGTCGTTTACCTGTAAGGTTCTGTGGTCATTCAATCATATAATTAAACTTTCATTAATTGTCATGAACTAATCCTATTATTCTTGTTCATCGAGTTCCATAAGGTCGGGTCGAGTGGTCGACAACCTGCCTCCCCAATGTGTATTCTTACTGTACTACACGTCTACTCTTAACTTTTAAGCTTTTGCAGCCTTAAACTTTCAGCTGTTTTATATAAATAGATTTGATTGAACATCTAATGACTTGCTGAGAAAATTTATGCTCCGACTTGTTCTGGAGAATTCTATATCTTTTTAATCTTTCAAATATCTACGACATTGTAACAGGAAGAGAAAGATGCAGTTCGAAGTCTTGATCTTCTATACAGGCGTGTTGAGGTATGCACTTCTTGATTTATAAAAGCCCACAGTTGCCTATAATGCTGCAAGTATTGAACATGCCAAAATGAATACAAGAAACGTTAATACTAAACTGGCAGAATTACTGTGCATAATGAATGACTTGGGAATACTAATTAAATAACATATATTTGGTTTACCTGTGTAATATCCCCAAGATTTATCTACTAAAATTGAACGACATGCTTTCATGCTTTGCACTGTACTTCCTTGTGTTTCAAATAATATTATATGTAATGACTTTTACATAAAATATCAGAAACTCTGAAATGTACTTTTGTCTTAGACAGAGATTTTGAAACGCGAGGCTACTCCTGCCATGAGACTACTCAATGATCTTTTAATCATGCATGACGGATTTGACGATGATGGGTGGCTGAAAGCATGCAAAAAGCGTATGATTGATACCTTTCCACGTGAGGATCCATTTAGTATATTAGTTCCAGCAGGATTTGACATTGATAAGGTACAGTGGAGGATGCAATGTATAACTTTCGACATCCTTCGACGCAATGATTAGTGTAATCGTTATTCACCTAAGAGTAGCAAAAGATTAGGCATTATATTTTTTAGCTATTCCTCAGACCTAATGTATGACAAGGCCAATGAAGATATTGGTAGAGGCACCAAATTTATAGGTATCTTAACGAGGCCTTATTAGGAAACTGGAATGCACTTCAAACGTTATGTTATTAATATGGGGCCATAAGCTAATTCTGCTGTCAACTATATCTGAGGCCATGACTAATTAAGCTAGTAGATAAATTCATGATTTGCAATAGATGACCTTTTATTATCTCATGATGCAGCATGAAGGCCCACTGACACCGCCACTGGAAGCTGATGATATTCTTTTGAGAGTAGATTTCGTTAGAGAAGTTGATGAATTGCTGCGAGAAGTACGACATGAACAAAGTCAAACTCCCGGGGGACAAGGCTTTGATGCTGAATCTGTCGCAAGAAGGTTGAAACAACAGGAGAAACAAAAAGCTATACACCAAGTTGAAGCCGTCCTGGAGTTGGCTATCAATTTACAGTGGTAGACTGGTTTATATACTTCGTTTTTTCCAAAAAATTTACTTGAGCTAGTCGAACAGAGCCCTTCTAGTTAGTTTACTAGGTGTATTTCTGTTGTGTAGAGATTGTAATTGACATTAACATTATTAACAATATAATTTAGGTATATGCTTCAGTATGTAACTTGAGGACCTGTTCTGTTACTTCTGTTATCAAAATTTTAGATTCATCCACTATAATCCCTTTTTTTATTCGTTATAGTCGTGTTATAAAGATCCCGATTTATTTAAAAATCTCCAATTAATCCTTAAAAAATATTTACCGATTTATTAATTACACTTTGATTTAATTAAAAATCTTCGATTTATCAGAAAAATCTCTGATAAATATCTAATAAATCCTGAATCGATTCTGAATCGTGTTTTCTGCAACCTTGATTACAAGACTGTTTTGTATATACGATTGTAGCAAATGCAATCACATTTCAAGTTGATTCGAGTAAATTCTCACTACTGCGAAATTCTTAAAATACAATCAACTTCTGTGCATACCTTTTGAGTGAATCAGAGTACAAATTTCACCTGAATGTAGTAGTGCAATTCTCACACAATGTTATTTTTTTTGGCTTTTCCCTGCTGGGGAAAATCACTCACTAATAAATATCTCCAGCTTCTTGGTGCTACATTTACCGACAGATGACACTTTTATGATGCACCAACTTATATTATGATCAATGTGAACTAAGATGATACTAAAGTAGATCAATAACTGTATCAGAAAATTTTAGATTATAGAAAACTGGGCCAGAAAATCGTACTTCAGGATATATAATAGTTACATGGTATGGAATATGTGCATCTACCTCGCTTCAAGAACATTTTATGTACTAAGTATCTCTAACAAAGCTGCACTGTTGTCTGGCCTAAGAGCCACAGTGAGTTGCCATGTTGAGAAATTGAACTGATGATACATGCAGCAGATATGATGGGGGAAACATGATTTGCACTGCCAAAGAGGCAACCCGAGTTTGGCTGGTAAGAGACTATAGATTAACCACTTGTGTGTCTAGACTCGAACAAGATGCAACTGTGAGACTTCATCTCGTATACTAATTCTGGCATCTGCTCAAATACTGGATCACCATCCAAGGAGAAAAATCCCGGGTATAAAAGAGATGTGTCAACCAAACGTTGCCATTCCATGTCAGCTGGGGGTGGGGGTAAAAGAATGTCCTCTGAATGATCTGCGGCATTAAAAGCAATAAACATGTTACCATTCACACTAGGTGCGGAGGAGGTTGACTGAATTTCTTCTTCATAAACCTTCAATATCATGCCTAAGAATTTGCTTTCCGAGTCCTCCCAACTTGGAGGACTCAGATCAATCCCGTGCCATTCAATATTCTCTTCTTTTAAGAAGTTCTTCTTTTGAAGAAGATCACTTCTCCGCACTCTCAGTGAACTCAGGAAAGAGATAAACTCTGTGGTCTGAATGCCGAAGCCAGTTTTTAGAGAATCCCAATTAAAGGGCTTTCTGTCTGCATATGCAGGAGAACCACCAGAAGATTGACCACATTCATCTCCCATATTTAGGACAGGAACTCCTAAGGAAACAAACAAAATGAAGAGAAAATTTCGAACTTGTTTAAGTCGTGTTTCAAGTATATCAGGATTAGTTGTTGCACCTTCTACTCCACAATTCCAACTTAACTCTGAAGCCAACTCACTGGCACTAAAACTGACCAAGTCAACAAGAGAGAGTCCAGAATTTCTGGAAATAAAATTGAAGGAGAAAGCTGGGCCTCGACCAGCCGAAAAATTATCTCCACTCCCACAAAGCCTAGTTGCAAGGTTACTTAAAAGATTCTCACCTCTCAGATAATTTCTTACATCCTCACAAAATCTTGTATTCACTTCTGCCCACCTCTTCCAGTGTGGAAAACGTACAGCCTTTGGCTCAGCATCATGTGGATCCCAACAATCTGCTATGATCTTGACATTTGAGAGTATGGGATCAAACGCAATCGCTTCCACCAAAGGGGGGCGGAAGAGGGTCTCCCCATTACACCCTCTCAATAATGAAGCAGCATTTATGAAACAGAAGCCATCAATATGAAACTCAATTACCCAATGTCGAAGGCTATCCAAAATCAACTGCTGGACAACAGGAAAATTACAATTTAAAGTATTTTGGTGAATACCATCATATTCTCTTACATAATGATATGATGAATTATCGATATCTTTAAGTGATTCAGTATCAGCGGTATGGGTAAAAACAACTTCCATAAAAACCTCTATGCCATTGGCATGTAATGTCTTTACCATCTCCTTAACTGACTTTATATTGGATATAGGACTTTTGGAATGTCCATAAATATTTGCTGGAGAAAAGAGATGAAAGGGATAATAGGGTCCTTGTTGATCATTAAAAGGGAAGAATGGTTCTAATAAGATTGTATTGACACCAAGATCTTTAAAATGCTGCAACTTCTGAGAGATACCAGTGAAAGTACCTGCAATGTCATCAGGTAATTCACTTGATTGATCTTTAGTGAAACACAGAACATTTAATCGATAGACCACAAGCTTCTCTAAAGGTAAGAAGGGGCGAATATCACCAGTCCAATCAAAATTCGGTTCCTTCTGCAGTTGTCCAAGATACCGTGGAAGCAAACTTGAACTATTGTTCCCAATGATTTTAGCATAGGGATCTAAAAGGACAGTATCTTTTTTTTGCTTGGTACCAGCCTGACACTTATAGCCGTAGCTTAAAAGAGGAATTGCACTATTTATCGAGGCATGCCAGATGTCACCTGTCCGATTGACATAAGGATCTAGATCAATCTCTAGAGCAGGCTCAGCATTCATTGAAGTGTCATACAAACACAGAACAACCCTTTCCGCGCTTCGTGAAAATAAGGAGAAGTTCATTGAACCATCAGTAGAGAAGGAAAGACCTAAAGGAGCTGGATACCCTGAACTGAAACCGACTGGCACACAAAAGTTTGTATTTCTGTGGCTTCTAATTTCAGATATTCTTAAGCCATCGCTTGAACGAAACTTAAGTTTGAATGAGAGGTAAAATGGGGCTAGATTTGCTTCTAAATTTAGCTCAACTGCAATCTTCCCTGAAGACTTTAGCAACAGCGGGGTCTCTGTAGTATTTTGTGGGGAAGTTACACTGGAACTTTGATGATCCATAGTCATGAACGATGATGAATCAGACCTATACATTCCCCAAACCATAAGCAGATCGCCATTTCCATCTAAAAGTTGTGGTGATGAAACTTCGACAAAGACACTGTAATTATTATTCTTCATCTCAATCCACACCTTTACCAGATCACCAGTTTCCGTCCTAAATAGATATTTCCAGACCTTTTCTGGAGTGTGAAGAACAAAAGATTGTGATGTAATCAACACATTTTGCCTGTGTTCATGATAAGATCTATTTGCCGCACTCATTGCAACTCCTTGAAAAACTAAATTTCTCTGCCCATCTTTTTTTCCTGCACTTTGTGCCACTATTTTCTTAGAGATCATGTGACCAGCAAAAACCAAATTACTCAAATCAGTGGCCCGACTGAAAAAAACATTTGATCCTACTATAGAGGATACTGGAAATGTAGCCATGATAAAACCGCAAATATGGACATAAAACTGGCTACAACAGAAGAATTGCTCTATCTGATCTTTAACCTGGTTCTGCTTAAAACAACAAGAATCACAATATTTAGAATACAAAAACCTTAAATCATACTCAATATTCGTAAACCAAAACCCTACTCCAAATCAATTTTATATCACTATACTTCAAATTATGTACTAACTTACAACAAATCATACAACTGTGATTGCAACAACACAAGTCAAGACAGTCATACATTACACAATTTATCACAACCAGCACTATAAATAACTATTACCCAGTTGAGCAAACTTAAAAAGGACATCCAAGCCAATGATTATTTCATATAAAATAGTAAAATGAAGATGGGTGAAGCTACAATTCACATTAATATTGCATAGATCCTGAAAATAAAGAACACCCAGATCAAGAAAACAGAAAAGATTGAAACTTTACCTTACATCATTGAAATTTACAGATAGAAGCTGCAATGCTGAGGTGAGAGAGACTCAAAGAGGCTCACTTTAACAGTCTGGGTTCAGAAAATTGAAGAATTTGTCACAGTTTTCGAGGTGGAAATGAGAAGGGTGTGCTAAAATCAAGAACTAGTGCAGCATGTTACACAGCTTCAAAATCAAGACAAACCCCATATCTATTCACTATTCTAGCTAAAAGATGACCATTAATGTATTTATTAATTAATTTATTTTATTCTTGTTGAAAAGACTCCATTGCTAAAAACAAAATAGTCCATGTACTTCACATTAACCGATAGCTACATAAATTAATTTGAAAATTAAATTTTAACTTGGAAAATAGAAAGTAATTAACAAAACTATCGGATAACTATCGGATAAATATGCTTTAGATAAATACTCAGAAATTAGTCTAGGTTTTTGAAACACACAAAACCATGGGACTCCTGTCATTATTTAATTTGTTTATGATTAAATTTATTTTTGTTGCTTCGTTTTTCATTTCCCGAGATCATATAACAAAATTTTAATAGAAATTGGGATAAAGGGTAGTTCGTTAATTATATGGATTTGAAAGTGTTCGGATGTTGGTTTTTCCCTATCATAACTTCAAATAGTAATTGATAATATGTTTCAAATATCAGTCTCAAAATTATGATTTTAAATATCATTTTATGATGTTAATCTTTTTAATATTGATAATTGAAAAGGCATAGAAATATTAGCGTTAAACAATATTTAACATTTTATTATTATAAACTCTAACATAGGGGAAGCGATAGCTCTTTTCTCGAAGTATGACATGTAAATAATAATTATATATTTATTATATAAAATTAAAGTACATAATACATTTTTTGAAGAAAATAAAATAATTCAATAAATACACAATACTCCCTCCGTCTCAATTTATAGGTCCATTTTGGAAAAAAAATTTGTCCCAAAATACTTGTCCCTCTCTTCTTTCAATACAAATTTATCTACATATTAATTGTGATTTTTTTGAAATTCAACTATATTCTCACTTATCAATGCACTAATTAATGATACATGAGAAAAAAATTCTATCTAATCGATTTTTTTTCTTAATATGCGTGTTTATTCCAAAATGGACCTATAAATTGAGACGGAGAGAGTACATATATTATCGGCAAACTAATTGTCAAATGCGGAGCAATTCATATTAATTCACACAAATTAATGAATCATGTCTCTTTTATATACTATATTATTTATAGCAATTCTTATCTATTTTTAGTTAAGAATTTTTTGTTGTCGGGGCTTGGAGGTGCTCTCACATTTTAAGAAACAAATAATAAAAAATTCAATTTTTAACGCGGATAAGTAGAATTTTGATTAAAAAAACTAATTAAAATAGAACCGGCGAGCAAAAATTCTAGTACGTATATTCTCCAGCATGATTATCAATCATAATCCATCGTGGTATATATTTCTCAAATTTTTATTAGGACCCGAATACATTCTTTTTGATATGCAAAATGTTATTCACAGATGGTGAAACGCAGAAGGTTCTGCTTGTGTGCACGAAATTACACCACGATAAGGAGAAAATCTGCTAACATATCACTTTAATAATTCCGCAAAAATTGTCGAACCCAACGTAAGATGTGATTCAGCTCCTATTCTATTTCCTACTATTGACAATAAATTTTCGGTATACATAAGCTAGAGTAGTATGTGCAACTGTGGAAGTGTACAAGGTGGGCAAGTAATATATTGTTGTCATAAACCATCATCTAGTAGAAGATAATTTGAGACTGCTTTCACTGGAACCAGTTTTACTACCCTTTCGTGAATTCCTCTTGGTTGCAACGATCACGGGGTCGCTCTCTTCGTCTATGATTGGTCTCCGATACTCACCACATTTGAAGATCGGGTGAATATATGCATCTTCGAGATACACTTTTAAGTTTAGTTCTGGTTCTGTGGCCCTCTCTAGTGTATCCTTGATTACTGCATTCTGCATTACAAGAAATAAGGCAGTCAGCAAAATGACAGGAGCTAGCATGATGGAATGAAATGTAACCTGCAAAACATATTGCACGTCGAGACCTAGGACCTTGGTCACATATGGAGATTTATGGAGATTGAAGAGAAAACATGTAGAAGTTTTGACTTCCAATAAAACATGATATATTTCATCATATCATAAAATCTTGGAAATAACAGGTCGAAGTATACAACTAGCAATTATAAGGCTAGAAAGGTAACTCGCATTGACTACTATGACTAATTTTGGCAAAACAATGCCATAAACAATAATTTCACCAGTATCACCCTTAGTACTGAATCTCAATGCGGACTACACTGTCAGATTATGACTATAAGGATCAAATTTAAGTAGAAACTCTCCAAAATGCTTCTCTATTTTAAATTTTGAATAAAGGGCTGATACTTGCTAGCAGTATATCCAACACTAGTAATCATGCGAAAAACAGTACCGGATTTACATATAAATATTTATGATAAGCCTATAATAACTCGTACATATAACCTGAACTTACTTGTAATGGGAGTCTTAAGAATGCTGATTCGAAGCGTCCCTTGCAGAATAGATGGAACCAGATTGTTAGGAGAGGGAGTGCAATCAAAAAAGGCGTCGTTTGGGCTGCCTCCTTTGTGCTCAGTAATCCCAGAAGCAGAAGCTGTGATATAACCTGACCAATTAATATGCGACGATGCACATCTGGCCAAAATGAGGCCCCACTCTCGTATTTTTGATCGTAGACATTGATGACCTTGAAGTTGAAAACATTTTAATTAATTGGGTACAACCAAAAAGTAATAAAACAAAATTTAAGAGACTCGAAAAACTATAAGACCTATAGTCATCTAACATACTTAATTCAGCTAATTAAGTAGGTTTTCTCTAAGCAGGTTCCAAAATTTATATATGGTGTGGCAGCTACCAGATTTTTCCTGTTATATTCCTCAACTATGATGGTTTCTGATTATCACTTCCTTTAGACTACCATCTCCTGATTAACTTTGCCCTTAGAAAAGACTTCCTCTATCAATCGGGTTCACCAAGAATAGAAAATAATAATAGTAGAAAGCACGAACATCGACTATAAAAAAAAAAGCTCTATGTCCAATGTGGTCTGCCCAGAGTAAATCATGTCTGCCAAAATTTGTGCTGCCCTATTTAACAATTTATTTTTTTAAAGATAACCAAGCTATACTTTTTTGTTGGTTCACATAATAGTTTGTGGAACACATGGAGCTGATATGAGCTGGGTTTGGGCTCACAGGACTGATGAAGAAGAAGACCAACCATAAGGGTGATCTGATCTTCTCATGGCAGTTTATTCCTATCTTTCTGGCAGGACAAAGAAAGTGAAAGGTCAAATTGTTATGTTTGGTCATACGCATTTTTAAATAATTTACACTTATGCAGTTGTTCTTCCTTTTACACACTTAAAATCCTTTAGTTCCATCATTCTTTTCACTAAAGCATGTGCGTCCATCCAAATGTTAACATATGGCAATTACAAAGCAAATATACCTGATGGCGAAAAACCACATAGGCGAAGGCAAAGAAGACAATAATGAAGGGAAGCAGTATAGGAGAGACCGGTGCGTACACAAGCCCCAGCAGAAAATATAACTGAAGGCGAGGTTCTGTAATAGAAAAGGCCAATGAACCAGGATCCATCGCCTGTTCCCTGTCCTTTTCTGTCTTCACCAGAAATGAATTTTTCAAGTGGAAAATAACAAAGGGAACTAATCTGAGGATCTCCGCAGCAATTCCAGACCAACCATCAACCATTACATATGATATAAAGAAAGTGGCTTTCATTGGAATGGACACACCAACAGTTTTTGGTATCCTGCAAGGAGGGTACGATTTTGTGGTTCAATATTTTCATTATGATTTGTGAGATTCTCATTAGGCAAAAAAGCAGATATTTTTATAATATGGGAACATATACGAGAAGAGGCACAAATGGGCCACTGTACAGACTGCTTTTACATCACATTCATTGACGGACACATGAATTATAAACCAGGATCAAAATTTATATTTAGGAGCAGAAAGTGCATCAAATATACATATAATATAAAGTATAAACTAGGCATATATCTTACTTGCAGCAACGTAACATCATACATAAGACCGTTTTTACTTAAGATTTCTTCTAATTTGCACTCACTTCATCCTATCATGAATAATCCCCCTAATATAATCCCATGGACTGTTCTTTACCAATTTCTCCTCTCTAATTTATTTTGGGGGATCAAACGGGAATCTCACTGGGGGCAGGCTACCTAATTTGATTTCGACAACAATTTTTTGTCTAGAACTCATTTCAATTTTTTACAAATCATGATTTAGTACAATTGCTAGAAACTGTGCATCAAATAGTGTAACCATGACTTTAGCTCCCATTTCTCATACTATTGGAGTATTTTTTTAGGTAATCTTCAACAAGTGATGAAGAAATTTTCCAAACCTCATCAACAATATTTTAATAGCAGTACATCGTACAAAGCATAGTTAACTTTCAACCCCCCCCCCCCCCCCCCCCCCCCACACCCCCACCCACCCACCCAAAATAATAATAATAATAATAATAATAATAATAATAGTCAATTAATGATAATAATAATAATTAATTAATTAATTAATGATAATAATAATATATCGATAATTGAATAAACACATCTCCCAAAAAAACAAATAGCTGAGGAGCTCCACTTTCCCACATAAATCTATGTTCATAATTGAGCTCAACATAATTCCATAGACATCCTCAAGAATTATCAAGCAACATAGACACATAGTAGAGATATCAATTTATAAGTGTCAAACTAAAGAAGCTAGTACTTATTCAAGGAAACATACTGTGCTGGAGACTGATGCAAAAAGTCGTGAAGTTGCTGCAATGCAGTTCCTGTAACAATGCTTCCAAGAAAGACGTTAACTAGTATAAACTTGTGATATTTGGAAGCGGATTTTCTCTCTAAAGCTGAAAGAGACGTATATCCTTCTATTTTAGACATGATCATGAGTAATGTTGGAAGAAGAATGAGAAATATCTTTAGTGCAATGCCTGGAAGAAACCCTTGAATAAAAGACTTGATGGTTTTTCTGCAAATGAGGATTTTATATTAGAAACATAAAAACCATCTCAAAATATAGCCAGGAAAGTGCAGTAACAAGTATAAATAAACAAATATAATGGGGATGAGGAAGAACATCAGGCATTATATGAGTACCTACACAAGAATAAATTAATCAAAAGAGCTCCTGTAAAATATTTTACTTTAGTTTACAATTAGAATTGCTTCCGCTTGCTAAAACAAGAACATCCCAGGTTTTTTTTTTTCTGTGAAACTAATAAAAATAAATTCTTCATTTGCGTTGTGGGATTTGAGGTGTGATCATTTCATGAAATAAAACATTTTACAATTAAAATATGCCAAATCTATCCCCCAGATAGATACATAATATATTACTCAGATATAGATGATGTACTTGTTCACACACCAGACTGTTGCACATTCCAGTACTAATATTTAACCATTTTACAGTTAAACCAGCATTATGCATGCCCAAACCCAAGTGTAAACAGTAATACTTGTCAGCATATGACGTAAACAGTTTTAGTATTTAAAGTTGTTCAACAAAGGAAATACAATAAGATTGTGTTTCGGAACATGTAAATCATTTCAAATAACATGATTTTAGTTATCATTTCAAATTCTCTAGTCTATAATAGTACTTGAATGTTTTGAATTTCAAATGAAAAAAATGCTTTTGTTTATCGAAACATGCCATCTCCTCAAAACTAAAATTTAAAATGTGCATTTTTCCAAACAGGCTATAGAGATAATTGACTCAACTTTACCATAAAAAAGACATAATAGATTTAGACAAGAAATATGACTTACGCTTCTATTACTGGCTTCAAGAAAGGAAGGACTTTCTCTATTCCCTCAATGTTGGCAAAAGACTGGACGATAGCTATAGGTATCATAAAGAAAAACACAAGAAAAAAGAGAGCAACAGCTATGAGCAGCCTTCTAAGACTGAGTTCAACGTATGGTATGGCTAAATTTCTCCAATAAACATCACGTGGCTCAGGAGCCCATTCAGTCAACCAAATGGTAGGATTACTTGATTGCTGGGTTTGAGCACAAACAGCGGCTCCCCATCTCGACTTAAATGAAACAAACGCAGACGGAATCACTGCTTTCGGGTCCCTTGTAATCTTATCTCTTTCTGCTTCTTCCTGAAAAAAATCAGAAAGCGTCAACCAAAATCAAGAAAAAAGCCTCATACGGCAATACCCAAATTGATAGTGCTTCTCAAAAACTAAAGACTGCTCACTCCCATAAGACAACTAACCAAAACATGAAGACGATATGATTTATTTCTTCCTGCGATGTGATTTGGTGGGTTTATTAGTGCATTAAAAAATTACTGGAAAAATACATAATTCATGACTAGATGAATTTAAGCATGGAGCTTCTTACAGAAGAACAGTTGATCCAGCTCACGATATCTCAATATAATATTTGGCCTCAAGAGATTAATGTGATTTGCATAACTAATTATCAAGATTAAGTGCATTCTAAAGTATATGATATAAGAAATTAATATAATTGTAAATTTATTTAATATCAATCACATAAACAGAAAAAGGAAATATTAAGGATGAATGTAGTTGCTGCAATAGAATGTCTGAAATTACTTTATGTTCCTACATATGTGGCTGGCTTCAATAATTAAGCCATGATTAAATGATGATTTAGATAAAGTGAGACACTATCTGAGGTGTTTATACGATGCGGAAAGGGAAAACAAATAAGCCCATTTGATTGACCATTAAGAACCATTTGAATGAGATGCTGCCAGGAAACATAGAATCCATTATAAGTAATATAACCTTAAATAATCAGTAGAACACACTGCCAGATTAGGGAGAGATCAAAGTCTCATCCATAGCCCCAATACACTAACACTGTTGATTGATAAATTTAACCATGAGAATATTAGAATTATGTAATCCCAAGGCAAACTGATACTTAAATTTCATCGACCCATCTCCATATTGGTATACGTGTTGTACAATATTTATTCTATAATCTTTTTTTTCTAGTGCTTTGTTTTTCTTTTCTATTACTAAAACATATATACAGTTATTGCTTTACTTAACTCCAAAATGCATCTTAGTGCCAACGCAAAGTGAAGAGCAGTAGATAAGGACTTACATTAATGCTATTAATTTTAGTTAGACAAGGGTTTCCCTCAGTATCTATAGCTCAAAATATCACATGAGTTTAAGTTCATCATAACTGAAGTTAATTAGATAAATCCCTAATAAACGTTGTGGACGGATAGATATTAGGAGTCCTGAAGATCATTAACAGATTGTGCATGCAATGAAACATGGGAATTCATCAGTTTCACTTATTCTAGAAGAATTTGAATAATCAAAAGAATGTTCCCTTTCCGATCGACACGCCTATCAACTATTTTGCCGATGTACTGTAAAATTATCACGGCATGATCTAGGAAGCACAGACTCCGATACGACGACAAGGGGACTCGCGAATCAAAGAAGAGACTTGGATATGAGGCTCGGAGGGTCCTCCTCCACTACAAACCTCCTTAAACTAAAAACTAAAATAAAAAATTTCTTAATCACATCAAGATATAACACATATGGTATGCAAATTGATCATTGGGACATGAAGAAAAATACAGTGGAGTCAGATTACGAAAAAAGCTCATTGATTAACAGAAAAAATCATATTAGAAACGGATAGGATCACATGGGAACATGTGTGGGAAGTTGTATTTTAATTGTGCGTGATAACTTCGAGGGACACTAGATTAAATTAACCTAAAAGCAAGTCCAACAATGTCCTACCACATGCCTTATAAATATAATAAAAAATACTGTTTTAGTGATTTAGGACATCATTTTGATGTATGAACTCCAACAACATGCCTTATAATTGTGCCTTGTTATTAAATAATAATATATTTGAATTACTATCGAAGGGAAGTGAAAAGTTGAGAGGAGACAGATGTCTTGAAATGGAGGGAAGCTAATTTTCCACTGATAAAACATGGTTTAGGACATGCATAGTGGTGCCTTAAAAATAAGGCACTTGTTGGATGTCCTAGTGTTTTGAGGCACCACTAGAACATTATTGGAGCACTCATTTCTTCAAAATGCCTTAAATTTTCATTTTCGGACATTGTTGGACGTGCCCTAAGGGCTTAAAAAAGTTTGCAGTTTCCATTTTAATTTTGGTTTGTATTTAAGCAATTGCGCGCGCGCGCGTGTGTGTGTTCGTCGCTTCGTCCATGATAAGATTTGCATCTGGAAATACTTTAACATTTTCATTCAGAAATTCTAAGTTTATAACAAATAATGGAAGTTTCATTCTTTGAAATAAGTGGAAAACTAATAAAAACCTAAGATGTGAGTATATAGTCGGCTCTCTTTAAAATTAGGTTTAAAAGAAAATGGGTTTTTTCTAGTTGGGCGGTTGGGCTGAGTCAGAGGCGTGTGACCCCCAGTCGGTGGCGAGTCCAATGACGTTTTCGAGCCGACACTCCACCTGGCTAGTCCGCTACACACTCAGCCCAGTCGGGGCCAAGTTGTCGAGTCGGGCGAGTCGAACTCGCATATGGCAACCAAAATGAAGTGTCCGTGCTTCATATATGATACACACACGTTCTTATGAATTGTTGCTTGTTAGGGACGTCTGTTAGTGACAAGTGTGGTGTTTTGTCATCTGTGCTTAGATTTGTATATAACATTTATTCTACTGCAAGTGAGCCTTTAATTGTCTGTGAATGAGGCCACGAATGAACTTCGCAACTTAAAAGTGAACAAATAAACAAAAAAATAATTCTTGTTTAAAAACGTTCTCCAATTTATGCACTTCAACTCTAATTACTTAATTCACCAGCTTTTTTTCCTTCTCTCTCGCCTAAACCCTGATGGCTACTAATTTCTAGAACTGAGAACGACTCATGTATGCAAGTTCTTCAAGGCAACATCAAACTGATCATATAATCTTGGAAAAACAAACAATATAGTATCTATGGAAACTTACTTCTTCAGTCAGCTTTTCTATTTCAGTTGCATAGTAGTCAATTGCATCTACTCTCTGTCCCCAAAGACCCCAAAAACCTGTCTATACACATAAATATGGTCTGAGTTCTTACCATCATTTATTGAAATGAATAACGGGAAATTGATTGACAAAATAAAGTACAACAATAAAATGTTAATGAGGCTCAAAATAATATATCAAATTGAGCAGGTACCTTGACAGTTGGTTTCGCTGAAGGATTTCTCTCGTATTTGTTCTGGTAATAAGTAAGCCAATTATGCAAACTCTTCTTATTTTCCACCAAAGTAGCAAGACGGTTTGCGTTGTACACTATCTGACAGTTCAGGACAAAATTGTATTAATATAACTCCTAAAGAAATTAATAATGACAGAACTTGAACTTTTAAGCAACATATAAAAATCAGATTTCCAAATTATATCTGTGTTAAATAACAGATAAACATCACACTCATGGAATCTTGTCAAAACCTCGCAAGTAGCCCTCACTATGCACAAATCTCGTCATTACTTGTAAAGTTACTGATTTTAAATATAAATGATAGACAAGCAGACCTGGTGAGTAAGGTAATGATCAGAATGATTAACGCAAAAGAAGTGATCAACATGCTCACTAACTGATTCATCAGGATCCGCAGGGACATTTTTCACAAGGACCTGCAAAAGGAGTTGGACCTGATTAGCATTCAAGCAAACTAAAGTGTCATTACTCATATTAAGCTTGTCATGATACAAATTCAGTCATAACACATCATTCAACAGAAGAAACACTAGATTGTTAAATTGATTAGTTTGTTAGTTTTTAAGTAAATATTAAAGAATAATTTTTATAGTTAGCAAAGCCACTAATATCGAATTCAACTGCTCAGTTTCCTTAGTACCCGTTTTAGCAAGTCAAGTATAAAATTTTGTTTTGGATGCAGTCATTTTCACATATGCATCAATGTGTATACTATGTCAAACTAGCTCACAAGTCCAAATTAATTTTATAGGCGCTTGACTTGATGCTCCTTATGATTCCACAGCCCTATAAATTAAGAGGTGGATATGACCTCCTCTCTGTGTATCATGAAACTATGTATCCACATAGCAGTTTGAACATGCACTTTCTATATCGGGTACTTCCCAGTTCCTACTGTTGGCAACAGACTTTCTAATTCCTACTTTTCCTACTTTTGATACTACAAATTGTCGCTTATTATATACCTTCAAAAACAAAAGCATTTCCTAGTTTCTACTGTTATTAATATCATGTTGTTATCTTCAAGGATGGCATGCATTTTAAAATCTGTTTTGTGATTTGAAAAGCCACAGACAACTCACTAGGAATAACTTAGCATTCAATGAGTAAACAAAATATTCATTTAGAGTTTAATGACCTTATACAATGATACAAAATACCGCAGCCATGGTACAGTTTTACAGAGTGCAGTGCAGGCATGAAATTCTTTTCATGAAAGTTCACCTTATTAGCATTCTGTTATTTCTGCTTGTGTGCTAAAATAGTTGCTCAAGTAGCTATTAAATATTTTAATAGCTCAGAAACTGAAATAGATCTCTCTCAACATGTGCCCAGTGACCATTCAAACAAGAAAGAAGAACTGATTAAGACACATTCACAGAAATACATGCAAGCCTAATCTGGTACAAAAGTCGGCATACTCACTGTATATTGATCTGGACGGCGACTTTCAGAGGCTAGAAATTGCAATCTCATTTTAGTTACGATCTTGTATTCCATGTAAAGTTTATACCAAGTCCAGAAAGAGAAGACATAAGCCATTACTATATGTGCCCAAAACCTGTAAACAGAGAATGTTACTAAATTAAGACACCTGCCAACAAAGGGTGATGCACCGGTGCCAACAAAACTAAATTTCTTGTCATCAAGTGGTTTAAGGTTTTTTTAATATATAAAAAATCACATTAAAATGATGTCTATGGTAGTGACTGTAAAGCATATAACAAATTGAGGTTAAAAGTTTTATACTCCAGTACATAGACATATCCTCGTTAAAAGTGCTTTAGGCTCAACAAGACCCAATAAATGCCAAATACAGAGTGTACAGCCAAATACAGTAAATTTGTGAAGTGGTCCAATTGGAAAATTTACTTTGTGAATTGAAAATTGGGAATTGCCATTAGATATAATAATCGGGCCTCCTTTCTGCATCTAACAGACTAAAACCCATATATACAGTTAGACAAGGATCTCAGTCATAACTTTCTTTTAACCCTTGACCTGAGATAGCTGAAATATCAATTAAAACTTAATTGCATGCTATAGATGGATGCAGAGCCTCTGCACATCTGTTGCAACTTGCAACATCAACACACCTACCATCTAATCTAATATTCTAATGCATAATCTGTTCCATAAATATATATAATAAAAGCAAAGTAGAAGTATTATTAGGATGAACCACACAAACGCTGGATACAGATTAAACTCGGCAGGAATGCAATCATAATGCACCTCCAAGTTTGCTACTACGAGTCTACAGAAGTTAAAAAAAAGTATTTAACAATGACAGTTTTACGACAACTCATGTTTTATGACATACTGGTTCTTCATAATAAGAACTATGGAAATAGGATTTGAAAAAAAAATTCAGCATGATGTGGAAAAATATTAACCAAAGGACAGAAATTATATTATCATACTACACGCATAAATGGTACTATAGCTCAAAAACAAATTACAAGTAAATCTCACCTCGAGGATCCAGGAGGAACATTAGATATTGAAAGCTTGTCAATATCACTAGATGTTACATCTTTGAGTTTCGCAAGATATTCATTGGTCCAATTTACAGGCACCAAAACCACAAAAGCAAGTGCAGTTATGGGAATAAAGATCTTCAAGCTGCATTTAAAAATTACATGGTATTATTAAATTTAAGTTGTAGCACTTTTTCTTTTAGTCAGATTGCTTATGTTTCTAAAATGGTTTGCTTTTCCAATACAGTTCACAAAACATACATATGGATAATCATAATAATATAACACGTCCATTAGGTAGAAAAACTAATATAAACAGAAGTGCAAATGGTTTTCTTTATAATTAAGAGGAAACATTAACTCACCCAAGAAGGTAAATCCTAATATATACAGCAGAATCAAGACCTGCATGATCTATAAGCTCTGGTTCAGGCATTTGTAAGGCAGCAGGCATCCAGTTCCAGAACCTCAGGTACATTCTGGGATCTAAATTCACAATTTTCGTCACTGACCCTGAACTGACTGGGCTGGCTCTTATACCCTTTAAGTACCATTTTGGAAAGTATACTCTATCGTTAATTGGTTGAAGCCTTAAGATTGAATATGCCAGAAGAAATACCAAGGCAGATAAACCATTAATTCCGGCAGCAACACCAATATCCTCCAAACTAGCCATATTTTTCCTTGAATAGTACAATCACCTGAATCACATCAAAGTAAAAGCAGGTAAGACACATTGCAGTTAATATACAGCAATAATAATTCTTCAAATGACCTCAACTACATCCAAATATGTCTGGTTTGCAATGTACTATCATGACACAATGTCCTAACAGTGGCACAGAAAAAGCAAGTTCTGATTATTAGTAAACATATATAGGTTAGCTCCGGTCAATTTATATCTCAAGAAGTTAAAATACATGACATTGTCCCAATTCCTAAACCGTGTACTAAAAAACTGTTTATTTCACATAATCGACATGAATTTCAAAGCGGAAAAACAGAACTAACTCTCTATGCAACAATAGCCTGAACGAGAAAACTGATACCAAACCTACCAAATTCCTCAACTACTTTCCTTTTATGCCAACAAACTACGGCATCAGGCAAAAGCTCGACACGAAACCATACTAAATCAATAATTAACAATCAAATCACTCAAAAGTAAGCTCAATCCATCCTAAAAAAAGTGGACTAAGACATTAATAATTAACAACACACACTAAGGCCTACCAATCAACCAATACTAGTGGACCACATTTCTTTCACCAATTATTTATGCTGTTTTTCAATTTTCATGGCCTAAGATGATTAAAAACACACACACACATACACACACAGAGAGAGCTGTAAATATGAGAAAATCATCAACAACTTAAAAAACACTCAAAATATTAGTGAAAACATCCGAGAGCAAACATACAAATGCATGAGCTGCATTCAACTAACAATCTACGATCTGTGTAAAATAATTTCATATTTTATTAATGAACAAAAACATACTAATTTGAAAACAAATATTAATCGAAACAACCTTGCGTTAATGGTGCATACAATGCAGCTTGCGACGAGCAAAACGACGTAGTTTACGAATATGAATGTGAAAATGTTAGGGTTTTGGATGAGGTGGGTACGATGATGGTGATGATTCCTCGAGAAGGGTGAACATGTTATGGATGCACGAATGTTTATGCATAGGTTGTTGTGCTTGTGTTTAAGTTTGTGTTTAGTTTTCGTTATTACAAAGTGAATGTAATGTCATTGAGTGTGCATAACGCGTGGGCACCTTTTATGAAATGTGAATCTTCCTCATTTATCCTTGGCCGACTGATTAACACTTTATTTATTTTGAAAGTTTACTTACGAATCTATCATTGGATTATGATTTATAAAAGTTTGTTTATAATGGGATTGATACTCTTGATTTAAGGAAGCATCACCAGTATTTAATACTCCCTCCGTCCCAGTCATCTATATACAGTTTCCTTTTGAGATTCCCATCATTTGTATACATTCCAAATAGTAACATTTTATAATATAAAACACTATTACACCCCTTACTTTCTTCCACTATCTTCATTTTATAATAATAAAAACACTATTACACCCGCTACTTTCCTCCATTATCTCAAATCTATTATTAAAAATAAATAGATACCACCACTTTACCTACTTTTCATTGGTCTCCATGTCCCAACCATTTGTATACAAATGATTGGGACGGAGGGAGCTTAGTTTAAATAAGCATAAATATTTAATATATCTTGACATATTTTGTTAAACTAATTATCTTTATCGGACGATATTTTTCCTTCCCCGAATCAGATTATCTGACATAGTTCCTTCGCCTTGTTTATCATAATCTAACAGATAATTTGAAAAAGGTAGTGAGCGTCGGATCATTTTTTTAAAATAATTGTTCGATTATTATTACACTACGCTTCGGTATGCAAGTTTTTTTTTTTTTTTTTTTCCTTCAGATTTCGGGGTGTAGTTTATTAAATTGCAACCATAATGCCTGGGCGGTTTCTGAGCATGGGTCTTAATAAATGATCATATGCTTCTTTAGATGCGAGACAGGTGAGGTGATTCTTTAAAGGTGAGGTGACCCTCTATTATGTTCGGAATTGCGAGAACAAAAGAGTAGTACTATTATATAATTATCGTAAATCTAACGAAGCACGGGTATCGCATTGACCTGTAAGTTACACTCGAATTATAATATCGCACATGGTGCACCCATCTGAAAGGACTAATCATTTGAGCGATGTACATCTTTTTTTGAGAAAAAGTGATGTACATCTTAGTTGTATGATTCTCTATCACAAAAATAAAGTTGATTTTCTTTGCTAACTTTTAATCGGTTGCTTTCCATAGAAACATCCCTGCCAAAGTTATCACCGAAGCTCCTCCGTGTTTAAAAAAGAAACAAAATAAAAAAATTGACAAGTCCATTTTAAATATTTTTAAACGAATTCGCTGATGTGTTCATGTATTAACAACCATTTTGTTAGAGGGTAAAATTTTATTAATTATAATTTTACTAATAGTGATATTCCTGCATGCAAAAAAGTTTTTACTAGTAAGTATTTTTTATTTTAGTAAATTCTAGAAGTCAAATTTGAATTCTACTTCCTTGGGATGATTGGATCTAAAATACATGTACATTTCAGTTTTTTTATCATATCATTTGACCAAGTTTAAATTAAATACTCATTGTACTATTATAAATGTCCATTTGACTTTTCACATGTGATTTAACATGCATAAAAGACATATTTTTTATTATTAGTTTTAGAAAAAAAAAGTTTGAATAAAAATATAAATCAAAAATTTTTGTTCACAGGGAGAAGAAATCATATTCATATATCATATGTTCACTATAAATCTCTAATTTAAGTAAGATTGTGCAAGGCCAGAGAGATGCTCCCTATTCACACATAGTAAAGTATATTAAAATCAAAATATAAAATGAATAATTAACATTAAAATAATAGTTATAAATAGTTAGAGTTTATACTTTAAAATATATAAATTTATATGATATATAAATCTTTGTATTAACTCATTCCCTCTGAACCAAACACACAAGATAAGCAGGGTTTGTTTATACATTAATCATTTATAATTTTCTTTATTAAATATATGTAACTAATATTATTTACTCATATTTATAATTAATATTGAATTTTTTTTAGCATGACCATTAATATTGAAAATACCATGGTAGGTCTAACAATTTAAATATCATTATTTATGTATTTTTCATTATAAAACATATCAATCAACAAAAATTATTAATTCTATTCAAAATCGTATATAGATATTTTTTAAGATTAATCAATTAAATCATAAAATTAAAACCGATCAATTTATGATAGGAGATGGGGAGTGTGTTGTTGTGTGAGTCGAGTTTGTAAATTTTTTGACTTTAAAAACTTGTATGTTTGTGTGAGAAGAGTCGTTTTAAAATTAAAAATAAGTCTGATTAAAAAAATGAAATTTGTAAGATATAATTTTTATTCAGCTTACCTTTTCTATAAAATAATTTACAAAAATTTAATTTTAACACTAAAATAAACAATCAATCAAATTTATTTATAAACCATAAATCATTAACCCAAATGGTCCTGAATTTTTTGTTGGGCTGCTGTTAGAACAACTGACTTTTGTTGATGTTTGGTAAGAATAAAGATCGTAGGCTTGAAGTCTAACAAGACGGTTAGCATCTGGTCTTATATTCCTCAGATTGGTTCACATTAATAATTTACTCACCGAATATAAATGTCAAAAAATTTAACCAAGATTTGAAACCTGTCAGCTTTTTTTTTCAAACCTGCTACAAACATTCTTCTGAATTCAGATTCAGGCCTCGGCATATTGATCCCCAAATGGGCGCTTCTTCTTCCAAAGCAAAATCTGTCCATGATTTCACTGTAAAGGTACCATTCTCCAATTTTGTACATACAGATATTTGCATGTGTATATATTTTATGTTACGAGAATACGATATGATCCTGATAAATTAACTTATTGTATGTGCATGAATGTGCTTTGTATTAATTGTCAAGAAATGAGTTGCAGGATAGCAAGAACAAAGAGGTAGACCTTAGCATCTACAAAGGGAAGGTTCTTCTCATTGTAAATGTTGCTCCCAAATGGTAATCTTGTTTTCTTTTATTTTTTTCTTTTTAATTTTTAATTAGTGTGGGTAGTTTGAATTACTTATGTGTTTTTGAAATTATATTTATTTTTGTGAAAGAACAGTAGTTGGGCGAATTCAAATTACTCGGAATTAACTGAGCTTTATGACAGATACAAGGATACAGGTATGATGTTCTTATACACCTTCTTTTGCCAGATGTTCATATTGTATTCAACTTTTCGAATATGTTTGCAAGCTTTTAGGGACTTGTTGGATTATTATGAGCAGGGGACGTGTGAGTAGCATTTAAAAAAAAATTATTAGCTTATTGTCGAGATACAATTTTGCTGGAAATTTGATAACTTCAACCTATAGTTTTGAAGGATGATTTATATTTTTAAATGAATTTGGACAATTTACAGATTTATGTATATTGGAATGAAATAAGAACATTATCCTTAAATTCCAGTCAGACAAATAAACAAGTGAAGTAGCCAACTCCCCCAAAGTGTTAGAAGTAGGCCTTAATTGGATTGTATACTATATTCAGCACAATGGTCTATGAAAACTGTTTCCCCGACAAAATTTTATCCATGATTATGAGTAGGCAAAATGGAAGGAGTTGAAATGGCATTACTTTTAGTGATTGTAATTTTGGGCAACGAAATTAAAAGTTTCGTGATTGGTTTTGGGTAGAATGGCAATGAAGAATGCTTTCTGACCCCAGTTTTACCATTGTTTAAGAGAACTTTTATACTAAGCTATTTCTATTATTTGCAGAAACTTGTGTGTTTTAGTATTCTTATGCACGTAGTTATTAAATCTTAACATTTGCATCATCAACGTACAGAGATCAGATTCCTTAAATGATTTTTCTTGTAATATGTATATTCTACTAGTTGAAACATTACAAGTCGCGCTGTTATATCTTGTCCGAGTGTGATTCAAAGATAGCAAATAGGCAACAACTTCTGCAAAGAGGTGAAACATTCTGGAGCTAACAAGATAGTTATTAAATCCCTAGCACCGCATAAAAACATTTCCCTCCTAGAGTAGCAGTTACTACGAAAAAGAGAAACTCGTTTATAGTCATTTGACTCATTTCTGTACATTCAATAATCAATGTACTTTACGGATAGAGGAATACATAGATTTGAACATTTTAAAATAAGAAATAGAAAGATTTTGTTGAAATTGTTTGTGAATTCAGGAAGCCTTACTCCCTTCAATTACCATTTGCATGCAATATTTGTTGACCTAAATTCTTTTTGTGCTCGGTTCAGTTTGCCAAATCTTATAAACTCATTATCTGTTTAAATTAAATATATGTTTCTTACAGAGTTGGTCAAATTCCAACATACTTGACACCTTTTTTTCCTCAATTAAGATTTTGAGATCCTGGCCTTCCCCTGTAACCAATTCCTGAAACAAGCGCCTGGAACAGGCGAGCAATTACAAAATTATGCTTGTGAGAAGTTTCAGGCAGAATACCCTGTCTTCCAGAAGGTTAGTAATGTGACTTCCATACTAGATGATGTGATATTGTGTTTTATGCTTCATGCGGTGTATGCTTCTCTTATATAGAAGCGACTCAGTAAAATATAATTAGATCCCCTCTTTGAACTGCTTCTCAATTTGAATTGTTGACCCTTTTTAAAATTTTCGTCACTTGCTAAAAAAAAAATTGTTCTGAAGTTTATAGATGCTTTATTTATAATAACAGATGAAACAAAGTCAACACCTGTTTCAGCTTTTAAGCCATTATTGTAATTCTTTCAAGCTGGTCCAGTGCATCCTTTCTTCTTAGTATTTATTTACTGAGGCAGCCAGGTAGGCAAGTGAACAATTAAAGGCACAGTGGTGGACATAGATGACCCATTTAGAGTAAATTTAGATTATTTTGTTGCTGGCTTATATGAGTCAAAACAACAAATCTAAAAGCTTAAGAGTCCACATTATAGAAAACAGATTATTTTGATTTGAAAGTGAATTATTTGATTTGAAATTCCACTTTGATGTTATATGTAGCTTTGCACTACATCTGCATCCTGAATTTTGTGGTTCACTAATTTCATACAATGTTATAGGTAGCTTTCTACTACATCTGCATCCTAAATTTTATAGTTCACTACTTCTGTAGAACCTATATACAATTTAAATTTTAAATCGACGTGGAAATCTCCAACCAATCCAGTAATAAAAGAGGACAAATTTCATGTATTAAAAAGGAGGCAAACAATAATAAGTTACGACATAATCTACAAAAAAGGCACAGATACACAAGACAATAAATATTAATGTATGGAGACAAATAGATTATTCATATATTTCAAGCAGGTATCCTGCACTGAGTTGAAAAAGTTAGTCACACGAGTTATAAAAAAGTTGATCACAAATGTTGTGACGGAGTTCTCAAAACACTTGAGACTCAAAGACTATAAAGAAAATGTAACTTTAGAAGTGTTTAAGGTTGCTGCTCCAAACTTATATACTCCTGATTGGATGGTGAAGTAGACGGGCATTATTCATCTTGAATTTGGTGTTTTGTAGTGTAGTTTTTTGCTGAACAAATGTAGAGAATTCTTCTTGTCAGTCTATCATTGAGGTCCAGATGTCCCAATACATGCCTTGTAACTCTGATATTATTTGATTGAGGACAAAATGCACTTTCTTTTGCATTCAGTCTATTCCAGTCTTATTGTTCGATCGAATGACTTCAATCCAATCACCAGCCTATTTCTTACATGTGTGTATCTTGCCTCTGCAGCACTAGTTCGATTTTGAATGCTCATAATAGTCTTTTTTCTCATCTTAGATATTACCTTCGAGTTCCCGTGCTAGACTGCTATAAGCTTATTACCATTGTTTTTGAGCTTTTAGCTCAATCACAGTGTTTTTCTTTGATTTTTGTTTATATTATCATAACAGACTGGTATTTATAGGTACTTGTCAACGGGAAAAATACAGCCCCCATCTACAAATTTTTGAAAGCCAGAACTAGAGGGTTTATGGGGTCAAGCATTAAATGGAATTTTACGAAGTTCCTTATTGACAAGGAAGGGAATGTCCTCCAAAGATATGGCACCACCACCTCACCACTGTCCATTGAGGTAAAACCCCGCCTTCTCACACACACACACGTGCTAGCCATCCTTGCATTTGCTCAAGATTTTCAAATTCACGCTTTATAATTTGTATAATGCCATGCAGGGAGATATCAAAAAGGCACTGAGACAATCATGAGAAACATCTAGTTTACCGGGGTAGACAATGTCAATTAGTTAAGCACATCAAGAAGCTATAGTGGTTTATTGGTTGATTGTATATTTTATTCGTTCCTGTAGTCTTTCATCGTGTGATATTCAAAAATGTGCCGGCAATTTAAAATTTCTCTGAGTGTTTATAGAAAATCGATATTAAGACATGAATACAGAACTTTCTTCTTGCAGTTCTGTATTGAAAGGCAACCATTTTAATTGAGAATGTAAGATGTTGCATCTGATATACATTTGTTATGGGTACACTTATTTTGAACTGAAATAAGGGGAATATATAGCACCCCAACAAAAGGCTTGATTCTTGTTCTCATTGGATAAACAATAAAACAATAAAACATTAAAACAAAACTGATCTCTTCTCAATAATAGAGTCTTCACCCTAACCAATCATCAGTCAGCCGCACGGTTTAAGCTTATCTGCTTGTCTGGCCAGAAGCCAGTGGAAAAAGATTTATTGCATATTCTTTTTTCCATCTCTTTCCCTACCTTCAGACAAGGACTTGTCTATGGCCAAGAAGTAGACATACATTGTTGGTGTTTACTACGCGGAGTCAAATAATTTCCTGGACCGTGTTGTCCGGAAAACTCTCCGGTCTTTGTCCCAAAACAGTTGTCGCCCCCTCCTATTTATTCAGCAAAAAGGATAAAAAAAAGTCTTTTCGATTCTCAAAAAGGAAAAAAAAAAGTCTTTGCCAGTAGTGTTATCGAGAGTTCGATTTTAACATGTTTAAATCTTTAAATCAAACGACATTTTTATCGCGTGATTTAAAGGTGTGATTCTGGGGACCGGATATCATCAGATTTTGATGGATGAACCATGTGGGATCGGACCCGGTTGAGGAATCTAACATGTGAAGACAACGATCCGAAAGGGGACGTGTCAAGGCAAGTTTGGCCAATGTATCGACCAGAAGGGCCATGTGAAGTTACATTTGAGGGTGAATTGGATTGTATGCATCCTAAACAAGAAAATGGTAGCCATCTGCCAATTGTAAAGTCATCACACATGTGCATGTTTGTGGCTTTAAACTCATCTGTCAGTGTTTGTGATGATCAGTGGCGAGCATGGTGTCTGATTGAGTTAGACAACAATTTGGTTCCACCTAAATACCTAATCAAGAATAATTGTTCTTTATGATAAGGTTGTGCCTCTCCTATCTCCTAGCCATCCATTATGTTTCCTTCATTTTGTCCGATCTTTGATTTCCTATACAATGTGTTCCCGTTATTTGGTAATCAAGGCTTCTGAGATCGATGATATCTATAGTTTTAGTTTCGAGTTTGAGAGTTTTGTTCTATTTTTAAAAGCGGCGGCATTTATACATAGTTAAATCACATCACGATCTTACTTAAATCTATATGACTAGAGTGTGGACACTTGGGGTTGGCCGGGACGATTTTAGAGAATCTACAATCTTTACATCAAATTATCGTATATCTCTGATGCTAGAGTGTGGACACTTGATTGAGAGTGGGGTTGATGAGAAATTGATAGAAACAGTTATATGTATTGTATGTTATGCATTATGTCTAGCGATCTAGGACATGTGAGAAGATATAAATGACAAATATTAACTTAAGAGCATAAAAGAAATTTTCTTTCGCGTTTGAGAATATTATTCAATTTTAGAGAGTAATATTATAAAATTGTCAAATCAAATCAACTATTTTTTTGTAAATCCCTAACGCCTAGAATATGGACACTTGGGGTTGGGCGAATGGGCGCCAAATCAAATGAACTGTTTTTCGTATATCCTACTAGTAGAGTATGGACGCTTGGGGTCGATGGTCGATGAAAATTTAGATGCATATAGTAGTGTAAGCATCATGACAAGCAATCCAGGACATGAATATGGATGACAAACGTTATTCTTAAGAGGATAAATGAACAAAGAGACAACTTAATCTGACTGTTTGTCCTTAGACCCTTTGACATGAGGGGACCATAACTGTTTTTCTGACCACATATCTCATTGCCTCATATCTCCACTTCTCCATGTATAAAAGACCTAAGCCTCCTCAGCTCACACCAATTAGTACCAACTAACAAACTCTCTCACACCTTCAACTCCACCAAACTTGCAGCTCACTTGCTCAGGCATTTCCTCAGATTTTTCGCATTTTATGGCCTCGAATTCGATCCCCGTTGGATGCTCAAAGCTGCGGCGTTGCTCGAAACAGATTCGACAGCAGAGAGCTAGACTTTACATCATATGGAGGTGCACGGTCCTTCTTCTGAACTGGCAAGATTAACCTGATTACTCTCGAATGGTTTGCTTTAGTTAATTAGGTGGTAGATGTTTGTAATGCTAAAGCTCGTAATATTTGGATTTTGGAGTATTTGACTAGGAAGGGATATTTAACATAGTAGAAGAGTGTCGTAAAGGGTTGCTTTAGCAGGAAAGTACATATTTTTCTTAGACGCGAGTCTTGTCCGTATTAATCACTCAGCCATGAAATGTTTTATTCGATTTTATGTGATGCAGAAATGTGATTGCGATGTCATTACACAGTATATGGAATGCGCTTTTTTCCCGATTATTCTGCATGTCTGAAGAGCACTAGGAGAGTACAGGGAGTATATGGATTTTAGGGGTGAATATGAATGGAATTCTTAAGATTTTTTTTTAAAAAAAATTCTCAAAATTCAAGTGTGTTGTTCAGATTTTATAAAATATATATTAGTATCTCAAAATATTTTGTTGGTATTTTAAATTATTATAAAAAGTTGATTATATTCGATCTTTATTTTATATTATATTTAAAAATCAGGTAGTACTTAATTAAAATTATTAAAATATGATGGCATTCAAGAGCCGATGAGTTTTTGTGAATTATAACATGGAGAATTTCGGAGATTTGCTGAGTATACTTAATGTTTATATAAGTTTTTACATATTTCACAAAATTTTGAGGAATCATGAATATTTTGACAATTTATTTTAGATTTTCAAGACTTCACATGAAATCAATGTCACCATTATTATATTCGATTGAGATTTTAAATTTTTTTTTCATTCATGAAATTTGTGGTTATTCAATTGAAATTGTTTAAAATTC
The DNA here is from genome assembly GCF_001625215.2 of Daucus carota subsp. sativus. Taxonomy (NCBI): domain Eukaryota; kingdom Viridiplantae; phylum Streptophyta; class Magnoliopsida; order Apiales; family Apiaceae; genus Daucus; species Daucus carota. The sequence continues at coordinate 38,119,991 of NC_030381.2, read as the reverse complement.
ATTGAAATCTTGAGATATTTAATTGGGATTTTAAATTATGTTACAACATCCGATGGTATTCAGTCATGATTTTAAATTATGATTTAAAATCTGATGATATTCAATTAAGATTGTTTAAAATCAACTAAAATCTGATGGTATTCAAATGCTGATAAAATTTTTAGATTTCATAGAATGATGGATTGTGTGGGATTTCGCAGTGTATATTAAGTTTTTTGAAATCCCACTAAATTACATGAGATTTTGAAGTATCGGATTTAAATCTTAAGAAATTTATATCAATTATGCAACATTTTATCAAAAATTCGCACAAAATCGAAATCACATTCAATCCATTAAAATTCATAATAAAAACAATCTAGTATTAAAATTCCAACGGATTACAACTCTAAGATTCCAATATAAAGATCGTTTACTGTGCGGCGAGTTGCAAGATCCTCCGTCCTCGCATGCATAAAAGCATCATCTTGACGATGGGAATATAGAAATCAAGTACTCCCTCCGTTGACAAGTGAATCGGAATTCGGAAAAAGTGTGAGTACCTCATAGGAATAGGACAAACAGAGTCCTCACAACATTTATGAAGGCACCAGTAAAGAAAGAACATTTATGAAGACACTTCACGAGTCAAATAGTATTTCTATTGTTCTCTCACCTTATAAATTAAGAGACGGAGAATGAGTGTTGACATAATACTGTAATTTTCATTAATATGGTCGCAAGCTATCATTTCATAATTCAAAATGTTAGATCGTTGGGTGTTTAGTTTCTTTTTTTTCTTCTTAAAATCATACGATCTAGTGCCGGATCGTATAACGCTTTGTAAGAGTTTTTAACCTAAGCACAACACGGTCTGACATTTTTTTTCCAAAAATCATGATGGATTATCTGGTATTAATATATAATATTTGGGGTCATATTTCCAATTCTATTATATATAACGGAAAAGAGAAAAATAGTGAGTAAAGTTTTGGGATCAAGTGATATTTTATGTATAAAAAGAATATAATGGAGATAATGAGTAGATATATAATGAAAATAATGAGTAGATATAGTTAATTTTAATATTATAAAATTTTACTATTTTTTGATATGTATTGAAATGTAAAAAATAAATATGTATTGAAATGTAAAAAATTTGACATCCTTGAAAAAGAATCATGAATAAAGTTGAGTTTCAAAAAATTCACAAAAAATATAGAGATAAATTTGTATTGAAAGAATATAGTAACATGTAATTCGAGACAAATTTTTTTCTTAAAAATAACATGTATATTGAGACTTAAGGATAAATGTATACAGCACTCGAGATTTCGAGTCACAGGTGACAAATCATCTACCACTCTATCGGTGAAGATGAAGAGGTCGGGAGATATTTTTTTTATTAAATATATATATATATATATATATATATATATATATATATATTTAATATAACTGGGTTTGAAGCCGAAATCATGCTATTTAAAAATAAAAACGACTTCAAACAACCATCATATTATTTATGTATAATTTGATTTTGATTTCTGATTTAATTATATTAGCTGAAAATATCGAATAATATAATTTATATTATTTTTTAAAAAAAATTAAAAAATAGTTGATGACATTAAATTCTGGTTCCAAGCACGGTCAACCTGGGTAATTAGTTCTGAAAAGGATTCAGTCTCTTAGATATTTTCCTATATGGGCTTGCATGCTGTAACACATTCGTGTTTGTATGTAGATACGTTTTATTTCTATCTCTCTGCATCTATTCTAGGTACGTTTCCTTTCACACTCTCTAAATCTTTGTCCTAAAAACTTGCCGTAATTTACTCTCCTTAACCCTACAACCTTAAATCATTACAGCTCTGCCTAGGTTAATCTTTTTTCTCTGTTTAACTATAACAATGTACATGTGTGTGTGATTATGTGTGTTCAATGTAGATGCAACTTTGTGTTCTGATCATGTGATTTTTTTGTTTAGTTGAATACTTTGTGTTCTAATCATGTGTTTTTTTGTTTAGTTGAATGATTGGTTTGATTTGATTAGGTTAACAAGTATGGAGTCCTATTATAAATTGCCTGTTGCTAAGAGAACTAGGTCAGGTAGTGATAGGTTTATAGAGGAGGAATTTAAGAAACTTAAAAGTTCTGGCCGCCAGGTTGCGGTGGAGGCTGATGTGGTGGTTCCGGTTGTGTTGGTTGAAGATGATGATGAAGGGTTAAGTGGGAATGCGAGGGGGAGGGGTGGGGATGGGAGAGAATGCAAGGGGAAATCTGAGAAGGGTAAAGAGTTGGATAAAGATAGTGAGAGTGATTGTGATGTGATTGTAGTGGGAGAGAGGGATTTATGTAAAGATGATGATGATGATTCGGATGTTGTTGAGGTGTTGGCTTTTGACAAGGGGGAAGAGAGGGAAATTGAAAGGGTAGTAGATGGTGGTGGTGGTGATGATGTGGAGGAGGAGGAGAGGATTGATTCTTTGTCGAGTGAAGATGCGAGTGAAGAATCTAATGAAGATACAAATGATGAATCCGATGAGAGTTTTAGAGATGAGGGTTTTGTTGGATCAGATCATGCTGAGAGTTCGGATGATTCAAGTTCTTATGCAAAGTCTGAGGATGAAGGAGACAATGATTCTGATGATGGTTGTGGGACAGATAGAAGAATTGAAGGGAAGAATGGTTTTAAAAGGAAGGGGAGGGAGAAGGGGAAGTTCGCCGAGGGAAGTGGAAGGGAAAATGATAGAGGGGAGAAGGAAACGGTTGATGGCAGATTTGAGGACAAGGTAGAAACATTTGAGCTAGAAGAATCAAGTGAAAGCGATGATGAAGATGGGAACAGCTCATGTCATTTTGATGACTCCGATGAAGAAAATGATAGTTCAAAGTCTGAAACAAGTGTTGGTAGGAAGAATGGGAAGCGAATTGTTAAGAGTGGATTTCTGAAAAGAACACAGAATGTTGCAGATCGTCTTCGATCAGATGCACTTATAACATCCAGAAGTAAAAAAGTGAGTTTAAGGAAAGATGGCTCGCAGATTCAACCTTTGGTAGAGACTGATGATAAAAGTCGTGACATATATGGTGGCAACAGAAGGAAAAATCTGAAGATGACCACTGGGAGAAACGCAGATGAGGATATTGACCCTGTAAAGGCTTTTTGTGCTTTTTTCGCTGGTAAAAGAGAGGGTCTAAAAAAGATTGAAAAGGAAGAAATAAAACACAAGTTCTGGTTTCCTGAAAAGAAGCCAGTTGAGAAATCAGCTTTCGATGCAGAGCTTGATCGGCTCTTTGAAGATCTGAACACGGCCCTTACTTGTGAAGATATTGGTTCAACTCAACTGGTAAGTATTAATTATTAACTTAATTTGCATGCACAATAAAAAAAAACACCATGTGTTTAATGTACAAGTTGTATTTATCATGTTCTTGACTGCTGTTATTAGTTCCCATAAATTTCATGTTTCTTATAAAGTGTAGGCTCTGCTTTATTTTGGAAAACCAAGTTGACATATATACTAGGTATCCATATTCTGTTATCAAAATCATGTAGTAAGATGTTGACTGTAATTTATTATGATGTGAAATTATAACTGTTTCCTATTTTGGTCCTAATTTAGTCTATCTTTCTATCTTAATGCTTCACCTGGTAGATCTAAAGTCTCGGGTATTGAACATAAGCTTCAGTGATGCATGTTGAAACCTCATAAACATAGAAGAGTAGAAGAAACTAGTATTGAACATTAAGCTTCAGTGATGATGTTCTTTTAGGACATCTTTTAAATATGAAGTGTTTGATGATATTTTAGAAATTTTCATAATATAACCCATTGAAGAATACATGTTCTTGACTTTAATGTTATTACTAAACTAAGATTCATTTTTTTTATGTGAACTCATGTTATCACTATTGAACTGCATATGTTTGTTTAAGAATGAGATCCTTACTAAAAGGTAATACAATAAGGAAATTACACTGAAACAGACGAGCAGTATACTTGTTAATGAAGCATGAAAATTCTTTCTTTCTGTTTTTTCCATTAAAGCATATATGTTCTAAATTTCCATCTATACCATTAGGCACTAGATTAATATATTCAAAATATATACATATAAGGACATTGATCGTTTTTCTGACCACATGCAGGAGGTTGATAATGGTGATCACTGTAAGATGCAAAGTGATTGTAATAGAGACAAACACGATCTTGTTCTTGATGAACAAATCGGACTTGTATGCAAATATTGTTCGCATGTGAGCCAAGAGATCAGACATATTCTTCCAACCTTTGTAAGTTATATACTAGGCTTTGTCTAGACTTTTTTGTGCTGACTTTTCACTTAAGAAGGATCTCCTATTTCGCAAATAGGAGAGCTGATAATTATTTTCCAGTCCTATTGTATGAATACGCATTTTCTATATCTTGTATCTGAAATAGGAGCATTTTCTTTTAGTTTTGCAAGGTGCAGTGTTCTTTAAAGTATTTCTCACGCTCTTTACATATCTGCTTTTGGATTTTCCGACTCTCAACTTATTATTACTCAATTAATATTTTGCATGAACGTTGTTTGTGTACAGAGCACCTCTGATCCTCAGAGTCGTAGGAGGAGACATTTTGTACAACCTGAATGCCCTTTATTTTCAGATTACTTCCAAGGCATGGTTTCTGAACGACATGATTATGATGATTACAACACTATAGGAAGTGTCTGGGATTTGGTACCAGGGGTGAGAAGCAGCATGTATGAACACCAGCGTGAAGGTTTTGAGTTCATCTGGAAGAATCTTGCTGGCGGAATTATGATAGACGAGTTGGAGAAGCCCCTGTCCAGTTCTGGTTCTGGATGCATTATATCGCATGCCCCTGGGACTGGAAAAACTCGCCTTACAATCGTATTTCTCCAATCATTCATGAGGATGTACCCAGATTCTCGGCCGGTAATCATAGCTCCTAAGAGCATGCTTCTTACTTGGGAAGAGGAGTTTAAAAAGTGGAACATCAATATACCTTTCCATAACATGGACAACCTGGAGTTTTCTGGCCAGGAAAATTCGGCAGCTGTAAAAATTTCGAGGATGGGAGGGCACAACAGGAACAATAAAACTCTTGCACGTTTAGTCAAGCTTTATTCATGGAAAAGGGACAAAAGCATATTGGGAATAACATATGCTTTATTTGATAAGCTTGTGAGCGCTGAGACAAGTAATGCTGAGTGCGATCCTTCAGAAGAGCTTATGGGGAATGTCCTCCTTCAGCTTCCTAGCATTATTGTACTGGATGAAGGACACAATCCCCGCAATGACCAAAGCCGTATCTACAACTCTTTACTCGATGTTGAGACTGAGAGGCGCATCATACTGTCAGGAACTCCCTTCCAGAATAATTTTGTTGAGCTATATAATACCCTGCGCTTGGTGAGCCCCAAATTTGACAGTAAATCTTCCAAATTTGATGATACATTGGAGAAAAAGTTGAGGAAGATCAGCAAAGAATTAAAATCTAATTGGTCGGGCCGTAAACTGATGGAGCTAAAGCATATGATTAGTCCTTTTGTCCATGTGCATAAAGGAAAGATAATTCAAGAAAGATGTCCCAGATTGAAGGACGCCTTGATCCGCTTGCAGCCGACAGATTTGCAGGAGGAGCTAATAGCTGCCCTGAAAACCAAAGATCATAAAAATGGCCACTTTGAAATAGCACATGAAATTTCACTAGTATCTGTCCATCCCTCGCTCTTGCCAAAGCAATGTTTTCGATTGCATCAGTTCTCATCTTACAAGGATAAGCTGCAAAGACTAAAAAAAGATCCTTATTCCGGTGCAAAGACAAAATTTGTTATAGAACTTTGTCGGCTGAGTGTGGCACTGAAAGAAAGGGTATTGATTTTTGGTCAGTTTATTAAACCTTTGAAATTAATCAAAAAGCAGCTCCAGAGTTACTTTGGCTGGACTGAAGGAAGGGAAGTGTTATATATGGATGGAAAACTTGAAGCAAAGCAGCGACAATCTTCAATCAGTGCTCTGAATGATCCAAAAAGCAAATCAAGGGTACTTTTGGCATCTATAAAGGCTTGTTCTGAAGGCATCCATCTGGTGGGAGCTTCGAGAGTTGTTCTGCTAGATGTAGTGTGGAATCCCTCTGTCGAGAGACAGGCAATAAGTCGAGCCTATAGGATTGGCCAAACAAAAATTGTCTACACCTACCATCTTATAGCCGAAGACATGGAAGTCCGTAAGTACAAGGTACAGACTGCCAAGGATCGATTGTCGGAGATGCTGTTTTCTTCGAAAGACACGGATAGCTTGCAGAAGAATTCGCCGGATATGGTCTCTGAAGATAGGATCTTGCAAGAGATGTATCAACAGAATGATAAGCTAGGTGGCTTATTTAAACAAATTCTTTACCAGCCAAAAGAATCAGATTTGATAGATACATTTGATGTGGTTGCATAGGAGTGATTTGGAAGAAAATCTTTTTGTTGGTTCAGAAAAGGTATCCTAGACCTATTACCTATGTGATAAAAGTTCCATACACAGAGCAGCCAAAATATTGATAGTGGATAGTTCTTGACGGTCATCATTAATTAACAGATGGAGAATGGTATGTGCATGTTGGCAACAGTTTCTTAATCCTCTTTCAAATTAGTAAATGTCTCTATGTAATATCAGTCTTTCATTCATTTAGTAGATTAAAGGGATCTCAACTTTCCTTGAAACGAATTTTAAGTATTTTAAAAATGAATGACAGCCTGATATTCTCTATCTATATAAGCTCAGTTCATTGTTTACTTGGCGGCTTTGTTAAGATTTGTCTATATACTTGCTACATCTGCGTGGTGCTTTGTATCATACATGTGACAGATTATCATCTTTGGGTCTCAAGCTCGTTCATCTCTTCTTGATATTATGTCTCATTAATGTGAAATCTTGCATGTCTGCCACTCTGAGTGCTTGTGAAGTTAAGAGCGGTTTTGCATGAACATGGGGATTGCTTAGGCACATTTGGCCTTACAGCCTGAATACACTTGGATCTCTAATATAAATGGTAAGTACGGTAAAGGTTTTCTAGGTGGAGGTTTCATTTTCCAGAGTAGTAAGTAGAAACCTACTAAATGCTTATGCCAATAATTTTGTCTTCTACTTTATTGAATTTTATCTACTCTGATGCATTTTATTTGAATTTTTTACTAGCTTATTGAATGTTGCATTGCTTCCGATATGAGTTATCAGGCTATCTTCACTATACTTGCTTTATAGAAGGTTATTTCCTATGGTTTGTGATCGATTATAGAATAGAAATATGTCGTTTGGTCATTATAGAAAAACAGCTTTATACCGACTCCAGGTGTATTGAAGGAAAATAAGTGGAATATCACATCCCTGGATGAAAATAAGTGGAATAAGGGATACCACTTTTTTTTTTTTTTTTTGCCGAATAAGGGATACCACTTAAGTCTATGGTGGTCTGTATCTAAACATTCACCTCTGAAACAAAAAATATTGTCTGCGTGCAGTGATGGATCATCATCTGTATAAAATGAAATTATTTGTTGGTTATTATGTTAACAGCTATGGAGAGGATTCTACCTTGTTAATCTTTTTTTGATAGAATTATAACGTCTCATTAATGTGAAATCTTGCATGTCAGCTGCCACTTTGGGAGCTTCTGATGTTTAGAGGGGTTTAGAGGGGTTCTGCATCAACATGGAAATTTCTGCGACACATTTTCGACTCTTGGCCTAAATCTACTTGGGTTTCTGACATGGATGGTAAGTTTGGTAAATGCAGTAAGCAGATCCTGCCCACAGTGTATTTAGCCATTAAGGTTTTAAACAGAGATTACCTAGAGTTTCCCAGGTGAAGGTTCCATTTCCTAGAATAGGAAACATTGTTAGAATATTCTCCCAATACTTGCGGTGCAGATTTTGGGAGAATTGGTCCTTAACATGGTATGGCTCGCGGGGACACGAAGACAAAATTATGCCCCCAAAAGATTGGTGCATGTGATCCATTCTCGACCCAAAAATAAAATTTCAGGTTTTGGGAGAATAATAGTAATTGAATATGAACTGTTGACAACCGAAAGAAAAGCACCACAATTGAACTTTTGACAACGGCCAAGTCTCGGTTGCAGGCTTTTTAAGTCGGTTCATTCACAATCTACTTCAATTACTCTTATTATTTACCAGTTAGTTTGTTAGTTTTAGCATTGCTATTTGTTGATCATCAATGAAAAATATTAGTTGCTGCATGTTTTGAATTCAAATGTTGGTATATATCTTTATGATTGAAACTTATGAGGTAAACCTAACCTCTTTTATTACATTTTGGCAAGATGCATTGTGAAACTCTAGTGACTGAACCTGCAGTTTCTATTTTAGTTCTTACTTGTATCTCCAGCAAGGTTTATCAATTAATTCTCAGGCCATATATGTCACTTAAAAGTATGTCGCTGCTGCTCTGCTCTGCTAGCCAAAGGTAGAAGATGCTTAGAACACTCAACGTTTGTAAGAACAGGCTACAATGAATGAGGCAGATGATAGAAAGAGGAAAGTGTGTCCTGAGGTTGTTGCCTGGGATTATTTGTCATCTTTATTTCGTGTTGGGAATCATTTTAAATCATACTCCCTTTCTTGTTTTTCATGCGAGATTCCATGATTGTTCGATTATAATTATAATTTCAAAATTTTACTTTACAAATAAAGTTATATAATTAAAATTTTAATCAACCAAATTTTTTATATAAACATTTAAATCACTAAGATGTAAAATAACTTCTTCCTATCCAACCATAAAGTCCAGGTCTTTACATATTCTGGTTTATCCGTATTTGAATTTCAAAGATTAAACATGTCATTTTATGACTATGATTAAGCATTATTTTTCTATCATTTTAAAAACTGAAAATTATATCTTAAAATAAATTATACTCCCTCTGTCCCATTTAATTGTATACGTTTCTTTTCAACTGCTCGACACGCATTTCAATGCTCTTATAAAATATAGTTCCGTAACTTATTTTTGAGATTTTCTTTTTCTGAATAAAAATATAACGTCCAAACTTTAATTCAGAAAAAGAAAATTTAAAAAATAAATTACACAACTACATTTTACCGTGCCGCGTCCCCGTCCCCCAATGTATAGGGGACGGAGGGAGTACATACTAGTAGATAATGATAAAATTATTTAATACTTTTTGAATTACACAATGTATACAAGATTCAGTCAAATTTGAAAGAAAAAAAAAAGGCACGATGGAGCAGCTAGCCTAAATTTGAAAGCTATGCAAAATAGTAACCAGTTCCGATGCTTGGTATTCTCAAAAGAATAAAATCCAAGCACTCTCTCATGAATCACCCCTGTCTATAACACCAGTACCAGTAGCTATATACACAATACATGCACAGATATAGAAGGAATCACTTATTTGTCCATTGGTCTCAGACTTAGCAGGTAAACAACCAATGACTCCTTGCCTCTTTTGGCACTCCTCACTTTAACTTTTGCCCCGGAAGAGCACTAAATATTACTTATAAGTATAGCTTTTCATCTTCCCTCTTATCTACCAAATTCTCTCTCTCTCTCCAGCAATAAGTCTCTCTCTTAGAACACACAGCAACTTATTTGCAGTTATGGATTCTGGAGAGTTGCCGGTAGCTAAGCGCACGAGGTTGGGTTTTGATAAGATTTTGCATGAGACTTTAAGGAAGGAGAGGGCCAGGAAGGGCAGAACTTCCGGCGCCGGAGCTGCCGGACCGGAGATTAAGGTGGAGCACGTGGATTTGGTTTCTGATGAAGATGATGAAGGGCCGAGTGTGGTCAAGAAGGGTGAGAGTTCGAAATCGAGAAGATTTGAGGGGGGATTTAAAAAGGGTGAAAAGAGGGAAAAAGCGTGTTATTCAAGTGAGGATGATGTAGTTGAGATGAGTTGTGTTGATGTTGATAAGTTTGTGGATAAATTTTTGAGTGATGAAGAGAGTGATTCGGATATTAGGGTGATTTCTGTTGTTGATATAGGGGAGGAGAATGCAGATGAGAGAATGGTGGATGGCGGTGATGATGGTACTGATAATGATCAAGATGACGAGGTAGATGTGGCTTTGGATGCGAAGGGGGATGATTTATCACATAAAACAACATCTAGTGAAGATGATAGTTTTTATGATGATGAGTCGGATGAGTCTTATAGAGAGGACCGGAAAGAGTCAAGATCTGATCATGATGAGAGTTTGGATGATTCGAGCTCATGTGATGATGAGGAGGAGGTGAGGTGCAAGGGGAAGGGGAGGATAGTTGAGAGTGGACAAAGACGAAGCAAAAAGGTTAAAAGGAGGCGGGGAGATTTTGAGCACAGAGGGAAAAGGAAGGTGGATTTCGAGTTTACAGAATCAAATTCGAATAATGATGAGGTGAGGTGCAGAGTTTGGGAGAAGAAAGATGTCGAATGCAACGGGAAGGTGAGGATGTCTGAGAGTGGAAAAGGGGGAAGCAGAAATGATAAAAGAAAGAAGGAAGACTATGAGTGCAGAGGAAAAAGAAAAGGGGTTTCTTTTGAGCTTGAGGAGTCAAATTCTAATGATGATGTGAGGCACAGAATTTGTGAGAGTTTGGTTGAAAAATGTTACAGAGATAAAGTAAATTCAAGTCAAGATGGACAATGTGATCCAAAACCTGAGGTGGTGGAGATTTATTCTTCGTCGGAGAATGACAATGAAAGTCAGGAAAATTATGTTAAGAGAGATGGCAGAGAAAGACAGAAGAATCTGAAGATGGCTGCTAAAAGAAAAGCAAGTAAGAAGCTGGATTTTCTTGAGATTCTTGCTGATAGTCTAGATGGTGATGGAGAGGTTGTGGAAGAGGCTGAGAAGGAAAAATCGCAACACAAGTTCTGGTTTAGAGACGAGGATGAGAAGCCGGTGGAAAAATCAGACTTTGATAAACATGTTGATGAACTCTTCAAAGAGCTGAACATGTGCCTCACTTTTGAAGAGATTGGTTCTACTCCACCGGTAAGAATATAAGTTGCTTTCATTTATCTCAACTATCTTTATCTTCTGGCGCAGCTTGCATTTTCATTCTTGAACTGCTTATGCTTGTTTAGCGATTGAATCCTCCTGAGAGCCTAACACAATTAGCAAATAAGGGGAAACAAGTAGTATACTTTTAGGGTAGTGTGCATTTGCAATTCTATGAAGCTTGAATTTTTATTACTGAGTCAAAATTAATCTTTTCTAGGCTTACTCATATAATGTCTTGACACTGTTTTCCAATTCAAAATATACAAAACAGGAAACTGATTGTTCTTCAGACCATATGAAGGTTGACAATGATGATCACTGTAAAACAGAAACTGATCAGGCTACTCTTTGTAGTCAAGGAATTCACCATCTTGTTCTTGATGAACAAATCGGAATCATATGCAAGTGTTGTTCGCACGTGAGGCAAGAGATCAAGCATATTCTTCCAACTTTTGTAAGTCATGCTATTCTTTGTCTCTCCTTTTGAGTGTTAAATTGATTTCGGTTATGAATAATCTCATATTCGGTATATAGAAGCATCTGATGATGAGTAATTCATAGTAGGTGCGTTGTTCTTCTGGTTTTGTCAATTATTCCATTCTGTCAAGTGTTTGTCATGTTATTTAGATATTTGGTTTTTGCTTTAAAGACTCTGGTTAGTAATGAAGTTGCTTAAAAAATCCACTTTGAACTTTGTGTACAGAGCAAGCCTTCGCCACAGACACGGAGAAGGGGTTATTTTGAACAATCGGGATGCCCTATATACTCAGATGATTTTGAATACACTGATGCCAGAAGACATAATTCTGAAATCTACAACATCACTGGAACTGTCTGGGATTTGGTACCAGGAACAAGGAGTAGCATGTATGAACACCAGCGTGAAGGCTTTGAGTTCATCTGGAAGAATCTTGCTGGTGGAATTTATATTGAGAAGTTGGAGAAGCCACTGTCGAGTTCTGGTTCTGGATGCATAATATCACATGCCCCTGGGACAGGGAAAACTCGCCTTACTATTATATTTCTCCAATCATTCATGAAGCTGTACCCAGATTCTAGGCCAGTAATCATAGCTCCTAAGAGCATGCTTCTCACATGGGAAGAGGAATTCAAAAAGTGGAACATCAATATGCCTTTCCACAATTTGAACAACCCGGAGTTCTCGGGCCAGGAAAATCCAGCAGCTGTAAGCTTTTCAAGTAAAGGAAGGGACAGCAGGAACAATGTAATGTTTACTCGTGTGGTCAAGCTTTTGTCATGGATAAGGGACAAAAGCATCCTGGGAATAACATATAAATTGTTTGATAAACTTGTGAGTGAAGCATCACAAACTGTTGGCTGCACTCCTATTAAAAGGAAAATGGGGAAAGCCCTTCTAAAGCACCCTAGTCTTTTAGTACTGGATGAAGGACACACACCCCGGAACGACCAAAGCAGTATCTACAAGTCCTTGCTTGCTGTTAAGACTCAGAGGCGCATCATTTTGTCGGGAACTCCCTTCCAGAACAATTTTGATGAGCTATATAATACCCTGCGCCTGGTGAACCCCAAATTTGATGGCGAGATGAAGAAAAGCCTAAGGAATCTCAGCAAAGAAGTACAAAATAAGTGGTCTGCGCATAAACTTGGGGAGCTAAAAGTTATGATTAGCCCTTTTGTGCATGTGCATAAAGGAAAAATACTTCAAAAAAGCTGTCCAGGTCTAAAGGATGCCTTGATTCACTTGCAGCCGACAGATTTGCAGCAGGAGCTAATAGGTGTTCTGAGTACTGATGACATGAAAGCTCGCAACCTGGAATTTTCAAACGTGGCTACCCTGGTATCAGTCCATCCCTCACTATTACCTGAGAGATATTTTGAAGAACATCAATTATCTACTTATAAGGATAAGCTTAAGAAGCTAGAAACAGATCCGTTTTCCGGTGCAAAGACAAAATTTGTTGTGGAAATCTGTAGGCTGAGTGAGGCGCTAGATGAAAAGGTACTCATTTATAGTGAAATTCTCGATCCTCTGGTCTTTATAAAAAAGCAACTTCAGACATACTTTGGGTGGACTGAGGGAAAAGAAGTGCTATATATGTGTGGAGAACTTCAACCAAAGCAGCGCCAAACTATAATCAGTTCTGTCAATGATCCGAGAAGCAAAGTGAGGGTACTTTTAGCTTCGACAAAGGCTTGTTCAGAAGGCATAAATCTTGTTGGGGCTTCAAGAGTTGTTCTGCTGGATGTGGTGTGGAATCCTTCTGTTGAAAGACAAGCAATAAGCCGAGCCTATAGAATCGGCCAGAAAAAAATTGTGTACACTTACCATCTTATTGCACAAGAGATGGACAACAGAAAATACAATGCTCAAACTGCCAAGGACCGGTTGTCAGAGATTGTGTTTTCTTCGGATGACAAGGATAGCTGCAAGGAAAATGTTCCAAAGATAGTCTCTGAAGATGAAATCTTGCAGAAGATGATTCAACACAATGACAAGCTAGGAGGCTTGATCAAACAAATTGTTTACCAACCCAAAGATTCGAATCTTATAGATACATATGATTTGGTTGCCGAGTAACCAAACTGATGAAAAATGTTATGTGTGCATGTGGGCAATACCTTTCCACTCTCTTAAATTAGCAACTCTCTCTTATGTTATCTGAGGACCTCTCTTTTGTATGGAACAATGTTCTGAACTTCTAAATATCATGTTTAAACTGCAAGATTGCAATTTTATGAAGTGATTGAATGACTGATGCTTCACTTTATAAAAACCTGATCATTGTGAACTCAGTGGCTTCTGTAGATGTATTTGCTTGTTATATGAAGCGTTTTAAGTGATTTGTTTGTTATACATGCTATTAATCATATTCTTATGCTGGGAAGAACATTTTCCAGATATTCTCTTTTTCCCGGATACAGCGTGTGAAGACAGTTCAATTTCTGGAGACACATTTGGACTTGCTGATGTTAATGACCAATATGGTAAAAGTTGCTAAGAAAAGTGTCCTGGTGAGGTTTTATTACCTAGTATGATGAAAATAGTAGAAATCTGCTATTGATCATGCTTCAGCTAGAGACTTGGAATTCACTGAAATTAATCCAGTATAAGTTTTGATTTTATGGAACTGCAGACGCAATGTAATGTTCAAAGTAAGTTTGTTGAAAACTGCACTGTCTGCGATTGAGTCTAGTATGTTGTCATATATTTTTCTATGATTCGTCTACGGCAAAGGGACTGCATTTGATGTAAGAATGCTGCATTATCTATGTGCTGTAGTTCTTCCAATCTGGATTAACAGGTTATCTTTGGTAGAGGGATGAAAATACAACTTTCTCTGGGCAACTACTTCCAAACTTTTTATCATTGAACTCAGTTGTCGATCAGTGGAGGTTTAATTGTATCTCACTTTTTAAATCCATTTTTCATTCCTCGTAATGATAAATAGATAGATAAATATATACTAATGATTAACCATTCCTCATTTATCTTTAATGACTAAATATTCATTCAGATTTAGAATTTAATATTATAATAATAATAGAGAACCAATAATATTATTGTCGGAATTGTCTTATACATCCTTTTTAGAAATTGAATAATATACTTTTTAGAAATTGAATTATTTATATTATATTCATGGAACTCCCCAGGACTCTCCACATTGGTCCAAGTATGGTTACTTACCGGTGCCTTTATCTTTACTAGCACAATATTTTCCTTTTATTTTAACTACTTTCTAAAAAAAATGGCAAAATAGAAGTATTTTACCAAACAAGCCAAAAACAGAAAGTATTATACCTGAACAAAACTGAGTAATTTACCTTTAGAATCAAGTCCCTAGCAACCTTCAAATTAAAATAGACAATTCAATATCATTAGAATGAGTTCAAAACCAGTACCATAGAGATATACCATAATTTCCATATTTGCAGTGTATCAAAGCTACCTCGCTGCCCAAAAGTACGAGGTTGAAAACACATCTCTACTCAACTCAAAAAAATCACTACTAGAGATCCTAATTGCTAGACACTTATAAACACAAATTTTGATCTAGGAGTATTGTCTATCCTTGAAAATTAAGAAATCACGTCCTGCATTCCTCTTTATTAAAGAATTCCCACCCATCATCAATAAGCTCCTTCTGATGGCTAGGCACCTCCTCTCCATATGAAATCTGATCATCGGCAATTGATCTGTCAAGTGCCTTTATGCTGTCAAGAGCATGAACAAGTTCTGACATCTGCTGAGGTGCGGTACTTGGTATAGAAGAACTGGAAGAAGTCAATGACGCCAAAGTATAGCTGGAAGATAGTAACTTGCTTAATGGAACATGTTGGTCAAACTTCTCTTTGATCAATTTAATGTCCTGGCATACAACTGATATTTCTCCTCTACAAAATAAATAGAAAATTGTAATTATACTTTTGTGTTTCGGGATCAATATCATGCAAAAGCGATATATTTTCTGGCACTCTGGATCTTTCTGATAAATATGCCAGGGCATATGCCCTCAACAAGTAGGATCTATGCACAGCTGACGAACAGTTGAACAGATAAAAAACTTGCCCTACCAATTTACCAAGTTTAAGGAACTTACTGAATTATGTCGACTAATCGGCCACGATCCATAAGAAACTCTCTCAACTAAATCACAAAAAACGCAAGATGTTGAAAATTATGCACTAGAAATATTTATTTTAACATAAAAAAACAGAAAAATATTTTGTGCGAGGGTAGATAAGTACCTCAGAGTTCTTCTGTGCTTCTTGCTCAAGAATCTTCGACTCCTCAACCACCTTTTCCATAATGCTGTTTTCATATGCTAGCGATTTGCGAGCAAACTCTTCCTTGTCCAATCTTTCTTGCTCTGCAGCTTTAATACCTCTTTCTGCTTCTTCCAATCGCCCTTTAAGTGATTGACGCATCTGCAAAAAGGAATGGAAGCATTAAGATATGAATAAGGAAACATTTGTCACTTTTCTCATTGCCTCAAAGGACATATATAACAATACTAAAAACATGTCAAGTATAGAAACTGAATATATAAGACTATGACTATCAATATAGCATCATAAGTGAATCAACTTAATACAAGCATAAATAATTTCCGGATTCTGGCAAATAAACAGACATCCATGTGTACAGCTTACCAAACAACATTTACTGATGTAAAACTAAAAATGAGTACATATTTATATGCAGGAGCACCAAAATGCTTTTGGCATTGGCATGTTAACCAGATTAAAACACCAAGGCCATGAACACAACTTACAGCTATTTTTCTATTTCATAGGAATTGAGAAGGATACAGTCATGACTTATACAGAAGCAAGTTCATTAGTTAGAATAACACTCATGTGCAGGGTAATACTATACTTCCCATTAGTACATGGCCAACAAGAATCACTAACCTATTCTCTACATGAAGTAATTATCCAGCATTACAAAGGGAGTTATCATCAGGCTCATATATGTTAAACAAACAATGCAAGCTGCCAAGTAACACCCTCCCCTACCCCTCCCTGAACACCCACATGAGGAGTTAATTCTGATGACATAACCTCATCAAGCATGGCAAGAGCTTTATTCCTTTCATCTGACATGCTGACCAAGCGAGACTGAAGCTCCCTCACTTCAGTGGCTAGAATAGCCTTTTCACCATAAACTTCTCCAGCATTCTGCATTAGAGGAAGCTTGAAACATAATAAGTCAAAGATAACAATGCATTTAATAGTTCAGCTAAAAACATTAATGTAAAGGTACAGAACCATGTCATTTGCTTCCTTTGCACGTTGAAGCATCTGTTTTAATTCTTTCACATTGATAAGTATGCTCAAGCCCCCATGAGCAGCTTCTTCCTCCGCTTGTTCTACAGAGTTCTCTTTGAGCTCTACTTCTCTCATCAAGCTGTATAGTGACTCCTTCGCTGACTGTAAAGTTATCTGAGCACAGTGTTCAAAAATTAAAATCAAAAGGCAGTCACATCCAGGAAATATACATACATGCATGCATACATACATATTTTATAGCATGTATTAATGATTTTTAGCTTATATTCATGGTGCTCTTAATTTAAATTATGAACCTGGTTAACTAATGAAAAATATAAGTAATTACAACAGAAGGAAACAGAATTGAAGGCTGATCACCTTTTCACTCTTGGAAGATTCAATAATATCCTCAAGATGTTGAGTGCTATATATATGCTCGTATTGCGATCTGATGGCAGTGTTCACGTCAGTCTCGCCCTCAAAATCATCAAATACTGTAATTGCTAACCCTTTCTCAGATGCAGCTACAGTAAAATTACTTTTCTCCGGTTTATCAACATTTGAAAATGTTGTCTCGGGATCAGCCATAGTGTGGATCGCAGACTTGTTTTCACAATCAATCATTTCACTCGGGGGTACATCAGTTTTTGAAACAGTAATGAATGAATAACTTGGTTCAGGCACCGTGACTAATTCTATGCTGTTTGTGGAACCATCAAGCAAAACATTTTGAGTTGAAGATGAAGCTACATCACCATCAAGAGATGAATCATCTAAAACTTCCGAATCTTCTTTGCTACTCTTTTTAGAAGTTTGTGATGAACTATTTTTCTCATTAGCAAACTCTATATGCACTTGCTTAGATTCGTTATTAGAGGCTTTTTCATTAAGTAAAGTCGTATTTACGGCAGACAAATCAACACCAACGTTACTTATATCTGCAGATTCCCCTGGTGATTTCTGGTAAACAGGCTTATCTCCCATGCCAACGATTTCACCATTTTCACTTGAGAGGGATTCATATATCTGAGCAAAAAATGTAGGGGAAACAGCTTCAGCACCTAAAGAGTGAAAAAGAATCCATTAAAAACTTGTACGACAGAAAATCAAATGTACATATGTAAATTCATACACAACTCAATTCCACTGCAAAAGGACAGAGTACCTTCAAATGAGCAAGAATTAATCTCATTGGCAGAATTAAATGACTCTGATTTCACAGGAAGAAAGGGTATGATCTCTTCAAGAACAACTTTAGCAGCTACTTGACTATCCTTTGAGTTCTCTATTGCAACAGCTCTAAGCACACGAGTGTCAATCTGTTTAAACAAAAAAAAGATATAAAAAATCACCAACTACAAATACAAGATAGCAGCTACAAATGTAACTAAATCTATATGGCATCATAAGACAGAAAATGGTGTATGCATATGAACTCAATTCCCAGAAGTAAACAACCGAGACTCGAGATTGTCCTTCGATGATCAGATTTAACTTTCTTTAACATAACCAAGTATCATCATACCAACTCGATAAGCATATACAAAAATGTGCATATCTGTGGTTAAGAATACGTATATACCGTAGGAAAGACCTCTTGCAGATGCCTATAAACCGAGTTTAAACCCATCTTCTTTAACTCCTGTATAACAAATATCTGCACAAATATCGAAAACAATCTTACACACTAAAAACTAAACATCATATAATCATAACAAGAATACCAAACAAAAAACATATGAAACACAATCATACCTCAAAACAACATTGTATTTAAACATTACATCACACAATCATACCATAACCCATTGGAGATCAAAGGATATTAAATATGAATCAAACGGCAAAAAGCATAACATAAATTATAAATCGAGAAAACAGAGGCAAATTCAATGTAATGTAAGAAAACGAGAATTGAACTGCTAAAAGACCTAGGATAGACACTTACCCAGAAACCCTAAAGATGATTCTTGAGTTTAGGATGTTTCGATGTTAAGATTTAAGAAGAGAGATAAATACGAGGTCGCTATATATATGTCAAGACGGAGAGAATTATGTATAAATCTTTATTTGTTTATTTATGAGAAATTAGTTAGAGTAGAATTGTTATTTGTTGAGGATTGTATCTAGATAAACATTAACGATCAAAATGACTGAGACAATATAATCTAATTATCTAACTAAAGACAACAATTTTATTATAACATATTATATATGCGACCAAATTATATATCTTACGTTTATTATATGTAGGTATATAATAAGATCATTTTAATATATTTTTAAAATGTCAATACTATACGATATAAATATTACTCTCTCCATCCCATTTTAGTTGTCATATTTCTATTTTTATTGGTCAAATTGACTAAGTTTTGACCAAAGATTATAAGTCACTCTTTCATTATTTTTAGAAACTGAAAATCACATACTAAAGTAGATCAAAAGTTATTTCCGGTGACATTTTTTTTATTTTTCTCAATTAATAAAATATTAATAAATTTTAGTCAAAGTTTGGTCAATTTGATCGGTACAAAACCAAATGTAACAACTAAAATGGGACGTAGGGAGTAGTTATTACTTATCCTTGTATGATATTCCATTAAAAGGGAGAAAAAGTTGGAGTTTTTTAAAATTTTATTTTCTACATATGCTCCGATATTTTATTGGGAGATGTGAAATGATTGCAAATAACTTTTTTTTATTCTTTTTAGAATAATTTTCTTAATTCTATATTCTATTTGAACGGATTACATGAAAGAAAACTTATCTACTACTATATCCTCCCCGATTTTAATCTTGACATTTTTGTGCTTGTTAATGTAATTTGAGGTAGGCAAACAAAATAGACATGTTTTTCTATCTTCTTAAAAGAATAAAATATCTTTTTCTTAGTAATTTTTCAAAAGATGTGTTTTTTTCCACACACTTATCTATGAGGAGATTAAATAAAAGAAAATTTTAGAAACATATAATATTAATAATAATTTTATAAATCAATCATACAAGATTTTTATGTGGTTTGTTATTGAATAAATCGTAATTATAACAGAGGTTAAAGTATAACAATCAACACTTATCGATATTGTGATATAACACATGTTCATAATTTATACATAAAATTTCATAATTTTTTTATAAAATTTTCAATTTTTTTAATAAATTTTAGTCTTTTAACGAACATATAAATTTTCATAAATCATAATATTTTCAACTTTATCATTGAATCATCTATTTTATTTTTGATAACCTTTGAGAATGAATATCGGAATTCTCCACCTTCATATGTCTTAAAAATCTGATAATAAGCTAATTTTAGAATTTATCACATATATAAGATGATTAACATATCTACATTGTGATATCTGCTTTCTTTAAAGATATTCTTATCTCTAATGTCAGTATATACTGATCACTGTAAAAAAAAAAAAGCGGCTATTTTTCATCGCTAAAAAATACTAATTGGAAAACTCTATTTTGCACCGTGATAAAACTAAAACTATGCTAGTTCATATAGGTCTGTTAATTTATTTTTTTTAAAATTTAGCCCTTTTTTTCGACCGTCCTTTTAACCAAAACAATTTTTCACTGGAAATTCGAACAAAAAAAGGTGCTTATAATATATTTGACTGGCTATTCTCGGACACTTTTATTTTCAATCATATACGGTCGAAATTATCCGTCGATAGGCGATCTAAAATAGCCGTTTTTTTATAGTGAACAGTGACATCACATTTTTAACTTTTATATGTGATAATCCTATATTTCTGATTTTTTACATAATACTTTCGCATGTGATAAATTTGATTTCCGGTTATAAAATAAACTAGTGAAAAAAGCCGCGCTTCGCGGCGGCGTGATAAATTTTGATATGAATCAATATTATAATAGCATTAAAAATTATTTTGAGTCATCTTCTCGTTAAACATATCACTAATAAAAAATATTATAATTGGTATAGAAAATTGTTTAAGTGGTCATCATGTCAAACACAATACTAATAAAAAAATTATTTCGAACCCCATCCCGTCAAAGACAATATTATCCATAATCATTATTTTTATGATAAAATTAAATATTATAATTTAGATCAAAATTAATGTGAGCTGCTCTCTTGTCAAACACAATACTAATAACAAAGTATTATAATTTAGATATTCGTTTCCTTACTGTCAAACACAATACTAATAAAAATTATTCTAATTATGATAAAATTAGAGATTATAACTAGATAAAAATTATTTTGGACCGTGGTCCCGTTATGACGAAAAAATATATTATAACATAGATAAAATTTTATTTTAGCCACTTTATTCTACCCACTTTCCCGTCAAACATAATATTAATAGAAAATTTATTATTATTTAGATAAAAATTAGTTTGGGCCGCCTCCCGTGCCCGTCAAACACAATACTAATCAAGAAACATTTGCATCATCATAAAATCAATATATGATTCCTATTTTATATATCTTATTTTATTTGTTAATTATTTTTATTTTATGTTTCCTATTTATTAGTTAAAAATTAATATTCTTTTATAGTTCTATTTTTTTTGCTATTAGTTTTTTAATGATTATCATCTTTACAATCCTTTATTTTCTATTTGAAATTTAAAACAATTATAAAACTAAATCGAAAATAAAAATTATACGTATTTCCTTACAAATCTTAAATATAAATTTTATTTTATCTATGATTGTTAGTTTAAATAAATATAATTTTTTTCCTTTTAGGATTCCTAAATAAGAAAAGAACTGTAATTGTATTAACTTTTGGAATCCTTGAACTTGATTTTTTAAATTATAATTATATTTTCTATCTCAAATTTAATAAAAGTATGAGAAAAGAATTTTCTTATTTTTAGAATCCAATAAAAAAAAGAATTGTATTATCTTTAATATACTTGAACTTGATTTTTTAAATTATAATTTTACTTTCTATTCGAAATTCAAGAAAATTATACGACTGAATCCAACTTTTATTGAGATTGGTTGTAAGTTATGTATGCATAGTATTTGAATGAGGTTGCGACGATCTCAAAGATGTTTTCATGATAGAGTTGCTATCTTATTTATTGAGATTGGTTGTGAGTTATGTATGCATACTGTTTGAATGAGGTTGCGACGATCTCAAAGATGTTTTCATGATAGAGTTGCTATATGTATGCATACTGTTTGAATGACGTTGCGACGATCTCAAAGATGTTTTCATGATAGAGTTGCTATGTTATTGATCTTTTTGGAACGACGTGAGTTTATGAATAGACAATTTGATATTCGGGAAGATGCTGATTTTTATTTTTTAGATATATGATTTGAGAAAAACTAATAACATAAGATTATAAGATTATAAAATTTATAATTTTTAAAAATAAGAATTATTTTTTTAATTATATTTGTTAAATAATTGTTATTTTGAATAAATAGGATCCTACTATTTTATGATTTTTAAATAAATAAGGAATTGTACTATTTTTGCAATCCTTTTATCTATACAATACTTGAACCTGATTTTTAGATTATACTCATATTTTCTATATTCTTAATTTTATTTTCTACTCTAAATTTAAGAAAATTATTTATATATATATAATTTGAATAGAATTAATAAAATAAGACTATAATTTATAACTTTCGAAAATAAGAATTATGTTTTTATTGTATTTTTTCAATGATTGTTATATTAAATAAATAAAATCATACTCTTTTTACGAATCTTGAATAAGAAAAAGAATTGTATTTCCTTTGCCACCCTTGAACCTTATTTTTAATTTTTAATTTTATTTTTCATTCAAAATTTAAGAAAATTATTTGTTAGATATATGATTTTAATTTTTTTAATAAAATAAGACTATAAGTTTTATAACTTTTGAAAATAATAATTGTATTTTTCAACCTGATTTTTAAGTTATAATTTTATTTTCAATTTGAAATTTAATTAAGAAAATGATAAGACTAAATTCAATAATTCTAGACACGTTGAGTTAATAAATTTTATGATTCGAACATATCATGTTCTCTAATTTATTATTTGTGTCTACTATTTAGACTCTTAAACGTAGTTGAGTATTAGATTATTCTTCTATATATCTTATCAAAAATAAAATTTTATAATATAAATTTCGAATATATCTTCGATATATCTTATAGAAAATAAGAATTGTACATATTACCTTAAAAATCTTAAATATAAATTATATTTTACATATTATTATTAGTTTGAATAAATATAATCCTACTTCTTTTAGTATTCCTAAATAATAAAAGAATTGTATTATCTTTAGAATCCAAAAATCTTAAATATAAATTATAATTTATCTATTATTGTTAGTTTGAATATATATAATCCTACTCCTTTTAGTATTCCTAAATAATAAAAGAATTGTATTACTTTTGGAATCCAAAAAGAAAAAAATTGTATGGACGCTTGGAATCCTTGAACCTGATTTTTTAAATATAATCCTATTTCTTTTAGGATTACTAAATAAGAAAAGAATTGTATCATTTTTTTTGACAAAGAAAGAATTGTATCATTTTTAGAATTCAATAAAAAATACTAAATAAAAAAGAAAAGAATGGTATCATCTTTAGAATTCAATAAGAAAAGAATTGTATTACCTTTAGAATTCTTAAACCTGATTTTTTGAATTATAACTATATTTTCTATCCGAAATTTAAGAAAATTCAGAAGACTGAATCGGACATTTCTAGACACGCCCGCATCTTCCTTTATATATACTAGCTTATAGCCCGTGCAAGGCACGGGAGTTTTTTAATTATTTATAAGCTTTTTAATTATATTGTAAATAGTGTGAAAGAATTTAATTTATAAATAAAAAATAAAAAATTTCAATTAAATAAAATTTGAAATTATGATTTGTTTGTAAGTCAGAATTATTGTAAAAATATATAGGTTCTACTTTTCAGACTTGTTTCTGTAAAAAAAAACTGGTCACACGTTGGATCATCCGAAAGTGACGATGCAGTATAAAATAGCCATTAATAGCTTCAAATAAATTATTGTAATCAAGCCATTTCTTTTCTCTTATGTATCATGCCAAAGTATTAAAATTTTTTTAACAAATTTTAATATATATTGAGTAGAATATGTGACGTCAACTTCCATTAGATTATATTTATAAATGTATTTTATATTAAAATTATTATAATATGATTTAAATTTGGCTTACTAATCTTAAAATATATTAGATAAAAATAATTTTGTGACAGTGCGATTTATATGATTCTACAATTAAAACTGGTAGGAAATATTTATTTTGGATTAAAATATCCGTCTTATTAATTTTAAAATATATTAGATAAAAATAATTTTATGACGGTGCGATTTATATGATTCTACAATTAAAACTGGTAGAAAATATGTATTTTGGATTAAAAAAGTCATAAACATGTGAAAGACAGAATTTGTTTTGGATTCAGAAAAGGAATTATAAACATGCAAGTAGATATCAGTTGCCTTTTAGAATTAGAAGTTAATTTTGTTCTGATCTAACGGTGCTTATTTGTTCAATATACGATCCAACGGATGATAAGATTTTGGACAATGTGATCATGCGACCAAATTATCTCCCTTATGCTTATTATATATAAGTATATAATAGCTTATAGCCCGTGCAAGGCACGCGAGCTTTTTAATTATTTATAAACTTTTTAAATATATTTTAAATGGTGTGAAAAAAATTAATTTATAAATAATAAATTAAAATTGTATGTATCATGCCAACGTATTAAATTCTTTCTATCAAATTTTAAATTATTTTAAGTAGAATATGTGACGCCAACTCCTATTAGATTATATTTATAAATGTATTTTATATTAAAATTATTATAATGTGATTTAAATATTTTTCTAAAAATTTTTGTGGTTCGAGATTAAAATTGATAAACACGATTTGTTTTGAATTAAGAAGATGAATCATAAACATGAAATAAGATGGTAGAATTTGCTTTGGATTAAGAAAAAGTTTTTGTATTCGTTCCTCACATAAATCGGGCTTATTAATTTTGAAATATATTAGATAAAAATAATTTTGTGACGGTGCGATTTATATGATTCTACAGATAAAATTGGTAGAAAATATTTATTTTGGATTAAAAAAATCATGAACACGTGAAATACAGAATTTGTTTTGGATTCAGAAAAGAAATTATAAACATGCAAGTAGATATCAGTTGTCTTATGAAACAGAATTTAATTTTGTTCTAATCTAACGGTGCTTATTTGTTCAATATAGGATCCGATGGATAAAAATAATTTTTTGACGGTGTGATTTATACGATTCTATAATTAAAATTTGTAGGAAATATTTATTTTGGATTAAAAAAATCAAAAACACATGAAAGACAGAATTTGTTTTGGATTCGAAAAAGGAATTATAAACATGCTAAGTAGATATCAGTTTCCTTGTAGAACATAATTTAATTTTGTTCTAATCTAACGGTGCTTATTTGTTCAACATACGATCCAACGGATGATAAGTTTTTGGAACATAGGACCATGCGACCAAATTATCTCCCTTACGTTTATTATATATAAGTATATAGAGTTAAGTTCTATGGAGTACAAAAAAAAATGGAGTATTGGAGTACAAAGTTTGATAAAATGTAATCCAGTCATCTAAATTTCAATTTTTTTGTCCATTAATATTTGTAAATATTTGACAACCTGCACATTATGTTCTGCAACATAAACATCGTGATCAAATGGTAGAATAATTACTTTTATAAATCATAGGACTCTATGTTCTGCAGTATAACTAATAAGCAGAACAATAATCTTAATACTTGTTCAAGTTGAAAGATATTAATGATTAATTGACAATTATGTGAAAGACAACTTATAAATGATAGATTATATCAAAATTTAGATAATCAAAGATATTATATAGGATCAAACTAAAAAATTATGATTTGTACTCCAATACTCCAATGTTTTTATGTACTCCATAGAACTTAACTCTAAGTATATAATATATATATTGATGATTGATGATGATTGATTGATGATTGATGATTGATGACTATATATTTGAAACTTTTATAAAAAAAAATCTAAAAGGACATAAAATTATAAAAATAAAAAAATTAAAAAAAATGATTGTAATCTCGTCATTCACATTTCCCGGGAGAAGTTTGAAAAGCCCTGCAACAGACCAAGCTCTCACAACAATCACTCCATTGCAAACACACACTCCAATTCATAAACACACACACACACAAATCAGGTATGTTTAATCACTCCACTCTATCATCTTTACTCAACACTAATCACAATAGCACAATTTCTAGGGTTAGGGTTTGGTTTCAATTCACTGCTTCAATTTCAAGTCTTAAAGTAGCTTGGCGTAAAGATCATAAACTAGACCAAGCAATTGATAATGACAAACACTATAGACTATGTGCTCGTGTCGTAAAAGAGGTGTTAAATGAACCAGGGCAAGTTATTCCCCTTCGGTATCTCGAGAAGCGTCGCGAAAGGCTGAGATTGCCGGTTAGGATTAAGACGTTTATGGATAGGAACCCTAGTTTGTTTGAATTGTATTTGGATAGGATTAGGCCGAAGGCGGAGGCGGTTCCGTTTGTTCGGGCGAGTTTAGGGTTGAGGAGGTTTTTGGAGGAGGAGG
Organism: Daucus carota subsp. sativus; assembly: GCF_001625215.2. Classification (NCBI taxonomy): domain Eukaryota; kingdom Viridiplantae; phylum Streptophyta; class Magnoliopsida; order Apiales; family Apiaceae; genus Daucus; species Daucus carota. Next base: position 38,093,582 of record NC_030381.2, on the reverse strand, counting down.
AGAGGATTAGGGGGGAGAATGAGAGGGTTGTGGTGGGGAAATTGTGTAAGTTGTTGATGATGGCGAAGGATAGGGTGGTTAGTGCGGATAAATTGGTGCATGTGAAGAGGGAGTTTGGGTTTCCGAATGATTTGTTGGTGAGTTTGGTGCCGAAGTATCCGGAGTATTTTAGGTTGGTGGGGAGTTCGGGGGAGGGGAAGTTGTTTTTGGAGTTGGTGTCGTGGAATGAGGAGTTTGCGGAGTCGGTGATAGAGAGGAAGGCGAAGGAGGAGGAGAGTTTGATGGGGATAAGAGTTAGGCCGGCTTTTGATGTGAAGCTCCCATCGGGGTTTTTTTTGAAGAAAGAGATGAGAGAGTGGATTAGGGATTGGATGGAGCTGCCGTATATATCGCCGTATGAAGATGCATCGAATTTGGATCAAGCGTCGCGAGAAATGGAGAAGAGGACGGTTGGGGTTTTTCATGAGCTGCTTTCGCTGTCTCTTTATAAGAGGATTCCTGTCCCAATATTGGGAAAATTTTGCGAAGAGTATAGGTTTTCGAATGCATTTTCGACGGCATTCACAAGACATTCGGGAATATTTTATATGTCGTTGAAGGGGGGAATTAAGACAGCTATGCTTAGGGAAGCTTACAAGGATGACCAGCTAATTGACCGAGATCCACTGCTGGAGATCAAAGATAAGTTTGTGGAGTTGTTGGATGAGGGACACCGAAAGAGAGCAGAGCAGTTAAGGGCGCAAAGAGAAGCCATACAAAAAGACATGGAGTTGGTAGCAAAAAGGGATGGGGAATTAAACTGACATGATTGAAAACAATATCATTGTGTCTGAAGTTGCTAGCTTTTCTTTCATATGTGCAAACATGATACGAAGTTTTGTTACATTTTGAGCAAAGACCATAACCAAAGATATTAGAACCAAACCATGAGTTATGTAAATTCTCAAATGAGTTTAAATTGCAAATCAGATGAAATCAATACCGATGTTCCGGTTCAAACGATTGCGAACTGCCACGGTGTTCTGAAAATCGGTATCCTGTCCTGCATACCGGTAATTCGGACCAAACTGGTGATTGGTCTATTATCATCCCTTTTTTATTACATGAAATATGATATTGTGTAAACACACTGTCCTGGATACAAAATTTGTGATTGTCACACAAACACTCGCACAAAGAAAAAAGGTCCTCTCCTCTCTATTATATTTGTTAAACCGTATCTGGGAATTGGTTCACACAGTATAAGTTTACCCAGTATAGATATAATTTTAACAAATTCTGAATGTAATTGCATAGTCTGAGGGTAACCTGATACATATTTGTCAGTCTGTCTGCATCTAGTAGTCTCGATTATTGTTTTATCTTGGTAAGTATTAGTTTTCACTTTTCAACAACTTACAAGTCTCTTATATTATCAAGTACACAATAATGTTCTTATCTCTTCAAATTTGTAAATGAGGTTCTAGTTTTGCTCTCTAGGTTGCCAATTTTTTCTTCCATGGGTTAATATGTAATTGCCACTCTGCAACTGTAAGGTGTCAGAATGTGAAGCCCTAATCTGTGGAACTAAACACTGTATAGTCAACTCACAACGATGAGATTGTAAGATCTTGCTTATTTTGCGGCACTGTGCTTGGTGTAGGACATTACCTTGACTGTCTGCATTCGTAATTGCTCATATGTATGTATTATACTGTACATTTTAATGATGAACATTTTTCCTGTTCTTTGTTTCTCCTCTTAGTTTACTTTTGATGAATTTTTTTTTTTAATTAGCAGCTTGCAGAGAAGAACAAAATTACTTACTGGGGACTATGTCATTACTGGTACAATTTCCCTACATATTTGGTATACCGGCATTATATATATTTTAATCAGTAAGTGAAGGATATTGATTTTGTTGTGATTACTTATTCCCAAAAATATAAATTATCCGACTCCGTATATTTATATCCGTACTGGCTCATTTACTGGCACTATATATGTGGGATTTTCTGTGGTGTGCCCAAGGGCACACAATAGTCACTAACTTTCATGGTAATAGTAAATTTTGATTGGTGGATGAATAATAAATGTTAATTATTAGCTATATAAGGTATCCATGTTGAAAATAATTGAAAATACATCACTATTTCATTAGTAAATATATAATTAAACTATGCCTTCAACACTTATATAATTTGAGTTCAACATTCTTTAACATATTTGGTTGAACATCGGTAGAAATTGTGTTGGAGAAGTACATAAACTAATTTTTCAATGTAAGAACTAAGTTAAACGTATTATATAACCAATATTTATGTTTCTAGACCCTAACCAAACCCTAGAGGTATAGTTTAAGCATCTCTATAAATATATTCAACACAATGATAATTAGTGTTCTACCCCCGATGTTGAACTCCAGTTACAAATGTGCTGAATGCACGATTTATTTATGTGTTATTTTTAAATATTGTAATGTTTTTTCAATAATTTTCAACATGGATACTTTCTATAACTAAGGATTAAAGAATAAAAAAAGTTTGTAAGTTTGTAACTTAAAAAAGTTTTTATTTGATCCTATTCCTATATATATAAACTACTAGAATAGAAACCAATGCGATTAAGTAGAATGATGCGGGTTTTGGGACCGGGGATGGACCCTGAGATGGGCATAGACGGGGTCTAAGTGGGGCCTAATTAGGCCGGGTCGGGGCCTAATGGGACCATGGTGAGGCCAAGGTTTGGCTCTGTAAGACTGTCTGGAGCCTGTCAAGGGCCTGTGAGGAGCCTTGGCGAGGCCCTAGAGGGCTCGGGGTGGATTGAGTGGGGGTGAGGGTGGGCCCTCGATGGGTGATGACATATAGGGGGTGGGTGAGGTCATTTAGGTATAGTTTCTCTTTGTTTCCATTTTAGTTTTTATTCTAGTGGTTTCCATTTGAGCAATTGCCTATATATATATATATATATATATATATATATATATATATATATATCCATATGTCTTAGAGTAATTGATAGTTTTACTCCCACATTCTCCAAGTCCTTTCCATTACCAAGTCAAACTTTAGCTTATCGTTTGTACTTTGTTGAATGCTTTTTGCCGAAGTCAATTTACATTTTACTCTATTTGCAGAGAGATTGTCAAAATATTATTGTAATTTTATATGATATGTAATTAAAATTGTGTTCCCTAATATATATATTGCGATGAATAGCGTTAAAAACAGTGATTAATTGCCTTTGATATTCATGATGTGGCCCATGTAGGCTTTTCACATTGAATTTGTGTAAAATATCTATTCTGAGAGTTAGTCTGGATTTAATGTTTGACCATATTATATGACCAATCTATAAATTTCATTTCTCTGCAGAGGCAACCTGGTTAGCTGTGTGTTTAAACTTCACAGAGCCGTGTTTGATGAAGCCTCAGTTTGGATTGTGTAGAAAGCTAATATTTTGAAAGGTAGTTTAGATATAGGTAAACACAAATTACTTAATGTTTGATGAGATATATTCTTTAAAGAATATTACGCATTGTTGTGTTTAAATTTAAATAGTTGTATCAGATCAAACTTCAAGATAGCGAGCTACTAATATACATGTAAGGTTTTTATATATATAGGCCTCAACATATAAAAGATTTAGATATATAATTTATCACTAACAACTTTGCACATTTTGTGCTTTCTGAAATACATTGATCTATGGTTGTAACGAGGTTACTTACTCGTAAACCCCCCCCCCCAAAAAAAAAAAAACACGAAAAACCCTACCCACACATGCAAATGTATATAAGTAAACACTAAGCTGATATTTTCACAAGTATAATTGCATTATATTTGGGTGTTTGGCCCTAACGCACGCAGATAGCCTGATACAATACAATGCGTGTTTTTTTTAAGGTCACTTGTAAAACAAACAAATTTCTGGGACAGTACTTAGCTGTATAATTTCATCTATCACTGTATTTTGATATTTAGATTTATATGTTAATGTAGTGGTTTGGTATATTTTCTTTGGTAAACCGCATCTTCAGTGAACCATGTTTTGGTCATTTGGTGTTTTCTTTTGCTGATTAAGAAATGCAGTTTACCACTTGATTTTCTGAACCACAGTGATAATAAGTATATTATTAGGTCATAGCTTCAAGGAGTGACTTCATTATTGCAGTTTACTGCACATATGTTCGACTCTTAGAAAAGGTATAGGACCCTGACTATATTCTGTATGGGTTATTAGTGAATGAAGTTGGGGATCTATTCTTATCTGCATATAGGTGTGTGATTTTTTTATTAGCAACTTATGGTAATGTTTGTTTCTAAATTCAGTACTTGAAGTATTGTCATGTGCAGCCTTATACTGACAGTATTAGAGCAAACCTGTATCTCAAACCAAATGGTTTCTTGATGATTTTCTGAATCACCTCAACCTGTCAGCGTGTCAACTAAGAAAGTCACGGCAGGGGCAATGCTTTTTTCAGCTATCAAATGCAAGTTACTACGATGATTTATCAGGTAAGAAGGTTTTAATGTTGATTCGTGAAATACCTCGATCTGTTCATTTGCTGTTTATTGTAAAACTGTGTTGTTGGACCATTCACATGGGGTGGCTTCGTGGGTATTAAATGCTGGAAAAGAATATGCACCAGAAACACTCTATTTTGCTTACTAAACAACACTCAGAGACATTATGTAACCATCATGATTGATCATCTAATTTTACGTCTCCCTGTAAAGATGATTGGAGTTGAGTATATCGTCATTAGTTATTTCTTATCTAGACATAGTGCTTAGCCTGTGCGTATGTTTCTGGCAGAAACTTTAGAACAAGGTTAGTTCACTAGTTGGGTCTGATAGAAGTTTGACAGGGATTGAGACTTGATAGGAAGTAATTTAGATCGTTCAACTCTATGTGACAGAGAAGACACTGTTAGAAATACAGTGAGAGGTTAGTGAAGTGCTTATGTTATGCTTCAGTGTCATTGATTTGAAACTAGCATGCTCATAATAACTAATAGGGAAATTTGCAAAAATACCCGTGTTTTCAAACTTATTTTCAAAAATACGGTCGAAGTTGCAACTGAGGTTGCAACACAGTTGATTTAGAGTTGATTTTCAGTTTACTGGCGTTGCAAACAACGTTGCAAATGAGGTTGCAGCGTATATTTGAAAATAAAATTTGCAACTTGGGTATTTCTGAAAAAAGCCCTAACTTTTTTTTTTTTCAGTTTACATAAACTTAAAATCTGTTGCCAGTCTTGCGAATTTGAATTTCACTTTTGGGTTGTTTTAAGCCTAATAAAAAGGTTAAATCTTTTCAATTAAGCTGAGGCTGGAAAAAGGTTGCACTTCAACCACCTGCGCATCAAACAGCAGATATTCCCTCACACAATTTAAATGAAATTTCTAAACCAATTCATACCTAATTCTCTCTGTAAACAATTAGCTATCACACTTTCCCTACTCTGTTGGTTCTTTTTTACTATTTTATCAACCTGCTAGAATACCTAATTAGATACAACCACACATGTCTTGTGGTCTAGCCTGTAATATAACATTAGTATATAATTAGAAGGATAACCTTCGAAACTGCTGAGAATAGTAGTAAGCATGGACTACAGAGTTTGTAAATTTAAGTTAGCAATATTTTCATTATTCCTGGTTATGAACCCCAAGATTGAGTGCCTTCCTAGAAGGCAAACACCTGGGCCACCTTTAGCTCCTATACGACCTACTCCCTTGTGTGATGCTCAGATTGCAGTGGCATCTAGTGCGTGTTCAATGATGCCATTTTCTACAATCCCTCCTCCAACCCCGCTGTCACTAGATAGTCCGTCCCCTTCACCCGAATCTCCTCCACCATCGCACAGACATCGACACAGACACAGGCACCCGGGGCACCGTCAAACGCCTGTCGAACATGAATGTTGCCACTGGGTACGAGCAATAGACAGTGTATGTGTCTGCAACTTGCTGGTTTACTTGCCCGTCTTCCTTTCCAAACCTGCCCACAGGTACACTGTTATAACCGATCCTTCTTGCAACGTCGCTTATACATGCCCAGGCCGGCTGATAGGGTAAGAAGTATCTTTCATGGAGGGATTAATAGTTTTACTTAACGTCTGATTATGTCTAGGATCTGTAAGTCCATTTCTGTATCGCTGATTCTCTGTATGGAAGTTCAGATTCAACTCTCTTCAAATGTTTGGTTTTATGCAGATTTAAACATCACATTTTTCTTGATACTAGTAATGATGAACTATCATTGGTCATGACCTTTTGTCCTTTTTCCTCTGAACAGAAGAGATGACTTCTTGTGTGTTGCAACTCTTTTACTCTTTTTGTTACTTATTTTTAGGCATTAAAATTGTAGTTATATACGACAAACATGCTATGAATAGTATTATACGTGGACAAAGACCATAACTAGTCTAGGAAGAGACAAGATAGTGACTCAAGAAGAAGTTTTATTCTATGCTCATCTCCGACTTTCTGAACAGTGGTCACTGTCTTAGTACATTATTTCCCTCGAGAGTGTTCCATAGCTGTACCATCTATGAAATTCATTGTCCAGCCATACTGAAGTGACAGCAAGCTAACATACTAGGGTTTAGCTTGTGCATGACTCTTCTATATATGCATGTAGTAGGACAGGTATCTTTGAGGAATCCTCAAGAGGTTCACATACCCATGAGTTCCTCAGAAATGTATTAGACTATAAATAAACATTATAGCATGATAACTGCAGAGTAAGTTGTCCAGAGAGCCAAAATTCTGCCATTGCTGCATTTTGAACACACAGCGCTTCTATTATCGAGTTGAAGTGACCATGGCTTTCAATGTTGTTCCATTATTATGCAACTTAGGGTCAGAACTCTTAAGAAATTGACTAACGATTGCCTTGCTAGGTTTTAGCACCAGCTCCTTCCATGCCTTATTGGACTCCTTGCCATACTTTAAGAAAGCATCAGTTGCATCTAGCCTTTGAATATCCCATCCCTTGTCATGCATCAGCCGTAAAATTTTATCTTGCTGGCGACAAGCCAATTTGCAACTGTTGATCTTCACTTCATATATAGCTTCTTGCAGCAGCTTTGCTCGAGTTTCTTCATTCACATGTGGCTCGAGTCTGAAGTAGTAATCAAACTCGGGCACACCAATGGCCCTCCTTATGCCAGTTGAATAATCAGCATTCGGGCTGAACATTTGCCTTGCCTCATCCACCATCCCCTTCTCAACCATCCGATCAGCACGGTCTGATATAATTTGATGGAGCACTGTCATCGAAACATCCACCCAAAGGTAACAACAATCATACTTTGATCGGAATCCTGCTGCTTCATTGTCAATGAGAAATTCAATGTAAGAATTTGAGCCTCCAGCAATGATAGGAAGTTTCTTTTGATCTATAATAGAAGCCACCGTGGAGGAGGCCATGTTAGAAAAATCTGTGCATGTAAAGTCTGCAGAAGGATGCTTTATCCCCAAGAGGTGGTGTGGCACACCACAACTCTCTTCAGCCGTAATTTTGTTTGTAATCACGTCCAGACCTTCATAAACTTGCATTTTATCCGCATTAACCACCTCCCCATTAAACTGAGTAGCGAGATCGACTGAGAGTTTCGACTTGCCAGTACCCGTTGCTCCCATAACCACCACCACCTTGTCTTTAGATGGCCGTAGCCTAGAACTGAGTCGAGAGTTGCCGGCTTGAATTTGGAGAAAAGGGTGAGTTGGTTTGCAGGTAAACATGGACATTGTCATTTTCTGTAAATACTTAACTAATCAATACCAGTCAACAAGTGAAAGAAAGAATAAATATCGTATTAAATAATAAACAAACTTAACAAATAAGTCTAATACTTGCATATAAATATTCTTCTTCTTGAAACTGATCGCAGAGAATATGTGGAACGCAGAACACAAAAGTACAACACGTACTGGGTGTTCCCTTTGTGCTACTGAGAACTCTGATATTTTAGCAAAACTAACTGGCTTTAGAGGCTTTATATAGCAACTCCCAACTCGTACGAGTTGCGAGGAAAAGCAAAGTATCTGTATACGCCACATGTCATTGTTGTGGACTTGTACTCTCGTAGTGACCTCTCTACACTTTATACTCTCTGATTGACAGATTATCTTGTTATAATGTTGAGAACCCGAGGCGCCCATCTTTGGGACAAGTGATGGAGAGTCGAACTTGAAACCTCCGTGAAGCTTGAGCTATGATATTATGTTGAGAATTATGTTGAAAATCAATTAATCTAAAATATTAAGGTGTTAGGAAGATCTAAATGGATCTTATAGGATTACTATATTTGAACATATGTGTCTATATTTTTCTGCACTTTAACTAATGGTTTCTTTCTAAATCCTAGCTTAGTTAAGTCTCTAATAGCTTTTTAAAGTTTAAACTGTGTAGAACTGAGTTGGTTTAGCTTATTGGTGAGTTAAAATAGAAACAAGTTGCTTAGATGCTCGTTGTTGGAGATTTTGTCCAATTCAGGAGTACGTGTAGACAGATGCAAGAGGGATGATAATTGGGATTAAGTAGTCTTAATCACTTTATTTAACTAGGATGATATCACTAATCATTGGCTCATGCAATAATTTATTGGTCCGGATAAGCTAAACAAGCTTTCTTTTTCCTTTTTAATTGTAACAGTCGTAAAGTAGTTTCATTTGCTATTAGTCATCTGATGAGACATACGATTCCTGTAATATTTATGGACCTCGCTTGACGTTTATAAATATAGGCACTAATACAGAGTGAGAGAGAGCACGGCTAAGTACATATCTGAAAGGAACAAATTATTAGTGGATAGGATTACCACTTACCAGTAATCATAATGCACGAAGAATTTGTACATGCGCTTGTTATGGCCTCAACTGGCGCGTGTATACGTATATAGATCACAGAAGAATATGATTAGTTTATAATTGTTTGGTTCTCTTTTGAACGCGTTTCATATATTATAACAGAAAATATTAGATATTTGAAAATGGGGTTAATTATCAATTAGATCACTTATTACGCTAGAAAATATCAAGTGGGTCACTGGGAAATTTTTGGTCTCATTTGAATCACTAAAGTCATCAAAAATATCAAATAAATACCTCTAATATCTTTTCAAGGAGTAACATTTATTTTTCATTGAGTTTCACACATTTTTCTTAGCTGTTAGTATAATCAAATGAAAGGTTATGAATTCTATTATTTATGATAATATATTCATATTTTAAGAAATTTATTTACTATTTATTTTTAATTTTACAATTATTTTGTTTAATTTATATCAAATAAATACTAAATGAATTTTTTAAAATCTAAATATATTATCGTAAATGCTAGAATTCATAACCTTTCATTTGATTATACTAACAGCTAAGAAAAATGTGTGAAACTCAATGAAATATAAAGGTGGTGTTTGGCTACGGCTTTTAAGCCGACTTCTAGCTTATAAGCCAACTTCTACTTCTTGCGGAGTGTTTGTGTAAAGAAGTTAGAAGCACTTCTGGCGACTTATAAGCTGAAATTTTGGAAGTTAGAATTGCTAGCTTTTTTTCTTGACTTATTTTTTTTTTCGAAATTTAATTTCACAACAATGTGTAGGATCATTCTAAAAGATAGTTTATGATATTTTATTATTATTTTAGCAATTTTTATACCTAATAAGTCGTGAATTTTAATGAATTTATCCAAACACTTAAATAGCTTATAAGTCCAAACCAACTTATCACTTATAATGCACTTCTTTACTTTAAGCAATAAGTCGCTTCTTTTAAGCCCAGCCAAACGGCCCCAAAGTTTACTACTCGAAAAGATATTAGAGGTATCAATTTGATATTTTTTATGACTTTAGTGATTCGAATGAGACCAAAAATTTCTTAGTGACTCACTTGATATTTTTTAACGTAATAAGTGATCTAGTTGATAATTAACCCTTTTAAAAAATGTTTATATTTTTTTTCTCAAATTAATTGATAATATATAATTAGTTCAGTTCACACTAATAACAATGAAATATCTATATACATATGAGTCATCCAATTAAAATTAGTTATATATTATTCGAGAAGGAAATTTGAGATCAGAGTTTGGGAACGCATCAATACTTATCAGAGCATAATAGAGCAATATGAAAGATGATCATATTTTTACATTTCTGCCCCTATCCGAATCAGAGGTAGATCATGTATTCGATAAGGGATCATTAGTTGTGCAAATAAATAAATTTTATGTTAAACAATTTCTTATTGCTGATTCTTGATAACTATTTGCTAATCAATCAATAAACAGAACAGTTGATATATAGTGATTAATTGCGGAAGTGGAAGAGAATAATCGAAGCCTTAATTTCAAGTCTCTATACCACTCGAAGTTGCTTGAAGTTGACCTTATTACGTACTAATAGTATTATGAAAATTATTAGGAAGAGAGAGAGATTCTGAAATTGACACATACAGATATTGTTATAAACACTAGGTACATATTAGAGAGATTTGATCATTCGAGCGTGCTTTAATATTTTAAACATCTGATTCTCATAGTCCATGTCCAAGTGGTTTCTTCCACTTTGTAGTGTTGCTCTACAGCCATATGATAATTACAATTCTGAAGAATATGAACCTATTTCTAAATATTAATTAGGATGTTTTTTGCTTCATATCGTACATTAAAGGAACTGTCCAGAATATATGTCTTCTTTATTTGTGTTGACTGTTGACCATAGCTTTCAAGGAACTAGGAATGAGTAAGATTACAAATTAAAATGAATTAATCATAATTTTTTTATAATTCTTTTTTTTTTTTTTTGAAATTGACCGATATCAAGGAATAAGAAATGGGTGAAATTATGATTTAAAACCAATTTATTATAATTTTTCTCTTAAGATATATGTTTATATGTATTTTCTCAAGTGATAAGATCTATTTGCTAACTTTTTTATAATGACAAAAACAAAAGGTTACAAATTATTCCGAAAGTTTGCGCAGACCTCTGAGAAAATTTAGGTGCCGAGTGCAAAAGGAGCAGAGCCGTGTAAACGAACAGAACTTGGAAAATTCATATTCGAGCAAAATTTTAATGAATCGACGAAATACATAATATTCAATATCTTATGAGACAAATTTCTTGTTCAAGTTGAAGTTCGCTAACAATCGAACTGAACATAAAATATTCATTAACATATCGAACATAAAAAGATGTTAACAATATTATTTTTATAGATTTTAAGATAGTTTTTAATTTTATTTAGTGAAAAAATTAGTCATAATAATACACATGTAATATTATAAATACACTTGTTTATTATCGAACAAGTTTGAGTTTAATGAACAAAATTGACTCGAATATCTCAAGAGTTCGATTCAGTTCGTCAATCAAAAAGTGTTGTTCGCATTTGAGTTCGATGAAATATTAAACTGAATTTATCAAACACAAACATCCGAACGAATTTAACGAAAAGTTAGTTTCGTTTACTGTTCCAAAAAAAGAGAGAGCACATCTTGAAATGTTTAATACTATAGTTTAATTTATTTAATTGATTTTTCAACTAAGGACAAAATATAGAGGCATGATTAAATTAGTAGTATCAGCTTCTTCGCGTGATCACGCAAGTCAAAGATTGAATTATTAGTTTCTGTCTGTGAAAATTAAATTGCAGTCTTGAGTTGTTAAAATTGACTAGTAAAATCTTATAATAATAAAACAAAAGACAACAACACAATACCAGGTTTAGAAAGAGACAATGAAAACGTTCATATATGATTGCGATCTTCCTGCCTGATTAATTTTTGATATAAAACTTACAGAAAAGGAGATTTTTATCTATATATAGTAACAAAATAGATATGAAATTGACCTGCATTTAGATTGTAATCTGGTTAATATGACCTGTTAATGATATCATAAGATTTTCAAACCACGAATCCATCCGATTTCATTAAAATCTAGATCTTTATTATTTATTTAAAATTTAAAAATCATCATATCTTACACATATATTATATTAATTATTATGATAATTAGATTATTAAATAAAATTATAAAATAGACAGGCATAAGTTTAAATCCTACAAGGCACCAGAATTTCAATTATAATACTCTCTCGTTTTCTTTTTCTCTTTTGTCGAATATATTATCTCCATTCTATTTAAATGTTCTGTTTCACATTTTATGCCACGTATATAAATTCAATTGAATTTTATAACTCCATAACTTGTATTCTTTTAAATAGTTCAAAATATACTCAGCTCTCCCCACCCACACACACACAACCCCCCCCCACCCCCATCTATATATCTATATATCATTTTTTATATGAATTCTTTTTCATAACTGCCTAACCTCTTGAAATTTTTTATAAAAATAAATTTTAATATTTATAAAAATACCATTTTTTATAAATTATTTACAAAAATACGATTTGCAACTTCTACAACAACATTTGACAACAGTTGCAACGACTTGCAACCTCTGCAACTTCGTTTGCAACAATCGCAAATGAGAAATTTCATTTGCAACTTATGCAACTTCGTTTGCCACACCACTTGCAACAGTTGCAAATGAGAAATTTCATTTGCAACTCAAGCAACTTCATTTGTAACAGTTGCAAACTGAGGTTGCAGAAGTTGCAAGTCGTATTTTTGTAAATAATTTGGAAAAAAAATCGTATTTTAAAAAAAAAATTTAACTTGACAATATTTTTGTAAATAATTTCTAAAAAGTTGGTATATTTATAAATATTCCTTTTTTATATTTACTTACTTGTTTAAATTTTTTTTACCCATAATGATCTATTATAATTTTATTACAACATTAACATGTATTTTTATCAATAATTGTTTATTAATAGTTACTATATAGGAATATTTATAAAGATATCAACTTTTTACAGATTATTCACAAAAATACAGTTAAGTTGATTTTTCTTTTTAATGCGATTTTTTGCACGACTTGCAATTTTTGTAACCTCATTTGTAACATCAGTATTATAAAGAAGGTTGCATAAGTTGTAAATGAAAATTTTCGTTTGTAAAATGGTGTTGCAACGAGGTTGCATAAGTTGCAAGTATTTGTTGCATAAATTGTAAATGAAATTTTTTATTTACAATCATTTACAACCATTGCAAAATGGTATTGCAAACAAGATTGCAGAAGTTGCAAATTATATTTTCGTAAACAATTTATAAAAAAAATATTTCTAAAAATATTGAAAGGTGGAAAAACTATCTTTATAAAAAATTTCAAAAACTTAGGCAGTTACAAAAAAAGCCCAATAAATATATTTACACTCAAACACATGTATTTTCTGTACAATTACTATTTCTAGTAATTAGTAAAACTTGATCGATTGATTTATTAGTTTTAGAAAAGATGGGGTTTCGTACGGCACAACTCGAATAATGATCTAAAAAGTTTAAATTTGTTCTGATTTTTAATGTGTTCATATTTTCAGTAATAAATTTTTTTATATTTTTATCATTTTGGACAATAAATCATTACTTTTATGTTTTATGTAAATATTAAATCAGTTTAAAATATATTTTATATGTGTTACTTAACTTTTTGTATGAAATGAAAATTATATTGAAATAATTGTGAAATAGAATCATACTAAAAACCTTCAAATTTGTTTAACAATACGCTACACATAGAGCGAAGATTACGCTCAACAAATTTTATTCAAATTTTATTCGAATTATAATCTATGATCTTATTTATTATTATTAAAATAATTAAATATTAATAAATTTAGTGAGAAGATTAAAATATTAATACGTAGATTTTGACCAAAATGAAGATAAAACAATGTATAGGAGTAGTGCTATGGGCAAATTTTGTACAGAAAATTTGTACATGATGATGATGTGGTGGCTTTTAATTTGGATTGTTGATGTATATACAGAGAAGTCATTCCAATTAAAACTCACCACATGTCATTATGTACAAAATTTTGTACACAATTATATACACCAAGCATTTTCCTTTTGTATAGTGTGTTTTTTATGAGTTTAGTGCATTCTTATTGCTATCTAATCATAAATTTGGATGACACTGCATTCACACCAATTCAACCAATAAAAATCCACCAAACTATCAAATTTTGTGTTTATTATGTGATGCTAATAGCATCTTCAACGGGAAACGCCAAGAGGGGTGTCGATGACATGTGGCATGACATGGACCGGAACTTTTTCGTTAGCACTCCATTGAAGATGTTGGGTGCTATTGGAGTGCCAAGTTAGTTGGCATTGGATGCTAAAAGTTGGGTGTCAACTTTATTTATGGTCCCAATAAAATATAAAATATTCATTTGTGGTCCCAATAATACATAAAATATTTCTTTATTAATAAAGTTGATATTTTGGAATGTCAACCATTAGAATGTATTTTGAAAGAAGGGTGCTAAAAATGATTTAAAAAAATGTGAATATAAAAAATAATATTTTAGATTATGTGTCAAAATTAGCACCCCTTAGAAGGTGCCAACTAGAGCTGGCAATTCGGTACACGACACGAAAACACGACACGAACACGACACGAAAAGTTTGGGTTTGGTTTTCAATATTCGGTACACGAACACGAAAGTACACGAACACAAAAAATACACGTTACTATTAGTGTCGGGTTCGGTTTTTAATATAAGTACACGAACGACACGAAAGTACACGAAATAAATAAATAAATATAAATTAAAAAATATATTATACTTATTTATATATATTGTTTAATCAATTTCAATTCTGTTATTTCATTTCTGTTATCTTATGCATTTATTTTATGTCTAATCTATTATTTGTCACAGAAAAATTGTAAAAATAATAGATTTATTGTGAAATTCGTGTACTTTCGTGTACAAATGTGTATTTCGTGTACATTTCATCCGGACTGTTCGTGGTACACGGAAGGTACACGAAATTTTTCGTGTACTTACGTGTACAGTTCGTGTTGACACGATATAATTCGGTTCGTGTATGTGTTCCAGAACTGGTACACGAAATCGAAACAGTTCGGGTTCGGCTTTGGGTTCAAGTACACGAAAACACGAAAGTACAGTGTTTGTCAGGTCTAGTGCCAACCGTGATAGATGCTCTAGGCAGCTTTAAAATGACCCGTAAAACAATTAGAAACATTGTCAGGTAAACTGGTAAAGTGACCCACACTGTTTACACACGCCCTAAAGTGGTGCGCAAGACCATTTGGATCACAACACCTTGGGTAAAGACTTCTTATCCACAAGAATGTCGGAATGAAATTGGGCACAAAATGCTACGTGTAATAGGATTGCAGAATAACGTAGTTGTCGAAGAATAAATCCCACCGTGTTTGAAAGTCTTGACAAGTAGCAAGCTAACATTAACATGGACCATGGTCACACTTGGACACTGCAGTCTACAACACCATCGATTTATATATCTCCCTAGTTGTGCAACTTTTTATATATTTTGACTTACGAAGTCAGCATGAAAATATGAAATTCTTTTGACTCCACTTTTGACTCGAAATATGCACTCTTGACAATCAACATTCTATCCGAAAATGTATAACTTCCTCAATCGGTCCACACGTACATTATTAACAAAAAACAAGGATATATCAACTTGTAAACGCAAAAATACGAAATGAAAATGGATTTTAAAAAACGCATAAATTTATAAAATACTGTGCACATGCATGATCTAAATATTTTCGAGAACCGGACACATTTGTCGCTGATTCTCGTATGATAAGATAACGTCTAAAGTGCGATTTACATCTTCTTCATAGCATGCATAATATAATGTCAACCAAAAATACGCAAATCAGCCACACACACACAAAAAAAAACTTCGATTTTAGTTTTCACAGAAAAGTTAAATCTCACCACCTCCCATATCTGGAAATGCAGGTTATGTTGGTTCTGCACAAGAAATCTGATCAGTTGAGATGGAGTTCCATTGAGTTGCACAAGCCATGACTACTGGAGAGAAACTGGCTAATGATTTCCATGCTTGGCCTTAAAACCAGCTCCTCCCATGCCTCGCCACACTTCTTGCCATGCTTCTGGTACACTTTGGTCGCGTCAAGCCTGTGGATGTTCCAGCCTTTCTCATATTTCAGCGCCAAGATCTTCTCCACCTGGCGACGAGCCAGTCTACACGTGTTGATCTTCACCTCATCCAATGCTTCTTTCAGCAGCCTGACTCGGGTTTCTTCATCAACGGATGCCTCAAGCCGAAAGTACTCAACAAACTCGGGTCCGCCAATGGACCTCAGCACCCCCTTGGAGTAATCAGCGTTTGGCTTGAAGAATTGCCTAGCCTCCTCAATCATTCCTCTGTCAACCATCTGATCAACGCGCTTCGCCAAGGACTCATAGAGCACGGACATTGAGACGTCCACCCAAAGATAACAGCACTCGTACTTGGACCGAAAGCCATAAGCCTCATTGTCAATGAGAGCCTTGATGTAATTATTCGAGCCTCCAGCAATGATGGGGAGGCGTTTTCGAGCCACAATGTCATCCATTTTTCCAGAAACAGTGTTACAAAAATCAGTGCATGTGAAATCTGCATGGGAAGGGACTATTCCAATGAGGTGGTGAGGCACGCCAGAAGCCTCTTCCTCGGAAATCTTGTTTGTGACAATGTCTAGCCCTTCATACACTTGCATTTTGTCGGAATTGATGATCTCCCCGTTGAATCGCATCGCGAGGTCGACAGAGAGTCTGGACTTGCCGGTCCCTGTGGCTCCCATGACCACGACAACCTTGTCTTTCGAAGTTGTCCAAGAATTGCGCAGTGGGAGATCCAAGATGGTGGCTCGGATGTGGAGTGAAGGATGAGCTTGTTTTCCCATAAGCATAGATTGCATTGCCATTTTTCTGGACATAATAAACTAGTTAGTTAATACTCAGTAATGATAAAAATGAAGCTCATTCACTACCGGAAACTGCACTATTTACGACTGATAATTTACGACGGACGGGGAGCCTAAATTACTTACCACATTCGAATCAGGTCTTATTAGCACAGAAATGAGGCTTATATCTAAAAATATATTCATGAAGAATTAACGGATCCTAGTTAAAATCGGTTTATAAACCCTAATCCTTATACACCCTATGCATGTAGACTTTTAAGAACTCTCACATAAGTCTTGCTCCTCTTATAAGCTAGTGTATATATGTGCCATGCTAAGAAGTGATTAAGTAATGAGCAGGATTAAGGATAAATCTACATATATATACAATGCATTAAGAATTTAACATACATCATTATAATGATAATACTTTGCATATATGTAGAGAGACATAGCCGTTAATACTAATTATTTGTAATATTTGTTGTAAAATATTTACAGGATGCAGAACAGGAAGACAGTCGACCAGGTAAATTTGTGTCGGGGAAGCAGTACTCCAAAAAAGAAAAAAAATCTGGGATATGCGCTAGTATTATTTTTGGAAAATCTAAATAGGAAAGTTTTAAAATTTTGATATATTAACATTTTTGTGACCGAATCTTATTCATTTTTCAGAATCATTTGGTTATTGAAATTATAAATACTTCAAGATTCATTTTAACAAAACTGAACAGAGATTTTATTGTTTATATAAACCAAAAAGTTCAAAAAATATCTCTATAGTACATCCGTACTCTCTGAAATATAGTAACAACCACTGTGCTAAAATTTGGGTGAAATAAGGATAAAATAAGATAATTTTGATAATTAGTCATATCCAAATAATTATAATCGAGAAATATAAAAGCAAGATGGATTTGCTACCGCAAGGGAGAGGGAATCTTGTCTATGTCTACCATTTCATTCGACATATGTATCACATGTAAATGGAATTCATAGTAAAAATTTGAAAAACTAAATCTCACACGTCAATGATGTTTGTCAAAGTTTCATGGGAAGTCATTTTTCAGAAGGACAAAGAAACACAATTCGGTAAATTAATTAACTAAAATAAAATAAATTAAAGAATTATATATGAAACAATGGTAAAAAGAAGAGGCCCCTAAACATGGGAATAGAACACAAGAAGAACACCTTTGTCGTATAAACGTGAAATGATGGTTTATAGAGTTTGAAATTATTAGTTAACAACTTTTGTGAAATAAATCTGCAAATGACTCGAAACGACTCGAAACAAGAAGAATACGACTCCCAAGAATGACAAAAAAAACTTAAAAATCAACACAAAAATAAAAACATAAAGAAAGAACAATGAAGAAAAATAATCGATTAATTGTATGCAGAGCTACAACACAAAAAAGTTACCTGCAAACTTGGGTGATTGTTCCTTTCACAACTTGTTTACATATACTCGTAGACGCTCTAAACTTGTCACTCCTTATATACCCCGACTATTGTAGTGTATCTTAATGATATTTTGTAAGAAAAAGATCTTATTTATATCAAATGATATTATTTTAGATTTTATCCATAATCTTTGATTACCATAACGGTTTATAGTCTTATTTGTTATTTTCTTTTTTACTTTAATGTCTTTTTCATTATGTAACATATTCGGTGATCACAAATGAGTCTTAATTTCCTAGGCAACCATTTCCTGACTTAATTACCAAAACTTTAATTTATGATTGAGTAATTTTGTTACACATGCATGTTATGAATTGGACGTAATGGTGGCAATATCAGACACGACCCGAAATCCGACACGAACCCGACCCAACTCGAAACCCGATTTACTGAGACAGAAATCCGAAAGTGACCCGATTGACCCGAAATGATCCGAAATTAGAATTTCATTTCTAATAACTTCAATTTTCAGTTTTATTCAATTTTAAGTGATTTTAGCTTGACCCAAAATCGACCCGATTGCTGACACGAACACGACCCATTACTCGAAATTGCTACCCCTAAAATATTTGGACGGTTGAAATGGTTTGTTTTGTAAGAAAAATTTGAGTACATAATATGATATTAATCTTTCAAAGGGGAAAATTAAGATGGCAGTGTATTTTAAATATATTTAAAAATGTATCATGAACTTAATTATATAGCTTAATGCTTATCATTATATCATAAGTATATCATTTAAAATAATTTTTTATCTTTGATAAAATATATTTTTTAATAATCATCAAAGGGAAAAATTATCTATTAAACTTTTTAACGTTCAATTTTTATTTAAATGTACAGGTTTTAATAACATTAAATATCGTGCGGTTTTGTAATATTCAATTGATAAATTTTTTTTAATATTTAATAGCTTGTGATTTGTACCATTCGACTGATATCTTTTGTTTGTAACATTCAATATCTTGTTTTTTTATACGGATGATACCATTTTGAGAATCTTTGATATACAATATTAATAATACTCTATCAATATAAGATTTTATAACATCAAGATATTAATTCTAAAAATCTTCCCAAATCTTAATAATATCTGTTAATATAAAATTCTATAGCATTATAATAATGAACAAAATTCCATGTAGTCCACATATTTACTGTATTACCGTAGACCACGTATGTTCTGCAATTATAGAATGACATAAGAACATTGCAAAATGTGTTATTTTGCAAATCATGTTCTATAAAAATCATTATTTTGTTAAAAATTTTGACAATCCTAAACATTCTACAAGTTAAATAGTGAAAAGCACATTAATCTGCAAAACACGTTAAGTTTGCAGAACATATTTACATATTACAGAACATATGTGTTCTACTTGTCGAATATAAATGATTTTCAATATTTTTCATGAAATAGTGATATTTATAGAATGTATTTCACAAAATAACAAGTTTCATACATTTTGCAATGTTTTTATGTCATTTTATAGTTGCAGAACATACGTGGTCAACGGTACTACAGCAAATATGTGGACTACATGGAACTTAACTCTATAATATTAATTCCAAAAATCTTCTCAAATCTTAACAATATTGATATGAGATTTTACAATATTGAGATATTAAGTGTGAAAATATTCTCAAATATTAATAACATTTTATTAATATCAAGATTTTATGACATTAATGCTAACTTCGAAAAAAAAAATCTCAAACAAGAGGTGAAAGCTACCACTAAATATACCGAATATATTCAACATGATTTTAACCAACACAAGAAATATTTGATACACGAAAAATATGAAAATGACATATAATTTATTATTTCAACATGCACAACACAAAAAGAGTTTGATGGCCCTAAAGTCTTTTAACATATATTTCAATATAGGATTAAAATATTTTTATTAATAAAAAAGGATTGAATTTTATTATTACACAAATATAATCAAACTTTCTTCATTTTCACTGAATATCACGCAATAAATTGACAAATTTCAAAGTGATCAAGTTTACCTATTATATATTGGAGTCCACCAGACATACATCACGTTTTAACTACTAAGCAAAAATGTATACCATGATTTTTCAGTTTGACAATAACTGTCTGCATTACGCGTTTGTCAATAATTGAATGCATTGCACAGTGGATGCAAAGAAGTAGGTCATTATCTAATATATAAAATACATATAGTGCATATCACGATTCTTCTTTTTGTCAACAAATGCATGCATTCTTCTATCTGTCACTAACTGTATGCATTACGCGTCTCTCAACAATTGCATGCATTGTAAGTTGAATCTTCGTTATATAATATATATATAATTTTAAATAACTTTCATAAATTTTAGATTCATCTTTTTCTTACAAAAATACACTATCATGAATTAAAAAACTAAATTCAGTGTCAAATATGTATTTATACTTCCATACATGACAAAAAAGTAAGTTCTTTGAAATTAAATTTTAAATTTAAATGTATGATGTATATAAATTCACACACACACATATATACTCTTATTCGACTCCTCCATTATTCTACAAATTAGAAATTCAACTGAAAAATCTTTTTTTTTAGGAAATGATCAAGGAACACATCTACAAAACCTTCGTACAGGAATCCACAGAAACACTCCAATAATAAGGATACACAACGAGGATCATATTCATACGATTTTGCACTACCTCTCGACAAATATAATCCGTTTTGTTATTCTAAGCAGTTATTCTATTTTGAGTAATGAAGAACTTATTATTCTTAACTCTTGGGCTCGGAAATTCATATATAACTTAAGTGACACAATAAAAGTTTTTTGGATTCTTCTATTAACAAATTTTTTTGTCGGATTCCATTCGACTCGTGGTTGGGAACTAATCTCCCCCTCCACCTCCACTTCCAGCATCACCTCAGCCATCGCCACAATTTCAACCTCAGCCATCGCCACCTGTACACATCTCAAGTCTAAACCTCCACCTTTTTTATACCTTCACCATCTTAATCTCAACTCTGTCATACCTCCACCTCCGCCATCCCAACCCCCACATTCGCCTCATCTTTGCCGCCCCTCCTCTGTGATGCTCTGCCCCCTCCATGTTAGGTATTAGCTCATCACAATGGTAGTATGTGTTTGGGTGATCCAAAACATATATGGATAATAATTGTATGTTTAGACAATTATTATAAAGTTATGTCTTGATCATAAAGCTAGGATAAGATTGTTGGGTATTAACAAAGTTGGAATTGGATTCCGATTTGAGTTAGAAATCAGAATTGGATTATGATTATGATTAGGTGTTTTAGAGTCAAACTCTGATTTTTATAAGTTTGAGATGGCTATATATACATAGTCATATTGTGTTTAATAAGTGTGCTCAAAATATAAATTTAGGTAACGCTTGCGAGCGGACGCTTGAGTGCTATTAGGCTTGAGTATTCAAGTTCGGTTGATTGTATTATTAATAACGGTTTTTATTAATATGAAATGGCTAACATGTAAGTCATAATTAATGTCATTGACTGTCTTTAAATTTGCATGATTATCAGCGTATGTGTATAAACTATTCAAACTTTATCAAAATATTAATTATACATTTATTTTTGATTTATCTTTCAAATTTTATATTTAAAATAAAACAATATTATATTCAAAAAAATGTGAGTATATAGAATAATATCTTTGTCATATTTTATATTACAATTTTTAATTGATTTCATCCTACAAATAATATTGAGGCCCCCCTGCATATACATTATTTTCTAATTAAAATCAGCCATTTTAATATTTAACAATAAATTTATGATTTTTTATTATTTTAACATTATTGAAAAATATAAATGATTAGAATTATAATACAATACATGAAAAAACAAAATATCAAATTTATTTTTATAAGTATGAATATTTGAAATTACAGGTTGATAATTAATGTGTGTCTTGATGTAAAGCATGAATCACAAAAAACTAGAAACTATAAATGCTCTAAACCTCTGCCCTTCAGGGCACAAGTTAGCCAAACCCTTGTTAATAATACAAGTTGAGATGTGGATTTTTTGTTGCGTCCTTATTAATAATACAAGTATACAAGTTGAGACGTGGGTTTTTTGTTGCGTCATATGTATTTTTAGCCCTAACACTCCATGCCCCGTTCTTCCATGTCCACCACCTTCATTATCTCCACCATCACATATCTAGATATTTTCACTATTCTTCTATAGATCTTCAACAATTTTTACAACACAAATCATTAGTTGCGAAGTGAATATTACTAAATTATATAGAATTTTAATTTAATTATATTGATTTTTTGTTTTTATTCGAGGATTGCTTTGTATTTGATCACAAACATACACACACACACAAAAACATTTTCAGTAAAAAATGAAGTATTATAAAAGTTTTGTTTGTTCTTTGATTTAAGACGTTCTCTGTGGAATACAACCCTATACACATACGCGCAATATCCTTATATGTTTTTATTAATCGTTCGCGAGTATAGACATAGATTTAACATCATAAATACGAAACTCAAAAGTACACACAATACCAATTGTCAAGTCCGTCTGCATAAAAAAAATTGCAAACCTGATACAGCACACCTGCAGGCTGCAGCCGCTATACTTCAAACAAATACTCGTATTCTAATATTGCTTGCAAAATAAACGAATTTTACACTTATGTTCCTTCATTTTCATTTCTAGTCTACCAACTTCTAACTTCTTGGAGCAAAGTCCTGTCGGTGTGTATTCAACGATCAGTCTGCTTCATTGCATTTCAATATACAAACCTGATAAGGTGTTGAACTATACCTTCCCTCACGTCGATTGCAACAAACTAAGCAGTTTCCACAAATAAGTGATACAGATACCTTTGGTCTATTAAATTTTCCCCACATGTAAAATGAAGTCAAGTCAGGCCAGGTGTGTTAGCTTTGTAGGAGCAAATGAAATTTAAATGTTCACTCCCAACTGTAAACTGCTTCTCAGTCTCACCTGCAATTTTTAGGGAAACAACTTTCTTTTTCTAGGTATACATTGTGGACTTTGGCAAGGAAGTCAAAGGCAACTTTTGTATATTTGATCAAAGTAATTTATATTATGGTGTTATGGTATTAGGTGACTGATTCTAAGTATGAAGCGCCATGGTGGGTACCATGATGCTACTCATTTGCGTTGGGCTGTTCTGACAAATGCTCGACAATCCTTGCTTATCCTTTCAGCATACATTGGAAGGCGAACAATCTCACTTATCTCATTCAACACAACTTCCTCCGTGATATTATCATTAATGCTCCTCATGACCTGTCAATTGTTTGAAACATGATGTAAATGATGTGTTAATTTATTTAACGAAATTGAGGTAGAGGGTTTGCCCTAATGGTAACTAACCCTCCCATTAGAAAATTATTAAATGCACAAGATATACCTTCTTGAAGGTATTGAATTCATTTGGAGTAGATTTGTCCACCCTTATTCGCATAAAGATCCAAACTCTATCCTCCGGGTTCCACGAACACTCAATAATCTTACCCGAAAATGAGTATATTTCAGACTCATCTGCGAACAGTCATAACGTCAGAAGATTAAAAATTCAAACAAGCTGGCACATAACATGTTTTGGCCAATCTCTCCATCCATTTTAAATTGAAAACACTATCAAGTTATTAACTACTCATAGAATAGGATAAAATGGCTCTCAAGATGCTCCTAAACATGATTAACAGCAATCACAACAGGAAACTTGCAGTTCACCTTTAAAAACAACTCTATGTCCATTCATTAGCTTTTTCTTCCCCCGTTCATTTAGAAAAAGTAAACGACGGCTATTCTCTACCTGTCAAAATAACTTGCATTCAGATGTTGATATAATAAGTGAACACGAAAATCTGAATAAATTACAATAGAGAACAACCTCAAAAAGGAAGTCAACTGAGTTCATCTCTGGAAATTTCCATTTTAAAAGGCCTTCATGCGTCCGGGGTACATAAGGATCATCCCACCCCTGTCATTTAGAGACCATTAGGCGACACTTCATTTTGACTGTATATTAAAACCTAAAGATATGTAATATAGCTAATCATGCATAACAAGTCCACTTGTGTCCAGGAACTTTCACCTTGAATTTTTATGTAGAAGTATGCAGCTTACGAACTCTTTTGCTAGCGACACTTCATTTTGACTGTATATTAAAACCTAAAGATATGTAATATAGCTAATCATGCATAACAAGTCCACTTGTGTCCAGGAACTTTCACCTTGAATTTTTATGTAGAAGTATGCAGCTTACGAACTCTTTTGCTATGTAAGAAGTTTTCGTTTATATCAATCATTTAAGAAACTTCTTCATTAGTATAAAACTAAATCCACCTGGTTAAAATCTAGCTTCAACTTAAACATTAAATACATTTAACTATCTACTAACACAACACAACGGGCAAGTCTGAAACCATCCAACCCATTGACATGTTCAAAACGCATACTCATTAATTACTAGCTAGAAGCCTCATGCTGAGTCACAAAGGCCTTGCATGAGGCACCATCCTTCAGCCAACAAATGGTATCTACCCTAAAAAAGACTATGAAAACCACATGCTTGGGTAAAAGCTGAACTCAGCTAGAAGACTAAAAACAAACTAGGACGAACTTAATTGTTTGTCTTCGAAGTAAATGCCAAGAAAAAAATCCAAGCAAGTCTGGTTGTAACATTTGCTTTACTACAACAATCTTCTGATATCATGACTGGGGTATTGAGATGAGCTTTAATATTTTTACAGCATTTCCCCATCTTGTCGAAGATTTTTCACTAATTTTTCAAGATTGAAACAGATACAGAGCCTGGACTCTGGGAGCTAGATTTGCAAATAATCAGAGAGACAGACAAAAACATTATCATACTTCCTTTAACACAACAGTCAAGTGGCCACATACTTCCGCATAAAGAAAGAAAAAAGTCCCTATTCCTAATGTAAATATGCTTTAAATAAAAAAAACTACAAAAGAATCTCAAGATTTTGTACAATATATATATATATATATATATATATATATATATATATAATGTAAAAAAAGAGTCAGATGATTAATGGTGAAACGTCCAATTTTATCACATATGCACATGACAGAAAATCGGCTTCATTCAACATAGCATTGCAAACTGCACACTTGAAAAGGTCTTGCCATTTAGATTCAGTATCCCTAGTACCTGAAAGATTAAACCATCAGCTTCATGTGAAAGCTTTGGAATGAACTCGCGCAGAAGCTTAGTGACAGCAGAGAGTAGATAAAAATCCTTCCTTCTCACCTAGAATATGTATATGAGTACATATTAATTATCTATGCAATACTAAGCATGATATCACCACTCAGTGCATGGAATTGAATCTGAGCACAAAATCATAGCTCAGAGGTAACCAAAGCACATACTCTAAAGGGTTCCAGGTCATATCTATAATAAGGATTCCGACTCTTGTACAACATGTTTCGCTCATGGTTTCGGGGTTTTATCACTTCATTCTCAAGTATCATCCACCTCTCATGGAAAGGTCGCTGCAAAATATCATTGATAATTATATAAGTGTCCTCAAAACATCAGCATCAATGGAATTAAAAAAAAAACATGCACGCACATAGATAAAGAGAAGCACAAACACTCAGATAATTTGCGCAGGGGATTTTTAATGTATTACAAATTTAAAATATCTAAAATATTCCCACATAAAGCAAAAACATTGACAAGAAAACTAATGGTATATTCAGGAGTTCGCAAACAACTGGACATAAAAGACTAAGCACAAGAACACTGGGGGACCCGGGGGGAAGGGGGGGGGGGGGGGGGGGGGTCATCAAATTAACATTGTCAAAGTATGAAAGCAAATCTTAGAGCTTTCATACACAAACTTAAGTAAACCAATTATATCTAACCTCTACAAGAGATACATTATTGATTGCCATTAGATCATAAATGAGATATCTTCTTTCCTGTTTCCTTGTACTTGGCTCAGTGTCAATAACCATCTCTCCGTCTAGCAAAGTATAATGATGAGTAGTCCCATCAATACCCTATGACAAGCAAACATTTGTCAGGAAAAAAAAAAAAGAAATTATCTTGCAAAATGAATCGTGTGGCCAATGCTCTGTAAAACAGGTTCTTCATCAAGATGGGAAACAATACCTCATTTACATTTTTGCATGGAAACCGTAACTGGACCTTCCGAAAGAAAAAATTTCTATCGATTAAGTAACAGCCATCCCAAGTTATTAGCATTAGATATCGCGTTCCATCAGCTTTCCATGTGGCGTAGTAATACCGTTGTCTTAAAAGCTGCAGGTTATCCCTGCAGTAAAAAACATACATATTTGGTTTCAAATATTTTTCAAAACTTAACTGAACTATACAGAACCACTCCAAATTACAAATAGCAACTTGAGGGTAAGAAACTTAACCAGCAATAATGCACGGATATTTAGAGTTTCATATTCTCTTACACAGAATATAGAGTTTTGGGTACTTGACTTGACATCACTTGAGTCTCAACTCTCAACCTATTCCCCCTTGGCTTCTCTTTTACATTTACTGTATGTCCTCCACACTTGAACCATGCTTCAACCATTACCAAAACAGGTCTATTCTTCTTCTCTTCTCTTTTTAAAAAGATCTATAGTCTAAAACTGTTAATCTAACCACTTCAGTGACAACTATATCTAGCTCACTTCTGATTGGTGTTTTGGGTTACCAATCTTCTGCTAGGTGCTCTCAGGTAGTGTGACAATAGCTAACTGCTATATCTCTTGTACAGTGACAGATTTCTCAATGATTTGCTATATGGGTTGCTGCTATGTTACTTTGACTCTTCGCTTTTGGCTGTGATACGCCAATGACCATATTAGACACTCCTGACACGGCATTTATTTCGTGTCAGGTCCTGACTGAAATGTGGACACTTTGACTGACTAGTACCATATATGAGATAAACATGGATGCAAGAAGAATGCTGGAGAAATGGGTATTAAGAGGAAGAGAAGAAGATACTTAATTTGCAAAGTCTTTTTCAAAATCATATTCGATTTTTAATTATATACTATACTTGCTTATTAATCACTTATTCCCATGTCCGCAAAAGGAAAGAGTCCTCATGTACCCAATTATCAGAAACTAAGTTACCCGGACTCAGGTACGGCTGTCCGACACTGGTGCGGATCCAAGTGTCGGATCCTTATTTTTATGAAATAATTCTTGGATGTGAGTCCAAAATCGGACAGAGGCACGGGGACTCAGGATATAAGCTTAACATAAGGAAAAATTTATATGCTCTTAATCCATTTTACATCTAAAACAGTATGTGTGTTTAGTGTCTTCAACCAATTAAATTAACCTTATACACGTTATATGTGTCATATCCGTGTCATGGAGTCAAAGGATAACATAGAAAAAGTCATAAATGAACCTTGCCTTTTATATCAATCTAAACTTTGGTTGTTACATAATGAAGTGTCCGGTTTCAATATGAAAAATCGGACTCGGATCCTGTACCCACACCCATGTCATCTCCAGCCAACACGAGTAAAAGGCCAAAATCGAGTAGTCTGGGTAACAGAGATCAGAATGTACAGTTGATGTGATCCTTTTCGATCTGGACAATATCTTCTATTTTATCTTCCTTTTGATTGTCTCCCTCCCCCTCCCCCTCCCTCTCTCCCCCTCTAGCTCCGGCTCCCCCTCCCTCCCTCCCTCTATCTCACACCGAAGGCTGAACACATCTATTCTAGATACGGCTCTCGACCTCCATTGCTGTTCTGTATTTTTACTTACTTGGGATTCTACCTCTAAATATGCAGTTCACAACATAATAGAAGGAATCATAGAAGATTACAGAATGGTATTTGAGTACTTTCAAACTGGAGTCTCAATAATCTAGGTTTCTGAAGCTGATTTATGGCTCAAAAATATGTTAGTTTGGATTAAAGGAGAAATAGCACAGATGTTGGGTGTGCATTTAATATCTTAACTTCTTTGTCTGGGACTAAACCTACATATAGGTAGTTTTTTACTTCAGTGCTTCTCCTGCATCTACAGAATGTATTTGGATGGATGTGTATCACCTTTATTTGGATGGATGTGTATAACCTATTAAATTTCACTCCACCTACATACAACTCTTTATGCAACAAGTAACTAATGTAAACTAACTTAACGATGCCATATGCAGCAAACACTTTTCCAGAAAACATAATAGCCTAAAAAGATTTCCTACACTCAAATTTGTGATAGAACGGATATATAAAAAAATGAGGGAAGTTCAGCAGAAGCACATATACTACGTAATACAATTGAAGAAGAGAGTATAGAAAAATAACTCTAACTTCAAACAGGAATATAATAACTTCACCTGCTGAGAGAGACAGGGTGTGACCCCGGAAATTGTGGCTTTCCTCTGCCCTGAACAAATAAAAGAAGTCATATTAGAAAAAAGATACTGCAAAATACCATGAGGGATAGTGAGAACTTCAGAAATATAAACCAAATGGGTTCCAAATTTATTGTAATATTTTTCTTGGGGGAGAGGGGGGGGGGGGGGGGGGGGGGGGGGGGGAGTAAATATATGCCCTATATAAATATCAAAAAGGTAGAGCTATAGAATTAAACAGCTCCGCATGTCCATCAGGGCAACCAGATTAAACAAATCAATTACTGCAAAATTATGTTAACAAACTTAATCATGCCTAAACAAATAAATAACACAAAAGTCAACAAGTGCAAACCTGCACATTCAATTTCAACGCTTGCAGGCAAAATTGCCTCAATGCTTCTATCTGGTTGGAAGGCACGGAATCTCCAAGAATATCGTCATTTGTCATATTCACTGATGCCGTTACAGTGTCCTGCAGTATCAAAAGATTAAGCTATGGATGTCCGAGTTATAGTCTTTGTATTACAATATTACACAGGACACGCTACAATAACCAAATACCATGCTTATGCTAGTTTAGTTTGAGGCACACACTACAATAACTTGAAACTTAAAAAACAACATTTGTATTGTTTTCATGATCAAAAATTGGTTTCTTTGGCATGAACAGAACAGGCTAAACGAATGTTTAGATAACAATTCAAAAGGTGAAGTAAATGATTAATTTTTAAGTTGGAATAATATTGTATAAAGATTAAAACCAACCTAATTTCATACTATAACTGAATTACAATAAGACATTATCACGTATACACTAATTCAGAGAGTAAACCAACATGATACATGAAACTAGATTTGTTATCATGTTAATTACACAATTGATTGTAAAAAAAATCACTATTTTTCAGGTTCTCTTGCATTCTGGAGATATTGACTCTTTTGACAAGTTTTCCTTCGAGACGAAACTGAATAGTTTCAAGTTTAAGAAAGATATACTTAAAAGAGATAAATCCTAGATAATTGTTTCTTATGGTTGGTTCTAAGCAACTAAATATATAGCTACTAGTACAATATTTCCACCAATCACACATATCAAATACACCTCTCTGATTTATCAGCAAAAAAATATTACTTCGGAAGATGTAAATACAGTACATACTTGCAAATGAGTAGCTCCATTATCCTCCTGGTCGGAAAATTTCTTCCACTCTGGAGTTTGGGGGCAAACAAGAGATTGAGGCTTCGTTTCCTGATAGAAGTTGTATAGATCATCTATATAGTCCAATTTGTATATACCCGGCGGTCGTGCTCTTGCAAATTTATCAACTGCCTACATGAATGATAGGCCAACAGATTAAATTAAACTGTAGTTCCTGAACGATATGCATGCAAAGAAGAATTTATTGTAAGCGCAAACGAAGTGCCCACCTCAGTGACCGATAATGACATAGTATCTACAAGGAAACGAACAATCATGTAGCCTGTGCGATTAAACCCATGCGTACAATGGACAAGGACAAACTTGTCCGCCAGAGTCTGATATGACCTAAATTGCATCACCTAATGAGGGCACTAAAAAGTCAAATAAGCCATTTTTAATACAGACAAAATCAGCATTGAAGTCAAGTAAAGCCCAAGCATTCTGTTTTGTCCATGAAAATATATTCCCAAATCAAAATAACTAAATATTGGAATCCAAAAACAGAGAACTGCACCAGAATTCCTGTTACTAAAATTCACAATCAAATAAATCAAAAGAGAAAAGGTTTCTTGATGAATTAGTATGTCTTCACTCATCAGTAACATGTCAAAGTAAAACAACTTAACTGGTTAAACGAAGAAACAGATGGAGCCAGAATAGAGAAGTCAAGGGGCAAATAAATATAACACCTTATACACCACATATGTATATATTATATATGTACTTGTCAATGTCATAATCTCAAATATATTGTCAACTCAAAAATCTATAAATATATTCTACATATTATATTGCAATTCATATATTTCTTTAGTTTAGCCGGTTCTATCAAACTATCCACATATACACCATTTATGGAGGATTGGATAGGCAAAGTTTAAATTAAAACATTCAACAAACACTAAAAGAATTTTATACTAATTTTCATAAGATACTTCACTATTATCAAAACATATGCCTCAAGAACTAAGTCAATGCATAAAGAATAGCACATTATAAGGCAATGGCATAAGTGAGTCAACTAAAAAGGCCAAAGATAGACTACAAGTTACCTCCTGAATAAATCTATCAACAGAATCACTGTCAGGCACAGCATCCCTTCCTTGGCATCTGATCTGAATCAATATTAAAGTGCCATGCTAGTTAGAATTAACATCTTCTATATATTAACTTTGTAAAAGTATGATTTTTTCTAGTATTCTTACTTTAGCATATTTGATGCCTGCGTCTAACCAGTCAGATTCTGGATAGTAACGGTTAGTGTTTGTAAGATCAATCACTAAACCTAGCTGGAGAAACATTAAGCAGCTATATTAGCAGTGTCGATATTTGGACTTGTCAATCGTGGAATTCCACTTTTTGGCAGATTATAAATATCAATTAACAGCTTACACTAGATGATAACAGAATGTGCCAAAAATGTACGGACAGAATGTGGTAAACTAATCTTAAATTATAGTAAACCTAAAAAGCAGGTCAATAATCATCTAATAGTTTCACTGTTTCAGGGAATATAGAAGTTAAGAACAAAGATGAGTAAGAAAACAGACTCATACACTTAAGCATGCATGCACTAGACAATATCATTATAGGATGCACAGAAGTTACAACACTAGCTGGAGACCAGGCAACTAGGCCACTGCTTTGAAGTCCCAAAGAACGCTAACATAACTTTCTTTTGTGCTCATAACGCAAAAAAAGCCAGATCATATACTCCTGTGAAAACTCATTGCTTTGTATTATGGTGTGCTGCAATATTTATTTACACTTTTCATTATGGTTCTGCAAAAAGAATTTTTAGGTCTGCAATATATAGTTTGTTTTATTATTGCGCACCCGCATAAAGCTATTGAAATAATGTGGCTTTTTAATAAATAAATAAATATATAGTATAAATAATAAAAAGAATAAGTAATATAATAAAAGATATTAAATAATTATGGCAATCCATCGTTTGAAAGTGGGGATTTCAAATTTTCACGGTTAACTGTGATCTGCGAAGAACTAGCTATCAAGACCAACCTCTCTTCCCAAGCGCCTTTGTTCATAAATAACATCTCTGGGAGTGTATCTTTTGTCAGGGCTAATTCGTTCTCTGAAAGAGTCTCCAAGGGGGACTTTTGAAGGAATAAAAAAATCTACTTCATCACCATAAGCAGGGCAATCCAACCAGCCTGCAACACAAAATTTTAAATGTAAGACTTCCAAGATATTTCCAAATCAAATCATAATGCTATGGAGATCTTTTATCTATTGATGACAAACTATAGAGATATTTAAAACAAGACAAGCACAAAGTCAAGATATGGAAACATCCAGGTAACTTAAAATGATATAAAGTTGAAGTACACAAGTGATGATTCCTTCTTTTGATAACAAGTGGATAGTCACAATAATTTGATATTTTGAGCTTATATAAGTTTTCATACTTCATCCCAATTCTGGACATTAAAAGCATCTCCAACAGTGTAGGCTAAAATATCTGCAATACTGATTATGCAAAATCCGTTGAACTTGTAAGGCGTTGTGCTCCAATGGAACTAGCTATAATGGTTGGATATATTTTAAAAATGGTATGTTATCGTTATTTCAAGTTGTTATATATAGAATATAGTATTTTATTAGGGTAATAGATAATGTGGATTCTTCCTACGGATCTCTATAGGTCTCTTAAGGTTCGACAAATATAGCCAACATCATAGGGTTGTATAAATTTTTAGACAATGAGAATGCTCCAACATGGAGAAATTTTTACATATTGCCTATAATTTTTTTTTTATGGTATCTTTTGTTCATCTTTAGCTAGGAGTTTGAGTGGGCTGGAGATGCTCTACCTTAATAATCAGTACAAATTCATTGATTATTCAATTACAGTATGTTTTCACAAAAAAATGGAAGAAGACAGGCAACTCAAGATTTAATCATATAAAAAACCTAGAATCATAGTAGACGAATATGAAAGATTATAACAGAAATGAACCCACGTTATAAAAACCTACCTGAGGGTAGGCTATACCTATCATATCCCTCGTTCTTCTTCCTAAAGCTGTGAGAACCTTGCATAGAATTATCATATGGATACTTTCTTTTTGGTTTGGGATGTCGTCCATCTGCAACCTGATGAATAGAGGACCTGCATTAATTTATCAAATGCCAAAAGCTGTGGAATACAATCTTACATATTTTCAATTCATATGTAATGGCCAAATTACAAAGCTGAAAAATTTACACACCTTGAGATCTATATTTAATGCAATCTGTGTCAAGTGCAAATAAAAGAAAAATGAGGTCATTTTGATACCTATACCAAGATCCTGTTGGGTTCATATTTACTATTAGAACATTCAAGCATTGGTATATCCCCATCAAAACTAAAGGCAGACAACTTTACATGCACAATAACCATTTCAGGCATGTTTTGTTAAACTTTATGGGAAGCATAACTACTGCTTAGGTCAAAATAATACCAGCTGATTAGTTTCAGCCGCTGTCATCCTCGGTTCTATTCGGGTTGAATCTTCACTGAAAACCTCACTGTACATGGCTTCATTTCCTTCAGGTATTGGAGGGGCATTTAGGTCCATAACATAAACTACCCTGCATCAGCAGCTACACTTGCCAATACAGATATCCAAATGTCAAGAAGTACTTCCTTTAGTAACAATCGCAATAACAGACTATCAAGCAACTTGACTGCAGAGCAATATAGAATGTTATGATAAACTTGCAGCATAAAGCTCAACATACCAAACAATACATAAAGAACAGTATCATAAGAAGAAGGCCATGTATTATCCAAAAGGTGATAAACATCACAAAACTGCCACACATGTGACAAGCTCGAAAAACATATTATTCCTCAATTCGGACAATTACAATCGACTTAATTCTCTTCGAGTCAATCACGTGAATTCATATTAACAAAATCAATCATAATTGTAAGTTGTAAAATCAATAATAAACGCTAACAGTTATTTTACACCAACAAACAAGTTTGCCATTTTACACCAACAAACAAGCATCAATACGTTCCGTTACAATCATGTACTTCAAACACTAACACAACTTCTTCGTAACATAACCGAAAATTCATCCTAAACTGCATCTTTTCCCCCATTTAATTATCGATTCAGCCTAGAATTTCGAGACTCAGATACTAAACACTTCAATTTCATCCAACTAACTTTCAAAGCTCATAACATCACGACTAATTCTAATTTAACAACATGAATCAAGATCACAGCAAAGCAAATCCATACAAAAACCTCATCTCTTTAAATTTGCAGCAGATATAAATTAAATTTATAATTGAAATAATAAATTGAAGAATGAAAGTGTGAATTGATGTTAAACACGAATAAGATGTGCTCGTGAATTGCAATAAATCGAGAATTAAAGGCGTACTTGAGTCGACACATCAAATTAGGGTTTGTATCTTGGAGTCGCAAAAGTTGGGAAAAAAATGCAACGACCAACACTATTTATACCCATGTTTTCATGTTGCTATAAATTTGCGTTTAGCGGCTATCTTAATCAATTTGAATTGTTTGCATTTAATAGTATTTTTTAATCCGTGACTATTTTTTTTTAAACAGAAATAATGATTCACATATTTAAGTAAAATTTTGATATGTTATGTAGTGTTAATTATAAAAACACGGATGAAGAAAGTGTTTGATTTCGAGTTTAATATGTTGAAATCGATTTAAAAAATTATTATTTCGTGTTTCTTAATATTAAAATACAGAAATCATGTATATTTAGAAATGAAATAATATATAATCTATTTTAAATATGATACAAGTTTGAATTTATATTTTTGCATGTGCGGTTCCCAAAACTCTAATTAATACAAGAAATAATACTAAGGATTCTAATTTCTTAAGATAGGGTTTCTAAGAGAAACATGTAATGTGAAATAGATGGTTTAGAGCAAATTCAACAGACGTGCTAAAAATAAAATTTTATATTTGGTGTTAAATACAGTAAGTATGGATGTTATAATTGTCACATATGCATTTAAATGGGAAAATTGAGAGAAATATCAAATTTGGTAATTTTTGTTTCTTTCATTCACAAAGTGGTTGAAAATTTAGTTGAATATAGATTATTTGATTCTATTTTGAACCTATTCATTGAACTAAAAATTTTATTCTAACATCAGACATAACATTTTTTAATTAAAATATAACAATAATTATATGTATTTACTATTTAGGCATCACCATCAACTGTGAGAGTAAGTCCAAAATAGACGTTAAAAATGGTGTTATATCTATGATATAGGACCAAAGAAAAACCTCACTCTAATGAGTGCATGCAAATTAGTTAAGTCTATACCAGATGCTGAGGTGAATATAAAACAAGTAAAAATGTTATAATTTTCACATAAGCATGTGAGTGGAAAAAATCAATATTTAAAATAATTTTGACAAAGAAGCATGCAAGCGAAAAATGAATACATAAAATAATTTTGACAAATACAATAGTAGTACATTTAGAAATACAGTGAATGGAATACGATTATATTGAGATATGAGATACTCCGATACTATTTTTAAACTATCATTTGAGTATAAATTTTATTCTAATATCAAAAACCGAATTTTTGATTTCATGATATAATAGTAAATTAATAGTTTTATATATTTTAATTGGACTTGTTCTTGCATACTGTGTTTCATAAATCATGGGTCCTATGAGCTTTAAACTTGACTAAAATATTTTGTGTTAACTCACTCGTTTAAAAATACTATGCATCTCTAACTTATGGATCAAATATAATTCTCATATTTTTGGAATATGGTGAATATATTATTTTTTGTAAGTCTTTTTGTAATTTTACTGTCTTCCAGAAATAATTATGAATAAAATGCGCAACTGAACGCAACCAAATTCTATTTTCATATTTTTACGATAAATATATTATTTTATGCAAATAACGGGATGAAAGATAGAAATGTGATATTTAATACTCCCTCCGTCCCTCCCATTTCTTTACACTTTCCTTTTTAGGTTGTCCCATCCAATTCTTTACATTTCAAAACTTACCGAAAATAGTCAATGAGTCCCACCACTTCTCCACTTTTCTTTCCTTTTCACACTACTTTTACTCCACTATCTTTTTTTTATACATTAAAAATCAATGGGTCCCACCACTTTACCCACTTTTCTTCCTCTTTTCAACTAATTTATACATATTTCTTAACCTCCGTGTCCAACCCATTCGATAAGAAATGGGAGGGACGGAGGGAGTATCGTATCCTGCGGGTGAAGGATATGAAAAAGATGATGGATGTGCTTGGAAAGAAAAGGATATCAAATATTGTCTTTTTATTTAATTCTCTATAATCAATTACCATTCTAGCTTTTCCTCTTTATCACTTTCATCCTCTATTATAGCATTTATATTTTTCATTTTTCCCAAAGCCTCTAGTATTTCTTGATTTTCTTTTATTATAATTTCTTGTTCTTTATTATCTGATTCCTCCAGATACCTTATTTCCTCTTCTTCTGTATTACTACTATCCATTTGTTCTTTATCTGTTTCATTACTACTATCCTGAAATTCTATTTTTTCTTTTCCTTTTAGTCTACTTACTTCTATTTTTAATTGACTTATTTCGTTTTTTAAACTTTCTACATTTTCTAATACTTTTATTACTTCTGATTTCGTTTCTCTTAATTCTTTCTTTTGAATTTTATATTTATTTTTATAAAATTTATATTTATTTAACCATTCTGTATTAGTTTTACTTTTTAGTTTAAAATTTTCCTTTTTTAATTCCTCTAATTCATCTTTTTTATTTATTTTTTCTACTGTTTTATTTTCATTTTTTATAGGTTCATACTTTTTTCTTTCTCTTTCCATAATTTCTTTTCCGTGTTTTTTAAGAAAAGTTATTACACTATGTTCTTGTATAGACATTTTTTCAGAATTTTCCTTTTTTATGGAGTTCGGCTAAACTATTTATTGCTCTCTTAACTCCTGTTGACATCTGAGGTTTTGATTTACTTATATCCATAAGTATAGGGCTTTTAATACTACTTCCTATTATATTTATAGGTACTACTTCTGGTTTTTCTTCATTTTCCACTATTTCTTTCTTTTGTTCTAAACAATTTTGAATTGCTGTTAACTTTCCTAGAATTTGTTTAAAAGTGGGTACTTCGGATATATTCCATAAAGCTGTTATTTCCTCTCTTATAATCTGTCTACTTTTTTCTTGGCTTTCCTCTATTTTTGTTAGTATTGTTTTCAATCCTTCTTTTACTAATATTTCATTCCAAATATCTTTTATTCTTTCTTCTGAGTTACTCATTTTTATATACTCGCTTACTCCATTCTCCTTCAACGATCCAAATTTTTTTCATTTTTAGGTTTGTTTATTTGTTCCTTTAACTGTTTTATTTGGTTTTCTAATTTTCTTTTTTCTTCTATATATTCTAAGTATTTTTCTTGAGATAATATTAATGTTTCTGTTATTATATTATTTATAATTATTAAATCTTTTTCTTTGTTATTTAATTCTTTTTCGATATTCATATTCTTTCTATAAATCTTAATTTATTCTGATCATTTATCTCTATTCCTTCGTTTGTTATATTATACTGAATTTTATTAAGAAAATCCATTCCTAATAATAGTTGATAACTAACATCATATTCGATCACTCCTAAAGTTAAATTATATTCTAAATCTTGGATTTTTATTCTTAGTTTTATAGCCTTTGTTACTATTGATTCTCTCGAGTTATTTGGTTCGTTTATTATTTGTGGTTCTATTTCTACACATTTATTTATATCAATTTCCGTTATATGTATTAATTAAACTCGTAGTTGCTCCTGTATTAATTTCTGTTATTATTTCTTTTGCAAATATTTCATTAAATAATATTGTCTTAATTCTTAATTTATCCGATTCGTAAGAGGGTATTTTGATTAGATTTATTTTTCTAGATAAACTCATACTCCTAATTAAATTTTGATCCTTTTTAAAGCTTAACCTAGAGCCTTCCAGTATTGGTTTAATCCTTGGGGTTTGTATTATTTGTCTATTATTAAAATCTATGCTTATCTCTTTTGGGATGGTTATTCTAGATTCCTCTTTATGTTCTATTCTCTCTAATATATCTTCATATAATTTTGAAACTATTGTACATAATTCTGTTTGTTTCTTTACATGATGATTTCCAGTTATTGCGTATACCATTTTTGTTTCTATACTAATCACTTTACTTCCCTTTGGCATATTTATTCCATCTAATTTATAATATAGAGTTAAGGCTCTTTCTTTATTTTCATCTTTTAGTGATATACTAAAATCTGGTTGTATTATAAATTTTAATTTTTGATATATTAAATTTCCTTTTACTACAGCTATTAATGCATCCTGTATATTTCCTAATATTCTGTCATCTAATATATATATTTGTATAGGAGTATCAATATTTTTCTGAAAATATGCCTTTATAGTGAATTCTATTGCTCCAAAATAAATATTTTTTAGTTTACTAGCTTCTTTATGTGATAATTTTGATAATTCTCTTTTTATTAAGTCATCAGTTATTAAATTTATTTTTGCTCGTCCATTTATTGTATTTATGTCTATTATGTTTTCATGTTTTTGTGATATATACCTTATTTGTTTATTTCTTTCAAAATAGTTTGTCTTAAAAATCTTTTTTATTGTTAATTCTTCCGTCTCACTTTGAATTCTTTTATATGTTTCTGGTTTAAAACTTAGTGTTTGGGATGTTCCACCTTCATATTCATCCATTTGATAATAGTCTTTTTCCATTACTTCTTCTTTTTTATCCATTAATGAAAATAAATATATGTCTTCTTATTAATCTCCTTTATATGTTTATTTATAGTTTCTTTTACTAACTCTATATTTTGTCTATCTATTTCTTTACCTATTTCTGGATAAGTTTTATACGATTTACTATTTATAGTTTCATTTAGATAATCTAGCATTTTCATATTATTTGTAATTATTTTATATCTCAATTTTATTTCGTTTTTTATATATTTTTTATATACAAAATAAGATTTTATTGCTTCGTTATTCATTTTCTTTTTAAATCTTCAATAATTTTATATTGTTCTCTTAATGCTTCTCTATATTCTTTTTCAGATATTTCTCGTCCTGTTCTTTCTATGAAATTTTGTTTTCTTAATTCTAAATTTTCTTCTTGCATCAATCTTATTTGTTCATCTCTTTGCTCTAACATTTCTCTCAATGTATGTATTTTACTTTCTTTTTGCTCAATAATACTTAAACTTATCCTACAAGTTTCTATATGTTGATTTATATCTTTATTATAAGTTGGTGTCTTATTTGCTATTTTTTGAATTAACTTAATTTCATCTTCCATCTAATTACCTAGACTTTTTTCAAGAGTTTTCTTACACATCTTTTTAGTTTCTATTTTATCTGTTTTAAATAGTATTAAAAGATTAGATATTATTTTAGATTTTAATCCAATATTTATTATTCTCTTTATCTTACTAGGGGGTCTCATTATATATGTTTATACATTTCTTCCAAAACTATTTTTGAATATCCTTTAAATTCTGGTAGGGATTTCCAACTTTCTATTGTTCCTCCATTTCTAATATAGGATGTGGGGATTACTTCCTTAGGTGATACTCTTAAAAGAGATTTTATTTCATTATCTACTGATAAACAGTTTCTTAGATAGAAATCTTTATAACCTATTCTTATTCTTTCAAAACTTCTTATAGCATAAAGTATTAGACTTTTATCTCCAGAAGATATAACTCTATTACTTAAATTATGACAATAATCATAATAATCAGAAATACTCATTTCTTGTATATTATCATTATAATCCTGAAATCGTATTCTACTTTTATCACGACTCATATTATCTGTTTTGCCTTTTGCAGGCTCTGATACCAATTTACAGGGGATCGATTCTTGTATCTCCAATTTACAGGGGATCGATTCTTGTATCTAATACACCCTAAAGAGGGTAGGCGATTAGAACTTTCAGCAAAAACAATCATGTTTTAAATAAAATCTACAATCTATAACTTCTAAACATTTTTCATCAATATCATGCATAACATGAATTATAGATATCATATAAAAATCCTATCTCATTTATCAAAATAAATCATACTATTTAAACAGATTGGCTCACCGGAGTCCCTGATCTCTGCTATGCCCTTTTATGACCTTCCGTCTTACAGGCTCTGCATCCAGGTTGCTCGACAGATATCCACCATCTCTGCTTTAAATGATATAACTTATGATGACAAATAGATAGTATTTGTATACCATATCTTATTGATGAACATGTTTTTCTGTTGTAGATTGTAGGAGAAGAAGTTTAGTTTGCCATAAGAAGAGTAGAGAAATTTAAGATATATTTCAAGAACTGATACCTTCCAATATTACAATCAGGTCTCTTATATAGAGATCCTGCCTTTTCTTACAGCTATACAATAGTCTTTCAATAATGTATTACAATAATGATACATGAATTATTTAGATTCCTCCTGTCTCTTTTTTCTTCAAAAGCTTCTGAAATATAAGAACTGAACGACAAACTAATCTAGAACTATTGAAACAACAGTATCTAGAAGCATTAAAAATAAATTTTGGAGAGCATCCAATGAAATTATGGGAGAAGGAAAAAATATATGCCGAAATAAAATTAATAAATCCAAATGAGATAATAAGGAACCGACCAATTAGATATAGTCCAACAGATCAGAAGGAATTAGAAATTCAAATAAAGGAACTGTTAACTTTAGGATTAATAAAGGAAAGCAAAAGTCCACATAGTAGCCCAGCCTTTTTGGTAAGAAATCATAATGAAACAAAAAGAGGAAAAGCTAGAATGGTAATTGATTATAGAGAATTAAATAAAAAGACAATATTTGATGGATATTTCCTACCATACAAAAGGAATTTAATTAATAAAACAAGTAATAAAAGATGGTTTAGTAAATTTGATTGTAAGAGTGGATATTGGCAGATAAAATTAACGGAAGAATCTAAATGTTTAACTGCATTCAGTGTTCCACAAGGACATTATGAATGGATAGTATTACCCTTTGGACTAAGAACAGCCCCTCAAATATTTCAGAGAAGAATGGATAAAATATTTAGAGAAATGAATGATTTCTGTTTAGTATATATAGATGATATATTAATATTTAGTGACAGTCTAACAGATCATATAAAACATTTAGAAGATTTTATTAAAACAATTAGGAAACATGGAATTTTATTATCAGAAAGAAAATCAGAAGTATTTAAAAATAAAATAGAATATTTAGGATATATTATAGATTCCGAAGGAATCCAGTTACAAGATCATATATCAACAAAAATAAAAAATTTTAAAGAAACATTAGAAAATAAGAAAGAAGTACAACAGTTTCTTGGAATAATAAATTATGCTTCAGATTATATAAAGGAATTACCAAAATTAAGAAAACCCCTTCAAGATTTAATAAAGAAAAATAAGATTTTTGAATGGACTAAGGAACATACTAATGTTATAAAATTATTAAAAACCAAAGTAGAAAACTTGCCAAAGTTAAGATTACCCAAAGATTCTGATCAATTAGAATTATTTACAGATGCTAGTGATATAGGATGGGGAGCAGTATTAGTAGCTTTTGAAAAAGATGATATTGATAAAGAAAATCCTTTAATATGTGGATATGGAGCTGGAACATGGAAACCAAATGAGAAAAATTATCATATTAATGAAAAGGAATTGTTAGCAGTTAAATTAGGTATAAAAAGGTTTCATTACCATTTATTACCTGTAAAATTTATTGTAAGAACAGATAACACTCAAGTAAGATCATTTATATTTAATAA
Organism: Daucus carota subsp. sativus; assembly: GCF_001625215.2. NCBI lineage: Eukaryota > Viridiplantae > Streptophyta > Magnoliopsida > Apiales > Apiaceae > Daucus > Daucus carota. The sequence goes on along the minus strand of NC_030381.2, from coordinate 38,051,809 downwards.
AATAGACCCTTTACCAGAATTAAATAAAAGAAGAAATTGGCAAGCATTCTTTAGTTGTTATGATTTTGTTATTAAAAATATATCAGGGACTAAAAATGTTCTTGCAGATTTTCTTAGCAGAGAAAATGGACAGGGATAATGTGAATCGACAGGTGGAAGGAATATTAGCAGAAATCAAGAGGAAAAACCAGAAAATATCAGATTTAAATCATGAAATAGAAATTCTTGCCAAAAATCTCGAAGAAGCCCTGAAAATTCTCAAAATAGAATCCCCTCAAACTTTTGTATCCCGATTAGCCTCTACACCAGTTATAAACACTATTACCCAAACCTTACCAGAAATACCAAAATCCTTAAGTTCTATCAACTTGACCGATAGAATTAAATATCCCAAGGATTACATAGAAGCTTTTGAAAAAATAACCAAATTTTATGATTATAAATCAAACTCTACTATATTAAGAAATGGAAAGTTTAGCAAATATCCAAGGTACATTTGCAAGGAAAATGCAGATCCAAGTTTGGTTAAGAGCTTATTAATGTATGGTTTCATTGACAAGATAATGGTTGATGAAACATTAACCAGTATATCAATGTTACCATCCTTGATAGCAGAAAGTGTTCAGGCTATGATGCAGTCATATGGACCAGGAGGAATCTATGGAGTACAGGTATTCGATGCTTGTACCGATTTAACAGGGAAGCCAATATTAATATGTCAAATATTCAAATATGGCAGAAACACAGCAATAGAAGGTGATAATACTAGTTTAAAAGCCCCCATGCCATGTACTCTAGAAGGATTTGAAGATTGGATATGTAACAAAAGAGCAATCGGAATAGCAGTTCTAAAGTCCAAACTGGAAGATTTTATTAGAGGAAGGAAGGCATGTGTATTAGGTACCAGGATGGGAGGAGATGTTGAAGAAATACTAACATTATATTATAATAATGATGTTTTGAAAACAGATACAACCGAGTTGACAGCAATGTATAAAAGAGTTACAGAAGGAATCTACAATCATTCTATGAAGACAAGAGAACTTTACCAGGAAATGACACCAGGCCAAAGAAGGAAGACGGTAGTAACATTGAAAAGCCCATCAAAAGAAGAAGGATGTGCTAATCCTTTTGAATAAAATGTGAAAATATTTGTATGGCCCAAACTTTAAACTTTTAGTTTGGTGACCATACTTAAACAAAATGTTTTACAGCCCAATGTGAAATTGGTGACTGTAGAATATTAGCAAATATTATTACAGCCCAATGTAAAATTGGTGATTGTAGTATAACAAAGATGTCTTTACAGCCCAATGTGAAATTGGTGACTGTAGAATATTAGCAAATATTATTACAGCCCAATGTAAAATTGGTGACTATAGTATAATAATAATATTTTTACAACCCAATATGAATTTGGTGATTGTATCTTATTAGTTTATGATTTTACGGCCCGAGATACATATTGGTGACTGTAATAACTACTTTTACAACATATCAAAATTTCCATGACTTAAATAAAAAAAAAAAAAAAGGATAAAAAGTAGTAGTCGGCAGCAGAAGATAAGAGGCAGCAGAAGATAAGAGAACGTGGCAGAAATAGCAGATTGTAAAGATATGAGTTGACAGCAAATATTGAAGCTTTGAAGAAAGAGAGACATAAGGAATCTCAAAAAGATAGAAAAAAGGGCACTCAGAAAAATAATTCAGAAGCTTTTGAAGAAAAAAGAGACAGGAGGAATCTAAATAATTCATGTATCATTATTGTAATACATTATTGAAAGACTATTGTATAGCTGTAAGAAAAGGCAGGATCTCTATATAAGAGACCTGATTGTAATATTGGAAGGTATCAGTTCTTATATTTTTAATACTAATTGATTTTACAGGTACTATTCTTTTTAGTACTATCCATTTTCCACATGGAGTTAATAAACTTATTGTTTCTTGTTTTATTACTTGGGTTTTAAAAGAATCTAAAAAATTATTTCCTAGTATTATTTGTTGCTTCATATTATTTTCCTGATAAACTATAGGTAATTTAAACCTAGTTTTATCTAATATAAACTTCACATTTTCTGCTATTATATCTAATTCTTTCATATGTTCATTAAATCCTGTTACTCTAATCCTATGTGTTTTTGTTCTTTTCCATTTATGTTGAATAAAAACCTCTTTTTTAGCTAAACAAATATCTGCTCCACTATCTATAAACATCTTTTGTTTTATATATTTTGAAGGCTTATATTCTACATCTGCTTCGACATATATAGCTACCATCTTATTCTGTTTCAAATAGTTCATCACTACTAGTATTATTTTCTTCTATATAATTTATTTCTTCAGGCTCTGTTTCACTAATATAAAATATTTCATCGTTGTACCAGTCATTGTTATTGTCTTCTTTTATATATTCTAATTTCATTATAAAATCCGTACTATCTATATATTTTACTCCATTTTGTTTTAACTTTGGACATTTATTAGCATAATGTCCTTTTTCATTACAATTCCAGCATTTACAGTCTGTTATTTTTGTTTTATTATTACCTTGTAAAGGTTTGGTATATCTCCTTTTTCTAAACTTTCTTTTATATTTAAATCTTTTCCTATTTTCAGGATTATTTTTATATCTCCTAAATCTTCTTCTTTTATATCTAAATGATTTATAAGGCCTATATGGTTTATTTTGTTTTTTATAATATTCATCCTTATTATAACTTGATTTTTTATATTTCCTATATCTATTTTTTGTATTATTTGGCTTATTATCACACCCGAATACTAATTTTCTTTCTGTAAATCCACATATTTCCCTTAATCCATGCTTTTTATCCTTTTTTATTTTTTGTTGAACTCTATATTCTTCACATTTACGCATTAAGTATAATCTTAATACTCTAATTCTTTCTCCTAACGTGTTTTCCTTAGGTTCTAAATTATTATATTCTTTGGTTATTTCTGTGTTATATGGTGAAGGTAAGTGATCATAATAAAGTTGTTGATATACTATACTTTCATCTGGTAAGAACTTTGCTTCATAAAATAGTTTTGAAAAACTTATAGTATACTCTGGTAATTTAGTTATCTTAGGGGTGTCAAACGGATAAAACGGATACGGATTGACCCATATCCGTATCCGTATCCGCCTACTAAAAACCGTATCCGTATCCGGATCCGTATCCGCAAATTTTAGAATAAAAAGATCCGTATCCGTATCCGCCGGATATTATCCGGATACGGATAATATCCGGATCCGTTTGTCAAAACATCCCAAAAAATCAAATACACATCCCGGAAGCATTTAAAACACGGAGATTTTTTATATTAGAATCGAGCTTTAGGGCTCGTTGCCGGAGCGAAGCCCCATCTGACGATGAACGGATTAACAACGTCGACGATTCCTGTAGCTCTTTGGCGAGCTCGGAGATTCTAGAAACTTCTTTCACTACGTTTTTCTGGATTCTCGCCGCCGGTAGTCTCCTCCATATCAGAGAGCGATCGATTTGAATGAGAGTTTTCGTTTACCGTGTATGTGTTTTGGTGCTGGTTTTGGAATTAAATAATTTGTTGGTGATATATGTGAAGTGTGTGTACTGTGTAGAGTGAGATAAGGACGTGATCAGCCAAATTGGGGAATTTAAAACAAGTAAAACTAATACGATTAAATAATGAGGAATAATCAAATCAAAGCGTCTTAAAAGTAATCCCATATTTTGTGCGTCTATAAAATTAGTCTATAAAATTAGTCTACGACCAAAGTAACGTGAGTATATCCGTTCTATTTTCTTTTTGTTTTTAACTTATGGTTTTTTTTTTTTTTAGAATATCAATTCTTGTCCAAAATTTACATGAAAAAATAAATATTTATAAATATATAATAAATTATATATTATTTATTTATTTATTTAAATAATTTCGGATACGGATATTTTCGGATACGGATACGCCTATATCCATATCCGTATCCGCAATCTCCGGATTCGAATACGGAAAATATCCGTTTTATTTCGGATACGGATTATATCCGCTATTTCCCGGATACGGTAACGGATTTTTCGAACGGATATCGGATGTTTCGGATTTTTTTGACAGCCCTACTTACAACATTTCATATTGTTTAGATACATCACTATCTCTATTTTTCTTTCAACCATTACTTGATCTTGTGCTACAAACCATTGTTCTCCTAGAAATTCTCTTTTTAATACTACATCAAACATGTTTAACATATCACTCCAAGTTTTAGCATTCTCTTTTGCTTCCTCTTTTAATGCATAATTTATACTTTCAATCCAGAATGCGGCTTTTCCGATAATTGTTTTGGATATTAGGTCATAAATATAATCTATATTATCCAAATTTTTAGCATTCATTAGGGCTATATACATTCCTAGATTCCAATCTTTAATTCTCCTAGTTATTTCTTGCTCATCATATACATTATCTAAATCTAGAAAATATCCATTTATATTAATTCCTTGTGTTATTGATCCTACAAAGTCTTGTACTTGTTCTCTTTGTCCGAGAGGAATATGATCTGTTCCTATATTATTTCTTCTAGTTATTATATGTTCCCCTAGTTCCTCTTCTGGATAGTCTTCAGCATCTTTATTAGTATATGTTTCTGTTTCCATATCATTATCTGTTTGTATAATAGAATTTTCCTCTTTATCACTTTCATCCTCTATTATAGCATTTATATTTTTCCTTGGAAAGAAAAGAGCAGAGGTGATGTTGAATTTGATGGAAGCCAACTTTTTTCTTCAATCAAATGAAATTTTCTCTGATCGATCAATCATTTTATATTATTTAATTTAACAACCAAAGCAATTAGTAAATCACCACTATAACTACCAATTAATTTTGTCGATGATACTTAGCATCGAGATGAGTGAAACCATTAAACCAATGTTGATGGGAAGATTGCGAAGGTTGTTGATATCCTGATTTTGCAAATTTTTTTTTCTTCATCAATTCGTTATGTTAGACAGCTATCAAACTTTTCGACAACGGTAAAGTTGCTATTATGCAATTAAATGCAAATCTCAACTGATTTTTCAGATTCACATTTATGATTGCAAATATGGTTGATAGCAATTGCAGACAATATTGCAAATAATCTTCACATTTTTGTGAATTTTATTTGAAAAATCGTATTTTTATATATGTTTATAAAAAAATTACAGTATTTTGACAAAAACTTTTTTAGACTCTGGTATTTGTGAAAAGCCCCATATTTTTCTACCAAATTATAATACTCCGATCAGAATTTGGATTTGTGTACTTCCTCTGTTGCTATATAAATGTCTTTTTTAAGAAATTTTTATGTCATATATTAGATGTCCCTGTCAGCTCTCAACATAAATTTTACTGTATATTTGTTTTGACTTTTTTGAAGTTCAATTTCATTCACATTTCTCAATCCACTAAATCTCTATATTTATTCTGATTTTTTGCAATTCAACTCTATTCTCGCATCTCAATGCATTAATTAATGATATATAAGATAAAATTATATCTAACAATTTTCTTTTAATATGCGTATTTTTTCTAAAAATTCACGAATGAATGTAGGACAGATATTTAAATGTTCACTCGGGTATAATGGAACAGAAGGAGGAGTAGGAATATCAAGCAGTCCCGAAACTTTTGAGCACAAGGGCCGACATCAATTGTAAAAATTTCTCGCACAAAATAAACAGATAGTTGGTGGGTGTTAAATAAAATTAATTTCTCAACAATTTTAATTGAAAAATCTGTCATAACAGAAGACGACGTGTTGAATAAAGATGCCTCGCATGGAAACAAAAAGAGCCCGCTTCTAGACAGTAAACAAAAAACCTAATGAGAGTCGGCCGCCATTCATAACTATCATCCATCCTTCACCGTCCCCTTCTTCCATCAAATCCACATCCGTCCCATACATCTTCTCATCCCGTTTCCTCCATTTCTAAATCTTTAATTTCTATTATAATAGTTTTCAATAAAATCGAGATCTAAATCTCTTTTGAATAAAATATTCTTATATTTTTTTCTTTTTGCAGAAGCTATAAATTTTAACCAAAATTTATTATTCTTAAACACACATAATTGCTTTTAAAATGTTTGTTTCAGAGTTTTAGGATTATATAAAATAAGAAATCAGTCAAACTCCAGACTCTTTAAGACAGAAAGAGTAAGTATTTAATTGGAGAATAAATCGTCAAATCCTATATACCACGAATTTTATAAATAACTAGCTTATAACTCGTGCAATGCACGGCACGGGCGGTTATAATATTTGCTATTTTATCGTATATATTTTAACTTAAACTAATATTATTTTGAGAATAAAATTATGATAGAATAATATGATTAAATAAATTTTTTATTTAACAGATGATAAATTTTTAATAGTTAATTTTGTCAAATGACTAATTAAAAATTAGGTCGAACATATATATTTTACTAAGAATGTTAAAATACGGTTTTTTCATGTTATAATTTAAGGAGATCTATAGAATTAGATATAAATCAACCAATAATCTTTTAATATTTCATTATTAATAATTAATAATATAGTATGGAACATATTAAGTTAAAAAAGACACGTCAAATCAAATACCGACCCATCGTACTAACGTAAATGTTTTGGTTTAATAGATAATAAACTATATATTATAACATGTTATAAATTAAGGAGGTTCGTGGGTCGAATACCAACCGGCTCACCGAACTCAACTGACCTACCGACTAACTCAACTTTTCATGTTTCGGATTTAACAGTATTATAGTCTATTATAGATTTATAATATTACTTTTAAAATAAGTCCATTAGTGTATTTAAAAATAATGTTAATGTATTTTGGTTGAAAAATATCACAAGTTACTTATTAATAATTATATATAATAATATTATATGTTTATATATGTAGCTCGTGAATTGTAGAAGATCTGTTTTTTAATTAGAAAATATAAAAAAAGATAATGTGTTTTAGTTAAAAAGGTAATTATTATGTTTCTCGATGTTATTTTAAATGATGGAGTTTTTTTTAGTTAGAAAATATAAAAAAGATAACATATTTTAATTAAAAAAAATAATAGGTATATAGATAGGCCTGTATTTTGGCCCAAGTACCGACTGACCAAACTTTCAATGTTTCGGCTGTAATAGTATAATAATATAGATATATAATATTTCTTTTATATGAATGTTGCATGTGTTATTTTTGGAAAATCGATTTTTAAGTTAGGATTCTGAAAAAGATAATGTGTTTTAGTTAAAAAAAGTAGTTGCTATGTTGTCCAATATTATTTTTAGAAAATTGAGTTTATTTAGTTAGAACATATAAAAAAAGATAATAGATTTAGTTAAAAAGATAATTGATTATATAAGTAGGCCCATAATTTGGCCCAAGTTGCGACAGATTAAAATTTTAATGTTTCGGCTCTAATAGTATAGTAAACTAATATTATTGTGAGAATAAAATTATGATATATGTAGCCCATGTTAATTGTAGAAGATCCGTTTTTTTAGTCAGAAATATAAAAAAGATAATATGTTTTAGTTAAAAAGGTAATTACTACGTTTTTCGATGTTATTTTAAATAATGGAGTTTTTTAGTTAGAAAATATAAAAAAAATAACATATTTTAGTTAAAAAGAATAATTGTTATATAGATAGGCCTGTATTTTGGCCCAAGTACCGACTGATCAAACTTTCAATGTTTCGGTTTTAATAATATAGTATGGACGCGTATATATTTTTTAAGGTTTGACTTTAGCTTTTGGTATAGTCAAATAGGTCCTATATTTGTTTTATGTTTTGATCTTATATTTGTTTTATTTGTTTTATGTTTTGATTTGTTTACATTTTATTTGAAACCCACTAATTTTGTTTGAAGTCAGCTAATTATAAAAGTCCGTATAAAAGCCCGTGTACCGACCGATCAAAATTTTAATGTTTCGGCTTTAATAGTATAGTATTTTTTAAGGTTTGACTTTAGTTTTGGTATAGTCAAATAGGTTTTATATTTGTTTTATGTTTTGATCGTATATTTGTTTTATATTTTGATTTGTTTATATTTTGTTTGAAACCCACTAATTTGGTTTGAAACCCGCTAATTATAAAAGTCCATATAAAAGCCCGCGTGACTGACCAAACTTTTAATGTTTTAACTTCAATAGTATAGTATAAAAGCGATTGTATATTTGTTTTATGTTTTGATTTGTTTATATTTTGTTTGAAGCTCACTAATTTTGTTTGAATCCCGCTAATTATAAAAGTCTATATAAAAGCTCGTGTACCGACCGACCAAACTTTTAATGTTTCGGTTTTAATAGTACTAGCTTATAGCCCGTGCAAGGCACGGGAGCTTTTTAATTATTTATAAACTTTTTAAATATATTTTAAATGGTGTGGAAAAATTTAATTTATAAATAATAAATTAAAATTTTCAATAAAATAAAATTCGAAATTATGATTTGTTTGTAAGTTAGAACTTTGGTAAATACATCATCACAGCCATTAATGGTTTCAAATAAATTATTTTAATCAAGCAATTCCTTTTCTCGTATGTATCATGTCAAAGTATTAAATTCTATCTATCAAATTTTAATATATTTTGAGTGGAATACATTATGCTAACTCCTATTAGATTATATTAATAAATGTATTTTATATTAAAATTATTATAATGTGATTTAAATATTTTTCAAAAAATTTATATGGTTCCAAATTAAAATTGATAAACATAATTTGTTTTGAATTAAGAAAAGGAATCATAAATATGCAATAAGAAGGTAGAATCTATTTTGGATTAAGAAAAAGTTTTTGTATTTGTTCCTCACATAAATCCGGCTTATTAATTTTAAAATATATTATAAAAAAATTGTGACGGTGAGATTTATATGATTCTACGAATAAAACTGGTAGGAAATATTTATTTAGGATTAAAAAAAAATCATATATACATGTGAAAGACAGAATTTGTTTTGGATTCAGAAAAGGAATTATAAACATGCAAGTAGATATCAGTTGCCTTCTAGAACAGAATTTAATTTTGTTCCAATCTAACGGTGCTTATTTGTTCAATATAAGATCCAACGGATGATAAGTTTTTGGACCAGAGGACCATGCGACCAAATTATCTCCCTTACGTTTATTATATATAAGTATATAATAGTATAGATATCTATAAAAATTAGAATATAAAAATAATCTGAAATATCATTTTCTAATTTATTTCGGAAAAATGGTAGTGAGGACTAGCGCCCTTAAGTTTGCTAATTTATTTCTCTTACAGAAATTCATATAACTAGTGTTTTTGCCCGCGCTCCGCGCACGGGTTTCAAATTTTTATTGAATTTTGTTATTGTTATTTCACAAATACATTTAATAAATAATTATATTTGAATTTTCAAATAAAGTATAAAGTAGGAAGAAAAAAATTATATTAAACATAACTCTCTTATACTTAAGTTTATTATATATCAAGAAAATTCAAGTGAAATTATATGTCAAACAATATTAAACTAAAATTATATATCAAACAAAACATTATGTTAATAAGAACATCAAAATTATACGTCAAATCGAATAAATAGATTCGAATGATTATCCACTGTAATGATAGTTATACTACATTCTTGCTTCATGAGGTATTGGGCAGTCACAATTCTACCCGACCCGAGTCTAACTCGTACCGAGCGGATTGTGTTTTACCAAATCCAAATTATAGGGTTTCGGATAAAAATTTGTTTTTAAACCCGAATAATTTTCGGACCAGGTAGAATCAGGTTTGATTCGAACCCGACCTGAAAATCCGGAACTCATTTCGAACCCGAACCCGAATATACATATATACATACATACATACATACATACATACATACATACATGCATACATAATATCTTTTATAATATATTTATTATTTAATATATAATAAAATTAAAACAAAATTAAGATATTTATATTTAATATTTTATATACATTTAATATTATTTGTTGAATAAATAATAATTACTTGTGTAATATCCTTCAAGTTCAGGTTTAAGATTCCTAAAATTTTCAAGTTTGGGTTCAATTTTGGTATTTGCGAAACCAATTTCGACCGACCTGATTGCTATCTGTAACACTGATACATATCTACTATGTTAAAAACTTTAATATATATTATTTCCAAAATTAAAAATTGATATATTTGTGACATAGCTAAATATTAGACGACTCCCGAATATTAAATATTAAATAAAAATATAATTATAAATTTCAATTTTAATTTTTAAACATTTTATTTATATATTAATTAATATAATTAACGCTTAGTTATATGATACATGATAAGCTTAAAAATTGTGACAGTATATTCAATATAATTATCTTCTTCAATTTTCATTAGTTGTGTACAAATTCAAAATTCAAAAAATGCTATGATACATGGAATGTAGTTATTGCATTACCATTCAAAATTTCATATAATTGTCAGTCATTGATTACGCCCAATTTTAGGATTTTTAAGACATGTGATTGGTCTAAAATAAATATGGAATATGATATGACACGTCAAAATTTAAAATAGGTGTTTTTGTCGTGGACTTTTTTTTGAAATATGTGGTATTGATGATGTGGCACTGTTCAGGATTTATAATATAATTTGGGTTCGATTTTGGTATTTGTGAAACCCGTTTCGACCGACCCATTGATTACGCACAATTTTAGGAATCTTAGGACATCTGATTGGTCTAAAATAAATATGGAATATTATATGACATGGCAAAATTTAAAATAGATGCCATTGACTTGGACTCTTTTTTGAAATATGTGACATTGATGATTTGGCATTGTTCAGGATTTATAATATAGTTTGGATTCGATTTTGGAATTTGCGAAACCCGTTTGATCGACCCGATTGTTGTCTCTAAGTAATAGTACTATGATCAAGTTGACCTACATAAAATGCTTAATACACACGAATTAATGACGTAATATTTTTATAAAAATACTTTTTATAATGCTTATATCACTATATTAGAAAATGTAATATATAATTCCGAAAATTAAAAAGCAACATATTTGTAACATAGCTAAATTTTAGACGACTTCCGGATATTAAATATTAAATAAAAATATAATTATAAATTTCAATTTCAATTTTTAAGCACTTCATTTATTTATATATATAAGTTAATAAGTTAATATAATTAAAGCGTACTTATATGATACATGATAAGCTTAACAATTGTGGCAGTATATTCAATATAATTATCTTCTTCAATTTTAATTAGTTCCGTACAAATTTAACATTCAAAAAATGCTATGATTATGGAATGTAGTTATTGCATTACCATTCAAAATTTAATATAATTGTCAATCATTGATTACGCTCAATTTTATGAATTTAAAGATATGTGATTAATTATTCTGATACGCTTAAATAAATAGAGGAAATTATAATGACATGGCAAAATCTAAAATATATGGCATTGAGGTGGACTTTTTTTTTGAAATATGTGGCATTGATGACGTGGCACTGTTCAGGATTTATAATATACATAGATACAAATTTAACATTCAAAAAATGCTATGATTATGGAATGTAGTTATTGCATTACCATTCAAAATTTAATATAATTGTCAGTCATTGATTACGCTCAATTTTAGGAATTCAAAGATATGTGATTAATTATTCTGATACGCTTAAATAAATAAAGGAAATTATAATGACATGGCAAAATCTAAAATATGTGGCATTGAGGTGGACTTTTTTTGAAATATGTGGCATTGATGACGTGGCACTGTTCAGGATTTATAATATACATAGATACATGATAAGCTTAAAAATTGTGACAGTATATTCAATATAATTATCTTCTTCAATTTTCATTAGTTGTGTACAAATTCAAAATTCAAAAAATGCTATGATACATGGAATGTAGTTATTGCATTACCATTCAAAATTTCATATAATTGTCAGTCATTGATTACGCCCAATTTTAGGATTTTTAAGACATGTGATTGGTCTAAAATAAATATGGAATATGATATGACACGTCAAAATTTAAAATAGGTGTTTTTGTCGTGGACTTTTTTTTTGAAATATGTGGTATTGATGATGTGGCACTGTTCAGGATTTATAATATAATTTGGGTTCGATTTTGGTATTTGTGAAACCCGTTTCGACCGACCCATTGATTACGCACAATTTTAGGAATCTTAGGACATCTGATTGGTCTAAAATAAATATGGAATATTATATGACATGGCAAAATTTAAAATAGATGCCATTGACTTGGACTCTTTTTTTGAAATATGTGACATTTGATGATTTGGCATTGTTCAGGATTTATAATATAGTTTGGATTCGATTTTGGAATTTGCGAAACCCGTTTGATCGACCCGATTGTTGTCTCTAAGTAATAGTACTATGATCAAGTTGACCTACATAAAATGCTTAATACACACGAATTAATGACGTAATATTTTTATAAAAATACTTTTTATAATGCTTATATCACTATATTAGAAAATGTAATATATAATTCCGAAAATTAAAAAGCAACATATTTGTAACATAGCTAAATTTTAGACGACTTCCGGATATTAAATATTAAATAAAAATATAATTATAAATTTCAATTTCAATTTTTAAGCACTTCATTTATTTATATATATAAGTTAATAAGTTAATATAATTAAAGCGTACTTATATGATACATGATAAGCTTAACAATTGTGGCAGTATATTCAATATAATTATCTTCTTCAATTTTAATTAGTTCCGTACAAATTTAACATTCAAAAAATGCTATGATTATGGAATGTAGTTATTGCATTACCATTCAAAATTTAATATAATTGTCAATCATTGATTACGCTCAATTTTATGAATTTAAAGATATGTGATTAATTATTCTGATACGCTTAAATAAATAGAGGAAATTATAATGACATGGCAAAAATCTAAAATATATGGCATTGAGGTGGACTTTTTTTTTGAAATATGTGGCATTGATGACGTGGCACTGTTCAGGATTTATAATATACATAGATACAAATTTAACATTCAAAAAATGCTATGATTATGGAATGTAGTTATTGAATTACCATTCAAAATTTAATATAATTGTCAGTCATTGATTACGCTCAATTTTAGGAATTCAAAGATATGTGATTAATTATTCTGATACGCTTAAATAAATAAAGGAAATTATAATGACATGGCAAAATCTAAAATATGTGGCATTGAGGTGGACTTTTTTTGAAATATGTGGCATTGATGACGTGGCACTGTTCAGGATTTATAATATACATAGATACATGATAAGCTTAAAAATTGTGACAGTATATTCAATATAATTATCTTCTTCAATTTTCATTAGTTGTGTACAAATTCAAAATTCAAAAAATGCTATGATACATGGAATGTAGTTATTGCATTACCATTCAAAATTTCATATAATTGTCAGTCATTGATTACGCCCAATTTTAGGATTTTTAAGACATGTGATTGGTCTAAAATAAATATGGAATATGATATGACACGTCAAAATTTAAAATAGGTGTTTTTGTCGTGGACTTTTTTTTTAAATATGTGGTATTGATGATGTGGCACTGTTCAGGATTTATAATATAATTTGGGTTCGATTTTGGTATTTGTGAAACCCGTTTCGACCGACCCATTGATTACGCACAATTTTAGGAATCTTAGGACATCTGATTGGTCTAAAATAAATATGGAATATTATATGACATGGCAAAATTTAAAATAGATGCCATTGACTTGGACTCTTTTTTTGAAATATGTGACATTGATGATTTGGCATTGTTCAGGATTTATAATATAGTTTGGATTCGATTTTGGAATTTGCGAAACCCGTTTGATCGACCCGATTGTTGTCTCTAAGTAATAGTACTATGATCAAGTTGACCTACATAAAATGCTTAATACACACGAATTAATGACGTAATATTTTTATAAAAATACTTTTTATAATACTTATATCACTATGTTAGAAAATGTAATATATAATTCCGAAAATTAAAAAGCAACATATTTGTAACATAGCTAAATTTTAGACGACTTCCGGATATTAAATATTAAATAAAAATATAATTATAAATTTCAATTTCAATTTTTAAGCACTTCATTTATTTATATATATAAGTTAATAAGTTAATATAATTAAAGCGTACTTATATGATACATGATAAGCTTAACAATTGTGGCAGTATATTCAATATAATTATCTTCTTCAATTTTAATTAGTTCCGTACAAATTTAACATTCAAAAAATGCTATGATTATGGAATGTAGTTATTGCATTACCATTCAAAATTTAATATAATTGTCAATCATTGATTACGCTCAATTTTAGGAATTTAAAGATATGTGATTAATTATTCTGATACGCTTAAATAAATAGAGGAAATTATAATGACATGGCAAAATCTAAAATATATGGCATTGAGGTGGACTTTTTTTTTGAAATATGTGGCATTGATGACGTGTGTTATTTTACACCAACTATGAGAAAGATTGTAGAAGGGGGGGGTTGAATACAATCTTTTACAAACTTAAAAGATTCAAGAATGATACACTAAGAACACAGTAAACAAAAAAAACACCAAGTATTAAAAATACGGGTGGATTGAATGATCCACCCGTGAGATTTTATATAGAAGAATCTGTGGATTGTTTTACAATTCGCACAGCTGCTGGTTCATCACTCAAAGCAAGTTCTAACTCTCAGGTTTTTCTCTCAAGTAATTTGAACAAGTTCAACTGATGCTACTAACTTGGTTATATACTCCAAGTTTTACAAAGTTTTTAGCTAGATTACAAAATGCACTCTAATCTAAAAACAAAGCTGCACAACTTTGTCTTATGCATGCTTTCTGAGATGTCTTCATCTTTGACCATCATCTTGATTTGATCCAGATTGCACTGCATGAGATAAGTATGTTTCTGCTTCTTCTTTATTTTCCTAATTAGGCTTCCATGTCTATTTTAGTGTAATCCGATCCATGTGATTTGTCAGACTTAAGCTCTAGTCACTTTCAACTGCTCTTTGCTTCATCAGTTGAAGGTTCTGGTTGCTTTCAACTGCTATTGACTTTATCAGTTGAATGCCTGGCTCATCAGTTGAATGAATTACAAACTCCATCAGTTGAATGCTGTTCCAGTCTTATCAGTTGAATTCCTCAGCATTATCCGTTGAACACTTTGTCTTCAGTTGAATGCTTGATTTTCATCAGTTGAAACATCATCCAGTCTTTATCAGTTGAACAGTTACATCTCATCAGTTGAATATCCTTCACTTAGATAAAATTACATGGCATTGGATATTTACAATTAGCCATCCTATTCTACCCATCCGTTGATAATTCCCAAAGATAAGAAATGTAACAATTACAACTGAAATTTGATAAGGATTCTAAGTAAGACATGTTACAAAAATGTTTATGTTATCATCAAAAATTATTGATTCCTAACAATCTCCCCCAATTTATGACTGGAGAAGATGCAGACATAAATTCTACACTTGATGATAACAAAACATTAATAAAATAAAATGCAGAATTTAAATACAAGAGTTAGAAAAGATTACAGATGATTATGCTCCTCTAGACTGAGCAGTTACTTGTTCCTAGAAGATCTTCTTCTTCTGGACTTAAGTTTTTCTTCAAGAATATTAATCTGCTTCTGAAAGATCCTGTAGAACCATTCTTCATCACTGTTTTGTCTGTTGAGCTTGGATTGGAGAGTCTTCAGAGTATTCAAGCTAGCAACCTTGAGTTGATCTTTAGGTCTGAAAAATCTCCTAACACCTTGATTGTCCCTAAATTCCATGACTGGAGTAGGTTCATGATGAATTTTCTTTCCAGTGTAGGGAATTTTCAGCCTTCTTTGTAGACTAGCATCTGAATTCCATTCCTTCCTGATCTCAAGGATTCTCTTTAGTACCATTTGCTTTGCAGGTGGTGTAAATCCTCCAGTCCTCTTCATAGATCCATATATTTTTGTTAGAGAACTGAATCCCTCAGAATTCAGAACTCTGTGAAGAGGCCAGATGACATCACCCTTGTTTTTGTAAGAGAATACCAATCTTTCAGGTAACTTTGAAGTTGCTTCTATTCCTCTTACTTCTTGAAGATCATCCAGCTCCAGATCCAACTCAGAAATTTCTTCAATGTTAGCAATGATGAGATAGTCATCAGGGTTCTCAGGTTCTTTTGGAGGTTTAGGAGGGTTAGCCATCCTTTTAGCCACAGACTTGACTTTCTTCTTTGGCTTGGAAGATTCTTGGACAAGAAAAGCTGGAATTGGAATATCTTCCAAATCAATTGGCTCCTCTTTTGGCATTATTGGCTCATCATGGAAGTTGACATCTGGATGTACTACTGTGGTATCCTTGATTGGAGAAGAAGGCTTTGAGATAGGCTTTTCTGGCACTTCTTCTCTTCTCTTGGCTGCCTCAGGCATCTTAGTTTTAGATTTGACTCTCTTTTTCTTGGGAGAAGATTCAAGAGGCAATCCTTTCTCATTTAAAAACTCAGCTGCCAACTCCTCTTCCAGCTCAATAGCATACCTTTCATCCACCTCTATTTGGTTCAAGGAGAGTTGGGATTCAAACTCCTCTTTTTCACATTCTCTGGCCACCTCTTCAGCTTTTGCAAATGAGTAGTGAGGATGGCCAGTTCCAATAAACAGCTTCTGGCCTTCTCTGTGGATGATGGCAAAATGAGCCTTTAAGGCCACATCTGCACAATCTTTATAACTTTTGATTTCTTGGCCCAAAAGCTTGTATTCATTTTTGTCAGGCCTGGCTAGTGGAAAGTAGATTGAGCTTGAGTCTTTTCCAGGCCTGGAGTAACCACAATTGTTTGGAAACAGAATTGGCTTGAACTCATTCAAAAATGATGGCTCACCCTTTTCTGTCTTGGAGGGAATAACAATCTCAGGTGTGATTACCCTGAGAATTGTGGTTGTGGTTGGAAAAGAGATTTGAGCTGTGGTGGCTGTAGAAGATGTAGATGATTTCTTGCCCAATTGAGCCACTCTCTTTGCAATGGAGTCCAATTCTTTCATCCTTTCAATCTTTTGCTTTTCCCTTTCAGTGTGGAAAGGAGGAGGAATTTGACTGATTAATTCTGCAGGAGTTGGTAATTCTTTCTCCCCCTTTTTGTTAGCAGCAAGTGTAAGGGATGGACTGGGAAGAGAAGCACCAGAGGCAAGAAGAAGATGTTGAAGGAGTCCAGTCTGAATTCTTTGATGCTGCAACATCTCATCCATTCTAGAGTTTAAGATATAGACATTGCCTTCCAGAGCTTCTACTTGCTTTTCCAATTGCAGTTGTTTTTGCTCAGAACCAGAAAGAGCTGATTTGACCTGAGCTGGAAGCTTTTCATCAATTTGTTTGGTCAGATCAGTCTTAACAGAGGCAATGAGACAATTGAGATGCTCTATCTCTTTCTGAAAGTGGAGAGATTGATATTTGTGAAGCTTGAGGTTTTCCAGAGCTTGACTGGCAATGGTGGCAGAGATGGCTTGAGAGGAGGATGAGCTTCCAGGTTGTGATTGAAGAAGAGTGGAGGCTTGCCTTTCCAGCTCCATGCTAACAACAATTGCATTGGCAGACTGCATGGAGAGCCATGAAGGTAGAGAAGTTGTAGGTTGTTCACCAAGAGATTCCTCAAGAGCATCATTGAGGTCTTCATCACTATCATCATACTGAAAATCATCTCCAGCATTGGCAGGCAGAGCTGTAAATGCCTCCTTTGCTCTAAGCATGGAAGATGTAGTGTGAATCAGATTAAGGTGCCTCTCAGCTGCTTGATTATCCAATCTGGCAAAATCTTGAATGGAAGACATTCCATGAGTAAAAGTCTCAGGGTCTAGTGAAACACTATATCCAATATGGATCTATATTCAGCTTGAATCTCTTGTTCACTAAACCCTTCATTGACACCTGCATTTCTCTCATTATCTCTCTTTTCTTGCATCAAGGGCTCCCCTTGGCTCACCACACAACTCACCTCTCCCTCACTTACCCTTACTAAAGGGTCACTCATATCCTCTCCTTTTTCCTGGCTAGAAGAAAATGCCAGACTCTCCTCACCCTCTCCTTTTGCCAGCTCACTAGGCTGCCTCTCCACTCCATAGCTCACTCCACTCAATCCTAGAAGTGTTTGTGCTACCATGTGATCAACTGCTGTAGAAAGAGGTAAAGTAATGGAAGTAGCAGCAGCTGTCAACGGATGAGAGACATCAGTTGAGACATTAGTAGATGATACTTTCAACTGATGAGAGCTGTTAAGCAGATCAGTTGAAGGACAAACACTTGTCAACTGATGAGGGAGATCAGTTGAAGAAAATGAAGAAATAGGTTTAGAGGCTGTGATAGTTGAGTCTGTGGTGATTGATTTTAAAGGAAAATCCACAGAACACACTGTCACAGAAGAAGGAAATGGAAGAGAAAGATCCAACAAATCATCAAAATGATGATGATCAATCTCAGAAGGGGGCTTCTCCATGAAATCCAAAGATGGAGAATTTACAAGTGTGGTGTGAATTAATTCCACATCCACAGAAGAGGTTGGGGATTGTGTTTGAGTAGTAGAAATGGTAAGGTCATAAATATGGGTGATTGGTTGAGAGGAAGAAGGGGGCTGTGACTCCACATTTATTGGAGTCACATCAAACTGACTTTGAGAAGTTAAAGGCATAAAATCCAGAATGGATGCCTGTGTGTGTGCAGAGTGCTTCAGTTTTTCACTTCTTAGCTTCTTTCTCCCATAGGCTTTTATTGGTGAAGAAGTGGTGTCCCTCCCCCTTTTTAACTGTGTCCCTGGTTGGGGACTATTTTCAATAGCAACATCCTTTTGGGAGGATGCTGCTAGGGATGAGTTTGATTCCATATTAACATCTACAGTCTTTTGGGAGACTGCAGAGTGGCCAGGCTGGTTAACACACACCTCTCCATCCTTATGCTTAGGGCTTCTTTGATGTTCACCCTTTCCCTCCCCCTCACAACCTCCAGTCACACTCCCCTCAGGTTTGTTTCTTTTGGTTTTTACAACAGGTGCCTTTTGGGAGGCATCTGAGGTTGGTTTAGAAGATTTGTTTTTAGAAGGTTTTGCCACTTGTGTGGACTGTTGATGGGCCTCTTCAACAGCCCTGATGGCAGAAAGCAAAGAAGGTGAGGGTTGAGAGAGAGTAGTAGGAAATCCATGTACCTCTTTTTGCTTTCCAGCCTCCATTATTGGCAGGTACACCACCTCCAAGGAGGGGTACAAATTCATCCTGAAGAGGTCTTTAAAGACTCTCTTTTCCTGCACAAAACTGGGAAGCTTGGCTTCCTTGTTAGCAATAACCAGCTTTTTGTTGAGATGCTTAGCTAGCATCATAAGAAATCTGACATAATAAATATTCCTAGGTCTACTAGTTTTATCACCTAGTTTCTCCCCAATTTCTTGGATCATCAAACCACCAAAATTGAAATATTCATTAGTCAGGTACATGTAAAGCATTTGTAAAATCTGGGAAGTGAGAGCATTGAAATTACTAATTTTACCAGAAAATGCCTTAATAAAAGCATCACATAAATAACTCCATTCTCTCCTAAGACCCCTCCTTTCTATTTTACCTAAGGCATCAGTTGGCAAAACATAATTCATGGCATAAAGTAAATTAACCAACTGATTATCACTAGGCAAAGTTAAAACATTATCTTCAGGAATCTTAAAGCATGCTTTCATAACATCAGCATTGACAGAGTGAGTTTTATTTTTAATAGAGAAGGTTAGAGTTTCATCCTCACTATTAAATTCTGCAGAGGTCCACATCTCCTCCACTATTTCATGGTAGATGACAGGAGCTTCAGTCATAGCATAAGAGAGCTGGCTTGACTTGATGAACTCCATCATCCTGTGATACTCCTTCTCCTCCACAGCTTTAGTATCCACAAATGACGCAAAGTTGTTCTTTTCATAGATAAATCCACTTGGTGCAGTATACTTCTTCATGGGTGCCATTGTAGTTACAGAGAAAGCTTGAGGAAAGATTAGAGTTTGCTTTTGCACAGAGAGAGACGAGAGAACTTGAAGAATTCGAAAGAGTGAGATGAAAGGAAGTAGAAATAAATTAAAACACTTAAATACTTTCTCAGAAAATTGCTGTGATTGGCTGAGAAATTACCGTTGAGAAGAAATTACTCTTATTTATCTCTACAAAAATTACACACACGATCGTGTGTATAAAGTAGGAGAGAGACAAAAGAAATTTCAACGGCTCAGATCTGATAATACTTTCAACGGATGAAATAAGCGCCTCTTTAAACTTCCTATTCAACTGATGAAGATCAGTTGAAGGCGTCTTCAACTGGTGTCATCAGTTGAATGAAAAACAACGCAAGAGGATATTGTTTCAAGCATCAGTTGAAACAATTTCACTAGTTCATCAGTTGAAATATTATAGACTTTATCCAGAATTATAATTAATTCAATTTTGATAAATCAAAATTAATCAAATTCTGGCTGCCAAATTACAGAAAAATTCACTCTAAATTAGGAGAAATTTAACATACCTAATTTACTTACCAACCTTGTGAATGTGGATTCATCAAGAGGCTTTGTGAAAATATCTGCAATCTGTTCTTCACTTGGAACAAAATGCATTTCAACAGTACCAGCCATCACATGTTCTCTTATGAAGTGGTATTTGATGTCAATGTGCTTGGTTCTTGAGTGTTGTACTGGATTTTCAGTTATAGCAATAGCACTGGTGTTGTCACAAAATATTGGGATTTTTGAGAGATTTAATCCATAATCAAGTAATTGATTTCTCATCCACAATAATTGTGCACAACAGCTTCCAGCTGCAATGTACTCAGCCTCAGCTGTAGAGGTTGATACAGAATTTTGCTTTTTGCTAAACCAAGAAATCAATCTGTCACCAAGAAATTGACAGGTGCCAGTTGTACTCTTTCTATCAATTTTGCATCCTGCAAAATCAGCATCTGAATATCCAATTAGATCAAATCCAGAGTCTTTAGGGTACCAAATACCAAGATTTGGTGTTCCCTTAAGATATCTGAATATTCTTTTTATAGCAATAAGATGTGATTCTTTAGGATCAGATTGAAATCTAGCACAGAGACATGTAGAAAACATAATATCTGGTCTACTAGCTGTCAAATATAAAAGAGAACCAACCATGCCTCTATAATTAGAAATGTCTACAGATTTCTCATTAGGACTTAATTCTAATTTAGTGGCTGTTGGCATGGGAGTCTTAGCTTCTTTGCAATCCAATAAATCAAACTTTTTAAGTAGATCATAAATGTACTTAGTTTGATTTATGAATATACCTTCCTTTACTTGTTTAACTTGTAAACCAAGAAAGTAGGTGAGCTCTCCCATCATGCTCATTTCATACTGACTTTTCATTAGATTAGCAAACTTTTTGCAAAGTTTCTCATCTGTAGAACCAAAAATTATATCATCTACATAAATTTGAACCAAAATAAAGGCACCATTTACATTTCTGTAAAATAGTGTTTTATCCACAGTTCCTCTAGAAAAATGATTATCTAACAAGAATTGAGACAGAGTGTCATACCATGCCCTTGGTGCTTGCTTTAGTCCATAGAGTGCTTTTAATAAAAAGTAAACATACTCTGGAAATTCTGGATCCTCAAAACCAGGAGGCTGACTGACATATACCTCCTCTTCCAGTTCACCATTTAGAAAAGCACTCTTGACATCCATTTGATAAACTTTAAAGTTTGCATGAGCAGCATAGGCCAGGAAGATTCTTATTGCTTCCAGTCTTGCAACTGGTGCAAAGGTCTCATCAAAATCAATTCCTTCAGATTGAGAGTACCCTTTAGCAACAAGCCTTGCCTTGTTTCTGGTGACAACTCCATTCTCATCCACCTTATTTCTGAATACCCACCTTGTTCCTACAATAGTTCTGTTTTTAGGTTTGGGTACCAGCTTCCATACATTGTTTCTCTCAAATTGATTTAATTCTTCTTGCATAGCAAGAACCCAATCAGCATCTTTGAGAGCATCTTCTATGACTTTAGGTTCATCCTGTGAAAGGAATGCACTATACAAACACTCATCTTGAGTTGCTCTTCTTGTTTGTACAGATGCATTTGCATCTCCAATAATTAGCTCAAAAGGATGATCCCTTGTCCACTTTCTTTGTGGTGGAAGTGATTGTCTTGATGATGTGGCTTCATTATTGAAGTTCAGGTTTCCATGTTGGAAAGCTCCCCCTAAGTTTGACATCTCATTATTTCTAGACTGATTGAAACTTTGAGACATTCTTTCAACTGATGATCCTTGAGGTGTTTCAACTGATCCCTCCAATGTAGTTTCAACTGATGCTTCAGTTGAATTTCCAATTGTAGTTGTTTCTTGCACCAGAGAGTCATCAGTTGGAATATTAATTCCAGGATTAATTCCAACATTTTGAATAATGTCATCATCATCATCACTGTCATACAGATCACCTTCACCTTCATTCTCAAATCTGAGATTATCATGAAATCCTTCATCTGAGAATCCTTGAATCTTCTTATCATCAAAAACCACATGGATTGATTCCATAACAATGTTGGTTCTCAGATTATATACTCTAAATGATTTTCCATCAGAGTATCCAACAAAAATAGCTTCATCTGCCTTGGCCTCAAATTTTCCAAGATTTTCACCTTGATTTCTTAGAACATAACACTTGCATCCAAATACATGAAGAAAGCTAATTGTTGGCTTCTTTCCTTTGAAGAGTTGAAAGGGAGTTAGATTATGAGGTTTGGTAATTAGTGAAATGTTTTGAGTGAAGCAAGCAGTGTTCACAGCTTCAGCCCAAAAATAGGTTGGAAGTTGAGCTTCATTAATCATGGTTCTTGCAGCCTCAATAAGAGTTCTATTCTTCCTTTCAACAACACCATTTTGTTGTGGAGTTCTTGGTGCAGAGAACTCATGAGTAATTCCCTCTTCTTCACAAAATTCTTTCATCACAGAGTTCTTGAATTCTGTTCCATTGTCACTTCTTATCCTTCCAACTTTGACATCTGGATTGTTGTTTAATGCTTTGATATGATTGATGATGATTTTCCCAGCTTCATCCTTAGAATGCAGGAAGAAAGTCCAAGTGAATTTAGAAAAATCATCAACAATCACTAAGCAATATTTCTTCTTTGAAACAGACATTATGTTGACTGGTCCAAACAAATCCATATGCAAGAGCTGAAGGGGCTTCACAATTGATGAAAGAGTTTTGCTTTTGAAAGAGCTTCTCTTTTGCTTTCCTAGCTGACAAGCTCCACAAAGTCCATCTTTGGAGAATTCCAGCTTAGGTAGACCTCTTACCAAGTCCTTCTTTACTAACTCATTCAGGGTTTTGAAATTTAGATGAGACAGTCTCTTATGCCATAGCCAACTGTCATCTGAGCTTGCTTTGCTGAGAAGGCAAGTGATAGATTCAGACTTTACAGAATTGAAGTCAGCTACATACACATTTCCTTTCCTTTGTCCAATCAGAACCACATTGTTGTCATCTTCTTTGGTGACAACACAGGCTGCAGGAGTGAAATTGACTTTGTAACCTTTGTCACAGAGCTGACTGATGCTAAGCAAGTTGTGCTTAAGACCAGACACCAATGCAACTTCATCAATGATGACATTCTCTTTAGCAATCAAGCCATATCCCATAGTATATCCTTTGCTGTCATCTCCAAAGGTAATGCTAGGGCCAGCTTTCTCCACAAACTTTGTGAGCAGGGAGGAATCACCAGTCATGTGCCTGGAGCATCCACTATCCAAGTACCACAAATTCTTCTTGTGGTTTCCCTGCACACATTTCACAAACAGATCAAGTTGATTTTGGTACCCAAATTGCTTTGGGTCCAGATTTGTTAGTTTTAGCAGCCTTTTCCACTTTCTCAACCTTTTCCTTGGATTGAATTGGTTCAATCTTTGGTTTTGGTTGAGAAATTGGAACATCAACTCTGTTTTCAAACACAGGCCTTTGAGTCATGCATAAATTGTTCATTCCATGCAAGTTTGAATGAAATTGAGGCATGTTAAAGGCATTGAAATAAGGATTGAACATATATGGCATGTTAGGCTGAGAATAGGGATTGTGAGGCAATAAACCAGGCATCATATTCATAGCAGATAAATTCATGTGAGGAACAGATGTCATAGGAATAGGCAAGGATAAATTAGGAGCAACCACAGTTTTACAATTAGCAGATAAATGATTTACACTACCACACTTACTGCAGGTTTTCCTAAGAGCACTAGCATTGGGAGTGTAATTGGTGTGCTTGTTAACTCCTATTTTGCCATTTCTATTTCCTTTCTTCTTTTTAGTCTCTTCAGATTTATGCTCACTAGTATCCAACTTCTTCTTGTTCTTGTTACTAGAATGAAGAGTGTTATTAACACTATCAATGGTCTCAGAAGAACTATTCTCACCTTTAACAAAATTCTTTTTAACAGGACCATATTTCTTGTTAAGCTTCTTGAGAACACTCTTGTCAACTGATGAGTTTTTGTTCAACTGATGACTCTCATCAGTTGAGTCTTTGTTCTTCAACTGATGATCATCATCAGTATTCTCATCACCTGAACTATTCTCAGATTTCTCAAGCACTTTCTTATTCCTCTTCCACTCATTTTCTACAAAGGTCTCTCTACCTTGCATGTTGATGATATTGGTGGAAACATTCCTACCAGACTTCCATTTGGCAATAATCTCTTGTTCCTTATCAAGCTGCTTTCTTATGATCTCTTCTCTTTTCAGAACAACCAAGAGATCATCCTTGGCTGTCTGACACTCAATTTTAAGCTTCTCAAACTCAATAAATTGAGCTTCTAATACACTGTTTCTATCACTAAGAAAGGTGTTAGCTTCCTTAATCCTACTATTTTCCTTAGTGAGAGATTTTAAAGAAACATGCAAATGATACAATTCTGTAGACATTTCATTAATAGTAGCATTGCATTCATCTTTAGTTAACTCAACTAAGTTTGTAGTGAATACCTGACTGCTGCTTCCAGTGTTTTCTTCTTGATCTGTGGAGTTGGCCATTAGAGCTAGATTGACAAACTCCTCCTCTTCATCAGAATCATCTCCAGCTGCCCAATCATCCTTTGTGATGAATGCTCTTTCCTTTTGTTTGAGAAGTTCATAATATTTCTTTTTGTAGTCAATGTTTTCACTTGACTTTTTCTCAACTTTAGGCTTTCTGCACTCATTTGCAAAGTGACCTGCATTCCCACAGTTGAAGCACTTGAATTTTGATCTGTCTACCATGCTTCTATCAGACTTGGGATTGCCTTTAAAAGATTTTGCAGAATTAAAATTCTTTTTGAATTTCAGTTTGGAGAATCTTCTTGACAGGAAGGCTAGATGTTCATCAATTCCATCACTTTCTTCACCAGAATCAGCTACTTCTTTCTCCTTTCTTCTTCCTTTGCTTGACTCTGAGCTCTCCTCTTTGACCAACTTCTCAGTTTCTTCAACTTGAGACTTTCCCTTGTCCTTGACAGTATCCTCCAGAGATGCAACTAGAGCCACAGATGAATGCCCTTTCTTTTGGCTTTTCTCAATCTCTTCATCTTGCTCCATTTCAAGCTCATAAGTCTTTAAGGTTCCATACAGTCTCTCTAGAGTATAGTCTTTAAATTCTTGTGTATTTCTGAGAGAGACTGTCATGGGTTTCCATTCTTTAGGAAGAGCTCTTAAGAATTTCAAGTTTGAATCCTTAACTTGATATACTCTTCCAAAGAGCTTTAGACCATTTAACAGTTTTTGAAATCTGTTAAATGTATCACTCAAACTTTCACCAGCCTTGAAATGGAATGACTCATATTGTTGAATCAGAAGCTGCATCTTGTTTTCTCTAACTTGCTCATTCCCTTCACAGATGGTCCTGATGGTGTCCCAAACTTCTTTGGCACTTGTGCAGCTAATAACACTATCAATCATTTCTTGATCCAAACCATTGAACAGAAGATTCATGGTTTTCTTGTCCTTGTGCACTTCTTCAGTATCTTCTTGAGAATATTCATGGATAGGTTTTGGAATCATCTTACCTACCATGTCTTCACCATCAGCTCCCATACTTGTGCAGACCTTCATGGGGACATGAGGTCCTTTTTCAATACAGTTCACATAGCTTTCATCAATGGACAACAGATGCAGATGCATTCTCACTTTCCAGTGAAAATAGTTGTCTTTGTCAAGAACAGGAATCTTCACTCCAGCATCCTTCTTTCCCATCTTTCTCTAGCAGTGTTGATCTTTTTCCCTGTTTGTTGGGAACCTGGCTCTGATACCAATTGTTATTTTACACCAACTATGAGAAAGATTGTAGAAGGGGGGGGTTGAATACAATCTTTTACAAACTTAAAAGATTCAAGAATGATACACTAAGAACACAGTAAACAAAAAAAACACCAAGTATTAAAAATACGGGTGGATTGAATGATCCACCCGTGAGATTTTATATAGAAGAATCTGTGGATTGTTTTACAATTCGCACAGCTGCTGGTTCATCACTCAAAGCAAGTTCTAACTCTCAGGTTTTTCTCTCAAGTAATTTGAACAAGTTCAACTGATGCTACTAACTTGGTTATATACTCCAAGTTTTACAAAGTTTTTAGCTAGATTACAAAATGCACTCTAATCTAAAAACAAAGCTGCACAACTTTGTCTTATGCATGCTTTCTGAGATGTCTTCATCTTTGACCATCATCTTGATTTGATCCAGATTGCACTGCATGAGATAAGTATGTTTCTGCTTCTTCTTTATTTTCCTAATTAGGCTTCCATGTCTATTTTAGTGTAATCCGATCCATGTGATTTGTCAGACTTAAGCTCTAGTCACTTTCAACTGCTCTTTGCTTCATCAGTTGAAGGTTCTGGTTGCTTTCAACTGCTATTGACTTTATCAGTTGAATGCCTGGCTCATCAGTTGAATGAATTACAAACTCCATCAGTTGAATGCTGTTCCAGTCTTATCAGTTGAATTCCTCAGCATTATCCGTTGAACACTTTGTCTTCAGTTGAATGCTTGATTTTCATCAGTTGAAACATCATCCAGTCTTTATCAGTTGAACAGTTACATCTCATCAGTTGAATATCCTTCACTTAGATAAAATTACATGGCATTGGATATTTACAATTAGCCATCCTATTCTACCCATCCGTTGATAATTCCCAAAGATAAGAAATGTAACAATTACAACTGAAATTTGATAAGGATTCTAAGTAAGACATGTTACAAAAATGTTTATGTTATCATCAAAAATTATTGATTCCTAACAACGTGGCACTGTTCAGGATTTATAATATACATAGATACAAATTTAACATTCAAAAAATGCTATGATTATGGAATGTAGTTATTGCATTACCATTCAAAATTTAATATAATTGTCAGTCATTGATTACACTCAATTTTAGGAATTCAAAGATATGTGATTAATTATTCTGATACGCTTAAATAAATAAAGGAAATTATAATGACATGGCAAAATCTAAAATATGTGGCATTGAGGTGGATTTTTTTTGAAATATTTGGCATTGATGACGTGGCACTGCTCAGGATTTATAATATACATAGATTTCTAAAAGGTATATATATTTTATAATTTTGTTTTATGTTCAACTAACTTGTTTTACACATATCCCAAGGTGTTAAAAATTTTCATTTAATATTTGTTTATAAAAATTATACTCCCTCCGTCCCTTCCAATTCTTATCATTTGGAGGGGACTGCTCGGCACGCATTTTAAGACTCATGAAAAATATGGTTCTATAACTTATTTTTAAAATTTTCTTTTTTTGAATAAAAGTTTAATGTTTAAACTTTTTTTCAGAAAAAGAAAATTTTAAAAATAAGTTATAGAACCATATTTTTCATGAGGCTTAAAATGCGTGCCGAGCAGTCCATTTCAAATGATAAGAATTGGATGGGACAGAGGGAGTATTAAATAAAAGTTTAAAATTTAAATCTTAGTTTCATATAAAAACTATTGTTTTAAAAATAATTATTATCTTTAAATTTGAATAAAATTAGTTAATATAACCCGCGTGTTAATAAAAATAGCAAAAATACAAATTTGAAAACAATCCATTAATACATGTAGAACGTGGCAATTTATGGTTGTGTTTGTTTCACAATCATTCACCAACTAACCATACTTTACTTCCACATTAACATCACATTTAATCCCAAAAGCAAATTGCTCCCCCTCTTTTCATTAATCTTCAAGGTCTTCATTGAAAAGTAATATCTCTTTGTTCCTCATTTAATCAAAGTGAGTTAATTTTAATGATTCTTGATTTTCTTGGATTTGAATCATAAAGTTTCGATCTTTTTTATATGTTTGTGTTGTTTTCTTATCTGGGGTGTTTCAGATTGCAGTCAAGTGTTTGCAGCTGTGAATTTTCAGTTTCTACAAGGTTCTGGTAAGAAAGTTTATCATTTTCTTGATTTTCAATTTCAAGAACACAACTTTAAGCTTATTTGAACTCTTTGATTTTATATTCAAGAAATTAACTTTATGTTGTTTAATTGGTATCATTATGTTTCTGATAAGCTTAGATGAACTTAACTACTTTTGTCCCTTTGACATTTTGTTTGTAATTATAGTAGCATCTTACATTTACTTGGCTTTTTTTGATTTTTGGAGAGTGTGTCATGATGACTTTGTTTTTTGTCATTCACTGTTTTTTTAAAAAAATAAAATATTCTGAGTATCTAAGATAGTCTGGTAATTTTGATGATGTATGTCTATCTGTATGTGAAGTAATAAATTAGCCTTAGTGTCAAAGGATGTTGCTTAATTACTATCAAGGCTGCTATAAGTGTTTGGGCCTTGCCTTCTTTAACCCCTTAAGTTTAAGATGAGTTGGTTACTTAACATGGTATCAGAGCTCGATTTAGATCCACCCCTATTCTGGCTTGTCTTGGTTTCTCTGCTCTGGTTTGTTGTGAACCACAGGTAGGTTTGTTGGGGGGGGGGGGGGGGGGGGGGGGGGGTTGATAACTTGACATATATATTACTTTGAACTATTGATGGTTCGATGATGCCAAATATTGTGCAATTTACTAAGTGTATTACATCTTTGAAACTCTGACTTTATTATAGAGTATATTCTATCTTTCCCGCGCTTGACACTTTTTCTTTTTTGTCACATAATTTCTCCTTTTTTGACCTTGTTCCCTGTCTATAGTCGAGGGATGACTATTATAACCAATATTTTCTCCTTTTATTCAACACTTTGAACTATTGATGGTTCGATGAAGCCAAATATTGTGCAATTTACTAAGTTTATTACATCTTTGAAACATGCTTTAGTAGAGATTGAGCATTGTCCAATAATTGTGATTATTGAAGACCACTCTGTATGACTTGATTTGTTAGGGAATGCTGGTTTCTTATGGTGTTTGGTTCAAAATATTTACGTATGAATTTAGTTGCATGATTAAGTTGTATATAATGAATTGCTTTCAAAAAGTTGTATATAATGAATAAAAGTTAACCTTTTTGGATATGTTTATTTTAAAGCTTTTCATTTATTGTTGTATCTTGAGATCTTGTTACAAAGCTGACATTATATGTTTATCTGACTTTATTATAGAGTATATTCTATCTTTCCCCGCGCTTGACACTTATCCTTTTTTGTCACATAATTTCTCCTTTTTTGACCTTGTTCCCTGTCTATAGTTGAGGGATAACTATTATAACCAATATTTTCTCCTTTTATTCAACACTTGCTACTTATTTAAATCAATTAATCCAAGAGAAATCAGATAAAGGACAGGGCAAAAGCGTTTTGAACATCGACACCTCTTCCCACTCTTCTCTCTTCGTTTCTTATAGAATGACATAACAAGAATAAGTAATTATTATTAGTTACCTTTGCTGTCATAGTTTTTCCCCAGTAGCGATTTTTTGCTTGATCTTCTATCTACCTGTTAGACAAATATCCCTTCATCTACTTTAACAAAAAAGTATGACTTCACTGGATCCTTTTCCCTGCAACAGCAAGTAGAAGGCTGTTCCAACTTCCATGCTAAAAAACTAAGCATGATATGTTCGTCTTTCCTTTTAAACGTCGAGTTCTCATGTAAAAAAACATGTGTCAGTTATATAAAATCTGAATACATCAACTTGCAGTGAGTCAATTATTAAATGAAGCCATCTCGCTTCATTTGAAATAATACGCCTTTTGAAATCGATATCACTTTTCACTGCTACAGTATAGGTATCAGGCTGATCTTGATGATTAATTCCAAGTAAAGTGCTGAATGCAATCACGTTGACACGTGAAATTTTGGTCTCGATCACCACTGGGGTATGTGATATGTATAAGATACTAAAATCTAAGATTTTAAACATGTGGTGCAAAACAGGACCAGGATACAAAATGTCCTTTAGGTGTAAATAGTGCAGTATTCATGTTTCACTTCTAATGCAGATCCATCAGGCATCTAATGCTAGACTTGCATGTTTGCACCGTGATGGTGACCCTGTGACTATAGTCACTACTCTTGCCACCTCACACAGAAGGGTCAAGTCCTCACTGTGTTACCTTTATTTTGGGAAAGAAATCGTAGTATTATTAAACTCACCTGGTGTAATATTAAAGCTTGATATTAACTTTTGAAAGCAGAGATGAACAGAAGTACATGGATAAAGAAGTTAGGTACATATTGTAAATAGTGGAATAATAAAATTTTAGAATGCTTTTACTATCTGGCCTTCTGGAGCACAAATTCTCTGATATCTATCTTCTTCTGTTACATTATAACTTTTTAAACCTTAAAATACCTTATCAGTTATTACAAAAGAAATGCAGAAATACCTTGCATATATTTTCACTTGCTATACAGTGTTGCCTTTGTTTGCTTCCAGTTCATTTATTTATGCTTAGTGTGATCGTCCAAAAAGATAATTCTTTAATTGATGTGCATGTCTTTTACTTTGGAATAATAGTTTACTTGGTGATTTGTTTTTCAGAGTATTTATGAGATTTGATGATGTTGGCTGTACCAGTTTAAAATATGGCTTCTTTAAGTAGTGATCTAAACTATGATATATTGAGGCGTCTGGATGGTCCAAGCTTGGCTAGCGCTGCTTGTGCTTGTGTTGCGTTCTCTTCTATATCAAAAGAAGAGAGGTTATGGGAAGATGTATGTTCTTCTACATGGCCATCAACCAACCAGGAAGATGTTAAACGATTAATAACATTAATTGGTGGATTCAAAAAGTTCTATGCAGATTGTTTTCCACTAATTGTTAACAAAGAAGTTCCTGAGTTTAGATGGAATGACTATGTTGAGTATGTGGAAGAATGGACTGAGGCTGAATGTTATGATGACATGTATGAATTGGAAGATCTGTCACCAACTGATTTTGTCTCCATCGTAGATGTAAGATTTAAGAATAAGACAATATACTCAAAAGTCCTCTGGGGCATCCCAAATGCTAATGGCCATCATGGTTGGTTTTCTGAATGTCCTTTTCGGGTTGATCTTTTGACCCATTCAGCTAGAGAGGAGGACCATGCAGGTGAAGTTACTCTTTCTGAATCTGATGGTTTGCCGCCAGTTGCGTCCATAGAAAGAGAGAGGAAAGATGGGAAGCTCTGGCAGGAACTCCGCAATGAAGTCCAGCTGAGTTGGATCGTTGTGAATAAGAAAATAAAGCAGGCTGCCAACTTATCGAGCTGGATTCCTCTTGGAGGGCAGAGGCATTGGCCAACAGACAAGGATTTTTTGATACGCTTTGGATCTGTTCTTACTGCCAAAGAGATTCTTCCATGTCAAGCAGTAGAATGCATTCTTACGATGAAATTTAGGATGATTTGTAGTGACGGAGTCACCAGTGTTCAGACAGCCCTGAAATTAACGGAATTGAGCATGCAGCTGGGAGATATGGAAGGTGCTCATGTTAATGGAAGAAACAGTTTACTCGTTCTTAAAGAATCTCTTAGCTGCCGTAGGAGCAAAAATTATAGTGAAGCTCTAGAGTCATGCCACTTGTACTCGAAAGTGCAGAGTGAACTAATGGAGGAGAAGATGAGAAACGAAAGCAGGTTAGAGAGGTTGTATATACTAAGTGGCATTGCTGCATTCATCACTTTTTGTTATTATGTATTGTGATATGGGCACAGCCTTATACTGAACAATGTTTCTGCGCTCTTGAATTCTAACATAACAAGCCAGTTTTGATCAAATAACACGAAGTTGATAGATGCTGCCTTCCATATTCTGTGAATTTTATTATAGTTAGTTGCACATCGGTGCATCCTATATATCAATAACCCTTTATTTGTTGGAACTTGAAAGTGGGATAATAGTAGCTATGTGACATTCTTTTTGGAACAATCGTAATAGTGGGAACTTGTGATCTAGCTGCCTGGTCCAGCCATGTGATGGATTTCTTCTTATTAGGTACTAGTATATTCAAAGATTAGGAGATAAAAGTAGCTCATTAGTTTAGTGACAAGATAGCCCGAGCATTGATTTCCTTAACTTGAATGAATGAGGGACCTTGCCTGTGTTCCCTAGTAGTTTTCATTCTTGTTGTGGTACAATCAATGTATATCAGTTATGTTGATATCATCAGAATTTGGGCATTCCCTTGTAGAATGTTTAGCCTTATCAGAAAGCACGGTGAGATATCATGATCCTCCTATGCTTAAAGATTATACATTAAACTTTGTGACGAGGAAGACCATTATTATGTTATCAAAGCTCATCAAACTGGGTGGTAGGGGAGTTGGGGGTATTGAATACAGCTAACAAGAAAGATTGAGCATACTTTCAGAGGTACCATGACCATGTGACATGTCTATATCTCCAATGGGCACCTAATCCGGAAAGGGTTCATCTGCATGGTCTTAGCTTCTGGGTGTCCGGAGAGCTAGCAAACATTCGGTACTGTAATGACAACTATTGCCCCTTTACGGGTTTGTTAAATACAACATGAGCGTAGTAAATCCTCTCCATAACACCTCGAGGTTTTAGGAGGATTGGTTAATTACTCCCTGTCTACGAGTCTGAAATAGGTTTTTCATGATCTCCTCTTCTATGCATATGCTCATTTTCTGAACTTTCTTGTTTCTCATATGCTGCTCTTGTTTCTTTTTCATTGAATGAGTAAAAAATAAGTATAAAAATATCATATAGTTTTATACTACTCATTCATGCCAGCTTACATTCTTCATCCCATATTGTGTCGACATGATTGATGCCACGTTCAATTCATTTAAAAGCCGGCCTTTACGAAATGGAAAATGGACTTTTTGACTTTTTATTTTGTTTTGGGGTAGCATGACGGTGGAGAATAAATGAATAATCAAATATTCCCGCTTCAATTCCTTTAAATGCCGGCCCTTATTACTTTAGTTCGGTGTATCAAGTCAAAGTTATGATTATTGCATTTTTTGCATTACGAGTTAATGGTACAAGAATTATTGCCAACAAAATCGAAGAAATTAGATTGAAAGGGAAAATGTTGGTAAAAGAGAAAAAGAAAAATTCCGGATCATCCAAAATGTATCCCCAACACTGATATGTCAAATAACACGATTAAAATATGTTAGGAGTGTAACGTTACGTTATTTGGGATTTTTCAGTTATATTCTTTAATCGTCTATTGTTTAGGAGGAGGGTTAGAGACTTGTATTCAAGATTATTGTTAATTTTTTAATATTTAATATTTTGATTTATAATATAAAAGATGATTTTCTAGATTTGATATTGTAATTTGTGATAATATCTCGCAAAAATTGATTTTTTTTTTTTCAAAATTACAAAAACCTACACTACATGAAAAAACTTTTAATCCGAAATATGCTCTTAGGAAAATCCGATAGACAAACAGGTTATCATGTATTTTTTAGCAGAAAAAAATTATCTCCAGTTACAAGCCAAACATAGCCTACTGATCAGTAATTTTAAAATAGCTCAGCGGTAAAGAGCTTATCCTCTGTCGTCCCAGGTCCTGCGTTCGACCCTGGCTCATCCCGAGAATGGATCACCCCGAGAGTTTCGTAGAACAGATACTCATTTGTAAAGCTATTTGTCAAAAAAAAATTAATGATTTTAACAGAAGTTATCTTACATGACTAAACACAAATCTCATTATAAACTAAACGGGTGTTTGCGTGGTAAAAATAAAAAAAAAGCTTATTTTAAAGTTTTTTGATATTTGTTATACAAACTTCGCTAATTAAATATTACAAAATGTTTAACATTCTTCATTTTAAAAATATTTATTTATTTAATTCCTTAAATAATTATTTATTTTACATGATTAAAATAAACAACACGGCGAGAATTCTAAAACACAAAATTAGTAATCATTTCTACTGTATTTTGCGGTTGCAATTTAAAAAACGGGGAAGGGGAACGCACGTCGGCACATACAAGACTCCCTTGTCCCTACGTAGCACGTTCATCCTCGATGTGATAAATGTGTTCATGCACGAACAACAATTTTTTATACAAATTTAGGAGATACTTTTTTCTAAAAAGGTGAAAAATAAAACAAATTATTATCACGACTGAATTGTTAACATCAGGGAATTGACCTGGAGTGTAAATAAATAAACCATTTTGTGTAAACTTCCGGCAATGAAATAGAATGATTTATTGCATTGCCTAGATAGAGGGCCTATTTAGTAACCAGAAGTAAATTGGATTGTGTAATGACATAACTTCTGTTTTTTTTTCGAACATTTTATAAATTTATTTATTTCTCACCTATATTCCACTTCTTTACTTTAAGAAAGAAGTCATTTTTTCTAAACTCGGCCAAACCGTCCCATAATCACCCATCAGCAAGGCCAATCATATTCTTTTCTCTGCTATGAATTATGATGCTAAATAAATAAAAAAAGAAGCATGTCCGCAAAAGCTATGCTTTGCGTGCATAAATGGCCAGCTTTTCTCCACACAATCATATAATTCATATGCCAGTCCCAGTCCCCCTCCATTTCCGCATATACAAACCATGCATAATTATTACATGTGTTTGTAATATTTGAAAATTTTTGGAGTTTTTTTTTTAAAATACTTTAGGGATTTTACGCAATTGTTCTTTAAAGAAAGAAATTTCTAAATATTAGATTAGGAAATTTTTTGTGGTAAAATTTTTGATAAGAATTTCCCCCAAAATTCTAGTGAAATTACTCGAACTTTTTTTTTAGAAATTCTATGAAAAGTTTTTCGGGAAAATTTCTCTAAAAATCCTTAGGAAGACTTTTACGAAATTTCTTGAAAATTTATAACAAATATTAAATCAGACTCCTCCTTAAAGGATCTGAAGTATCTCTTAATACGGGATAAGTTTGAAAGAGTGACTATTGTTTAAAATAAAAAAATGTACTAAAAGTGAAAATAAATTAAAATATTAAATTGTTTGGAAAATAAACAGAATTCAAACTCCATATTTTTTCCAAAAGAAATATGGTTCCTCCGTCTCATATTAGATATCCACTTATAAGAAGAATAAATTTTTCGAAAATATTTGTATGTTTTAACTTTTAATGTAGTGTAGTTTATAATTAACTTTATACCACACCTTTTAAATGTATATTTTTAAAACCAATTATATACATAATTTTATCAAAAGTGGATATGTAATATGAAATGAAGGGAGAATATATTTTTGTAATTTTTAAAAAAACAGTGTTAAAGAGATTTTTTATATGCGTTATTTAGTAAAAAATATAATTTCATGAATTTTCTTTCACAAATAATCTTTTTTACTTTTAAAAATAAAAGTAGCA
The DNA here is from genome assembly GCF_001625215.2 of Daucus carota subsp. sativus. Classification (NCBI taxonomy): domain Eukaryota; kingdom Viridiplantae; phylum Streptophyta; class Magnoliopsida; order Apiales; family Apiaceae; genus Daucus; species Daucus carota. The sequence goes on along the minus strand of NC_030381.2, from coordinate 38,015,992 downwards.
AACCAACACATAATCATGTTACTTTATTCTTCTCCTTGTTTTAAAATATAAAAATCTTGCAGATATAAAATTAAACGTTTACACAGGCCATTAGAGTATTTTCGTAAACAAATGGAGACTCTTTTGAATGTCTGTCTTGGTAAAGACCCCACCATGTCTCATCTTCTCCCCTGTCCTAATATCTCTCCCCTTCTATCCACCTCTCTCTCTCTCATCTCTCTCCATCTCTCCATTCCGTTAATGTGAACTCTAATCATGCCCCACTAACCACTTGTCTTATCTCCTCCACTTAAACTTTTTCCATACAGAACTTGTAGTTTTTTCACTACTTCTTGTTTCAAGATTCTATTTTTACTTTCTTTTCCTAGCACCCAAACCCCAAGAACCATTTTTTCACTTGTTTTAAGCAAAACCCATAAATCCTTTTCAAATCTTTTTCAGAGATGAGTGAAAACACATTCACTAAAGTACTTAAGCCCACAGCCCACTTGGAGTTTTTCAAGAAACTCAAGCGTTTGAAGCCTCTTGAGCCCTCCTATGGGGTTCTTGGCTGTTTCTTTGTGAGTGTGTGTTTAATTTTAAGCTTGTTTTTGTTGGATTACAGGACTCTTGGTTTTGGTGGGCAAGAGTCTAGATTGATTAGCTGGTTTGGGCTTAATGGGTCAGCAGGAGTTGAAGAAAGAGTTGAGTTTCTTGATGAGAGTGGCGATGGGTGTGATATATATGATGGGGATTGGGTTTGGGATGAGAATTATCCACTTTATGAGTCTACAGATTGTTTGTTCTTGGATGAAGGTTTTCGATGTTCTGAGAATGGTAGGCGTGATAAATTCTATACTAAATGGCGGTGGCAGCCCAAAAATTGCAACTTGCCCAGGTACTATGTTCACATATTTGTTGTGTGTGTGTGTGTGGTTTTTTTTTTTTTTTTAATTGTGAATGATTACATCTTTTCTTGTAGTTCATAGAAGTTTTGATTTGATTAAAATAAAAAAGCATACTTGTATACAATGTGTTTTGTATGATACCCTAGAATATTGTTATGTATTTTGGGCCACTAATATTGACCAAGAATTATATGCATCTACCCTGTGGATTTGATTTGAAGAAAACCACTCTAATTAATCATTTTTTTGTTATGTAATGAGCCTTTAATGCTGCGTTATATGTAAATAGCATAAGTATAGATGTGTTCGCAAACTTTTTGTTGTTGGAAGCCAGTGTAACAGTATTTTCTTGTGACTTCCAAACAGTGTCATTCTGGTTGAACAAGTTACAAGCTTGTTTCTGACCAAAAAAAAGAAGTTACAGGCTTGTTCTGTTTGTATGTACTTACCTCGCTAATCAGCTGACATTTTATGTACTAGTCAATTATAGTTTGTGCGGATAATTTCTCTGTTTTTGGCAACTATCTAATGGGGTTCATATATCGGTATAACAATTATATATCCTATATATGTATAAATGTATCTATTATTTTGATTTTTATAGCCAGGAGTTCTCAATAAATTTTGCATTATCATTTATTAATCAAAAGTGGAGACTAGATTAATTAATTTAGGATGAAAATTTGGTCTTAATTAGGTCTTTTTAATGTGGAAACAGATTTGATGCAAAGATCATGTTGGAAAAGATGCGAAATCGCCGGGTTGTGTTTGTTGGTGATTCAATCGGAAGAAATCAATGGGAGTCCCTTCTCTGCATGCTCTCTTCTGCAGTTCGTAACAAGACCTCAATATATGAGGTTAACGGGAATCCAATTACAAAACACACAGGGTTCCTGGTGTATAGGTTTACTGATTTTAATTGCACCTTAGAGTACTATCGAGCTCCATTTTTAGTACTGCAAAGTCGGGCTCCTGCTGGTTCTCCAGAAAAAGTAAGAACTACCTTGAAACTCGATCAGATGGATTGGAATTCCTGGAAATGGAGAGGTGCTGATTTGTTAGTTTTAAATAGCGGCCATTGGTGGAATTATGAAAAAACTATTCGAGAGTAAGTTCAATTTGTCTGAAAATTTCCCAAAGGAGTGAAATTATGTGACCTGATGATCAATTCATAATCCTTATCACCTTTCATTAAGTTATCTTTTGTGTGATATGTCAGGGGTTGTTACTTTCAAGAAGGAGCAGAAGTAAAGATGGAGATGAGTGTAGAAAGTGCTTATAGGAGGTCAATTGCGAAAGTTGTGGATTGGTTAAGTAGTGAAGTGAATACCAGTAAGACCCAGGTTTTCTTCAGAAGCTTTGCTCCTGTGCATTTTAGGTATATCTAATAATTTCTTTGTCAATCTTTTTCCCGGGCTTCTTGATATCTACAGTTCATTACCTGCAAATTTAGGACTTGTTTCAAAAAATTAAATAAGATTTTAACATAAATGAAAACATCTTAGTGTTTATCAGGAGGAAATAAACAATTAGTCAACTTTTGCAATAAGTCACTTGATGTATAAGTTAGGCATAGTTAGAAAAAATGAGTTAAGAGTCGACTTACAATTTATTATGATTGTAATAATAACTAGTATTTAAGCCCGCTTTGAAGGGCTTTCCATTTTTAAAAATTATAAAATATGATTTTTTTGGTTAAGTGTATGCTAATATATTTTCAATATAAAATAATAATATGATAGGGCAGAAAACGATGGATGTAAAAGAGTGAAGAAGATGAGCAGTAATACTGTTTCCACTTGCCCATTACATTTATGATATTTGATGCCTTCTGGCTATCAGTGGTTAGGGATTCTTTTAGTTAGCAATAATTCAGATAATGCCACTGGGCTGTATATGTTTTACTTCTAGATGTTTCTTACTTTCTTTTGCTAGGTTGGAATTACAAAGCTCCCTTGCCCTTGCCCTTTTCCCTTCCCTAACCCACCCACATGCCCATATACGACACGTATTACTAGCTGCTTAAACCCTCGCCCTCTTTGGAAAGAAAAGAGAGGGGCAAGCATTGGTCCAAAAAGACTCTCGTTTCCGATGACTAGTGTTTGACATTTAGTGCAAGCAGTCTGATGTCAACCTACTTTAAACTCAATGACAGTTTGTTGTATTTTTTTAATTAAAAAAAATTCTATCTTTAGGTTGTCAACTCTCATTAATATATTTACAGTGTAATATATTCTTTCTATATTTGTCAATCTGGTTACCAAGTTTAACCTTCGCTACAATCTGATTAATTTAACAGAGGTGGCGATTGGAAGACTGGTGGGAGCTGTCACCTGGAAACGTTACCTGACCTAAGGTCAACATCAGTGTCATCTGAAACAGCAAATCAGTTGAGAATTGTCAGTGAAGGATTTTCCAAACTCACGAATACAACAATACATTCCAGGAAACTCGACTTTTTAAATGTGACACTGATGTCATCTCAGAGGAAAGACGGGCACGCATCAATATATTATTTAGGGCCGGAAACTGGGCCAGCTGCTCTTCACCGTCAAGACTGCAGCCACTGGTGCTTGCCTGGCATACCTGATACATGGAATGAACTTTTGTATGCAGTATTTCTTAAAAAGGAACTTGCCCAAACAGGAAACAAAACAGAACACACTCTTTCTCCGACAGTGGAAAGAAAATAACAATGACAGTCTGTCTTGCTAGAACCCACCAAGCACATACTCGTAGAAAGCATAGTGGAACTGTTGCATCAACAAGGAGCCAAAACCTACTTGATTGCCTCACTTGCCGGTTCACTCTAATTCATCACCTTCATATGATCGGTTATGTAACCAAATGCAACTGTTCATATATTTGTTACATGACTATGATGATGAAAGGGAGGTTGACCGCAAGAATGTTCCAAAGCCAGAGCTCAGGAAAGACAGATCATTTAAACCATCTTATGCCGAGGTTAATGTATTTAATAGCCGAGGCATTTAGTTAATCAGGTTAGGTTTGTTTTGCATATATACCCGCACATGATACATCATTCATCATTCATACATTAGTACTAGAAGATTGTTGAAAGTTGTAATTTATGAACATAACAAAAACTTGTATACCAGTAAATTCTGTATCACCTGGAATTTGTACATGCAAATTACTAAGCCTTGGTTTTGTGGAGGGACAATAATTAGTACATATATTACATCAAACACATTTCATGTGTCGGATGTCGATTTCTAATATTTTGCTCTGTTACCAAATACAGTGATTGATTCTATATTTTTGATATGCAGGGGACTCTTTCATGTATATAAAAACTACGAACTAAAATTTACATTTTAGCCGGAAGATATGTTACTGAAATAATGTAACCACCAGGAGGTCGGCCAAATACTGTATATTGACGACCAAGGGCATGGGTAAAATCACCCTCAAAATTTAATATAAAATTTCTTATATATAAAAATTACTGAATCAATTTTCAGCTCTGACTGACCTCCAAAATTCAGCGACCTGCTGTTATAGTCCGGTTATTTTGGAATCCTGAGTTCGGGTGATTAAAAAACAGCAAGGCACTCAAAAACAGTATGATCAGATAAAATCTTTATTAATCCCAAGAATCTGTTTGTTTGCTTTATCGGATCCACAAAGAAAGTGACTTAGTCAGTGGTCACTAAGATTAATTTCCTCCTTTTACAACTGCTGCTGGTACTGGTATCATGCTTTGTTTTATTATAACTTTGCTGTAATTTGGTTTTGCAGATACATTATGTTCAGTAGCTGTTAAAAACCCATGGCCATGGATAGTTGGAACTGAAGGTATGCCATGGATAGTTGGAACTGAAGCTACTCCATTACATTCACAAAAATTATAAATCTTTCGCTGCATTTCCATATGATTCAGTTGTTCGTTTCAAGCTTAAAACTATGGTACTGGAGTGTTACTAGTCAATATAATGTGAAGAATTTCCTCCAATTTCACCTGTAATTTTTATTAGCATTTTCATGACTATAATGATATTGATAAAGTTTAGAACTTACATATTGAAATTCAAAGCCCTAAACTTTTTAGGGGACAGATCCTTAAGAGATGAGAAGAAATTATGATTTGTAGGGTTGTCGAATAATTTATTATTGGATTACATAATTTCTGCTATGACAACATATTGATAAATGCTAAGTTATTCAATTCAGTCATCAAAAGGGTATTTTCATACCTAATTGTACAATCAAAGAGCACAGCCCTTGCCCCAATCCTAATGACACAAGTTCCAAACATTGCGGTTTTTGCAGCTCCCAGACAAGTGCTGCAATCTGAAGTTGTTAGATTCGTGCTACAGGCAGCGTGACCATAGGCGAAAGCATTTGGGTAAGGAGATATGTTCTTATAGTCATAACCTAGCTTGTTCGGTGTAGCGGCTTATGATAACACTGCAATTATGTAAGCCAGACTTATAGCGAAAAGATCAACTTTAGTATAAACTCCAGAATTGCAAAGTACACTCTTCACTGTAGTTCTTGGATCACTTCTGGCAACAGTACATGAGAGCCCCAGTAATACCAATCCTCTCAAAGATATGTTCGCATAACCCATTCTTTCTTTTTCTGTTGTTTATCACTTCTCGATAATATGTGTGATATGTTGGTTTCTTCGCTTGCTTTGACACTATCAACCATATATTGTCCTTCTAATTTTTTTTAATGGTCTTGAAATTTCTATGTCTCTTCTGTTGTTTTTTCCTTGTGTATATGATAATGTGGGCCAATTCCATTTCAATGTGATTGGAGAACTTCTCTAAAATCTCAAGGCTGATATAAAGAGCTTCCAAGTTAGACTGAATTATTCTGTTCTTAGAGAGCTTCCAAGTTAAACTGAATTATTCTGTTTTTAATTTGTTTATAGGGACTGCAGTATTTATGTATAGTTTTTTTCACTTGCCCTTTTTTAGAGCCTCTGCAAGTTTAGAAATTTCTTATTTGTATGCAGAGCCGTGCCTGAGGGTGTTCCAAGTGTTCAACGGAACAGGGCCCAAAATTTTGAGGGGCCCATTTTTTTAGTGCCTTATACACATAATATATAGTTTTGGAAAAAATAATTATAATTTCATTTCAAAAAAGAAAAGTGCAGATAGAATAAAGTTTAAAAAATAATATACGCTAACTAATTATCAATTATAATTATAAGTAAACTTAAAACATGTTATGTTATATTGATCTTAAATATTAAAATTAATCATAATAATTTAATATAGACTACTAGTCTTACTTATTTCATTAAAATATAATACAACCGTGAACACTAGGGTTTTGTAGACAACTTCTACATTTTATCATTTTTTTGGTAATTCAATTCTTAGGTGATTAATTTATTTTATTTTATAACTACATGCAATGTTTACATATTAAATGAAAAATATTAACTTATAAAATTACATTGATTAAATTATATATTTATATAAAATTTAAAGAGGTTTACATATAAATAGGTTTATGTCATTGTTTTTTTTGTTTATAATGATTACATCTTATTAATTATGTACTTGTAATTTATCTCTTGATTTTCGATATATTTAAATTATATTATAAAAGAAGATATTTAGTTAATTTTTGTATTTTATTTACTTTATTATTTTATTTTATTTTAATTATAGGGCACTCGTCTAAAATTTTGTACAGGGCACATAAAATCTCAGGCACGGCTCTGTTTGTATGGTTCGCATGGTGGTCCCCTTGTATTGCGTTCTAGTGGATATCTTCATCTCTAGGTAACAAGAGGTTGAAGGTTCGAGTCTCAGTGGAGACATGTATAAGTATGTGGGTGAGGTCGTGTACATTATTATTCTATAATAAAGAGGGAACATTGTTACCATAATAGTAACTACGATTCCAATTCCACAAGGTTAAAATATTAGACTGGAATCCGGGATTGAAATAATATTACAAAGTTAAAGATTTTTTGCACAAATTTGACTGCTAGGAGAATAATAACTTGGCAGTAAAATTTTGTACTGATTATACATCAAAGTGTCCATGTAAGTAACAAATATACTCACTGTCACCACATACAACAACTGCATAATAGAGTTGCTCACCTCATAAGTTATTCAAGTATCTATTATTACGGTCACAGATGATGTATCATCTCATGTATATCTTTTAAGGCCATCCTCACTTCTTTCTGTTTTAGGAAAGGAACAGGGAACAAGTGAGGATATATAGTTTCTTCTTACATATATACAGGCTAATCATGCCAAAATTGACTGCCAAGGTTATATGTTCATGCATATTAGAGTTTATATATACAGCACCGACTGCAATTCTTATTTGATGCTGAAATTAGCCATCTTTCCTAGTTCTTCCACCTCTTTCGCTAATACTTCCACTTTGTCCACTATCTCCATCAACAAAAACATAAAACTTGCAATGGCGATACTTTCACCTGTATCTAGTTCCTCTAGCTTTGGAGATTTTAGGAGGCTTAATTCCATTCTCAGGGTCTGCAGCTTTGGCAACATCAAGATTGTTGCATGGCACCTCTTCATTTTAATGATGCTTTCACCCAGCTCTCTCAAAATCTGCACAAGTTTTGATCCAACAATCTTGCATGGCTCTTTAAGTTCTTGTCTTGTTGTCGATGATGGCTGTGGAAAATTTGAGATCAACTATTTAAGTTGCACTAGATATGAAGATATCGTTCTGGACGGTGTAAAAGTTTATAATTGTTTATATATAGAGTTATGCCACTATCATTTCAGCGATAAGGGATTTGAGTATCACTGACCTGTTTGGGAGATTCAACACATCCTTTCAAACAAATAATGGTCGCAGAAAGATCTCTAAGAGCTTCTCCTATGCGCAGATACTTTTCCCAAGGATAATGAAAGCCAAATTTTCCATGCCTCGGTTCCCACTTTGCAAAATTGGCCTGAAATAGGTTGTAAACTAATTCGTAAGCTATAAGAGTTTTATTTGTTAACACATTTGGTGAATATTTCACTTCATTGATATATGTTACAACTTTTGCCTTTATCAATGTACAAAGGAGATAATTTGAAACATGAAGCAGAAAAAATTTGAAATATCTATCAGAATTAATCACTGGATAATATATAAATAAATACCAGGGACTCTTCAGTTGATTTTGAGTATAATGCTGACTTGCAACTGCCTACATTAGCACTTGGCTGCTTTTCATTCTCTCCAATTATCTTAAAGTAGTTCTCCAAGCATCCTGGTTATTGCAAAGTCATCTCAAATTACTCAGTGTTTGTCGTAAAGGAACTTCAGTCAAATGGCTAAAAAGTGAGATTGTATGCTGAAACTAAATTTTCTTCTAGTTGCTCATATGCTGTAGCTTTATCTATTTAATGTTTCATTGAATATGAACTATCTAAAGCTTGATATTTTTTCACTCATGCGTTACCTTCTATACAACCAGCGAGTTTTCCAAACTTGGATGCTGTAGATTCGTGTAGCTCATCACTAGCCCACATGGGAAAGATCAGTAAGTTGGTGAATAGGCAGACGAAGAAACCCATACCAATTGTAGAGAGTCGTTCACGGGCCAATGCCATGACTTTATCAGCTCGAACACCAGACACAACCACCAGACTGAAGGTAAGAATGAAGATCATAGCCCCATAGTCATATCTTCTTTTGATTTTTGGAATCATTCTGAGGTATGTTGCAGTTGCACCTGGAAATAATTATAATGGTATATATTATACTGCTCAATAATAGCTAATAATCATCCAAGTAATTCTTTCTTTGCCAGGAATTATTCAAATTATTCTGTGATCTCTCATATTTATGAGAGGTGGACACACATGGAGCTCAAGTTTGAAGGAGACTTGGATATCAGGTATAAAATTTTAATTAACATGTGTACTTATAATTTTCAGTATATACTATATATAGTTTATGTAATCATTTGTCATCTGAGATATTTCCTGCGATCCTGAAATAATTTCTAACAGTAAACTTATATATTGTTGTGCAAAAGATTGTCTTGATATTTTTTCTTACCAAAGAGGAAGACGGAAGTTCCAACAACTATAGCATTGCCAGTTGCACCAAATTCATCAGCTAAAATTGCTGCTAAGCACCCTAATCCACCTCCTAAAATAGTTCCAGCACCACGATTTAATCCCTTGCTAAGTGTAGCGCCTGCATATATTCAGACAAAAATTTTAACTCTATGTAATGTTAAGCATAGATGCTATGATACCGGCTTTACACAGACCTGCATAGAACTCAAAGACAACCACAACTGTCATGATCGCCCACATGGCATTTTCCCCGACTTGCTTGAAGAGTGGATCAAGTAAATAGAGAAGTGAAACCAAAACCAGAGCAATTCCAAGCTTGATACTGTGAATAACCTTTTTTATGTCATCCATGCATGCCTTTTCCAAAAGAGAGGAAACATAAGTATGAAAGTTAAATTTCTTCTTCTGGTTAAGCACAGTTTGGCCTTCCGTTGGAATATCTATTGTGGTTGAGTTCATGATTATCTGTTTCTTGTTGCTCTTGCCTTTTCTCTTGAAGCAAATAATGTTTTGCTTAGAGGAAATGTGAGCTAACTATCATATTTATAAGGTATGCGGGTATGTGTGTGTTTCTGGTTCAGTGTACATATGCACTCATGGATCCCACGAGGTATAATAAGTGGGCGTTATACTAGTTGTACATAAGTAGCAAAGTGGACATTGGCCTCTTGCGCACCTAACCATCAGTCTGATGAAAAAAACTTCAACATTTTTAACCATAGACTGTAATTACACGAGTCTAGACATGATATTACTTGTCGCTTCCTGAGCAGGTCAGTATCTTATTCTGGATATAATTTGATTACAGATGTGTGCTATATGCCGAGCTACTATTGTCATCTTCATATGTAATTTCACTTTAGTAGTACAACATGTATATGATAATTCCACCACATATTATAGTTTGACATCTAAAGTCTAGTAACAAGATTGAATCTCTATGCCAAATCACTTTTCATGCTTATTAATATGAGAAATGGTTGCTTAATCATGCAGCAACAAGAAAATCCTGATGATCTGGACTGTTCTATCATGCTTGTTACTTGTGTTTGTATTTGTAATTGTAATTGATATACATTTTCTATCATTAAAATCGTGTATCAGATGGCATTAAGTTGCGTATGCATGTACACTGAAACCTGATTTTCTGAATGGCCATACTATATGGTCAATTAGCTGTGACATTTACCGAAATGACTCCAATTTAATCAGTATAGGTACAATATTATATGGCAAAGGATAAATCTGCCAAACCAATGATGATCAGTCAGAAAGTGATGCCATCACAAGGCTCTAATGCGGTATATCATGTTGGGCTACTATCCATGCCTATGATGTAAGTTTGTTTTATCTTACTTTAAATGTTTACACTAGCAATTCTTGCTTTCAGAATTACTCCTTAATTTTAAGAGATGCTGCAGAGACAGTTTTAGACCTTGGTAAGTAAACAATTTGATTTTACTTGTTGCCTGATAATTGAATCAATAGCAGATAGATCCCTTAGCGTTTAAATGTACTTACTGAACAAATATTAGTTCTATCCGAGACACTATAAAATGAAACAAACATGCCATGGCCATAGTCGTCAGGGGAAGTGCTCTCATTCAGTGATTTGAACTACATAGTTTCTAGATATTCATTTTCATGTGCCAGTGCTTTGTAGCATGCGTGCAATTACGCGTCATCCTGTATTCTTTTGGGTACAGCAGTACTATTAAATGTGAGTCCAATGATGACTTATTTTAAGCAAACGTACGGTGGTTGTACGACAAATTTTATCAACCCACTAAGTTTTCTCAGAGATATTGAATTTGTTAAAGTGATGGCTGCAGTTCTCTTTTGATGTTGACCCTAGGAAGAAATGAATTTTACAAGCTAAGACAAAAAGGAAGAAAAGGAGGAACAATATATTATTCTTTCTACCTAATTTTTCACCTCTAATTCTTGCTTTAGGTCCAAATCAAAGATTTGCACCATTATAGCCATTTACACTGAGATTCTTCACACATTATCCACACGGAAAGACATCAGTCTGGAACTCGGATAAAGTAAGAAGAGTCCTTAACCGTGTAAGATTTATCTGTCAAGTTTAGTCAATAGAGGTCAAGAGTAGAAGAGCATAATTTCCTCCTGGACAAATATGCACACTTAAGTGTCTCGAGGCTTCACGGGACATGGTCTTAGATAGGTCACCCGAGCTGAATTGGATTCCGGGTAAATACTAGTGGTAAAACTTGTCAATATGCTGTGTTTAAACTTTTGCTCAAGGTCCTAGGTTATTTCTGAATTTTGAATAACATGACAAAAGTTTAAAACATCCATTATCGTGGAGAATTAGTGCGTTAAGATGGTCACTAATCTCTCTCATCCTTTCTCTGTTGAAATTTGTCAGCTTGTTCATGCATTGCATATGAAACTTCGTTTTATATGATTTTCATCTCCTTTATTGTCCATTATTTTATGAATCCTACAATTATGCAATTTTAATGATTCACTTTTCTTATTGCAGGATTGACTATATTGATGGCACACGCATAGTGGGTAATTATCGGCTCTGATGTGTCATCAGTGTGATTTTTAAAAGGAATGCGTATCAATCAGAAAACATTTCTTATTCTGTTCTCACTATCAGGTCATGGATATGTTGAGAGGAAGTGAACGTAACAGGTGCGTATATTAGAAGAAAACAGAACAGAGAAACACGTACGTAAATCCAAAGTTTGGTGCAAATTTTTACCCAATTGTTAATCAGCTTAAGATCATGTTTTAGATAAACTATCTTTACTCCGAGTCTATCTACTTTCAAGATACATATGTTACATAAGTAGAATGCTGTTATTTTGTGTTTCAATATTAACAGGTTAAAGTAGATAATTCTCAGCTGCAACTTTGCTGTAGCGAATTGCACAAGTGATTTCTAAACGCTTATGTTCACGTGACAGCAAACTCACTGACATGCTCATCTGTAATTTTTTCTTGAATGTAACTAGACACATAGATAGTTAACAACTAGTAAGCTCCACGGATTAGGCTTGATCAACCAGGTCTCTTAAAACCATTAGATAAACGTTGAATGAGCTGAACTTGTAAGGATTAATGGGCATGAACGTAATGCTATTAGGAGTAGAACCAATAAAACACTTGCCGCAAAATGTGAGCATATTCTAGTTAGCTTAGTGGACATGCCCTGAAATATCGAGTAATGCTTTCATAAAAGTCCAAATCAGTCTACTCAGAAGAGGTGACATCAAATACTGCACTCTCTCTCGATTCCCCAGTGGGCATGAATCATGATGTATGTACTACACTTGGTACGGGTTTGTTGAAACACTGACCAATGACTTGCTAGCTACCTTTAGCTGCTCACTCTCGAAGCTTTTTGAGCTGCAATATGTCCATAATACGGTCTTATGGTGGGGTAGTTTGTCGTTATCTCATAGATTATACTAATACCATGAACTAATTTCTACTGTTCTATTTAGTGGATGACAATGCATTAACCAAAAAATTATATCTGTTTGACTAAATGTAAGCAGACCCTTCTGGTTCTATGTTTTTCGTAGCTTAATGATCTTCATTATGCCTTTGATTGTGTTTCCTCCAGTAAACTCTCATCCTATTAGCTTTCTGTTACGCAACCTAATAAAATGTGTTGGTGTTCCGACTATGCAGATGAAATGACTGAGCATGACCGAATAAGTACACTAGTCGACTAAGACAGGACGGTTCACTAGATGCATCATGGACCGAGTGCTTCGGATTAATGGCAATGGAGGTGAGGTCTTGCATTTTGCAGGAGACAAATGATAAGATATAAGTGGAGAGGCCACTGAGAATGCATAAGCAGGATATCTTATGGTAAGAGTACAATGAGACCTCTTTCGACTGATGTGATCACTTGTTTCCATTACTTGTTGTCAGCCTCATTTTTCATTTCTCAGTTAGGTTCCTGTCTGATGGCACTTCCCTTTGTTTTTCCATAAATTGCTAATGCATTGCATGATTAAGCTTTGAGGTTTTTTCATCAACTATATTTGTGCATACAGCAGTATCTTATCATCTTTAAGTGCCTGCTAATTGAGATTAACAAGAGTATCTGGGCTTGGTACAATTGTTAATTATCTTGAAAATTGGCCCCCACTGCATTCCGTAAAAAGTGGAATTATTCTTGTCTTTTTTCAGAAAATAAGTATTCGACACATGCTTTGTATATGAAGGATTTATGGGTCCTGGCTGAAAGATTTTTTGAGCAAAATATAGCACTATATTTGTGAGAACATGATGTATATTTTTTACTTAAAACGGTATTGTAAAAAATAGTAAACAGCAGTGTTCTAAAGTGTCCCGATTAAAATTTTAAAAATGTTTTACTAATGTGACTAAAATTTCTTGATTTATCAAAAAAAATATTCTGATAAATTTCCATAAATCCTGATTTAATTAGTTATGATTCCCGATTTATGCAAGCATGTCATGATATACTCTTCCCCAACCAAGTGCCTTCCAAATATTATTTTTACTCATGGGAAATTTAACATAATGGGAATTTACCAAATATACTAACTTTTGGTTATTTATTTGCAAATATACTACATTCTCTAAAATCTTGCAAATATACTATCTTTTATAACATATAATCAATTAAATTGCAAAAATAATATCTTAACCACCCACCCCCATTAGCCACTTTATTAACCCCAGCGGGCGCGTACAAACCCATCACCACACCACGGCCTTCCTTCAGCCACACACTACTTCATCTCAATAGTATGACCGTTTTTCAATTGACGATCAATCAACTTTCTTCGGTTCACATTCATACATCAGTAGCATCAGGTTTCGTATAGTTCCGAATCGGTTGCTTCTGATTCTCGATCTCGAGAAGATTCCGGTTGGGATTGAGTTACCAACACCCGAGCAAGGAGAGATTGTTGTTCACAGTGCGTACATACCGTTTCCGCATCTTCACAACACTACGACATTCATCAGCATCTTTATCTATCCATCTTCTTCATCGTAATGGTTGCTTTAAGTTGATTTAGTGGCTGCTTTTAGTTGATTTTATGATTGCTTCGTGATATTAGTACTGGCCCCGCAGGGGTACTCATTTTCCTGCATTTGCAACTAGATGCAACTTATTATGCAACTTAATATAATTTTAACAATTTTTTTTTTAAAATTGCTTATGTAGTTGCAAGTATGGTTGCTCGTAGTTGCATATTTAGTTGCATATGCAAAATCGTATTTTTGCCCAAAAAAAAAAAGAATGATAGTATTTTTGCAATTTATTTTAAAAAATGACAGTATTTTTGCAAAAAATCTTTTTGACTTGGGTATTTATGAAAAAAAACCCTAACATAATTTATGATCATATTTAAAATATAAAATATAATTATTATCATAAAATATAATATATATTTAGATCCATTAAATTTCGAGATTGTTCGGAGCCGGTTCCTCTGGGCTTGAAATCTGGGTTTTTAAGTCATTTTCGACTTTAAACTCAAAAACGTCTGTTTATGTAATAAGTCATCACAAGTCGGTTTAAAATTAGAAATAAATTAGTTTGAGATAATCCTTTTCATTGACTTTTTTTTTCCAATTTTTTTGGATAGAAATTACTCATAAATCATAATACATAAATTACTTATAAATCACCCTTTTTTATTATTATATTTCTAAGAGCATATCCAATGAGGTTGATTATAATCGTTGGCTAAATTGTGTTGGCCGCGCAACACCCATTAACTCTGCAATAGTATGATATTGTCTGCTCTGGTCGTAGCCAAGCCCGCACGGATTTGCTTTCAAACTCCTCCCAGAAAGCCTCATACTAATGAAGTTCTTTGGCTTCTTATATGCAAGATAAATCTTCTTTATCTTTCCGATGTGGGACTTGGGTTGACACCCACTCAACAATCTCCCCTTAATCCAAGAACCACCAATCTTCTGACTCTTATACCGCCGCTACTCATCGGCTCCTCATCTTGCGGGACACGCCGTCCGACCCCTTAGTCGGGAAGACTTTCGACACAAGCTGTCCAAGACCCCTAACTGCAGTTTTGGAAAGCCCACATCACACCACTACAGCCTGCAACCACAGGATTAACTTCATAACCTCGCTCTGATACCACTTGTTAGACCGCGCAACACCCATTAACTCCGCATTATTATGATATTGTCCGCTCTTGGCCGTGGCCAAGCCCGCACGGATTTGCTTTCGGACTCCTCCCAAAAGACCTCATACTAATGGAGTTCTTTGGCTGCTTATATTCAAGATAAATCTTCTTTATCTTTTTGATGTGGGACTTGGGTTGACACACACTCAACAAATTGGACCTATAAGACATTAGGTAAAATTTCCTGAACCTGTAATACATTGGGGCCGTTTGGGTTAGCTTAAAAGAAGTAGTTTCTTGCTTAAATTAAAAAAGCGGAGTACAAGTGAGAAGTAAATAAGTTGATAAAGTGTTTGGAAAAGAAGCGGAAGCTGTGAGACAGAAGTTAGCATTCTCAGTTTTTTAAAAGTGCTTCTACTTTTTTATACAAACAGTCAAAAGAAGCAGAAGCCAGTTCTGCTTCTTCACCACAAACATGCCCATTGTGTGTGTTGGTTATATTGGTTGTTTATAATTTAGATAGTATGTCATTAATATTTTAGATTGCTAAAATATAATATATCGGTTCAATATGATAATAAATGATACGTAATTTTTTTACAGATTTCCTACCGGTCTGTACAGGTTCGACAAATATAGTCATCCATAGTATGTTGACTAAGATTATAGATAACAGATGGATGTGGTTGGAGTGTGATTTTTTCAAGAAGTTGGTTATATTTTTTATATTTGATATGTCAATTTACTTTTTAACTAAAGAATTTTCTATGATAGGAGATAACTCATAAGTCATTAGAAAGTCAAAATCACCCAAACAAATTTTTTAAGCTCCAGCTTACCATATAAATCATAAGTTATAAGCTCGGTTAAACGAGTTCCAATTGTGTTTACATTTAGACTATCTACACTTTTATCGATATACTAATATTCTCTCTGTTTATTATAAATTTTATTTTTAATATAAATTTTTAGGTGAGTGAATGGAGAGTAAAAATTATTGTTGTTGTTGATTTTTATGTAAATTAAAATTTTAATTAGGGTTAATTATCAAGTTGGTCACTGAAGTGGGCTTAATGTATCAAGTTGGTCACTGAACTCAAAATGGTATCAAGATGGTCACTGAAGTGGTCATAAATATCAAACAAGTATCTTGAAATATGAGTTCAAGCACTAAAAATATTATTTATAAAGTGTTACATATTATTTTTAAATGTTACCAAAACCAAGTAAAATGTTATGACTTCTAATATTTATGACAAAAAATTTAGATTTTATCAAATTTATTTATTATTTATTTTTAATTAAAACAAAGAAATAACTATATAATAAAATATAAATAATAAATAAACTTGATAAAATCTAAATTTTTTGTCATAAATATTAGAAGTCATAACCTTTTACTTGGTTTTGGTAACATTCAAAAATAATGTGTAAAACTTTATAAATAATATTTTTAGTGCTTGAACTCATATTTCAAGGTACTTGTTTGATATTTATGGCCACTTCAGTGACCATCTTAATACCGTTTTGAGTTCAGTGACCAACTTGATACATTAAGCCCACTTCAGTGACCAACTTGATAATTAACCCATTTTAATTATATGTTATTATTGAAAATAAATTATAAATAATATATTTAACTATGCAGTCTAATTATTAAAAAGGTATGCCAAATATCATCGTACGAAAAAATTATCCTTTAAACTCTTTAAGGATCGTGTCACAGGCATATCGTGCGACTAAAATTTGATTTGAATTTCGTATTATATTTTGTTATTGTGTTGCATTAAATATTTGTTCCGGAAAAGTTTCCCAGTTTAAATTAGTTTCGTTTGTTGGGCTGTCATTGAGGCCCATGTCAAATTTTCTCCATTAGACAACCACCAATGTTGGTTCAGAAGCCCAAATTTGGTACAATGGTTAAATTGTTCATACGTTTCGAATAGTAAACGTGTTTTTCAACCCAAACCTGAGTAATGGTATATAAATAAGCCTCCTTGGACAGAAACCCAATATAATATAAGCCCTGATTTGATGGATCCCATATCTCATCTATTATAGTCCAGAAGCCCAAATATTGTATGTGTTCTGGATTCCTTTATCATATTATTTTCTCTTATCGATCCACTTCAAGTCTTTAACACAGTATAGTTCCAAAAAAAAAAAAAAAGTCTTTAACACAGTAAACGTATTTATTTGGCTCAGAAAAATAAAATTAATTTAATTAAAGTTGCAGTCTCACTCTTTTACCAACAACTATGCATATAACAAACTTTTGAATTTTATATGTAGGTGGACTTTTAACCAGAGGAGCTTGTTCAAATGAGCAACACTTTTCAAATAAATTAAATTTCGAATTTATTTTATTTTGAAATATAAATTTTATTTTTTAATATTATAATTATAATTTTCGGCTCAAATGTATTTAACCAAGTAAACGTAGAACAGAGGCGGAATACAGTCTAATCCTGTCGGGATTTATCCAAACCTAAACTTTCTCAAATCTCAATTTGTACGAGTACTTCTGTCATGTACCACACTAATTTTAGTTAGCGAGAAAAATAGTACGTGTAATTTGTTGTTTATTTAAAGAATAATTTGATTCACGGTAACAATCGAATGTCAAATCAGCATAAAAAAATCGAAAAATCCCTATAATAACACCCAATGAAAAATTCAATATTTTAAGTTTTTTTTTCTTTTTTTACCCGATGAACATATTAATACCGTATAATGAAAATCATGATATGTGAAGGGCTACAGGCTTTGACAAATCAGACTTTGGGCCCACATCCATGAGCCCATTAAACCCACGTCAAGCTCAAAACAGTTGAAGACGGAAATGTCAAGCTCAATACAGTTTTCACCAGAATGCAGAATGCCATCCTCTATTAACTGACTGGCCATCATGTGGCAGAAATTACTGAAATCATGCATTACGCTACTAGTCCACTACACAATTTTGTAGGCAAGATCCGGTCTAGCGGATACCCCTCTTCTCGTGGTAAAAATACGATACGAAAATGTGTAGAAGAAAACAAGAAGACAAAATGCAGATGCTACGGTTCAGAAGCAGCACACGTTTGTTTGTATACTCTATATAAGATAACAATCCGGTAGCTAGACCAACCAGTCATATTTCTCTAACCCTCATCCATCCGCAATCATTTCTCAATCTCTCTCACGTTTAGTCTCTTTCTCAAAAAGATTTTCCCTTTCTTTTCACACAATCATGCAGCCCTAACTCTCTGTTTCACTTCTTCTTTTTGGCCTCAACTGCTGGTTTCGAAGCGAATGCGTTTCAGCCAGTGGCGGAGTTAGCACGGGACGAGGGTGGTCTATAGCCCCCCCTGGATTCTGAAAAAAAATTATTTTTTTTTTTTTTTTGGTGTACAAGATTAAAAAAAAAAAATTAGACCCCTCTAAATATTTTAGTACATACTAATTTATTTTTAAAAAATGAAAATTATTTTCAAAAAGTCAAATGAATACATAAAAAATATTTTTATCAAACTTTTTTAATAACATTTTAGTTTTATATTTTATTTTATACTTTAATATTACATTTGTAATAGACTAATAGTTAAATTAATAGTTAGACACAATACGTATACATTACAGTTTACACACAACCTAAGAACTAGTCAACTAGAAAGAAAAAAAAGCATAGGAAAGGAAAAAAGCATATATAGTCTCTGTTCTCTCACATTCGCATAGTCTCTGTTCTCTGATTCTCTCGCATAGTCTCTGGTCTCTGCTTGCTCTCTGCCTCTCTCACTTGCTTTCTGCGGCTCTGCCTCTCTGCCTCTCTCAGCTTTAATATCACCTTGAGTCCTTGAGGTTTGATTTTAATCTTCACGGTCTTGTTGAGTTATCAAAAAAGTTAGTTCAAGTAAAGAAGCACAAGGTCTATCCATTGATTTATTTGCTTGTGAAATTAGCTTTGATTTTACCCGTAGCAACTGCAACTGTGGAAAGGGTATTTTCTGCGATGAAACATGTTAAAACAGAATTGCGGAACAGGATTGGTGATGAGTTGATGAATGACTGCTTGGTGGCGTATATTGAAAAGGATGTAATGAATTCAATTGATGTTGAAGACATTATAGTGAGGTTTCAAAATATGGCACCTAGCCCCTAGGAGAGTGTTATTGTGAATTTGTAAGTTGTAACAATAATATGTCAAATTTAATTATATATTATGTACCCAAAAATTTTTTTCCCGGTGGGACTAAAATCCAGCCCCCTCTGGACTTAAATCCTGCATACGCCACTGGTTTCAGCGTGGTTATATAAGTGTACAACATGGCTTCACCACCACCTTATAAATCCAATGCTCATCAGAACATGTTACAGGCTGCGGTGCAGGCGGTGAACTGGACTTACAGCCTCTTCTGGCAATTGTCCCCCGAAAAACAACGGTACATGAATCCCGACTCGTGCCTGTGGCGGATGTGGAAGGGGTGCTCGGGGGCTTAAGCACCCTCACAGCTTTTTCTTATTTATACTATAATTTAAAATTATATTTTTTTACAAGTCCCCTTTTAAAATTTTTGTCTACCTTACTCAAATACTTTTTACGTCTATATTAATATGTCATTTAACGAACATTAGATTTTTTTTAAATGAAGCCCCCTTCTTAGTGGATATCTGAACCTGTCACTGATGAAAATTACTGATTTTTTTTATAAATGAACGCGCTCTTAGTGGATTTTCGAATCCGCCACTGCTTATGTTTTTATGCAACATTTTTGTGTGCGAATGCAGGGTGCTGGTATGGGGAGATGGTTACTACAATGGAGCGATAAAGACGAGGAAGACGGTAAATTCAGTGGAAGTGAGTACAGAGGAGGCCTCGCTGGAGAGAAGTCAGCAACTGCGAGAGCTTTACGATTCTCTCTCAACCGGAGATTTGAACAACCCTAGTCGGCGTCCAGCAGCTTTGTCCCCGGAGGACTTGACGGAATCTGAATGGTTCTATCTCATGTGCGTCTCTTTCTCTTTTCCTCTTGGTGTAGGGTAAGTCCTTTTCACCATCCATCTCTATATTTTTCATGCTTATATCTAAAAATATTCGATTACTTTTTCGTGATTTTGTTTTATCTCTACAAACAAGATAGTCCCATCACCAAATTATTGGAGACAAACGAACACTCAAGTCCTCTGTATTTTTCTTGATAATGAAAGGAGGCATTGGAGTCATGGACCAGTATGTTTGTATGTTCACGGATGACGGAACCATACTGATGGGTTTTAGATTTTATTCTTATCGACATTCTCTTATGCCATATTTGTTTTAAAAAATTATAATTCATGGTTTATTACTTTATTTTAGAGCTGGAATTCGGACAGGAAGCTCGCCGGCTCGAGTTCGTTTGATTGGGCTCAACTCGGTTTGTTTAGTCAAACAAGTCGAGTTCGTATAGAGGTTTAAACTCGATTAAGTGTAAAATTAAACTAGTTGCTTCGACCAACTCCTTAATACCGACTCGTTTAGCTAAACGAGCCGGCTCGACTCGTAAAATTAAACGAGTCAAGTTCGGATAGAGATTTTGACTTGATTAAGTTAAACGAGTCGGCTCGCCCGACTCAATTAACCTCGAATAATTTCCGCCTCAAAACTCGGCCTGATTGGCCCGAATCACTGTCGTACTTTATTTATCACAAATGTAAAGAATTATAATATCATAGAATTCATATTCTTATTATTGTTCTATTTCATTTTCTTGGCATTATAATACCTTATATGGGAAGGTATTATAATTTATACAAGTGACAAAAACTGTGAGTGCTTATAATCTCTTAAATTTAGAAGAAATAACGCAGTTACTGGGGATTCATATCTAATCGAACTCACCAGAAGAAGATGACTTCACTAGCTCATTCTAATTCCAAATGACATAATATTTTTGATTTCATGATATCAATTAGTTTGACGATTCAACATATAGGTTGCCTGGTAAGGCCTATGTGAAGCGACAACACTTGTGGCTCAAGGGCGCAAACGAGGCCTCCAGTAAACACTTTACCAGAGCTATTCTTGCTAAGGTACCTTTTAATTACTAATACTCGACGAATCATTGATTTTCCTGGCTACTGCAAATGCATTGAAGATCAACTTACAATCATTTGTTTCTCTCTGCATATATATGATTTTGTTCCGATGTTTCACTAGAGCGCAGGAGTACAGGTAATACTTTAAATTACTGCCCTGGTCCCCGACGTACACATGCTCTAGTGGGTGAATTATCTAGGGCTGTTTAACGAACCGAGCTGTTCGCGAACAAGCTCGAGCTCGGCTCGTTAAGAGCTCGTTCGGCTCGGCTCGTTAAGTTAACGAGCTCGAGCTCGAACACAAAAAATTGTTCGTTAAGTAAACGAGCTCGAGCCGAGCTTTTAGTATGTTCGGCTCGAGCTCGGCTCGAGCTCGGCTCGAGCTCGTTCGGCTCGAGTTCGGCTCGTTAAAGCTCGAAAAAATGTAATATTTTCGGGGTTTTTTTATAATTTATATATGTTATTGGACTCAGAATTCAACATAATATATATATATATATATATATATATTTTAGTGATGTAAACAAAATTTTAGGAAATAATAATTTTATTTGGTTTTTAACAGGCAAGTAGAAGTTTGACTAGTACCGTTAACTAGTGTTTAATCCTAGTTTAGTGTTTCAATATTTTAAAAAATATTTTTTACCGATCCAACTGTATGGATGTTAACATATATACATTTTAGTGATATAAACAAAGTTTCAAAAAAATTGAAATTATTAGGTTAGCTATTTTAAGAGTCAACTAGCGGTTTGTCCTTATTTTTTTTCTAGCTCGACTCGACTCGACTCGACTCGGCTTGGCTCGTATTTGTTCGCGAACAAGCTCGTGTTCGGCTCGTTAGTTAACGAGCCGAGCTTGAACACAATTTTTGTTCGATTAAAAAGCTCGGCTCGGCTCGGCTCGTCAGAAAAAAAATTAAAGCTCGGCTCGGTTCGGTCAAAACTCGGCTCGGCTCGGTTCGTGAACAGCTCTAGAATTATCTTATTGTTTTATAACTGTTGGATGATTAATCCAACGATAAAAGATTATAATAAAATTCTACCATGTTCAATGCTTTGTTCCACTGAATAGGTAAAATATGTATTTTAGTTGTTCAGCGAAAAAAACCACTCAACGGGTAAATATCCATTTCAACCGTCCAACTAAAAACAAAGCGTGGCAGAATTTTATTATAATCCTGGTTATTCGATTAATCATCTAACAACTATAAAACAATAAGCTAATTACGCCCTCCTTAGCATGCTTATGATGGGAGCAGCACCCATTTTATAGTAGCATGTGATTTAAATGTTCATGTTTATCGTTGTGTATACTTATGCAGACTGTGGTATGCATTCCTCTCCTAGATGGTGTAGTTGAGCTTGGAACGACCGACAAGGTAAATCAACACGAATCATCAATGAAGCTGTATGTGCCTGAGGCTCGGTATGTTTCACAGAAAATAACTTGATTTTGGAAAACTTGGTGGATGCAGGTAGAAGAGAAGATAGAGTTCATCGAACAAGTGAAAAGTTACTTTATTAACTGCAATAATCAGGCAACTCATCCACCTAAGCCAGCTCTTTCCGAGCACTCCACCTCGAATCTTATCTCTCCTTCAAGGCTCGTTGAAATGGATGACGATGATGAGAATGACGATGATAATGATGATGACGACGATGCAGGAGAAGAAGACGATGATGAAGGAGATGGAATTGATGTTGAGGCTGAAGCAGCCCGGACTCCTACTCCTTTCGGTTCAGTAGATCCACGCAATGTGGTTGGTGATATAGAAGGTGAGCCTAGATTGCAGGTAATGTTGCATCATATGTCCAATGATAATATTCATCTCGGCTCCCCTGAGAGTGGTTCCAATAATCTGGACTCTGATTTTCACTTGCTTAAGGTTAGCCAACCTGGGATCCCAATAGACCCGTATGTTCCGGGGTCCAAGTGGATCCATGCACCACTCACAGGTACACACATGATCAGTTCTTAAATTTAAGAATGGACCAGGCTTAACTTGTTCGTTTAGTTCCGTAAAAGGTTAATCGGGCTAACGGAAAATTTGCAAAAATACTCATATTTCCGAACTTATTTTAAGAAATACTACAATCCAAATTGTATACATAGTTGCAATCTTGATTGAAATCACTTGATTTTCAGGTTACGCGAATTGCAATTGAGATTACATTTATGATTAATTTGCTTTTTTAGTCAAATTGGTGGTAAGTGATTAATTATGTGTTTTAATCACACAGCAGCTATTACAGCTGAGGATGAGTTGCTGGAAGAACATAACCATTACTCTCAAACAATCACTACCATCCTTCACAACCGCAACTTCTCAGGCCGTAGTTCCGGCACTTCCTCGGCCGTGTATTCTATACATTCTCCCCAATCCTCATTCAGTATCTGCACAGCTGCCGCGACATCCAGATCCCACCGCCACTCCAACAGAACATCTCAATATCTCCTCAAATACATTCTGTTTACAGTCCCTTACCTCCACTCCAAATCTCTCGACAACACGGCTGAGGATTCGGTCATGCTGCAGCTTAAGAAATCTGCCTCACAGGAAGAGCTCAGCGCAAACCACGTGCTGGCTGAGCGTCGTAGAAGAGAAAAACTGAACGAGAGGTTTGTGATACTGAGATCACTAGTACCCTTTGTGACTAAAATGGACAAGGCATCTATTTTAGGCGACACCATAGAGTATGTGAAGCAGCTTCGTAAAAAGATACATGAGCTGGAGGCACGCGAACATCATGTGAATGAAGATGCTGATTGTGTTGATCAACGACTGGGGAACCGGGGTGACTCACGCAGGGATAAGAGGAAGATGAGAGTGGTGGAGCAGGGAGGTCGCAGAGTGGTGAAAGCAGCAGAGGTGCAGCAGGAAACGACAATGGAAGTGTCCATAATAGAGAACGATGGGCTGGTGGAGATCAAGTGTCCTTATAAGGAAGGATTGTTGTTGGATGTGATGATGAAGCTGAGGGAGTTTCGGATGGAGATCACGGCTGCTCATTCCTCTTCTTCAAGTAACGGTGGATTTGTAGCGGAGCTGAGAGCTAAGGTAATCTTTTATCTTTCAAAATCTATTTGAGAATCGAAATAATTTACATATACACTGTATATAAATGGACGACACAGGCTTCATAGCAAAAATCCATCACAATACCTAGAAACCTCTGAAAATTTTTAAAATACGAGGCAGTTCCCGCATAGAGTGACACTCATGCAAGCCTTAGTACCAGATTTTAAATGATAGTGATTTACATATATTCAGGATTTGCAACTGATATGAACTTTGGCAATATATATCACACTTGTTCTGTCAGTCTCGATCAAATATCGAGTATTGGTTTAATCTGTTCAACTTGTGTGAGCAGGTGAAGGAGACTGTTAATGGGAAGAAGGCAAGCATAACAGAAGTGAAGAAGGCGATGAAGAATATCATTCCGTCACACCCTTAAAGAATTTGTAGAACACAGAGGAAACGTCGCAGTAATAACTATGCATTTACCTGATGAGTTACTAGGTTAATTCAGATGGAGAGGGGCTGAAACTTCCAGTGTCATCACTCAGGGTTGCTTGTTATTACATTGTTATAGGACTTAGGCTCAGCTCACATAACTGCATAGAGTAGAACCTCATGAAAAATATAAAAGCAACCTGTGACAATTATATTATTACTACAGCAGATGATATCAAACAAAAATACATTGTACTTAAATTATATATCTTATGAGTTGCACAGATGTAACCACATTTAGGGTTACTATTTACTGTAGGTCATATAAATTGCTTTAATCATAAATCAATTCAGCATTTTTACACTATCAGTTGTTTTTAGTTATCAGACACTTTCATTTCATAATTTCCGCAGCTTACGAAAACTTATACATATCTATCAAGTACCAGATTCATTCAAAACACTAGCAGAACTTATTGCGCAAAAACACCACTATATATAACAGTGTCATTCAACCACGGCAGATTCTATATGCCAAATTGACTGAACAGCGCTATATGTAACAGATTCCACTCATATTTAACTGCTAATATACACCAAAACTGTAGACAGCATTATAACAATCTTTATAATACCAGGGTCTTCCTAAGCAGTCAGATTCCGGCATCTCCAGCTAATTTGTCTACAAAAACGTGCTTCTATATCTGTCAATCGTTAGTTTGCAATTAAACAAAATAAGAGAAATTGCCAAATTGATGACTTGCTAGAGTTTAAAAAGATAAATCCTCAAAACAGCATGTCAGTATTGCCAATGCCCATCTTTTCCAAGTCTTCTTGCGACAATAGAGTCTTCTTACCACCACCACCGGTCTTATCGTATGGTTGGGCCATTTTACGCAAGAACTGCACCCATCATGAAATATCAGTCAATCATTAGTACATGTAAATCCAATATTGCATTGTTAACAAAATTATCTTCTCCTGAAAAGATATGCTCAGTAACTGCTAATAACTTTGGCCTCTTAGAAGTAAGCACGTCCCTCTTGATCATGCCTAATATATGTGTTCACTTTTGTTACTAAGTACTCCCTACGTCTCACAATTTTTGTAAATTTGACTTTGCGTGTATATCAAGACATTTAATAACGATAATAGCACTTTTCTTTCACCTAAAAAAATTTTAGTCTTAGAATCTATATACAAACCAAGGGAAATTTTAAGTATTATGTACTAGTATATTCATTAAAAACTTAAAACGTGTAGAAGTCAACAGGACAAAAATTACAAGACCTAGGGAGTATACTTCTTATTCTTTTGTTCAAACTTTTTTATCTTCTTTTGCACAGGTGTCACTAAAAGAATATCTGTACAGAGATCGATACGGAAGACTTTTGTTTAACATTACTTTGAACATATCACGAGAAATTGAAATTGCAGTACCAGATACATTCAACCAAAATAGAAGATTAACATACATCTTTTGCTATATGCACCGCCATGTCAGTACTCAGGTTCAAATGTGCTTCACGTAACTGTGACAATATCCATCCTGGCAACTTTGAACGCTTGTCATGACGGGTGTACCTGCGAAGTTAGCCCATAGACAAGTTAACCTCAGCCTCAGGGATGAATGTTGTTTCCACTTCCCACAATAATAGAGTGGGTGATGTGACTTTAATCTGTTTAATTCTATAAGAGTTACAGCAAAGGAGCATATATGCGTTGCCTTGTGGAGGTCAACTTTACCTAAGAAACAGACATTCTGGCACTCACTCTCAAATGCATCCAACTTTAAAAAACAACAGAATTAGTATATCTCAACAGATTATACGATATTTTTTTATTTAGTGCGGGGTCAGTGTTTTCATTTTTTCTTATATATAACTACATGCCAAAACATTAAAACTTAAAAGTTTTGGTCGGTCGGTCGGTATTTAGGGCAGCTCATGGGCGTCCTTATTTTATACTCACTTTGTCCCAAAATAATAGCTGCTTTGACTTTTTGCATGTAATTTGAGGTGCTAAATATTTCTACATATTATTTTTCAAATTTATTTTTCTGAATAAAAATATAAATGTTAATTAATTTTTTTTGTTTAGAAAAAGAAATTTGAAATATAATGTGTAGAATAATGTTTTTTTGCACCCTTGATTACGTGCAAAAAGTCAAAACTTTTAACGGGCCTCTTAATTATAATTAAACAAATTTAAACATCCCCATTAAAACAGGTCCTATTAATTAGAAGTCTTTTGACATGCTTAATTATTAGAAACTTATTTTATATACCCAATAAAAATATATTAACCCAAAGACATCTATCAATTCAAAAACCTATATAATTAAAGGAGGCATATCATCCTAAAATAAATCTATCTTTGAAACAAAATTAAATATTGTAACGTATACAATAAAAGAACAAATCTATAGTATTCTATCAAAGCTGAACACATTTAAAGTTTTGGTTGGTTGGTATTTGGGCCGACGTATGGGCCAACATATTTTATAACATGTGTTAATGAGCCTTTCTGATGTAACTAAAAACACATTTAAAAATCTCCCTGACGGGTTTAATTATTAGAAACTTATTTAACATGCCCAATAAAAATTTATCAACCCAAACCCGCCTATCAATTCAAGAACCTATTTGTAAAAGATGTATATTATTCTAAAAATAAATGTATCTTTAAAACAAAATTAAATATTACAACATAAACAATAAAAGAACAATTAGTATACATATAATATCTTGTCACAAAGTAATTAGGAGAGTTCATATTATATATGCGTTAACTGTCATAAATTGGGATTTGATAAAAAAAATTGAAAATAAATGCCGCCATTTTTATACTTGGAGAAAAAGTATTAAGCTAATCAGCATGGGTAAAGCAAAGATTCAGCATCACACAGTTACAGACAAGTAGTAGAAAAACTGTACATGCGACAACAAAATGCAACCTTTTGTCGGCAAATATCATCATTCCATAATCAGCTTTTGAACGGATTACACGCCCCACACATTGAGCAGCCTGTCTCTGCGCATCAATGTAACAAGTAATGACTATCAAAGCAATTGAACTCACACGATCATACATTACACAGATAGATATTTTGAAGTTGATTCAGATACATACCAATGCATCAAAAGTCAAGAAATCGCCTTCTTTTATTTGAAAGGTCTCTCGTAAATACTCTAACCGTGCAAGTAATATCCTGCATAGTCAAACTAAAGATTAACAAAAATTAACAAATAAAGAGAAGGAACAGGCCTTATAAATTATCTACCTTGCCACCATTAAAATCATATTAGCAACAACTTTTCACCGATCTAATGTTCGATCAAAAGATAATGCAGAAATAAGTAAATACACGAAATTTCTTATAATGTTTTCTTGAAAGTATAATTGTTACCAAGTTATAAATTATACTTCTTCTGTGACGTATGTGCAGCGTCTTAAAATTTTTAATATTATTATTTATCATGACTACATACTGCACCATACACGTTATCAGCAAAAAAATGTACATTTACTTATTTTGGCATGCTTTTTCTTCACATGCTTAGATTGTTGAAAGGAAAATTGAAAACCTAAATATTAAGGTGCTAGGGCCTAGGGTATACAAGTAATCTACCACAAGTACATTCTCTTCTTCCTTAAGAAAATGCTAATGACTATCATCATCTATCATCTGTGTCCCATGTATATTAAAGCCATTGTCTAGACTTCTTAGCCATATCATCGGATATGTTACATGACTGAATTAATTCATATTTACTAGACATATTAAAGACCACATTATAAACATCCAGAAATTATAGATAATTTTTAATATACATTAATTATCATAATCGATAATGACTAAATTCAAAATTACAGATAAATATAGAGACTACCTGCTTAGCGTGTACTGGAAAGGAACGCCAAACATGATAACAAGTCTGCCATAATGTCTATCAAAGTCTATGCCTTCTGCTACTTTTCCCCTGTAGAACCATCATAGTAAACACATTTGAAAACAATGAGAGTTCTCATATAGGATAAAAATAAAGGCAAACTGAATACAAATTCATGACATGCTGAGAGATTATATTCCTAGGAAACAAACATAGCCTACAGAAGAAAAACTTCAGTAAGCTGAACTACCAGCAACTAACAGGGAACCATCATAGTAAACACATTTGAAAACAAAGATAAGTGCGATAACTACCGCATTATTCTTGATTTAAATACAAAGGTAGCATGCATGACTTCAATATTACTCTCAAGTATTCCTAGATATTGCTAAATGCTAACTAATATGAGCTATAAAAACATCTGCAGAATAGGCTATACAGTAAAAATCGGAACGAGTATTTGGACACAAACTTAGCACACACTTGGTGATTTTTACCTGGCCACAGAGAAAAAGACAGCACCTCTTCCACAATCACAAGCCCTGCGATAGTTGTCCAGGGCCAATGTAGTTTCAACAACATCCTGTGTCTCAATGAACACAAGCTTATGCTGCATTACCTCCTGCATTACATTATCTCGAGTAAAGGAAATATTTTGGAAAACAGGTGTAGACATGCAAATTGAGGAGGACTTATATAAATACACAGGTATACCTTCAGAATTCCCAATTCATTCCAACTATTTACAATTCCATCCATATATGAGTAACTAACAAAAAAACACACAACTCCATCAGGAACAACAGAGACCATCTCTAATAAGAGCCTTCCATAATTTCTTTCAACACCGGGATCACTTCGCAGATCAAATTTTGTGCTAACAGGAAGTTGATCACTGAAATAAAAAAATTACAAATAATGAGAAGGCCAGACCATTACCAATTGGACATATATAACTATTTCAAAAGTAACAAAAGACTTTTTGATAATGATAGACATGAGGGCAGGTAAATAAGATGATCAGATGCAGACCACATTTCAATCCAAAAAAAAAAACATTTGTATAATTAAAGTAAATCACCAAGAATAATTAAGATTCAAGTTACAAAACAGTTTGCTTCCTCAATGTGAATGGTGCAACCAAAGTAGAGACTGTTGGATGATGAAGAGGATTATGAACACAAACACATGTTCATACACATGGATTACAAAATGCGCAACTAAACCGTACGCCGCAATATTGGCATTACCTTCCACGACTAAGAACCATTGGGCAAATACAATCCCTTGTCAAGGACATTGTAAAGCTTCGACTAACAACGGGATTGAAATTGAGAAGACGTGGGTATAAATCAATTGGACTTAGTGTTCCAGAAGTGATTACAACTGATTGGAATCGTTCAAAGACAGGCTTAATTGCAAGTGAAGCATCATGGCAGCTGAGCTGGATTGACAATGCAAAGAGTAAGCATTCAATAGTATTAACATAAGAAATAAATACATCATCAAAAAAAATCCTGCTGTTTGAGACTATCATACATGCATGAAATTAATTGAAAAGGAATTGCTAATTAAACCTGTTATGAATATCCTTGAGAAGTTCTACATCGTTGCAAATTTTAATTAAAGAATGGAGACTTTTCAGCCTACTGCCAAAAGTTAAAAGTGGCAGCTCTGGTCATAACTACCAAAATTGATTTATTACTCGATAGGTAGATCGGAAAATAAGCCAGATACATATATTAAGACTGTTTTTCATTCATGACTAACATAAGTGAGCCGATGTGGAATATGAGAAGTAATTGCCAACCATCAAGATGAACTCAAATTTTAAACAATTGCAAACCTGCAACACAGGATCAGGAATATGCGGCATTCTTTCATCGAAGGGTTCAATGATGATCGAAAACCCTCGAGTGTACGTCCCTACAAGCGTTGCAAAGTCACAGATTGTTTGAATGTGTAGAAACTCATCCGTGTCAGTTATCTCCAGCGTTAACATCAGAGAGTGGAGTCTATCATAACAAAACTGTAGCATTTTCTGGTCAATCCCAACCTGTGCATTTATAGAGCCAACAAATGTAACAGGTCCTTCCTTCACTACATTCTCAGTTTCTAGTCGCCCTTTAAGATACTGAACTAATCTGCGTAGAACGGACAAAAAATGCTCTGCCCGCCGTATATTCCCAGGCACTGCTTCCTTCAAAATATCATCAGGCAAAATAGGATTTCCAAGCCAGGTATCGTTGTCTAGACATAAGTACAAAATGGAAGGTAAAGATATTGACTATTATTAAAATGAAAAATAACTTAAGTACTTAACAGACTGTGCATGATGACTGTACATACTAGGTAGATTTCCTCGCTGTGCCAAACCCTCAACAAGGCGATTGTATTCGGAGCGTAATCTACCAGCATCAGTGGCCTTCAACCTTCCTACCATAGTATCATGGCAATATAAGCTAACAGTATCTCACACACACACAAAAACAAGTAGCAACACAAGAAAAGAAAGTTTCAAGTCTGGTGTCTATCAGTCATTCACTCACTCGTTAATAACGTATATACACTATTTTGATCAAGGATTTACAAAAAATTATAACATGTGCTAAATACAAAATGGAAAACCCTTTCCCCTCTTTCTTCTGGCAATTACACCATGTATTATGATTTTAAAAAAAATTGACTTTTTGTATCTATGCTAGTCACCAACTGAAACCATCTTTGCAAGGGGGTAACTCTATCAAAATATGCAATGCATACCTATCAATCTCCTGAGACATCTTACTGAGATTCCTTGTAGCCCCTTCAAGTGTCTGCCTCCTCACACTAACACTAAGCGCCTCAATACAAACATTGTCAATATTGTGAGCCTCGTCAAAAACCACAACAGACTCTTTTTCCATCTCTTTTGATATAATCCCTGCAACCTTGGGATCAAGCAAGTACTGGTAACTATAAACCACTACATTGGAATATTTTACCATGTGGCGAGCTAAAAAGTACGGGCACCATCCTTTCTCTTTCCCTAACAGCCTCAAGTCCTGAAAGATCAACACTCGTTTGTAATCTATGAACATTTTAGCATAAAGAAGTGAGTTTGTTCAAAATAATTCGATTTGTCATTGTTCTAAAGCCTATGCATGCAATCACATTCAACCGACTAAATAACAGTAATGCAGTACCTGGAAAAAAATTCAAAAATCTAGCAAGCATAAACTAAGCCTATTATAATTCAAGTATAAGGCCATAAGGAAAGAATGAAAAGAAGAGGGCTCTTTATTACTTTAAAAAAAAAAAAGAAGAAGAAGAAGAAGAAGATTCTTAAATATTCAAATTCGCTTGATGATTTTATGCGATAATGATGCTAACAGCGGCTAGCTTAGTAGACAATAACGGTACTAACAATCAAGGGCAAATTAATTTATAGGTCCTTGAACTATTGACGTTTTATTGTCTAGGTCCCTGAACTAAAGATTCCGTATTTTAGGTCACTTAACTTTTCTATTTTCTGATCTAAGTCCTTCCGTCAAAAAATTCTAACGGTGTTAACTAGGGTTCTTGAGTTTCATACAGATCAAAGCAATTTTGAAGGTGTTAGTGATATCCAAACTCAAAGTTCAAGTAGTCAAATTGAAGCTTGAATCACTAGGGACACTTATATGACAACAATTTTCACAAATTAGATTTAATTTTAAAAAAACCCCAAATTGGACCATAAATTTAGGGTTCTTTATCGAATTTAGTGACCTAAATTTATAAAATTTTAAATTGAACATAATTTTTGAAAATTGGTGTCATATGAGTGTCGCCAGCGACTCAAGCTTCAATTTGACTACTTGAACTTTGAATTTGGATATCGCTAACACCTTCAAAATTGCTTTGATCTGTATGAAACTCAAGAACCCTAGTTAACACCGTTAGAATCTTTTTGACGGAAGGACTTAGATCAGAAAACAGAAAAGTTAAGTGACCTCAAATACGGAATCTTTAGTTCAGGGATCTAGACAATAAAACGTCAATAGTTCAGGGACCTGCAATTTAATTTTCCCAACAATCAATAAGCAATGAGGCAACTGTGAGATCATTCAATTTAGTATATTACTCCCTCCGTCCCGAAAAGATTGAACTGCTTTGACTTTCACGGAGATTAAGAAAAAGGTTGTAAAAGAAATTAAATTAGTTGAAAAGTTGGTAAAGTGGTGGGACCCATCAAAATTTTAATAATAAATTTGAGATAGTGGAGGAAAGTAGTGGGTGTAATAGTGTTTATATTATTATAGAATAGAGATAGTGGAAGAAAGTAGTGGGTGTAATAGTGAAAAGTAGTGTTCAAAAATAGTAAGTTTAATAGGTTCATTCTTTTTAGGACGTCCCAAAGAGGAATAAGTGTCAATTAAAATGGGACAGAGGGAGTAAAAGTTAGTCAACAGCGGAGCTGTTACCATTTAGGTTGAATCTCTAAAAGCCTAGCTAGATAAATACTTGATGAGAGATTTCCATTATTGTACAACCTCTCTCTCAGTCTCAGTTAGTATAAGTATGTTGAAATCTTTCTAAATTTTCCAGGTTTCATTTAAACAACAATTCAAATATTTTGGTACTGAGTCTGCTGGCAATAACACAGAGAACCGAAGATCATTCAGTAGAACAAAAAAAATTAGCTACTCTATGTTCTGCTTCTACATAGCTACTCTGAACACATTAAGACCTTACTACATATTTAACATTTCTAACAGAACAGATATTACGATCGTAAATTCACCTAAATACCACCAACCCTAGGAAGCATGTGTGCGGGTGCGGGTACGGGGGTGCGCGGTACGGGGATACGGGAATTCGGCAAATCTAAAATTATGGGGATTCGGGTGCGGGGGGATTCGGCAAATATTAATATATTAAAAATATATATTATTAATGTATTTGAAGAGTTATATACATATTTAAACCAAATAATTGAATAAATAAGTTCAATATCCTTAACAATATACAATATAATTATTTAATAACACAATTATCACATTATAAGGTAGTTAAGTGATAGAGTATTCAACTAATCACAGAATTAATCATATGAAAAGAATCCCCAAGAATCCCCGAGTATCGAAGAATCCCCAAGAATCGAGTGCGTAGTGCGGCGGGTGAGTGAAGTATCCCTGCTTTCTAGCACCAACCACATTTAAATCATTTCTACCATGTACCAAAAATCATCACATTCTACTCCAATAAAATAGAAACAGTATAACTAATACCCCCCCAATATCATAATTCCTAAAACAAGCAAATAAATGTGATCCTAAACTAACCAACTAACAATCACCAATTAATTCAACAATGTGCCAAAATTATCAAACACTAATAAAATCGAAAAAAGACCTGCAATGTGTAAACACCCGCAGGCAGAAGCACATCCCCGGCCCGATCATAATCCTCGAAAAAACTACAGAGTTCCACATTCTTGTTCTGAACGGCCAAATCCCTAACCCAACTAGCCGTCAGCTTCCTACACCCCGCATCAACCGAATCCCTATTCTCCGCCTTCAAAACCCTATCATTCACACACAAATTCTTCCGCGACGACAGTCCAATCGCAAGCATCCTCGCCGCCTTGCCCAAACACTCCACCTGATACTTGTACAAGAGCTTCAATTCAGCTAGGGTTTTCTCCATCTCGTGAACAGTGCGAGTGCAGTAGATCAATTTGACAGGATTAGAGGGTTTAGAGAGAGAGTAACTTGTGATGAGAGAGAGTAAGGCGATGGTCTTGCCGGTGCCGGTGGGCATTTCGAGGAGAGAGTGGCCTCGGGCGTCGAGAGAGCGCTTGAGTTCGAGCATGTAGGCGTATTGTTCGGGGTAGATGTGGTCGTAGGGGAAGTATACGGTTACGTCTTCGATTTGGAACTTCATAGCTTTCTTGTTTTTGTGTCGCCGGAGGGAGAGACAGAGAGATATATATATATAGAGAGAGAGAGAGAGAGATTTTGGGTTTGGAGGAGGAAGAGAGATGGTGTTAGTTTTACCGTCTCAGTGAAGCGAGATAGCTGTGTGATGAGGTTTATGTGAGATTAACGAAGGTTATAATAATAAGACTACTAGATTTACGGGAAAAAATAAGGTATTGCACGATAATTCGGTAAAAATTGGGGTTTTGTTAATATAAAATTTTCAGAATAATCACTTAATTTGTAATTAATTATTTAATTAATATCCGTCAAAAAAAAAAATTATTTAATTAATTGCTCAAAACACGGGTTAACCGGTCAAAAACTAGTTGTACTATCAAAATAATGAAATATGCAAGGGTTATGAGAAAATATTTATAACTTTAATATAAAATTAGATGTAAAAAATTAATATAACATGATAAATTAGATTTAATTGGTGATTCGACAAATTATTCGAATGTGTTTTTGTTGATTAAATTTTAAAATATAATCAACCAACGATATTCGTGATATCCGATTCAAAATGACTTCTTTGGGACAGTACACAGATTTTCATTTCAGCACATCATCGTATTTTAATGAGACAGTGAATCATAATATTGTAAATTTATTATGTATCATAAAACTTGTATGTGTAAATCATTTGAAACAGATAAATAGTTAAAAGTAATTTTAATATATATATTTGCTAATGTTATTGATAAGAATAAGGCACTAAGAGATGTGATTCCGCTGATCTCAACATTTAAGTCATTCTCTTCATTTCAAATTAGATGAACTCGTTGATTTTGAACACAAATTTAAAACTGTATTGATCACATATCCATATAAACACAGGTCTTTTTAATTTATAAGGGAAAAAAGAAAGTGTAAATTATGAAATGCATTACGTGTTTTTTTTAGAAGTATTGTAAATTACGTGTTAATCTAATTTGAAATAAAGAGCCTAACTAGTTTAATGATGATTCGAAATTTTTTGAGTTCCCTCGCTCATTTAAATTTACAATTCGATATAGTTATGATTGACCCATTTAATTCCGTATAAAATACTTAATATAATAATTTACATTTAACCCAACTCAATAAACCCAACAACAATATGATACACGACTTAGGTACTGTTTTGGGTTGCTGTTGCAGACAGCAGTTTTTTGCTGAAAAACAGGTAAAAAACTGTTTGGTAAATCTAAAATCAGCTTTTCCAAACAGCAACTTTTAGCTGAAAAGCTGCTTTTAGAAAAAGTAGGTCCTACCATGTTTTTGAAAAAAAGCTGCTTTTCAACTTTTGCAAAAAACAATTACAGATTTCATTATCAAACCTCATCAAAAACATTTTTTTTATATTAAAACTCAAAATAAGTAAATATCAAAAAAATTACCAAACAGTTATCTGATTTCTACAACATCACTTTTTTTACCAGCACTTTTTCTGACAGCACAACAATTTTTAACAACACTCCCAAAGAGACCCTTAGTAAATAAGTAGATTTACGCTTTCAAGAATTCTTTATTTGTCTCACGAAATATAATTTGATTTTTCAAGAAATATTTTTTTATTGAAATAAAATTTTTCATAAATATATATCACGAAAAATGTGCAAAATTTTTTTTCTCAAAAACATTTTTATTTAGACAAATTTTTTCCAGAAAATTTCAAGAATTCACAAAAATGTATCAAAATTTCTTTATGAGAATTTCTTGAAAAAACACGGCAGTAAGCCAGTAACGGTATACATTTCAGTCGGTGACTTCGCTAGAGAGTAAAAAGTTACCATCAAATTACTCTCTCCATAACATGTACACGCACAACAGTTTCTGGTAGCTTCTGCTTGTGATGTCACATCACAACACCAGTATCTAATTCATCAGCGAAAATTATTCTCATAAACTAGGGCTTCTTCTTCTTCAATCAATCCTTGCATCTGTTTGATCCATTCATTTCATATATCAATGCCGCGCGCTTCGAATTCCGGTGCCCTCCGCACCGCCGTTCGTGTCGTCGTCATCGGAGATCGCGGCACCGGTAAGTCAAGCTTAATCTCCGCCGCTGCATCGGAATCGTTTCCGGAGAACGTTCCGTCGGTATTGCCGCCGACTCGCCTTCCCGCCGATTACTATCCCGACGGCGTTCCGGTCATTATTGTCGACACTTCTTCAAGGTTGATGTTCGAATTATTTGTGCGTGTTTTGAGTTTCTGTATGTATAGGCTGTGGATTTGATGATTTTTTTGGCTAATATTGGTAGAATTATTGTAATTTGTGTAGTATACAGAATAAGAGCAGAGTCGCTGAAGAATTGCAACGAGCTGATGCTGTTGTGATCACTTACGCGTGCGATCAGCGTGAAACGCTTACTCGCCTTAGTACTTTCTGGCTTCTCGAACTTCGTCGATTGGAGGTTAGAGTCTGTCATACTAATATACTGTATTATTGCTAGTTTTTGTGCTATTACTGTAATGATAGTTGATACGGATAACAAATTGTGCTAAATATTTAAATGTCATGATTTAGCATATGTTTAATGGCTCACTGTCTTCCTCTCTTTGATTATATTTTTTACTTGATTAATGAATAGGTAAAGGTACCGGTGATCATAGTTGGTTGCAAACTGGATATGCGGGATGAGGGTTACCATATCAGTCTGGAGGAGGTGATGGCACCTATCATGCAAAGGTTTCGGGAAATCGAGACTTGTATAGAGTGTTCAGCTGCCAATCTTGTGCAGGTGTGTCAAATCAGGTCATAATTCAGTTTGCTGCGATATGTATTTGAATATCAGCTATTCATTTTCTTCATTATGTTTATGGTGGTAGTGGAAGTACTTTAGATAGGTACCACAAATACACGAAAAAGAGTTGTGTATCTTCCTTTCCATTTCATAGCTGTGAAGCTTAAATTAAAACAAAAATAAGTGCTGAATATAAGAATGTTGTTCATGCAACCCATGCCTTCTAGAAATAAAAGTTCTCATATTATTCTCATGCAAGTTAAATCACAAATGTGATGGACGAGTGTGTCAGCTACGTTTTCAACAGTTAAAAGCTTGTGTCAAATAAAACAAAATTGATAATGAGACTTTGGACTCATCACAGACTTCCATTTTATAATGACCCGGTAGCTTAAGTGTTTGGTATGATTAGAACTGATGGTTTGCAACTAATATTAAAAATGTATATTAGGACTCATCACAGTCTTCTATTATCAATAATTCAATGCCTTAAGTGATTTGTATTATTAGGACTGATGGTTTGTACAACTGTAACTGGTAAGTTGTAGTTCTGCGACTGATGATTGTAGCACTGTAAATAGGGCTTTGGGTATTTCTTTTACAGTCTATGCTAAATTGGTTATTACCCGAGCATGATCTTAATTAATGTGTGTGTTATGTGTCCTGCTTTGGAGTGAAATGCCTAATATTACAATTTGTGCGATTACTAGAAGGCTTACACAAAGTTTTAGGATGGATCTTCGACCATCACTGCCATGTTCTCTGGTGGTTTTTAATCATTATATTGTCTTCTTTTTCTTCCATACATTAAATTTTATCTCTAAGACTCTAAGAGTCAATCTGTCACAAACATAAAGTT
This sequence comes from Daucus carota subsp. sativus, assembly GCF_001625215.2. NCBI lineage: Eukaryota > Viridiplantae > Streptophyta > Magnoliopsida > Apiales > Apiaceae > Daucus > Daucus carota. Next base: position 37,977,999 of record NC_030381.2, on the reverse strand, counting down.
TGTTTGTAATGACAATTTCTAAAGGTTTTCTCTGTCGTGATTTACTGATGTAAAAGCTTGATTCATTGCTGTTGTCTGGGCTTTAGAGGACAGTTCATATATGGAAAACAAATTATTTACTCCTTTGCTAGGGATGTTAAACGGATAATTCGGATACAGATCGGCCTGTATTCGAATCAGAATCTGAAAATTTGAATCCGTATCCGATAATATTCTGGAAAAAATATCCGAATCTGATGGATAATATGTCGTTTTAAACTATCCAGATTTTGTTCAACTTAATAAAAAAATGATTTAATGATTTAGTTTAATTTAAGAAAGAGTTAAAATATGAAATACTTTTGATATTATATTAGTATATAATATATATTTAATACATTTTTCTAGAAGCCCACACCTAAACATATCTCTAAAAAATATATTAAATAATAAACAGAAATATATATTATTAATTAATTATAGTTATAATTATTATATGACAAATATATATAAAAAAATATTTTCGGATTTGAATATTAATGGATCTGGATATAACTATATCCGTATCCGTATCCACAATTGTCGGATGCCGATACAAATAATATTTGTTTTATTTTGAATGCGGATAATATCCGCTATATTTCGGATACGCGAAAGCAGATATTTAGAACGGATTTTTCAAATTTTTTTGACAGCCCTGTCCTTTGCATGTTTGTTGGCAAATCATTCTCTCTTCACGCACAATCGCACATTGTCTATTTTAAGAAGCTTTTTATTCGTCCTTTGCTTTTAAGCGGTTAGCTATAAACTGAAGAATATATACATGTATCATATCCTGCACAGCTATATATGTGTGTGTGCGTGCGTGTGGGTGTGTGGGTGTGTGTGGGTGTGTGTGTGTCACAAGGAAATTTAACTCCCGCGATATCGGGAAGTGACCTTGGCCATCTTTTTTTTTTTCTATTAAAATTATCGTGTACAGCAGGGTTTGTTAAAAATCCGGGATCTAATGTTCGGTTACTTTCATGTTTGTAGGTTCCTGAAGTATTTTATTACGCTCAAAGAGCAGTACTTCATCCAACAGCCCCGTTGTTTGATCAAGAAACACAGACTTTAAAACCCCGATGTGTGAGAGCCTTGAAAAGAATATTTATTCTTTGTGACGGCGATGAAGATGATGCTCTGAATGATGCAGAGCTGAATGATTTTCAGGTCGATTTCAATATTTTTGCTCACATTAAGACTCAGATCTTTATCGCTTATCACGACCAGGTATAGGATTTCAAAATATCTGTATTGACCAAAATTTAATGTACAGGTCAAGTGCTTCAATGCCCCTTTACAGCCTGCTGAAATAGTTGGTGTCAAGAAAGTAGTCCAAGAGAAAGTACCTGAGGGTGTCAATGACTTTGGACTTACACTGACAGGTTTTCTTTTTCTCCATGCTCTTTTTATAGAGAAGGGGCGTCTTGAGACGATCTGGACCGTCTTGAGGAAATTCGGTTATAATGACGAGATAAAGCTCAGGGACGAATATATTTCAATTCCACTCAAACGAGCTCCAGATCAGGTCCTTGTCTTATACCACCTAAACTTTTACCATTGACTAAAGTGATATAAAGTTCTCTATATGAATAGGTGGTTTAATTTAGGGAAATAATCTCGTTATTTAAGAATAACTGAAATTTACTGTTTATGTTTTCATTTTTGTTATGCCAGTATGGTTCTGATAGCAATTAGGGAGCAATGATATCTAAATAAATATTTAGACGTTAATTATCTGTTAAGATTTTATTTGATACTTATGTATTACATGCTATTTCTTTTGTATATTTTAACTTGTTGTTCGACTTGTACAGAGTGTGGAGTTAACAGGTGAAGCCATGGAATTTTTGAAAGGAGTCTTCAGTATGTTTGACAATGATAATGTATGTTTATTTTGTGTATATAACATTTTTACATCATGTTAGTTTCGTCAAATACATTTTTTTTTCTGTGTGGAGAGATTACTCTTTCTATTTCACTTTGAGCTGCACTTTTCTTTTGGTTGCATTAATCAGCCTTCTAGATATAGGTAGTTCACATGAAGCAGATTTTGACATAGCTTGCGGTTAAATATGATTATATTAACATCTTTTTTATGTGATTGTTGACATTGCTGTTGAAAATTCCATCCTAGTCTGGTTTTATCTAGAACAATCACTTACAGTCTTATACACCAGTAGTAGACTAGTAGTCTGTCTGTCATAGGCAAAAGTATATTCCATTGTTTCAGAGATCTATCGGTTAATTTCAGTTGATGGTTGAAGTGTGTTTAACCATATTCATTGTTAGCACTGGATGTACTGTAAGACGTAGGAGCCATTGGTTAAATATTATTGGTCTGAATTGAATGTTTTAGATATTTGAATGATTTATTCCAAATTATAGAGCGAGTCATTATCTGAATGATTCAGCATAAGCTGATCATGAATCATAAAAATGTAAACAAATGACTTAATACCCTAATATATGCCATCCTGATCATTCGGAGATATAGTTGACTTCCATCCAGATGAGGGGATGATGAAGGAAATAGTCAACTGAGTAACTGACATTTAAGTAGTAGTGTTTAAGACTTGGTTCTAGTGCATGTAACATCTGGTTAGAGTTGATTATTTTTCCGTTGCAGCTATGAATATTTTCTTAAAAAAGTTTGCAATTTGATGTCCTGCCTTGCCGTTAGAGTTGGCCTGTTGTGGGGGTTTGAACCGCCTAATTGAGCCTGGCTCGTTAAATTGTTTGCCGAACTCGGCCTGAACCGGCTGGTTAGTGACCTGCACAGCTCGCGGCAGTTACACGAGCTGAGTACGAGTCCACAAACTGAAACCCGCAACCCGGCACGGCCCGCTTGTTTTTTCAGTTAAATTATTATTACCTATTACTGTTATATAAAAAATTATGTTTTATGTGTTTAATAATTTTAATATCGTGTAAAAAGTAATTTTGTATATTCTATTTGTATTTTTAATAATATACGAGAATGTGAGAACTTTAGGAAATATAAATATAATTTAGAACGAATAAAACAATTGGTATAAGGAAAAAATATAATTGAATCGACCGAACCGGCCCGCACTTTAAACAATATAATTTATAATAACAATATAATATAAAAAATTTAAAGAGAAAACAATATGATTCAAAGATTTTGGCCTCTTCTATATATATTTTTAAGCATATACATAATTGTACAAATAAAATAATTATAAACACTTTCTAAACAATATAATTAAAAAAAATCTCATAGAAAACAATATAATTAAAAATATCTCATAGAAAACAATATAATTTAAAAAAAAAATCTCATAGAAAGCAATGATTCAGACATGGACACGTGGTAACTGCATTGTTTAAAAAGATATGAACTGGCCCGCCTAAACTGATTTATTCGGCTTGTTCGATTTGTTCGACTCGCGTGCCGTTCACGAGCCTAGTTCTCCTGGTTCAAGCCTGAGCCCGGCGCACGGCCGCCTTTTTAACGAGCCGGTTACGAGCCTCACCATGACGAGTTTTGAAGTGCATGTGTAGTCATATAAACAACAATGATTTAAACATCATTTGAATTTGGTACTGCTAGGTGGTAGAATGTGATTAATACTATACCATAACTTTGTTGTTTTATAGGATGGAGCTTTACGATACTCTGAGCTGGATGATCTTTTTTCAACTGCCCCAGAGAGGTACGATTGTTCTGTTGCCGCAATAGATGTAATCTTGCTCATACAAATATGTTTTACCTGTCCTGATAATTACAACAGATTTGACCCAGCAATATATGTGATCTTGCCTTTTGAATTATGTTTCTACATGTACTAATAATTATAACATATCTTGATCTCATATCATAATATTTGCTCTCCCTTTTAAAAAATTACTGGCTGCTCGATGTTGTGTATAGTTGACTATCAGTAACCTTGTTGCTAATTATCTACAATGGTTATATACGAATACAGTCTCTTTTTATTATTACAATTGTGTTGGTATCTTTCATCTTCTCTCTGATGCTGCCACTCTTGCGTATTGAATTGTGTTTCTACATGTACTAATAATTATAACATATCATGATCTCATATCATATTATTTGCTCTCCTTCTTGAAAAATTACTATCTGTTGATGTTGTGTATAATTGACTATCAGTAACTTTGTTGCCATTTATCTGCAATGGTTATACACGAATACAGTCTTCTTATATATACAATTGTGGTGTTCGTATATTCTATCTGATGCTGCTAGTGATGTTACTCTAGCTTCTTAATATTATCATAAAATGCATATATTTTACGCATTTTGGTTTTTGTTCTAAACTTCAGCCCTTGGGAGGAATCTCCATATAAAGATGCAGTAGAGAGAACTGCATTAGATCATTTATCTCTTTCAGGGTTCCTATCTGAGGTGTGTATTCACATTTGATTGTATCAGAACTTGTGCTGCATATTCTGCTCCCACTAGATGTGGTACTACTGTAAAAATGATAAAGCTTCCACCATTTTAGTATAGCATCAATTTTGAGCAAATTTTTGTTCAATACGTAGAGATTTAGTTGTATGGATTGTAGCCAAACTAATATGTCGCAGTCTTTCACCCTTAATGCAGTTCTAGACTAACCATTTATATAATTCAAGATGATTATGAACTGAAAATGTATCCCTAACATTTGCAAGAATTATATATAGGGGTCTTTGGATAATGGAAGTAATATCATTTCCTTCTTGCACGACATCCACGTTGTCTTGTAGTATTATTTGTTTTAAAAGAACTTTATTTAATAATTCAGGTTCTTAGATAGGTTAAAAAGATTTCAGAGTGTCAGTATATACTTTGGTGTGGTGCTAATATTTTAGTTATGCCTTCTCTTTGGCTAGTGTCTCAATTCAAAGTAGGAACATGTTTTTAGTTGGGCGCTTCCTTCCTGTCTTCTGTCATAGTGAAATATTGATTGAATCTGTGATTGCAGTGGGATTTTATGACTTTGGTTGACCCAGCTCGAAGTTTGGCAAATTTGATATACCTTGGATACAACGGCGATCCTGCATCAGCACTACATCTTACTCAAAGAAGATTGTTAGACCGCAAGAAAAAACAAACGGAAAGAAATGTTTTTAAATGTCTAGTTTTTGGTCCTAAAAAAGCGGGAAAGACTGCACTGTTGAATTCATTCATTGGAAGGTATATTCTGGAACTAAACTCAATGGAAGTTTAGTGAGATCAAATTTTTTTATTATTGAATTACTGTGAACTAAAAATCCCCAAACACTGGAAAAGAAGTAGCAGATATGCATGCAAGTGTGTATAAACTACAAATATGTGTTCTTTTCGTTTGCTGTGAGAAATAATAATATGAAACTATAAATTTCAACTGCAGGCCCTATTCAGAACATTATTTTCCAACAAGTGCAGGGAGTTATGCAGTGAATCGGGTGGACCGCCTTAGGGTGAGTATTTGTATAAAACTTTTGTATGAGGTTATGAAATGGTAATACAATCGTGAGTTTTGCACTCACTTAAAAAAAACATGGCAGAGTAGTGTGGATTTTATAATTGAGTGTCATATAATGGTTACCATGGGAAAAAAATTGGGTTGATTGCAATTTGCCGAATAAATTGAGGCTAAAATTATACTCAACCCACTTGGGTTGATTGCAATTTGCCGACTAAATTCAGTTGTGATTAAAATGACCCAATTGTTTGATCATACTTTTAGAGTGTGATGTCACATTTCCCATTGGTTAATCTGTCTCGTTTATGACAACTGAATATTCAATTATCTGATTATATCTAACCTCAATTATATGACCAAATGATTGATGTATTTATCTTTGTTGCAGGGAAATAAGAAGACCCTCATATTGCAGGAAATTCCAGAAGATGGAGCTAAAAAGTTTTTGTCCAGTAGAGAGTCTTTGGCAGCTACTGATGTAGCAGTCTTTTTGTATGACAGGTGGGTATGATGTTTTGTCCTTTTAGCAAATTTAAGAATGAATATTATGGAAAAACTCCTAATTTAGGTATGTGGATACAGTTTGAGCTGGCCAAATTAGGAGTTTGACTTAAAAGTTTAATTTAATTATTACTTAGATGAAATGAAATGATCTGTAAGGTTATTTAAATCAGTAAGAAACAATGTCCAACCTTACAGCCATTTGGTGATTCAACAACACTCATAAATCATCCTGCCTCTTTACCTATACTTTTTTTTTGTTGCTAATTGCTGATGGCTGATATGGTATTTTTTATTTTTATTTTTGCATACTACTGATGGGTGATTCAACAACACTCATAAATCATCCCGCCTCTTTACCTATACTTAACTTGCTGATGGCTGATATGGTATATTTTGTACCCTAGTTCGGATGAATATTCTATGAAAAGAGCAGCAGAGTTACTTGTGCTAGTGGCCCGGCGAGGAGAAGAAAGTGGTTTCGGTGTTCCTTGCCTTTTTATTGCAGCTAAAGATGATCTGGATTCATATCCAATGGCAATAAAAGATTCGGAGATGGTATTTCCTGCACCCTCTGTATCACTATCATGTTAGGTTTTTTTCATAAAAAATGAAAGTAAACACTAGTAAAGAGGAAGAAAAGTATAACTGTATAATTTAAAATTACCTTTATAAGACGAGACGATTTTATTTAACTTTTGGATGCTATACGCAACTTTCTGCCAGATTTGTCAGGATATGGGTATACATGCACCAATAAGTGTCAGTGTGAAGGACGGAGATATGAATAACTTGTTCTATAGAATTGTGAATGCTGCCGAGCAACCTCATATTGGTGTTCCTGAAACTGAGATTGGGAAATACAAGAAGCGACACCGTCAGATTCTTAATCATTCTCTTGTGTTCGTCTCAGGTATTGTTTCGCAAGGAGTCTTATTTTGTTTATTATGTAAATTTATGTGCATGGTAAATGTAAAGAATGATATAATTTCTAGTGATTAGTATTAAAGTAGTGGGATTACTATAATGTTGTGTTTGGTTGGGGTGAATGGAATGATATGGAATGGAATTAGTATAAATAAAAGAAAATAATAGAGTGTAGGAGGGAGGACTTTAAAAAAAAAGGGGGTGAGTGCAAATTTTGTATGATAAGATTTGGCTAGAAAAGAGGTATGATAAGGAATGGAGCATTCCTTTACAAAATGGAGGGTTTGAGCTCTAGTTAAGGGTGGGAATGGAATGGTGGAAGGAAGAAATTATTATACATTCAACTAAATTATAGTTCAAATCTCATTCCATTTCCTCCCTTTTCATTCACCCCAGCCAAACACAACATAAAGGATTGATAGACCTCTTAGTGTAGGGTGCAAGGTCGATGTAATATAGGATTGAGAATGTTAGTTTAGTGTTTGGACTATCTTCTTTTAGCATACTATTTCTCTCTTATGTGTTATGCAGTGTTGTTTTCATTTAGCAATTTTTATGGGTTAAGTATCAAATTGGCCATACATCACTTCTTTTATTGATCTTTTAGAGGTATCATTTTTATTACTAAAGTCGTATAAAATATCAAATAGATACCTTTAAATATGTATCGAGAAAGTAAATATTTCTTTGGTTAAGTTCTACACATTTTTCTTCAACGCTACTATAACCATAGGTGAATTCTAGTATTTTAGATAATATATCTAGATTTTTGAAAAAATATTTACTATTTATTTTAAATTTTATAATTACTTAATCTTACTTAAATAAAAATATATAGTAAATATCTTTTTAAAAATCTAGATATATTATCTAAAATACTAGGATTCATCACTTTCATTTGGTTATAGTAGCGTTGAAGAAATATGTGTAGAACTTTAAAAAAATGCTTTCTCGACGCATATTTAAATGTATCCATTTGATATTTTATACGAATTTAGTGATCAAAATGATACTTGTAAAAGATCAATGAAAAAAGTGATATTTGGCCTTCACTTCAGTGACCATTTGATACTTAACCCTAACTTGTGTCATGTCTCATATGTATGTTATGTATATGAGATTTGTATTGCATTGTTGAATTCGATGCTCTTTTTGTGTAAACAGCGTCTTCATTCTTATAAATGAAGTCCCGAGACCGTGTTCTAAGAGGGTATATGCTGGGTTTGTTTGGTTAGTATGTCAACTATAATAGTAAATACTATGCTATTAATTTGCCTTTTAAGTCAGCAGAGAACTTTTTGCAAAAAAAAATATAAAATAGTCAGTAGAGAATCTATGATGTTGTACATAGGAAGTAATAGTCTAATGTTCTAGTCAAAAATGTCCTTTAATTTAAGTTAATTCAAGGCATATGGTGAGTTGGGAAATGAATAAGTTGAGATCCCTATGCATATTTATTTCTTATCTTTTATGGTCGTACTGTAAACTTATAATTTTTATCTTTAAAAAAAATATATGTTACTTATCATGCAGTGAGTGCTGCTGTTACTGTGGTTGCATTGGCAGCTTATCGTGCCTATGCTGCAAGAAAAAACGCCTCTGGTTAGGTAAAGTAATATTTTTGAACCTGTACCCAGCAGTTTACTTGTGTTCATAAACGCCCTCAAGATAATTCTTGTATATAGGACAAAGTTACCGTTACTATTGGAAAGCTGGAGACTTGTCCTCTTTCTTTTGTTGGTGTTTACACCACTAATTTTTTTATTGACAGTCTATGAAATATAAAAGCACTTTAGTGCGTTTAAGTTGATGAAATCTGTAAGCATTGTGGCATCTTATCGTATGCCAAAATCGTACTTCTGTTCAAACTTTTGCAAAATTCTTCTGAGCTGCATTTGACTGACTATAAACATTAGAGATGTCTAAGGTTCAATCATGCAAATTTAGCGCTGAAGCCGATAAGATGCATTACTTGTGATTTTTGAACATTTGCATTGCTGTTTATCTGGTACGGGCAATAGACTCTGTGACAAAAACCAAAAAACCAAATACGTTATCATTTTTGTTGGGTTTAGTTCCCCAATGTCCATCCTTAAACAGTGCATCTATTTTGATATTGCCAATTGCGAGAAGATCTCCAAAGTTCCAAGCAAAAATTATAGGAACGGCAGTTTATGTTTTCCTTTCCCTTTCTGAACTGACCCAGAATGTAGGTAAAATGCCAAAGGCGGCCTTTTGAGTTCTGAGTAGGGGGTTGCAAACAACTTGACCAAAATAAGAACTGCAACTACGAAGCTTCAGGTACTCAAAAAATCTTAAAATACTTTGTGGAGAAGAGTCAGGTAAAAATAATCCATGTCAACCAAAGTTAAAAATACTTTGCGGAAAAGAGTCAAACAGTGCAAACTTCTCTTCAGTACAGCACAGGGGCAATTTCTGGCAACTAAGCGACCTACCGTATTTTATCGTCTTCTCACATGACCACAATAACAGAAGTTGAGAGTACCTCTATATAATAAATACTTGTTCATCCTTTCCCTCTATTATATAGTAATTTTCTTTGTTTTGATTAAAAATAAATATTAAATAATTTGATAAAGTCTAAATAACAGAAGTTGAATTATATATAGTTGAGAGTACATCTATATTATAAATACTTAACAGAAGTTGAGTGTACATCTATATTTATTTTTAATTAAAACAAAGAAAATAACCACGTAATAAAGGATATTTATTACTTGTTCCCCTTCCTAGATGCAACTTGCAGGCTGTACACGTCAAAAAGGTGAAACAAAAAAAATAAAAGCAGATACATTACCGTTACAACTGCTTACTTCGTCATAGCATTCACACATTATGTGTGCACGCAATTATCCCCTATGCATATGCAGTCATGATATATGTAAATTTTGATTTTCTATCTGTAGAGTTTTAATAGTGCTCTCCATGCTACTTAACTTTTCTTGTGTAGCTAAGAGGTTTTCCAGCCTGTGTTGTGCCAAATCTTGATATGGTTTACCAATGAGTTTTACAAAGTTTTTCAAACTCTCTGTTGTTTCCACCAGATCCTTCAGCATGGCTTCTTCAAGTTCCCTTCCCAAGGCATCAGCAGTTCTTTTCACTTTGTCAACCACCAGTTGTCTTCGTGCCGGGAATTTGGAGATGGCTAACAACCTGTAATAGCAGTGCAAAGAGCAGGATGAAAAAGCATACCCAAAAAGAATCGAGTAAACTACACTTCACACTCATGATTCATTTGTACAAAATACTATGCAATTGATGTCATCTAAAAAAGGCCAAAAGTCAGTTTAACAACTGAGATGCAGCAATTCTTTATATTATAAAGTCTTTGGGCAACAATTCATTTTTTTTTCTCTCATAAATAAATTTATAATAATAAGACCGAGTAAAAAAGTAATGTGGGTAAAACTCTGCAGAAAAAAACCTGTATAGACAAATGAGCTGTTTTTGCTTGAATATTATTTTTAGTTATTTACCCCAACATATATAAACAATAGAAATTCATATTCTTGTGAATATTCATATTTACAAGGATATTAAAATGTCACGCTTTCCAATAATAAAAGCCCATGGAAATACACTGGGCAAGCGCTTAGTTCTTTCTGAAAGTGCCTTTTTTATCGTACATTTTGGAATTTCAAGCGATTCATTATACTATATAATCTTGTACAAACCTAAGGGAGTATCAGCAAGTTCTAGATAACACATTGTCAACCCTCTGCATCCTTATCAACTATTCACCGCACAGATTACACATTTATACTGCATGCCATATTTTCAGATCTGCTCAGTTTTGGCTAAACCCCCACCTTGGTGAACCCCTGCCCCATATTTCCTCACCCAAAGACCCAAATTCATATGAATTAGTATTTAAAGGACCTCAGGATCAAGCCGACTATTAAACTGAAATCATGAGGACCAAAAGAGTTGGGAAGAGAGGGGCATATTAAACTGAAAGCAAAATGAAACTGAAAATGAATTCCAATGCTACATAATAAAAAGTGACCCTACCCTCCAGCTGAGCATAAGGCGAGAGCAAGAAGATCCTCTAATGTGGTTGGTAGAACAGATGTCAGAAGTGATGCCGATAAACCAGCTGCTCCCAGTCCCCCAAAACTTCCAATGAACTAAAAATTCAATAAACAGAATCCATTATAATAAGTTATATGCTGGATCAACATTACAAGCAGTGTTCATAATACACTGCAATTAACATCATCAGTTTCGTTTTTGACTTGTTTACAAAGGAACAAGTTCATATATAGCTCATTATTTAGTATAAACGCTGAAAAAATTCTCATGAGTCCCATGTGATTTTTTTAAACCGCATCAGTTGATTGATGCAAGGTAGTGTTATTTGATGTATTCCCTCCGTCCCAACCAACAGTATACATTGGGCGACGGGAACGGGGCACGGATTTTAATGCTTCAATAAAAATAGTTGTGCAACTTATTTGTAAGATTATCTTTTTCTGTATAAAAATAAAAATTATATTTTTATACAAAAAAAGAAAAATTTGAAAATAAGCTATAGAGCTATATTTTATAAGAGCCTTAAAATGCGTGCCGAGCAGTGAAAAACAAACATATACAATTGACTGGGACGGAGGGAGTAGCTATTTTCCTAAAGGTTTTCAAGAAACAGTACAGTAGCACACCATTTCCAATGTACACTCATATATATTGAGTTGTTAAAATTATAATGAATTTAAAGATGTTAGTGAAACCCACAATATATGACAATTCATTGTATGCAGAAACAATTAACAAGTTGCATGGTGTGGATAAAAGCAAAATAAAACAGTTGTATTCTGTGTAGGCAGTGATGGTCTGTATATGTGTGCTGCGTTAGGTTGGGCACACTATAAGAAAGGAGGTGCATGGATTAGATGAATCTCAATGTGGATCAAATCATATATGCCTCCACACATGTGTGAACTATTGAAAAGTCATATTGATTAGATATCTATGTCTGCTTCCATTATGAATTTCCAATTTCCAACATGACTTCAGGATTAGTAAGGACAATAAAGACTTTTTAACTTACTGCTTCACGGACTTCTTGATCAAACAATTTTGAAGCTGCTGCAGCATTAAAGCTTTCTATTGCTTCTCTGCTCAGCTCATATTTTCTACCCAAAAAATTATCAGTCTCCAACTCTACAAGATTCTCAGTATTGACAATGGAAGGCCATTTTTTCTTAAAGGACTCCAAATATGATCTTCCTTCACGAGCATTATTTGATTGTAGCCATGTTACATAATCTCCCAGGAGTTTCTAAATTTCAAATGAACAAAAACAGAAAGTAAGATTCGTAATAATTAGAGATCTGGTACCAGAAGCACAGATATGGAAGCTCAATAGGAAATATTGGTTAAGCCCGCCTATAATACTGTAGAAATCTTAACGCCAAACCACACACACAAGCAGGAGTGAGTGACTGACTTGTGCCTCAGAGAGTGCAGGACCTATGATATCATTCTGAATCACTGAGGCAGCAGGCACTAGAGCACCTTTATTTCCTCTGAATACGTAAGTTGTGACAATATCAATATTCGATATCACTAGTGTTGATTCTGTAAGCTTCAAAGCTCGTGATTTTGTATCATCAATCTGCATTATTAGCACAAGAACATATTCAAATTTACGAAACAACATTGCAAAAGTACCAAATTATAATTTTCTTACAAACACAAAGAAACAAGTCTACAATGCCAATTAGATGCATACTGTACCTAAGTGTAAAAAAGAAGTATATACCAGAGACAAAGTTTTCCTTCTCCACAAAATGCTCTCACTTTCCATCTTCTGTGCATAATCTTCAACACTGCCAAGTAGTTCATTAACAGACATTAAGTCCTGTTTGGCTTGCTGATAATCTTGCATTGTTTGTATCTGACAGGCTGCGAGTAGTTGCTCAGCGATCCTGATAGGCGTTTCAAGCTTAAGCTTTATTCTTTCGATTCCGGTACTCGTCGACCCATCTAGGAAACTTAATAAAAACTCTTCAAGCTCATAGAAGCCACTTGTTCGCTGTTGAGAATGATCTACTGAGATTTCCTCATTTTTATTGTGAACATTAGAGGAAGCTAAAAGTTTGGCTTTAAGAGCAGCCCGTGCAGATACAGGATATAATGTCACATGTTCAGTGTTAAGTAACCTCTTGGTGTTCTCCTTGATAAATGATATAGCTTCTTCAAGCTGCATCAAACAAGCCAAACATAAAGCTTGAGAAATAAACCAGCCTTACACTCCCTCTTCATATAAAGTGAATAACCATACCTCCGTGGCATTTTGATATATGTCAGATTTATTTAGCACAAACACTACTTTTTTCTTCCACTGCTGAGTGTAACGAAGAAAAGTAACCTGCAATTCATGTTGCATTAGAGTTTAGAAGTCGTACATAATCAAATTTTTGGAACATTACCACACCAACCCCCCCCCCCAAAAAAAAACCCACAATCATGTGAAGACCAGAGGGAGCATTAAGTAGTTATATGATTATATCATGCACTGGTGCCATTGTGGTGGCAGAGGAAGGAAAAAGTCCATATTTAACATTCATAAAAGTAGGGATTCTTGAAGCTGAACTTTGATGCGTGATCCAAATAAATATAAAAGTTGCTTATTTAAATGACCATGGAATGCCTTTAACCAGCTCTGCTTTTGAAAGACAGAAATTTGTATGAATTTACTATCTAACACGTCATCTTGTATTTCATATTAAATTTACATACTTGCAGGTCCACCCATTATCTAGTCTCATCTGGTCATAGCAGAAAAATAGAACATATATTGAACTTGTATAACTAAGTGCCATTTTTGTTTCTTGCAATATAAAATAGAGTAGCAATTCACCTTATTTATCAAGGCAAAGTATTCATACCTCACTTTCGGTCAAAGGGCGATCAGCTGATATAACAAAGAGAAGCAAATCTGCACGGGGCACAAATTCTTCAGTAAGACGTTGTTGCCTTTGAAGTATTACATTTGTCCCTGGCGTATCAACAATTATCATCTGGTACACATTAGGTAGAATTAGTTCCTTAAGTAAGAAATTATATATATGAACTAACAAAGTCACTAAAGTATATTCTAGAGCAGGTAATAACGAATACATGAGATACACAGGAAAAAAAATCAAAGCAAGTAAAGATATAAAATGTAAAAGTATTCTTTTTAGATAAACTCCTGTTCAAGATACATTATTGGTCATAATCCTATATTACATGATAACAGCCGCCGGCTTTTCTTTCTTGTGCATCGACTGACGGAGATCTATAATAAGATGGTCAATTTTGTTAGCTGCGTACGCACACAACTATAGATCACTATTTTTTATCATAATTGTGTTCTTGATGTGTTGTCTACTAAAAATAGCTAATTTTATCTTATAACAAACATTAGTATCGTGAAGAGATAATGATGATTGCCTAAGAGGGATGGGAACAGCTTACAAAGTTCTTTTTTCTTTGACCATGAGTCGAATAAGCAAACTTTGGTGGACATGTAATTCCTTTTTATTACCATTATCTGTATACTTTATTCGAATTTGGGATGGATTGCCATCGTTTTCCTTCTGTATGCATAGCATGTACATCGGACATTGCTCCTTAGCGATTTTAACAAACTTATAGATTGGCCAAAGTACTGGTAAAATGAAGAGGACAACAACGAAGAAATATGTCAACTGTAATTTGTAATTGATGTGTAAGTAAAGTGAGTGCCATATTTGGTATTTCCAGGATAGTACCAGCTCTGTGCAATATGGCAAAAACGATGTATCGTCAAAACAAAAAATGGAGCACCACTAAACCGAAAAAGAGCACAATACACCAAAAAATATGATCTTTCTGCATCTTTATGGTCAGAATTTGTAGAAATGCTATTAGTAAGATTTAAAAAGCTTGAAGTAATAGTCTTAAGTTACTTGCCTCTTTAAGTATTGGAGCAGGTAAGTAGCATACAAACTGACCATCAGGATGCCTCTCACAGCGTTGCTGCTCACTGGAATCTAAACCAGAATATCGTAAGAATGTGATCTCATTTGTTGTAGGGACAACCCCGTCTTGCAAGTATTTTTCTCCGAGAAGGGCATTTATGAAAGTTGACTTCCCGGAGTTGAACTCACCCTATAAGATGATCAAAGTCAAAAAAGAGTAATAGGATTATCTGTAGTGATAAAATTTAATAAATAAGAGCAACACAATAAAGGTCAACAACAGTAGCAACTTTATCTGGACGCCCAAAACCAGGAAAGCACAAGGGAAAACCGTCATTGCGCTCTCTCAGATGTTGAAACAACGAGACAAAAACAGATATATAAACAAATAAAATTCTGCAAAACTCTAGCAATAAATCTACATATAGCTGGCTAAAACACAGAACAGAAAATACGCATATTTCTCATGTTTCAGGCTACCAAGAAGTATCAACTATCAAGAAGTATATTTCGGACATATTGAAATTTGTATGTACCAAAACCAAACCACAACAATATAGTATATATCCCACTTGTAGTTACATATCCACTCGATATTTTAAGTACAAGCCAGAAGTAGATAGAATACCTAAGGGACAGGTTACACATAGTATTCTTATTTTGATTCAGCTTTTCACGGAGCATTTATTACAGACAAATAGTTTGACTTTCCAGTGAAACAAAAGGCTATTTCATAAATAATTGCTGCATAATTCAAGAACCAGTCTGTTAGACGTAACACATCAAATGCAACCTAAATACTAGTACAGTTGCTCCTAATGATGGCATCATGGCACTCTATCACAATAAAGAATATAGAAGGAAGAAGGATTCTATCTTTGGACATTGCACATGATTGTACACACCATGAAAGGAATGATATTGGCATATTTGGCCAAAAAAAAAAGATGCTACCGCCAAAATATTGACAAGCCAACTTACGCAATCTTACAGGGGTGTTTTTCTTATTGATAAAAACTATGTCACCAAATATTAGTAAGATATAATTTCTGTCAACAATCCCTGAGACAGAGCTGTTGAGTTTTATAGCATTGCAAGGGCCATACCAATTTGATTTATTTTCTTCCACTTTAATTGAACGTCTGTTAACTTGAAAGGGACTTACATAGCCATTAAATCTTTCGAAGGTACATGCTAGAGATATCTCCATTCCGACATATTGTTTCAACTTCAAGTTCAAATTAAACAAAATATTTAAGCAAACTATTAAACACCGGAAAACTACTAATAACGTAAATGTATGAAATACTTAATGGGAGTATAGTGGAATGTCAAGTTGTTATTTGGACCAAACAGCCCAGATGACTTATTTGAAATATAGAGCAAATACCCATGTATATCCGTGGAACCAGAATTGTTGAAGTTCAGCACACAATTACCACTATAACCAGTAAAAATGGCTCATCTAGTTGCAAAACAGCATCAACGAGAAGTGAGACTTCATCCGTCTGTGATTCAAAACAATGTATAAGAATTAGATAAGAATGAAAAAGATTTAAATGAGCTAGAATGATCTATTGCAATCAGAAACAATTTTATCTACCAAATGTTAACACTAAAAGATCACCAGTGGTGCAGCTCTCTTAATAACATCTATAGCTTCAGTCAACACAGATTTCTCTCTCTCCATAAGTTTCTGTACTTTATCCTCCAGGTTAACAAAACCAACCACCCCCTCCTTTACAAAAGAGCCATTACTAGCATCATTAGTTCTGAGCTTGTCAGCCAAGTTGGGCAATATTTCCTGTTGTCTCTTTTTTGATAAATTTACACTCTTAAACATTTTGTACAAAACATCATCACTTAACACCTTCAATTCATTCAGCGAAATGACTAATCCACTAGCTCCTGCTTTCATCAATCTTGATGCTTCGCCAAACAACTCATCATCCTTCAATGTATTGGTCAAGATAAAAATTGGAATTTTAATACGCCCAAACACAGTATCAACCACTTCGTCAAGAGGCTTTCTTCCATCAACATTATATATTAGGAAATCAGCGCCTTCAGAGTTAGAAGCATTTTCAGCCGCAACTGGAGTTTGCACATTCCTTGCAACCAATGGAAGAACGGCAGATTCAAATTTCGCATCTGTTATCGTCTTTCTAGCCACTATAGCAGGAAGACCTATAAAATGAGAGCAAACTATTAGTTCTTGCACCAAGTAATTTCAATAAGAAAAGAACTGATTCTAAAATACAATATATAGCAGTAATAGTTTGCTATTAGAGGCAAACAGGTCATTAGTATTGATAGGGGTATTGACCTTATGAATTGCAATTTGAAGTTATGATGCCCAGAATGTCATAAACAGGCAAACTGGCACTGATTGTCACTGCAAAACGCAATACTAATACACATCCTTTACAAACGCAGTGGCATGCAGTGTTTTGCTTTTAATATGTCTAACTATAAACGCATTTATATCACGTATTTCCTGAAAACACTTGCGAAACATGTGTCTTTCCTTGAAAATGTATAACAGCTTTATAGTTGATATTACTGACTAACACGTGGGTTGCCTTCCAATTTCCATACCTAACGGCACACATATGCAACTGTGCTGCTTGCTTTATACAATTGAAAAGATGAACTTGTTGTTTATATATAGGTTTGAGTTAACTCCTATAAACATAGAGAAAAGTTATATGGAGTCCACATTTATGTAGTCTTGGAGTCGCCATTCTTCAAAATTGCATAAATTATAATCAAATGGTTTCAATTTCATTTTTTTCCTCAATATTTTTAAACATCCGACAACCTAAAAATTATGTTCTACAATGTAATCAACAAGAAGAACAATTATTTTTTAAATCGTAGGACACTATGTTCTACAATATAACTAATGAGCAGAACAATGATCTTAATGATTGTTAAAGTAAGAGGATGCTAATGATTAATTAATAATATTTTTTACGACCACTTATAAACGATAAATTATATACAAATTTTGGTAACCAAAGATATATTTATGATTAAATATGCGGTTCCAGTTTAATTATGGACTCCATAGAACATAACTCACATAGAGAAAAGTTAAGTGCTGTTTGTAATGACATAAAAGACCATTACTTTAAATAGTGACATTTGAGACCATTAATTTTCATTACATGACATTTATGGCAGTTTCTTTGTTCATAGCAACAATCCACAATGTACCAGTTGCAAGTAATAATACTAGTAAGTGAAGCTTCAGTATAGCAGCATGAAACACAACTCAATGTGCACAAAAGAATACTAGTAAATGAAACACTCAGTATTTCAACACAAAAGCAACAACTCAATTTCGACTATAAGTACAACTAAAACTGCAAAAGAAGTTCAAAGAGGTAGATCTCCTAGCATTATCAACCTTACATATATCTTAATCTCAAATATGCCAACATGTCAGAGTATTAATAGTAGCTAAAATGATGATAGGTAAATATACGAACACATAATCAAGGCATATGAATTTTACGATTACGGAACCTTGATCCGAGAGAAGGACGCCACTAGCATTAACAGCGGCAGCGATATCGACACGCTCCGAGAGCAACAAATACGCTCTCCCTCCTATGAACGACTTCAACAAACACGCCGCTTCGTACATTTTCCCGCCACTTGCATCACCGCCGTCATTAAGCACCACAATTCCGATCCAATTCTTCGAAACGGCGTCGTCGATCAAGCTCAGCACATCTCTATTGTCTTGTACTAGCACATCCTGTGGATTCAATTGGAGCACGAGAGCTGGCACTTTGATCTGCGGGCGCTTGTAACCGCCTGGGAAGAGAGTTCGAGGCTGCTGATTTGAAGAAGTTGAGTTGTTGGCGACGGCGGTTGTGACGGAGAAGTGTCGCCGGAGTTTGAGGTGGTGCGGTGGGTGAAGGTGGCGGTTGGGACGGTGGAAGAGGAAAGAGAGGTGTGTGTTGATGGAAGTGGAGTGAGAGTGAAGTGATAAGACCATTGGGAAATGTGAAGAGAGGGAGAGAGAGAGGGCTTATCTTGTTGCAATGGAGAGTGGTGGAGTCTGTTGAGTTTATGGCTGAGAAGTTTTGAATTTTTAAGAACGTGTTGGGATAAAAAGAAATTGTAGATCGTCAATGGCACCGAGGACACGAGCTGTCCTAAATACTTAATAACGAGTTCCACGTGTCCGTAAAATTTGTAGGAATAACCTGTGCAAAATAATTGTTTAAATTGAATTCAAATTTTGACAGCAAAACAAAAATTAAAAGTCCAATGAATTTCTAAAAACTCTTTTAAAATTTAAGAGCATGTAGCGGCTCTTAACTTTTTTTCATTAATATAATATTAGTTTTCCTCCAACATTTTTCTCTTTTTACTATTCTCTCATTTATATGAATAAAATATGCATAGATAGCAAGTACAAAGAGAAGTATTGGAGTTTGTAATCTTTTTTCAATGTCTTAACTCATTAGGAGTCAGATATTATATTATATTTTAAAGAATGATTTAAGTGTCTCATTGGAGATGCTCTTACAGAAGGGTCGCGGTCCACAACCATTAATGGCTGTGGAGTAGTTAAGTAACCTATAGTTTTTGGACCGTTGGATGCATATCCAGCGGCCAGGATCATATTAAAATTTTAACATGTCCAACGCTTTTTTAGCGTTGGACGAAGATTCTCATGTCCAGCACTTATGATCCTTATGATCCTGATCGCATACGCTGGATATGCATCCAACGACACAAAATTTGTAGGCCAGTTAAACAGTCCCTGACAGTTCCCGGACCCCTTACAAAATTACTCGAAATGAGTTCATTGCGCTTTCAACGGGGGTTGCTTACAATTGGATGCGGAGAATATTTGTGTGATATTTGTTGAACATATAAGACATTATTCTCTGATAATAAAGATTATATTATATGATCATATTTTAAAAATGATATGTTATTAATATTTTAAATCGTTAAAAATGAAATTTATATTTTAATATGATATAATAACTGATGTGAAATTCTCTTAAATTGTGTCTACTTAGATGGATTGGAATGAGTAGGGAATGACGTGAAACAAATAAGTTTTATGGAGAAAGAAGATGATATGAGAAAATATTGACTAAAAATGAGTGAGTCGATATAGATTGCAGAAATATGATAAGTAAGTGAAATAAAATAAACATTTCTTTCAAAATACGTAACTTAGATTTCCAGTACAAATAATTTGAAATAAAATTCTAGACATTTCTTTGATCCTCTCCGATTTAGAGTACAATTCCTGTTATTCCTCATTTTAATCATCCAAGTAAACGTAATGTTACAGTTTTTTTACAAGTTTGTGGAGATTCGACAGATATTACCAATATTAACAAGTTAGTTATATCTATTGATAGGAGGATAATTAAAGTTGGATTTTTTCACATTATTTTTATGTATTTTTTTATTTATAATATGTATTAATGATTTTTCGCTAAAAATTCTAGGTTGATAATGTTATTAAGAAATTGATTATATTCTTAAACAAAATTAACACGTAATTGTTATGAACAAAATTTATATATTTTTTCACAATTTCTAATTATAATATAATTTATTAGATTTTATTTAAGAGTATTGGAGAAATTCTAGCATATTCTAAATTTGTTTACCTTAAGTGCCGGAGAAAGACTCACCATTGACCACTCCGCTCTCTTTTATCTAATATCGGTGGAAGGTCAGGTTTGGCAGAAAAAGCTAACAATCACATTCATTTGATTCTGTACTCAAATTTCAATATTTGGTAACTATTTAAATATACTAATTGATTTTGTATTGAATTCTAATATTTCATTGCTATTTAAATATACTATATATTAGAGCAAGTCCATAAGTTACCTATCCTAGTACTTATAAATAATATAAAATAATGAGTACTAGTATGTCTTAGTGATTTAGATAATCTATTTTTAGTGTCAACTCCAATAGTAATCCCTATATTTGTTCTCTTAAGATTATTTTAATAATAAATTTGAGAGAGAGGGGGAAAAAGAGACAATAGACAAAAAAAAAAGAGAGATAATTATTTTATTCATAAGTATTAAATAGGTAATGCCTAGGGGTTATTTATAAATAGGTAATGGCTAGGAGAATTAAGGCTGTGCTAGTGATTTAGGATAACACTAGGATAGTGTTTGGAGTACATTTTTTTGACACATTACCTAGATGTGATTTTAGGACGACATATAAGTAACCTATTGGACTTGTCTCTGTTTGTAAATCGGATATACAAACATATCTTATTTAGGAATATCTTAGACATATTTAATTATTTTTTAAAATAATTATAAATCATCTAATACAATTATAAGAAGATGTGGACATCATTAAATTGAATACGTCTAGATTTCTCAAGTAAATAAATAAATATAGATATATTCAATGTACTTTGTTAACAGTACACTAGGAAAATAATACGAGTATCATTATAAAAAAAATCATTTTATTAAAAATACTTTGCAATTATAATATTGGGATCTTTTTAAAAATACCCATCTGCAAAATTATTTTTTTAAAAATACTACCATCTTTTTCATTATTTTTAAAAATACCTTTTCATAAAAAAAAAATTTCAAAAATACGATTTGCAACTTTTGCAACCTCATTTGCAACCTTGGGCGGCGCAGCCGTAAAAGTTGCAAATGAGGTTGCAAAAGTTGCAAATGAGTTTGCAAAAGTTGCAAATGAGGTTGCAAAAGTTGCAAATAAAAATGGAAAGTTGCAACTGTTGCAACTACAATTGCAACTAGTTCAACTGAAAACTGTAAGTTGCAAATGAGGTTGCAAAAGTTGCAAATGAGGTTGCAAATGAAGTTGCAACTGCAGTTGCAACTTTTGCAACTTCAGTTGCAACTTCATTTGCAACCTCAGTTGCAACTAAATGCAACTGAAAACTATATATAGTTGTAAATGAGGTTGCAAAAGTTGCAAATGAGGTTGCAACTGCAGTTGCAATTTTGCAACCTCAGTTGCAACTAAATGCAACTGAAAACTGTAAGTAACAACAGATGTATGGTGTGCCCCTGGCGGGGCCATTAGATTACAATAGAATCAACTGAATGCAGCCATATGCAACTGAATACAACCATATGCAACCATATATGCAATTACAAATCCTGATTCCGAAAATGAGGTCGAAAATGACATTTGAAAACTGGAACTTGAAATCAGGTTGCAACATGGCTGGCGCCGCCTGTAGTTGCAAATGAGGTTGCAAAAGTTGCAAACAGTATTTTTGAAAAAAAAAATTTATGAAAAGGTATTTTTAAAAATAATTCTGGAAGGTAGTATTTTTGAAAACAATAAAAGAAAAGGTAGGTAGTTTTGTAGATTTCCCTATAATATTTTGATAGGCTAAGTAAAAATAACACTCTATTATATTAATAATAAAAAGGTTTACAATTTGGATCAAAAATTTAATATTCGTGTTTTAATTTTAGATACTGCGTTTGAGATATTATCAATTAAAAATTAGAAGCACGGTATAATTTCAATTGTTTTTGCTAGATATCGAATCACTTATTCAAACAAATAATGAGGGTTTTGGTTTTTTGGGGTGCTTGTCTGGACTCTCTAGAATTGTGAAACCTTGGGGCAAGCAGAAGAAGAAGAGATCAAGAATGGTGAACAAAGGGAAAGCTGCTGCTGCTGCTGCACAACATGAAGTTATCACTCAAATGGTTATTTATTTTTGCCCTGGCTATATATTCTCCTCTTATTTATCTTCTCTTCTTGTTCATAAGCAAAACGCTCCACCTTTGCTTGGGAAACGTGATATAAATAATGATTAGTTTTGTTGTTTGTTCTGTTTCTAGATTTTTCATATGTTTTTGATGCATGCATGATCTTTGTGCTTGTGTCTGAATATACTTGATAAATTTGGGCGTGTTATCATGTTGTGCTTGCTCTTGTGGATGTTAGCAATTTTGTAGGCGGATCTAGAAGGAATTTCCGCGGGATACCAAGCAAATTTTTGAAAAATATTTATATATTTTGAAATTTTCTGGGGCACTTTTATAATTTAGTAAAGTTTAGAATGGTGAAAAAATGTAAAAAGAAAGTTATTCCGGTGCCTCTTAGTACCTGAATGCATGTGTGTTTCTATATATAAAGATCTATGTGTTGTTTTTGATGCATGTTGCATTGGGCAGCAGTTGAATCACAGATTTAAAGGGTCTTGTCTAAGGTTTCTTACACCCCTTAAGAAGGGTTTTTTTTTTTTTGTCTTGTTGAAGTTCGGGTTTTTTGTTCTTTGGCTATATGTGCTTGTAGCTGGGTCATAATCTTAATTCCTTGATGTTGTTAATAATATTAGTATGATATTGTTTAACAATGATATTTGTAGATATCTTTGCGAAAAAAAAAAGAGGATGAATAAAAAGCCTTATTTTTTGAATCTAAATGTATGGTATGGCCTGTGGTTAAAGATATTACAGAACTTCTGATTTGAGAACTAGTGAAGTGAATTGCAGATGCTTTAGGGAAGTTTATAGTTTTAAGATTTACTCTAGTTTTCTCGAAAAATATGTGTAGTCAAGACTCCAATACTCCTACTATCTCATCCGTAATATTTTTCTGTTATGGTTTACTTGTTAGAAAGGTGTTAAAACAAGAATCCATGTCAGTTGTCCATATGCCAAACAGAAACTGAGCCTAAATCATCTGGCAGTCTAATAATAGTCAAGCTCTAGGCCTTTATGAAGACAGATCTATCTGGTGTTTCATATATGTGATTTAACTTATAAGTTGTATAAAGGGAAGAAAAATTACAGAGAAAAGAAGGGAATAAAAGTAAAAACTTATTCTTCTGTCGAATTGTATTTTACTGCTGGTCTGGAGTTCAAAAAACTATGACGGCTTCTTAGTTGAGAACTATTGAAGTGAATTAAAGAGGCTTGAGTAAAGTTTTAGGCTTTCATCAGGTTGCTGATTTATATGCAATTGACTGGAATTCTCAGTTACAATGCCAATACTGGATATGCATTGCGTTTTATTTCTGTACCACCCAATTATCAGCCCCCTTGTACTTTTTGGTCTTTGCGTTTTTGACATAGCACTTGCGATATGTAGTATAATCAGTGCAACAAATTGCCTATACATTGATAAACAGCAGGACTTGTGTTTTTAGAAATGCCTAACAAGTAAGGCCCGAAAGGAGTTAAAAGAATAATCTTTATCATTTTTCCCAGCTTGCAGTTTTGTGTCATTACATAAGCATACTTGTACATCTTGCATAATATAAGTCTGTTTTTTTAGGCTCTTCAGGGAGTTATGCAATTTATATTCAACACTATACAGTTACATTTTATGATTCAGATGTCTTTTGCTATGGTAAAAAGCTATCATTATCCGGACTTAAATCTGCTATTTTTCTTTATGTGCTTGATTATCCTTTAATGCCATCCTATTTCTTGTATTTCTATACGTTTCAGAAGCTTTTTGATCTTATATGTCATCATCTTGCTTATAAAAATTCTAAATTAGCAGCCTCAAAACACAAGTGGCGCTACAGAGAAAGAGATCGAGAGATCTGAATCCAAAGCGCATAAAACCCCTGCTAGCTTATCAATCAGAAAAAAATGTTTGAAGTCTGAAACTGTGAAACCTAGGCGATCCTCGCGTCTTCAAAGTCTATTCCAGCCTGCTAAAGATGTAGAGGTAGACACCTGTGTTGAGCACATCAATCTTGTTGAAAGCGAGATGGATGATGGGACGGATATTGATGAAGCTGAAAAGGAACTTGAGCCTTTCGCTGAGGAAGCTGAGGCAATTCCAGAAGGCAAAAGCTTAGAAGATAGGGTTGACGAGCTTCTTGGAGATGTTGAAGTATTAAAAAATAAGGTCTTAAGTTAAAGTATATACATATCATTACTTGTGTTCTTCCAGTAAATGAAACTCACTCTTTTGAGTACATAATTGAGTAGGTTAACTCAGGAGACTTCTCATCTAAAGGCTCGTCTTCCCTGAATTACAAAGGCCTATACATATATTCTCAGAAGAAGGTTAGGTTATGCTTCTCTCTCCTTTTTATCACGTTCTGGGGCATGCTACCATATGGTTATAACTCACATTGAGTCTACATTGGTGTATGTTTCAGGTTGATGCATTGACAAAGGAAAATATTCAGCTTCAAAATCAGTTACAAATTGCTCAATTGAAAATAGAAGCGGTATAAATTTTTTACCAAGTATAGTGCTTTATTTTTAATTTTCATGTTGCGAACCTATTTGCCTATTCAAGGGGTCAAGGCGGATTTTTGCAACATGTCTGTGGATCACCATTGGAGTTTTCTCCTGATGATATCATTATCTTGGTAACGTAAGCTTCGTTATTTTACTTTGTTGCAGTATGATAATATGAAGGATGATGTTCTAGACAAGTTAAAGGATGCAATCATGGTAACAAATATGAGCAAGGCAACTGATGCAGTGGTGAATCTATGTAATAAAGTGCTTGACAGATTTTCAGTCCCTTCTGCTGCTGACGAACCCATCAACACAAACGTGACCAGGTCGCCATCTAGAGATGAGCGTCCAAGAAGAGGAAAGAAACAGGATACAATTAAAAATTAAACCCTGTGGCTGAACTTTCTTAGAGGCTGATTATAGTTTCAGCATTCTGTGCATTTAAGACCTATTTACGTAAGTCATTTAGTCATGTAACTATGTAAGTAATGATTGCAGACGTGAACTGATCCAGTGTAGAATGTGTTCTTGTTTGCCTCTATCGAGACTTATCGTCCTTCGTTTCATCATCTTAATAGCTACACCCATTCACTGCGGTAAAATTTAAATGAATCTACAAATTATATATGTTGGTGCTTAGGTATGATGCCCCAGAAAAACCCAACAACAGTTAATTTATAGCTTTGTCAAGGGGAGATCCAAATATTTCTGAAGTCATTTTACACTGTAAGCTCAACAAAATATCAATTGGAACCTTATAGCAACATCTCTACTCTTCAATTCAATCTACCAGTACATTTGCCTCATCGCGATCTCTCTATATCTTCACTTCCCTCCAGAATGGCTGGTAGGGGGAGATGAAAAGTCTAAACACAAACCCCTTGATTTGTCATGTTCACAAGATTCTGAGAGGCTCTGGGAGGTGAGCTGGTGGTACTCGACGAGCTGATTAAGGCATTCGTTCTCCCTAGTTAAGTTTGCGTTTTCAGTTGCCAATCTGGATTTCTCAGCGAGAAGTGCCTCCATCTGTAGCCTCATCTGCTCAAACAAGTTCAATCACAGTTACAACACGGTCAAGTAATTAGCACAGGGACATAATTAAGTGATTAAAACTCACCAGATCATCTTCCTCAGGCCGAATTCCTTCTGTATATCCATCCCTGAATCTTCCATTTTCCGCCTCTAGAAGAGCACACCGTTGTTGCATGAAACACAGATCGGATTTCACTGATCTTAGCTCTCTTGCCAGAGAGGCAGCTTTATCAGCCATGGAATTTGCAATCTTCAAAAACACAATGAACAATAAGTAACACGACATATATATTACATCGGCATCAAACTTTATAAGAAGACGGAGCAACATATAGAACTTACATTCTTGCATTTCTTGAGCTTCCCCGATTCTTCAAGACTTTGCTCATCGTCTATGACTGTATTATCCTCTCCTTCGTTCTCAGCACCTTCTTGCGAATCCATTTTTCTTTTTAATCCTCTACTACTTCCTTTAATCTCTTTCTCTTCTTCTTGGTCATCGCTTGATTGTTCCTCTTTAGAATCTGTGTTCTCCAGGGTGCTATGAACTAGTTCAAATAATGTAGGCGGTCTACTAAGATCCCTTGCTCCCTAAAAAATACAACGAGAAAGAAAGTTGAATATAAGGCTGTTGTTTGTAAATCCAGACAGAACTTTTACTGGTTAGATTCTGGGGCAGGATTGTTGGACTTATTCTAGGAAGGTATTGAAGTTATATAATTTCCATTCAGATTTGTGCGTGTGTGTGTGTGTCATCATACGTCGTTAATTACTCTTCATAAGATGCCTTTCCAAGCTCATTGAGGATCAGATTGAGAAAATATACAACAGAAAGTATTACAAACCTGAAGAGCATATGTGAGATTGGCAGACAACTGAGACAAAGAACTAGAAACAGAGTCGAAGCCTCTGAGCAACAGCAACGCGTCCTCTTTCATCAGCTTTGCTCGGTCCAGTCTTTCAGATTTTTCGCCATTCTAAAACAAAATTAGAAATGCCCCATTCCCTCATTTAAGTACTGCGATCCAAAATCTTTAGTAATTGCAATAAAGATAAAATTTCTACCGATTGAGTAAGAAGAGGTCGATCAACAGGGCTGTGATTCTCAAGAATTGTGTCAACACGGCTACGTAGAGAGCTCCACAAACGCTTATCAGAGGTCAGGCTGGAGATAGGAGATGATGGTTCTGTGATTCTTGTTGATTTTTCCTGCAATTAGAGGCCAGTAAATAGACACGTCTGTGTATTTGCATTCGACGGAGGAACTACCTGTAAAATTGTAGAATTACCTGATGCAGCGCAGCTGGAGATGCTAGATCCACTGAATCTGAAGCTGCCATTATTGTTGAAGAAAGCTTGGTGGGCAGAGTTTAAAGATAGATAATGAATAAGACAATGCAACGGCTAGATTTTGAAGTACTGGAGTTCAGAGTGTCATTGCTCAAGTTTAACTGCCTCAAATATACGTGGGGTCCTGATATTTTACCCATCAAACTGTTAAAAAATATGTTAAAAAATAGTACTGGACGTCGGAAGAAATGTTATAATCCTAACTGTTGGATGTTCATCTAGCAGACGAAAAATAATGTCATTTAAAAAGTCCCCAACAATCATGACCCAGTAAGAAATGTTATAATCCTAACTGTTGGATGTTCATCTAGCAGACGAAAAATAATGTCATTTAACAAGTCCCGAACAATCATGACCCAGTAAGAAATGTTATAATCCTAACTGTTGGATGTTCATCTAGCAGACGAAAAATAATGTCATTTAAAAAGTCCCCAACAATCATGACCGATTGACCGAATATATATAATAGGCGGTCATCTATTTCTCCAAGAGAATTATATATTTAAAAAACCATCTTTTATATGCATATGCAATAATACTAAAATTTTCACACCTGAAAAATACCCGTTTAAAAATAAATGACCAAAATATTTGAACTAGCTATTTGTTAACAATATAGCTAAGAACATGGCACAATAAACCAGATATAAAGAACCAAATAGTCATCAGCTCTACTTAAGCATACATCACATTAAAGAAGGTACCAGGTCTTTTAGAGTTCAATAAATAAAAAGATATGGTTCCTCCTAGTCTACTTCAATATGAGAATAATACAACAGCAGCTTCACAACTTTTTGCTTACATTAGTCCGTTAAGAAAAAACCAGGAATAATGATATGCCAAGATGGCTACCATGTTGTAACTAATCATCGTGCTTGATTTCGAGACCCTGGAGTTTGGATCCCAGTTCGTCATCTTCATCGCTGGCAGCATCTTCATCCTCCTCATTGTTGTCTTCTCCTTCAGGGTCATTGTCATCCAATGGACCCAATTTAGCTGGGGAACTTTTAAATACAACCTTGACCTCATCAACACCTTCATCAGAAATGAAATTCCCGTCAATGTTCAGCAACTGGAACTCAGGTTTGGCTACAACAGTCTGAGCCAAGGCCCTAGCACCAACCCTTCTGATAGCATTTGTGCTCAAATCAACTTCCTTTAGTTGAGAATGCCCTTGCTCCAGAGCCTGGGCTATTAATATAGCTCCGTCATCCTTCAGTTCATTCTCTGACAAGTTTAATTTAGTTATCGAGTCCCCTCCAGCTATTAAGCTTGCCAAAGCAGGAGCCGCTTTGACAGTGATGTCATTTCCAGCCATCTCCAGAACTTGAAGTGAATTGGCAGACTTTTTGAGAGCTTCCGCAAGAGCAATAACTCCCTCATCCTCTAAATTAAGGTAACTCAGGTAAACTTCAATAAGATTGCCAAATCCAGGTAGGGTTTTGCTCAAGGCAAGTCCAGCTTCAACGCCAAACATATTGTCACGCAAATCTAGCTTTTTTAAATGGGTGCATATCTCGAGTGCTTCAGCTAAAGCAACTCCCCCTTCAGATCCCACCCTAGTGGAAGAACACCTAAAATCTTCCAACAATGGGGAATTTTTCACTAGTTGTGAGATCGCAATTGCACCTTCATCACCTGTCATGTTATTATGAAACTGGAGGACCCTCAGCTTTTCGGTTGAAGGGATCAATTCACGCACTGCTTGTGCAGCTTCCTCAGAGATACCATCATTCATCAGATAAAGTTCCTCCAAATTGCGCTGTGACTTCAACAGGCTCCCAAATGCCCTTACACCCTTTTCGCCCAAGGCATTATCAGAAAGATTTAAAAACCTCAGATCACAACCATCCAAAACAGATGAAAATATGGTCATCACTTCTAGAGCTTCTGTCTCCGGCCTTCCTGCAACAAAATCTGAAAGATCGACTTCTTTCAATTGATCCTTAAGAGATGATAGAAATTCTTCAGCAACACGAGCAGCATCTAAGCCGAAACTTCTATTGCTGAAACATATCTTTGTGAATTTACTTCCAGGCTCCCCTAATGGCTTTAAAAGTTCAGTAGCCTCCTCATGTTCAATAAAGGCTCGACGACCTCCAGATATATCAAAAAAGGTATTGTGAGATACTGCAACTTCCTCAGATTCAATTGCTTTACCGTTCTCTTTTGGCTGAGGACCTCTTTTGATTACTTCTAGCATAAGCTTGCTGGATTCTTTAGCATAAAGTTGCACTGCCGAGCTCCCATCGCCATCTGGCTCCTTCTCAAAATGCTGGTTTGCAGCTTCATACGCCACGGTTTCTATTTTCTTAGCATCTTCTGCGGCTTCTGCTATATCAAGAAGACCATACTTCCTAGATAAGATGGAGGGAGTAGTAAGATTCTTGGTCATTCGCTCTACAAGCATTAGCCTTGTACTTTGGCTTGGGGGCCACAATTTGATAGAAATTGTGCGATTACGAACTGCAGTATCCATAACCTGAAAACGATTAAGAGAACCAGAGCAGGAGATTATAAAAAAAACTCCAACAAAAAATCATCCTTTCTACAATTTTCAATTAGAAAGACAAGCTAGCAAGCAACCCCTGGAACAACAATTCCAAGATTTCTATCAGAAGTGTTGCTGGCTTCAGATATGTTCTTTTTACCATGTTGACGAGTGACAAATACTAATCACAACTACAATCAGCAGTTAGCAGACTAGGCATGAACAAAATACAAAAGAGCAGACCATCAAAATCAAAAAATAATAATAAATAATAAATTAAAATAATGCACCACTGCACCAATATATTTAAACTTTAGCAAGATTCTCTAAAGGCACGAGAAAAGAAAAACACAGCCCTACAAGCACAAGTCAATAAAAAAAATAGTGCAGATGCTTCCAACCAATAATGCCTCGGCACAGATATGACTTTAAAAGTGGCAAAAATCTTCCTAAATATTACGATAACACAGGCATATCTATGTCCGATCTATACTTAATACCTGTATATATTATATATAAGTAAAAATTTAATATAAGAATTAAAAAAATATCTAATTATTTAAATGTACTTTAAATGCCACCCATTTCATACAAAACCACTGCTATGGGTGGATCCTTTCAGTGTAGTCATGACAACATAAGCAGATAGATGTGTGCTTGTCCTGGCATATTCATGAATTACAAATACACATACAAACCATGGGAAAACTCTGAAAATGTCTGGGTCGAGAAGTTCCTAAAAACATTTACTGTTTCATAGCCTCCATATAATATAGATACAGCTGTAAAATGGGCCATTCTGACACAATTCAGAGTTAAAATGCCCAAAAATATGACCCTTTGTGGCACAAGCAAATGGAAAATAATATCTTATTTTTATTTTTATTTTTAACATCTGCCACCTCATTAGAGTGATGTTCTGTCTTTCAAAATTTTCTTTCAAAACGCAAATCAAATCGTGCCTGAAGAAACATTTTTATTAGCAAAACTGCAAAATAAAGATGCGTTTTTTAGGAACCCAAGTTAAAGTTGTGTTTTTTGAGTGCCACAAAGGGGACCTTGTCTGAATTCTGCTGTTTTAAACCATTTTATTCCAAATTGTTCCAAGAAAGGCCATCACCCAAAAAATACAGCTACAAAAATTGCTACAAGTCAAGAACACACCAAACCAACTGATTAACAACAAGGAAATACATAATTTTGAGTAAAAAAACAAACAAAACTTATCAAGGCTAAAGACACACTATATCTAATAAGCTGGGATGATAAAAGGGCTTAATGTGTCAAAGTCACTACTTTATAGAGTATTCTTAAGCAAGGTTCTTCAATAAAAAGCCTTTATGAGTAATTTAAAATCAAAAGCTAATTAGACATGAATTTTAACATCTTGCCTTACATTTCAACCGATTACCGATAAATTAAATTACGAAAAACTCGACATTACATCAACAGAACAACACACCATATCCAACATTTCAAACACAAATCCATATAAAACATAAATTTCAGAATCTACAAATTCAGCAGAAAAGGAATAGACATAGAAACAGCATAAAATGTTGTAATCAAAGCATAAATGTGCATAAAGATCTCACCTTTAATCAAAATTTAGAGCAATAAAGAACAGATCTATGCAAAAGAGATTAAAAAACATAGATACGAAATAGATACAAAATAGATACAAAGATGAAAAGGGTTATGAATGAGTGTTACTTACAATGAGAGAGAGTTGAGATGAGAGAGAGAGGGAGAGAGAGTGTGTCTGTAAACCCTAGACTGATGTTTCTTGTAGTTGTGGTGGCGGAGGAGCGTTTTGGTTTTAAAAAAAAGCTTTGGGCCTTGGGGAGATGGATTAAAATATTATTATTTTTTTGAAGAAAGGATTAAAACAATTGTTGAATATTGTACTTGTTATTTGCCTATTTTGTTTTTTAGGCCTAAATTAATTTAATATTTTTTCTAGAGCTAAGTTTAGATGATAATGGTCCATAATAATAAATTATAAATAATATATTTTCAGCCAAATAAAAATTATAGGATGATAAAAATCATATTAATAAAAAAAGTGAAATTAATAAAAAAAATCTTTGATTTGATGGTATATTATATGTGTGTCTTACATATCTTCAAAGAGAAAAACAAAAATTCAGCTTTCCTTTTAAGTTATATATATATATTTAATTGAATAGTTTAATAATAAAATTTTATTTTATTTCTCAAATCAAGCATTCAATTCTCGTTCTCTCAAATTTATGGAAATATATATATATATATATATCTATAAATTTATTAAATATATACATCTACTTATATAAAAATATATTTAAATATATTTAATCACAAAAAGTATCTAGGGATAAAACTACAAAGTATTTACGAATGGAACCGCTAAATTGACACATAGATTATTTTTATCACTCACATAAATAAAAGTATAACAATCCATAGTCAACTTTTTGAATATATACTCCTATTTGTTTGTCTACGGATAAGCGATTTAAAATCAGAGCGTGTGCAAACAAAATTATCTTCTCTTTAGGACCCGAATTGGTTTTCTGAAAACTAACAAGTGCATCATGCTACCAAGTTATTTGCTGTCAAGTGTCAACTATACCAAGAAGCGTTGGGCCTGAATATGTTTAATATGGATTCATTACTGGGCCGATATTACACGATCTGGTAAATTACGTTAGTCGGCATATGATTTCCGTTCAAAGCCGGAGTTGAGCAATTCCGAACCGTCTAATTTTGTGTTCGATTCTTTCTAATTTTTTATATCTACTATTATAAATTAAGATAAATTCTTTCGGTCCCTTTCATTTACCTGCAACTTTTTTTATTGACCGACATGCATTTTAAGATACGTGTCCAGCAGGTTCAGCACGCATTTTTGAGACTTTATAAAGTATAATTTCATAAATTTTTTTTAAAAAAATTCCTTCAATAAAAGTTTGACGTTTAAATTTTTATTCAAAGAAAATATAAATTTAAAAAATATTATTAGATTATACTTTATAAGAGTCTCAAAATCGTGCAAACAGTGAACGTAAACTAGCTGATGGGACAGGAGTACAAAACATAGGTTTATAACTTATTTTCAAAAAAAAAATTTAATAAAAATTTATATAAAAGAAAACGATTAAATTAAATTATCAAATAATATTTTGCTAAAGTATTAGAATATGCGCCTCATATAAAAAATTTAGGGGACTTCGGGACAAGAATGTACGTGATAATGTAAATAAGAAGAGTCAAATATAGATGATAACGGTGTGTCGTGTTTGGCACGCCGGTACGGTATCCAATTAGGTGTACCAGAACAACACTCCGCACCTTCCTTCTCCGCACATATAGTTCTGTGTACCGGACATAGTTTTATTTAACCTACGAGAGGTGTTTATTTTTTATAAATTGAAATTTTTTTGTAACTTGTAAGTGAGATTTTCTTTTTAATTTACATTTTAATATTCATAATTTATGATGTATAAAATTATTAATATGGCAATAAATATTATAGTAAAATGGTCTTTTATATTTTTGTAAAAAATAGTTTAAAAATAAGAATGAATCAGTAAAAGTTTCAATAAAAAAAGAATAAATCAGTAAAACAATTATCATTACGAGGGCCAGACTTTTGGGCTTATAATTCCAAAACAACTCATTCGTACTATTTCTGTAAAAAAAAAAACTTATAAGTCATAATCTGTGAAATCGAAAATTTTATTTTTTTATGATTTATATTTATTTTTAAAATTTAGTTTAACAAAATGTAAAGTACCACTTTAAAAGGTAATTAATAATATTTATTATTCTATTAATAATTTTTATACCTGGTAATTTATAAATACTCAAAAATATTATTCAAAAACATAAAATAAAAACTACATTTCAACTATAAATAAATTCTCGCTTATAAATACTAAACAATTTTTAAAGTTAACCCAGGCGATATCTCAATTTTCTTGATTTTAATTTGTTTGTCAAAAATAAATTATTTGTGAGTTCCTCTGAATACTATATATTTAAGCCCATACAAACGCCACCATTACCTGTATTTTTTCTATTGTAATTTGGACAAATTAGAACCTCCTAATATGGCAGTCTAATCATCCCACTATATTGCTGTCTAATTGTCTATGACCATTGGGGTTTACATTTTTCTGAGCACGTAAGGCGGGGGCATATCTCATAATCGCCTCTATCTAATCACCACGCTGGAATGTGGTGCCATCAAAATCATTGGGGTGTTTGGGGAGGGCTTAAAAGTCCGGCTTCATGATTATAAATTAGAAGCACTTTCGTACCGTTTGTGTAAAAAGTCAAGAAACACTTATAAAAAATTAGAAAGGCTAGCTTTTGTTTCAGAATTTCTGCTTATTTGCCAAACACTTTAACCACTTATAAGTCGTAATTTACTTCTAACTTTTTCTCCACTTCTTTACTTTAAGCAAAAAGCACTTATTTTAATCTTACCCAAACGCCCACCATATTAAAATATTATATAATAGTCGTGAATTAAGCTCACGGAGCACCTGCTAGCACTCGTAATACTGAAAATATAAAATATAAAATCAAAAACTAAAGACTAAACTTTAAAATATTACAAATAAAAATATTTTATGTTTTAACAATATGAATAAATTTAAATATTATGAATATTTGATATAATATATAATATATTTCTATTTAATGTACTCCAGCTAATAGTGGTGCTTATTATATTTTAATAATTAACTGAAATGTAAAATATAGACATATATACAAGCTTAATAATATATTATTGCTTGATAAAAAACTCACTTATTCTTCAAATTGACATAAACTATTAACAAATTAACAAAATGAGCATGTTTATGAGTCTATTAATCGAACTAATTTACGAACTTACTGATTCACGAACTTGTTCATGATCGAGTTCACAAGTTTATCGAACATATTAACAAATTTATTCACTAACTATCAAGTTGAACATGATTGTGTTGATCATTTATCGAGTCGAATCATATCGTGATCCTCTTTACTTTATCAACAATTGGATTTTTAATATTATGTTCAAATTTAACTCATTAATAAATCAAACCGAGATTTTTCTGGGTCGAACCCGGATCGTTCGCAGTTTCCCGTTTTCAAAAAGCCCTGCCCAGGAGTTGGGAGCCATGGAGTATGATCTTGAGATCAAAATGTGTTATAATACTAATATAAAGAGACACGTGTGAGTGAGCCAGATGCGCGTGTACAGCTGGAGCGGGGTCCACGGCTGTGAATCAGTAATAAGCACCGACAGCGGCTGTGATGGAGGCTTCACTCACAGACACTGCTTTCAAACACCAACCATGTCTAGTTGTCTATGTCCATGTGAATGTGAGTTTCTGATGTGGCCTTCACTTCAACTAATATTCTACTCTTCATGTATTAAATACACCTACTAAATAACACAAATACCCTCTTATCTACTCTGTACAGATATTCTCTACCTGCACTTCTCTACTTATTTACTTGCATCTCTTTACATTTTACACCCAGTTGGATTTTCCATGTGAAGCGACCTAAAAGCCAACTAAACTCGAGAGAGAGAGAGAGAGAGAGGGAATTATAGTTGCTTGTGGACTTTGGTCATAAATAAGGGGAAAAGAGAGAGAGAGTCTGAGAGAGAGAGAGAGAGAGGGAGAGGGAGATAGAGGGAGGGAGAGACATACAAGTAAAGTTTTAGTTTTCTTAGATAGATTCATCCACTCTATCTCTCTAAAACACCCATTGCTTCTGTCATGTAGAGAATTCAAGAACTTGGGATTTCTATATAGATCTGTCTCAGCTTATATCTGGATATGTAAGTTTCATTGGCTTTTCTTGATTCATTGCCTCTTTTACATTCTTCACTTGCTTTTCTTGCTTTTTGGCCTTTCCTTTTTTGGCTTCTGCATTAGATTAGTTGAGTTATTACTTTCCCTTGTGTTAGTTTTGTTTATTGCTAATTATGATATCTTGTTAGATGAATTACAGTAACATTCAATGTCTTGCATTAGTCTTGCCTTGAATCATTTTTTGATACATAGATTCAGCTATTCTCGAGATTTGTTTCTTTCACTCATGTAATCTTGGTTTAATAGTATATCTATTTTTTAGCTTAATATGACAAATTAATGCTCAAATTTATAATATCTCATCTCCCACTGTAATAACTAATGAAGACCAATTTGTTGTCATTTTCGGGCTAAATTCTAATAAGCTAGTTGAAATTTTGTGTTTCCTAACGGTCATGTCTATGTCATTTTCCACTGTTATAACTAATGAACACCCACATATTGTTGTTTTAGGGCTAAATTTTGATATGCTTCTTGAGATTCTGCGTTTTCTAAGGGTCATGAATGTTAAAGAAAGTCCAGATTGAGGGTTCAAAAGTGGAGCGTGAATATAGGGGTCTTCTCACCAGCTGCATAACACATCTGTCTATACTATACTAAAGCCAAAAAAGAGATTTCCGCTAGTTACAGTTTGATCTTTTATTTCCGCTAGTTACCGTTTGATCTTTTATTTGGATCAGATTGAAATGATGAAGATATAATGGACTAATATTTCGGGTCAAGTTATAATAATAAAAAATATAAAATTTGAATATGGAATTCTAAAGTATGATGTATTGATAAAATAAAATTGGTTTGTCCTTTAGGGTGCGATTATTTTAATAGATATAGAGTATTTATTTATATAAATAGGATCCTAGATACTATTTATAATTGAGTTACCACAAATACTTTACAAGGATATAAAAACTAGGTTAAATTATATAGTCATTTTATTTTATAGGAAAGGCAGTTTCTCATTTAGGGATCCCATCAAACATGTAATACACAATAATATATCTAATATCGTTACTTTTATATTTATATATTTTAATTAATTTAATAATCTTTCTCATCTTTTTAGAAGTAGAGCATAATAACACAAGATTCCATGCTTTGAATTACTCTGCGATGCTTGCATAAGTATACCTACAAACGATTTAACAAGTCATAGTGGAAGAATGTATGATACTGGAATAGAGTTCCTGCCACCCCTAAGCAGGATAACACAACATTTCTTTGGTCACTTTATTAGTGCCTGTTTGAGCAACAAGACTTCTTGCTTTTTCTGCTAAGAAGCCGGCTTCTACTTTTTTTGACCCGTTTGTGTAAAAAGCCAGAAGCACTTATAAGAAGCTGAGAATGCTAGCTTTTATTTCAGGACTCCTACTTCTTTCCCAGACACTTTAATCACTTATAAGTCTTAATTTACTTCTCACTTCTAGTCCACTTCTTTATTTTAAGCAATAAGCACCTTTTTTAAGTTTATCTTAAATTTATCCAAACGGCCCCTTAGTTTGCTACCGCAAACTGATTGAGGGCAGAGTTTCCGTAACTTTATCACGTAACTGTCAAATATTATGGAAGCACGTGTATGTTATATTTCCCATGTTGGGGGTTAGTGTCATGCTAACTCATTCATTCAGCATGAAATTCTGTTATCGATTACTATCATATGAAAAAATGGCGGTAATCTGTTGTTGGAAGTTGGAGCTCAAGTAATGTTATAAAAAATAATGCAAGTACTGGTAAGAATGAAACGTGATATTCTGATTTGAGAACTCAATAAAGGACTTGGTAGCATTTTATAATCCAGATGAGCTGGCATGATAGCTACTAACTGCTTAGCTGTAAAATCGACTGCCGACGGAGACGAAGTATTTAGACTTGGATGATTTTGTCGTATCTTGGAGCTTATGCTTATCTATTCCTGTAGCAGTTATCTTTTTGGACTTTGCTAGTTGCTCCTTTACTCTTTAGGAATTTACATTACTGAACGGATTTGCTTGCTTTCTGCATCGTCATATTTGCGCCCTTTCGAGATCTATCCGGTGCCTTTCTTTCATCTGGTACACCCTGTAAAACTCAGCATCAAAATTGATCTACGTATTGGCTTTAATATATCATTTAATGGACCTGAAGTAAAGCTTTCTGGTTGTTGCCAATTGTGATATCAAGCTAATATCCTGTAATATATGACCGTCTAGTTCCAACATTGAAATTACATTACTGAAGTTCCAAATTCCTCTCCCGTTCTGGAGTGTGAGAAATCCATGTTTTATATTTATTCCATATTTTGTTAAAATTTAAATTAGAGTATTAGACTTGTGTTAACATCAC
This sequence comes from Daucus carota subsp. sativus, assembly GCF_001625215.2. Lineage (NCBI taxonomy): Eukaryota > Viridiplantae > Streptophyta > Magnoliopsida > Apiales > Apiaceae > Daucus > Daucus carota. The sequence continues at coordinate 37,939,866 of NC_030381.2, read as the reverse complement.
CTTATTGAAGGGTGTGACACTTTTAGATATTATTTTCTTATCGATGTTACTTTATTGCAGTTTTGTTTGCTATGGGAACTTTAGCACTTGAAGTCGAGACGTTAGCCTCTGATATGTGCCTAGGTTTGGGGCTTCAAGATCTAGGCAAGCGAAGTCCTAGAAATCCCAGAGTACTTTCTCTTCTCTCTTCGTATCTCGAGAAATCTGTTCAAAGCAATGAAAAGTTGATGGAGAACACACAAATTAAAGATGCCGTCACAATATTTCATGGTTCAAAAGCACCTGCTTTGGGAATTCAGCAGTATATTAATCGAATATTCAAGTATTCATGTTGTAGCCCATCTTGCTTTGTTGTTGCTCAAGTTTATGTAGATAGATTCGTTCAGCGCACCAACGTGCCGTTAACTTCCCTAAATGTTCACCGGCTTCTAATCACAAGTGTAATGGTGGCAGCAAAGTTTATAGATGATGCGTAAGTAGTAATCCCTATTTAATGTTTCTTGACAAGTTAATATGCACACCCTTTACCATAGGGAACATTTGTTTCATGTATCAATTGATAAATGATATACAGTAATATGCATAAATTTAGTCATAGAGATTGCTAATTGGTCAAAGTGGCAGTGAGGGAAGTGAAAACTGCTGCATGTTTTGTACGTGCTCCATGTTATGATTGATTCTATTTGTCGATGAAGATTTGCCGTAGATCTGATGTTGCACATGTTTCTGCAGGTTCTTCAATAATGCATACTATGCCAAAGTGGGAGGAGTAAGCACTGCGGAGATTAACAAGTTGGAGATGAGGTTTTTGTTTGCTCTGGATTTCCGGCTAAACGTTAGTCTTCAAACTTTTGGGACATACTGTTCTCAGCTGGAAAAGGAAGTTTCTGCTGTGCCTCCCATAGAGCGTCCCATACGCATATGTGGAATCAAGGATTGCTGGCAAAACAATGAAGACTCAGTTTGTTCACAAACAATTGCCCGTTAAAGATTCAAATGTAATTGAAGAAAACCATCAGTCTGCTATCTGCTACAGTAATACCTAATTTCATACCAAAGGACAGCTTGTGCCGGAGCCAAATACCCGGCAAAGGGAAAATGCTGATGGTTTTTTAGGATTTCTATTCAGTATCCTCGCCAGAGGTTGTCAATCTGTAGGTTAGATATGTTTCAATTTTTGGTTTTCCGGAGAGTTTGATGTTTGTACATATATTTCCAACTATGCTACAGAAACTGGCGGTTTGAATGATAGAGAGTGTGGTGACAAAAAATATCTTAACAGTCTTCATAGGATTGCAGTTGGTGGTTTGTCAGATCACATTTCTCTCTACGTTTTTCAACAGTAAACCTGTTTTATGCCTTATCAAGTAAAGAGCTACGATCTTAATATTTTAAGAGATTAATCTTCTCTTTACAACTCTAGTATGAAACATGCAGGAAAACCATTTTATTTCACTTCATATAGCTATATGGAGTAGTAATTTTGCCATGTCAATGACTCAGAGGCGGATTCTATAGCCGCAGTTGACCCCTCTTAATTTTCTTTTAATATTATAAATGTTTATAGATTGCAAAATTGAAATTTACCTCTCTCAATTTTTTTTAAAATAAAATTGATGCCATTTGATATATATATATATTTTTATGCAATCTTGCGAAAATAGTAAGGAAAGGATATATTTCTTTTGCTTTGTTTAAAAGATAAGGAAAACGATATATTATTTTGTTCTACTGTTGCAACTTGTTACAATTACGTTTCGGAATAGAATCGGATACTTGATTGAATAATGTATTTTAAAAAATTGAAAATAAAGCCATCATGAATATATTTCAGAATACAAAGGATAGGGAGGTGATCTTATGAAAATAATATTATTTTAATATATGATTATTTGCTTATATATATATTCTTGTTAGAAGTTATCAAATCAATTTTTAATCTGATCCTTCCTAATTTCGGATTTGGATCCGCCTTTATCAATGAGAGATTGAGAGCATGATATCCTCCTGGTTGAAAGAATACATCATGTTGAAGTTATATAACATCCATACAGACAACAAGAATTCCCGTAAATTTTCTTTTCTTCTTGGGTTTAAACAAATATCACAAGTTTCCTGTTGAACAAATAGACCTAATGTCTGACCTAAATAAGAGGGCCGGGCATGGATATAGGTACAGCCTGAATCTATACTTCTATATTTGTCCGTACTAATGAGACTACAATCGTGCTTCCAGACCCGAACAGCAAAGCAAGCTTTGCTGCTTCCATCCTCTCTTCAAAAGTTACAAGGGAACACCTAAATTTTGTACATCCGTTGACGACTTTAGTTAGAATTTTAATCAACACATCAAGCTTGGATATTCCTCGTAAGCGCCCTCACAAAGTAATTGTTCATCTCTGGTAAGATGCGGCTTATCAATTGCGAATACCTGGTATTTTACATATCAACAACTGGTAAGAATCTCAAACTGTCACAAAAAAAAACCAGCTGGACTATGTACAGATATATTAATATTGAATACATATCTAATGCATGTGATATTAAACATTATCCTGATTCCTGAAAGATAAAGATAGTTCGCAAATTAGCATTGTTTCATGTGATATATTTTAAGATGGAGTCATGAAGCAACAGAAGTACATTCACAACCTTCCAAACAGCATCCTATCTTTATCATGCTTAGAACAAAAGGATGGAGAAGAAAAGGCAACATACCATGGCAAAACACTCAGTTCGTCAAATTTTTCCAGAATAAAAAAAATGCATGCATGCCTCAATGACATAGCATTGAAGGCCTCCGACAGATCGTACATGAGAGAGACATTTTCCACTGCTATGTCCTAATGTTAGAAATAATAAATTGTCAGATTTATTTTGTCTTGCTAATTGGAGTTTACCAAATTGACTTTTGATTCACCTTGGCAATGGCGCACTCGCACAATCGCTTAAGCCCGTCTAGTAGATACTGATCCGCAGCTCTCAAAAGATCCTGTGCCACATCCAAATCGACACTAACTGATCCTGTGTAAATATATCTGTAAGCAGAGAACATATGGAAATGAATATTAGCCCTCTGTGATGTTTATTTTCTAGTTTCTCCATAATCATTTTTCTTTGAAAAGAGGGCTAAAGAGAAATGGACCTCATCATCAACTCGAATACATCCCACCTAATATTTGGAATTTCGATATCCTTGGCATCCTTTTCCTGCAATTAAATTATGGTAACAATAAAATTAAGTTTGTATGGGAAGAAAGTTTTATAATGGATCGTGCAATTATTTATTTCTGAAAGGAAAACTACAACTGTATCGCGTGCATAAGAAACTTAATAAACTTGTGAAGACAGCGGCCACCTTATATACGAAAGTTTTTCCAACAATTTCTTGTTGAAAAGAAACTGACACATGAAAACAATTAAGATTTCTCTTCAATAAATTACAAGATAGTATATAATTAAGCAGAAACTGAATACTGATGCTTTTATGATGTATCTATCCTGATAAAATCAGACATGTACAACTAGAAAAATACCCGGTAGCCACCATCGAACATTGCTCGAAATGCATCAGAAGAAGCAAGCAGGCAAATCCTGTGTGCATAGAACCGCTTACCTAACAGCAAAAACGCACCGGGATAAAAAATTCAGTCTCATGGCCCCACTTATTAAGCAATTATTAAGTGAGAGAAATTACCTTCTATTAAGAAGGTAACATCTGAGAGTGTAGGATTGTTGACAAACTGTTCACCCAAGTATACCTGCGGTAAACAATATCTCACTGGTCTGATACATGTATGTTAATTTGGTGACAAAAAAAACATGTATATATAGAGAGATTCCGATGCCACATTATAAAGGATATTATTGTAAACATGACGTCACATCATATCTTATATATCTAACATAAACAGTAATTTAGTTGAAACTACAATCAACTACCTCAGCTATAACCTTACCATAGTATGGCAAAGCAGATATACGTAAAAATACCTCTAGCACAATAAAAACGGACACATTCTTATTCATAACTACATTATAAAAAAAAAAAACTCTAGACAGACCTGGCAAATTGGGGTTGGAGGACCTGCATCAACTGGAGAAAGTGACAGGGCTTTGTCAGCCAACTTGTACAAAGCCACCGACGCAGCTCTTTGATGCCTTGAATTGGGTGATTCTAGAAGCTCTAAAAGCAAATCTAGACCTGCAGAATTAGGGATGCAAATGAATGAGGCGCGGTATCGTCAGAACAGGATGTAGTCATGTGGCAAGGCAGCCAGCACATACTATCTATATGTTCTAATACTAAGTTGACTACAATGCAATAAAATTACCACCGCCGTCAATAAAGATTGCTTTTTGATCGTCAGCAGAACAAAGATGAGCAAGAGCTAATGCAACTCGCCTTTGACTAGATTTCTCGGCAACTCGCATAATAGACAATAAATGATTCAACACCTAGAAAAACAAATGTTAACAAATACACAACACCATTATGAGTTTAGGAAAGAGAACTTCATCAGACACTTTAAGTGGTTACAGATTTAGTCCACATGAAATCCCCAGGGCAGCATTCAATTCAAATTTAGATGACAAACCAACTCTCGTTTTCTACCACTATACTTTTGAAGGAAGCAAATTTCCATAATAGCATTCAGCAATATTAATACACTAGGAAGTCAATATTAATGTTTTATAAAAATAATGGATAACAAACTCACTCGTCCATTGATCTTCTCCTCTAGTCTTTTCAATGTCTTGGCTACACAATCTCTTGTTGGCTGCACGTGAATTTACAATATTATAGTAGGGGATAGAAACAATAGTAGTGATCAATTTACCAAAATTACTATAAAAAAACCTTTAATAAAATTTTTTTAAGGGTGGATATAAATTATCTAAAAGCAAGGCTAGATATAAACATACTTGGACAAGGAAAATCCCATCCTGAAGTTTCTGGACACCTCCGACCGCAATAAGGTCCGCAACATTGTCCTACAATAGGAGCTTCCAACAAATGAGAATATACATTAACTAAAGTAAATGTAGAAGCCTAGGAAAATAGACAGCAGAAACTACAGTACCTCGTTATCTGCAAGACCATAGAGTGCGAATGCTGCATTATGTTGAAGTGATCCGATTTTGGAGTCAAGAAGGTTCAACAATGGCACAATACCACCACGATGGGCAATACCAGCTTGATTATGTGAATCCTACAAGTAAAAATTAGTTTAAGCCCAATAGGAGCATCTTAAGCAATCTATCATACAAAAAATTCTACAAGAATAAAAACATACAAACATAGATATAATCACCCAGGCAAAGGTACTAATAATGGCTCCTTACATTTATGCAGGGCTGTGAATTCTACTAATAACTAATAACTATCAGGTAAACTTGACTAGTTGAGCTTGAGCTTGCCTTTTACAGCAATATTGTGGTAATCAGTTTTATTGGTCTCAGGGATGTTTGGCACAAAACAAGGAACCATCAGTTACAATTGTGACAAGAACATCTGAATCAGAACAGCTTTAAAAGCTTTGTTTAATTTATAAAAAGCTTTCTGGAAAATATAAGTTATGACTTTATGTGCAAACTTTTTCATCTCATGCTTTGAAAAATCTCTGTTTTTCTCATCAGCTTATAGTCCAGTAAGTTCACAATAACTATTGGCCAAAGATATCCCTATTACCCATTAGACTATTATTATAACATATTTTACAATCGAACTTGTAGATTTTAACCTATTTTTTCCTTTATTTTATCAGTTCGTTTATATGTGCGTGTGTGTGTACAGATTGGAGACCTTGGAGATTATATATGTACCCTAAGCAGATCATATTTTGCATAATGATGTATTTTGCAATGTTCTGCTTGTAGAACATGTAGTTTCCAAGGTCTCCAATAAAAAAATGATCTAGTGTATGATTTACCAGAAAACAAAAAAGAAACGGAGATATACTTATTTTCACATCAGATTAGTATTTCATTGAGAGTTGTTCATTTGTTACCACAATTATATATTTAATATCAACTGGAGATTTTACCTTTTCTATCTAGTGTATGTATCACCAGAAAACAAAAAAGAACATTCTAATTCAAACAATCTTATTAGTAAAAAACTGTTAAATTTATAAATTACATTAAAGTAAACTTAAATTTATACTAGAAAGTAACAAGACTGTACAACATAGTAGGCAAAGTATTAGCTGTCATCCCACGTATCCTCAATTAATGATATAATGTCTGGCAAATGGAAGCTAACACAAGAAACATACATCGTCAATTCATCATAGTTATCAACATTGCATATTTAACTATAGAGTGGCTGTCATTACAATATACTCTACCATTGACATAAATGCTTATTTATCAAGTCATCAAAGGAGGCCTCCTAAAAGCCTTGCTGTTTATGGAAGTGTCACAACTTACTTTCACTGCGAAAGCAAAATTATCACCTTGAACATATAAGAGAGTAAGAGTCGCAGAAAAGAATGGAAATATACCTGTGCCAATCTGCCTAGTGCAAAAGCTGACATTTCCCTTAGTTGAGAATCTGAGGACTGAAGCATCTCGATTAACGGACCAACAGCACCTCTTTGAACAATGTGGACCTGCACAAATATTGTCACTAAATAGAGTGAAAACATAAAACTGAGTACAAAAGGCTGAAATTCAGATATACTCCCACAAGAAACAGCACCAAACCAGTATAGAAATATTTTTAAGTTTAGAACATTCTAAATAGCTATTTGGTGAATAAATTGCAGTTTAGAACAAAGAGATGATATCCACCTTGCAGTCTGTATCAGTTGCAGCAAATTGCCCAAGGAGCAATGCAGCTTCCCTTTGGCTCTCAGGACAGCAGGAGCTGTAATGACAGCAATAAATAGTTAGAATTGAACAAATATCAGGGAGAAAGGTGAGGCATTAGTAAGAGGAAATGGTATCTCTGCACATATCAAAACAGGACAGATTTAAAGTTGCCAGGTAAAATTTATGCTTCACTTGCATAAACTTGATAGTTTGTATAAAGTGAGTGACAGTTAAAGCAATTCTGCGAGTCACCCACTCTCATGATAGTGTTTTGAGGTTTCTCCGACTATAATTCCAAAAGCTTTACACCTTTAACCCTGAAGTTTACACCCTGAACTTGTGCCACCCTAACATTGAATTTTGAACTCGCAAACCTCAACAATTAATCTCATATCTTCTGATCAAACTTTTGCCGGCAATTTTTAGGTGATGTGCAGCCAACGTAAATTATTTTTTGTCACAAGTATTTCCTGTCCAGTACATAAAATCTATGCTGCTTTATATATGGGTACAAAATGTCAGACGCAACACATCCAGGTGTCAGACTCAATATTTGTGAAAGGTAGCAAAAAAGGGTACCTTGTCCTCCTTTAGGAGACAGGTACAGAGTTATGCCATAGAGCATTAAGAAATAATTGTACTGGATAAGATATTGTAGCAAAAATCAAACAAACTACAACGAAACATGATTTTGTACTGAACTTGCGCAAATCAAAAATGACTTTTGTAACCTGAAATATGTTGGATTTCTATTATCATATATCAACACACGTCCTTACATCAAAACGGAGGGGCATTTCCTTTCTTCTTTTCCTGTTCTTTTTTCTTTTTATCAACTTATTTTACATCTTACGTTCATCCTATGTACAGGCCTTTTTATTAGTCAAAGTGCTTAAATTTCTCTGATAATGAACAAGTGTTGTATTCGAGTGTCCAAGGGTACGCCACAGATACGTCGGCCAAAACTGAAGAGCCGAGCTACATAGTGGATACTACGCTAATAAATCACATACAAATTGTAAGGAATGGGGGTTGGAGGGATGAGAATGTTTTTGCAATATCTGGTCATCGTCTGACAAGTATGGGCCTTAACTGAAACAACGAACACGGCTGTAAAAGTTGCCACTTCCCTCAAAACATAAAGTAAGATATCATGCATTAGTTATCCACTTAAACCAATATATGGAGCAACTGATATAAGTCTTCTGAGTCTGATCAGAAGCCAGATCTTCGCTCATCAGGATACAACCCTAGACCATCTTACAAGCGAGCTCAGCTGGGGGAAGCTCCGTGTCATAAGGGCGTAACAACTGTTTTACCAGTTGCAGGGAAGCTCCACATTATGAGGGTGTTACGACAAGAAAGAATTAAAAGTTAGCAGGCACAGATGGATGAGCGAAGATAATAGTACCTAAGTAACCGTATTACAGGTTGCAAAGCTCCAGCCTGTAGGACTTCTTTCTTAATGTTGGGGGACGAGTGGACTAAATTCCCAATTACGCCAACCTGGTAAAAGAATTCAGAGGACATTTCAAGTTGCAGATGAGGTGAAGCTAGAATGGGAGGATATAAACTATGGAATGCACAATATCCAACAAGAGTAATGAAAAGAGAACTAACTGCTTCATAATGTATGGCAGCATCCTCAGACCGAAGCATCAGAATGAGGGTAGGTAGAGCATTACATTTAACCATCTGAAAACCACAGATATAAATTTTCTACTGTCATAAAACTAATCTGCAAAGTTCACCGTAAAATGTATTCCAATAAAAATGATATACATCAACCTGATTCTTATTCTCATCATTTTTGAAAGCAAGAGTCCTTAGGGCCCCTGCAGCTGCTCTCTGGACTTTTGCATCAGAAAACTCGAGGAGTTCAACAAGGGGAGGGATGCCACCTTGTGTCCTGAATATAGGATTAAAAACGTCACAAACACTGTTTAAGTTGCATTCTTGAAGACAGTAAAATAAACCAACCTGACACGTGTTTTAATGCTGCTATTCTCATGAGCAAGATTTGTAATAGCATCAGCTGCTCTCCTTATTACACCATTCACTGCTCGAGAATTGTCACCGTTCTTGTGCCTCTTTAACAAATCAACAAGATGGGGAAGAGCTCCAGCATCAACTATGAGTTTTTGATGTTCGGGCTGTTCAACAGTAAAGATATGCCAAAGTACATATCACAGACAATTAAATGAAGATGGGTTAGCTAGACCATACTTTTGGCTGCTTTCTTCTGTATAATAATATAGGGAGAGAATTTGGCATATGCAACCAAACCTTTTCAAAATTAATAACTTCTTATGTATCCATAAAGAGGTAAAAACATAAACGCACTAATGAAAAACCATCTCTTAAAGACAAAAATGAGCATGAAGGAAACAATTTGTTAACATTAAACTCCATCTCACTGCAACTAATTAAGTGCAATTTTTCAGCAACTGCAATCACGTTTGTAAGTTTTCTTTGATCTTGATAGGTGCAGTTGGGTTTCACATTCAAACTAACTACTAAAATCTCAAACTTCCAAAAAAATTTTAAGAAACAGTATACACTGATTATATTTACAATTTATAATAATGATATTGGATTGATCACTGTTCCAAAATAGCTAAAGAAATATTAAAAATAGTAAAGTGAATATACTTGCACTTAATATAATTTACATCGAGAAGTAAAAGTATTATACAAAAACAACTTTAGAAAAAACGAATAAAAATTCCTAAGTCACATAATCAAGCCCTTAATTAGCAAGGACAATTATTTAAAGGAATGTCTATATTGATAAATTTAAGGATAATTATATACTTAACTTGAATATATGCATATTACATTAATTTAAGTGTGGTGAAATTTTAGTCGTGTTTTAACTATATATATATATATATATAACCTAAATCAAACTATATATAATGCAGTTTTTACGACAGAAAATAGCAAATAATTGTTAGTTTGCCTCACCAAGTCACTCCTACATAAAGATATTGGAAAACCACATATTTGACACAAGTGATTGCTAGATAAGAAAAAGCTCAATCCTGTGCGCAAAATATAAGACGGGAATTTTTTTTAGACCAACTTTATAAAAGACCACGAGGGATTGCATAAAGGAAGAATAACACTCTGTTTCCTTAATGGACTAGCAAAACATACTACATTGGGGATGTGTACGTGGTAAAAAGAATTGAATCTAAAGTTCCAAAAGAATTGTAAACTCTAATCGCTTCTTAATTTTAATTTTTGGCTTCTTCCAAAAAAAAACACTCCATACAAACTGTAGACGCATGCATGCGGAATCCTGCACCATCAGTATTGTACATACGGAGAGGTCGATCAAATTTTGCTTATTAGCATCAAGGAACAACTCCAAAATAAGGACCAAGGATTTCTTAACTGATAATAGTGAATGTCTCAATATAAGGTAGCTCATAGACATATCTTATTCAGTTTCACAGTTTAAAAATGATAAATTTAAAGCATTCAAGGTGTAATTGCAATGATTGTAACAGTGCTGCTGAGTGCTGAATTATGCTTGACCATCTCAATGTAAAACTGCTGATACACCACAGACAGACCAATGAAGTTATGTTTGTAATCACTGTTCACAAATTGTTGGGACCATTTACACTTAACAATGACAACTTTTAATATTATTTTCTTTTGGGTGGAGGGGCAAGATGATACGTCTTAAACCAGGTCAAGTGTGAAACCGGGTCCACCCACTTATAAAATACATTGGAGTTCACTTATTGACAGGAACATTAGGCACAATACGTCAATAAATGATATTCATTTAAATACTTAATTTTCCACTCGAATTTCATTATACCAATAAAAGATGATATTGAAAATATTTTATAAACAAAATATCCATTAATTAATATTCCATTGCACGTTTAACCAGTAAGGCAGTAACTATATTGAATCCAAATAGCACAAACGGAAAAGCTTATAAATTGAAATAATAAAATATTTATGGAGATGGATTCACTCTCCATTTCTTGTACTTATATATATTAAATCTGGCTCAACTCACTATATTTTCTTATTTTGATTCAAGTTGCAAATAACTACATGATTATTAGGTTGTCTTGAACTATATTCATTATAATATAATTTATTGCCCTTGTGAGTTGCACTCTACAGAGGAAAACTAAGTTGGTAAGACGAGACCAATCCATTAAATGTAACTAATACTCCTGCATTTCCATCTTATATAGGTGGTTGAAGTGCTATGGACGATCAGGAATGCAGATATATTCAATGGAAGAGCCATGGAGAAATGAGTAATGTTTTCCTTTAAATGATGAGGTCCATTAAGGTAAAAAAGTTAACCATTAAAACTGACGCACTGCAAAATATAAAAGGGGTATGTCTAGATTCTAGAGTGAACAAGATTACATATTCTATTTTATGTAAATTATTTTGCTACATTGAAAAGATAAAATAGTATTACTATAACTTAATGATAAAACCTCTTCAATACAGTGAACTGTATTGAATGCATAAACCAAATGCCTTAAAATGAAACTGAAACCATATATTGTTCTTATAAGCATTTTCTGTAAACTTTGACCCTGACTTGACAAACCTAGCCTCCCAATCCCTAGAAAACAAGATCCCCGGTTGAACAAAGCGCGGAAGGAGTTTCATGATGCTTGTACAATCAACTAATCAAGTAATCGTGTCCTTTAATTTAGATGATTTACTTTGATGTAGCTATACAATGGGGTATGCGGGAATTAAAAAGTGTTAAAGTTGTCCTAACTCTAAAATATGTACACAAATCATGAAGAGATTCCACAATATATTCAATTACAATATCTGACGCTTATAACTTGCCACAGTTGCGACAACAGAAACAATTGCCTAACTATTACGAGTCTGCGACAAAGAAACTATAGTGAAATACATCAATTTACCAAACCCACACTTACATTTATTAGACATTTCTAATGAATAAACAAGATCCCTAATTCTACAAAAAATAATGCAATCCTATGAAATATGGAAGTTAAATTCAAAAAATAGGTTAGATAATTACTTTTATGGCCAGGAGTCCAAGCGTAAAAGCGCTCCCTTTCTCAACCTCGTGCTCGTAGGGTCTCGGACTGTAGTCACTCTGTGGGGGCGGTGCCTGCAGATGCCTCACCAAAACCGGAACCACGCCCGATTTCACAATCATGTTAACATATTCCTCTGCAAAAACACCTATATCAATACACACATACAAAAACACACAATACATGTGTGTATAATTTGAATTTGAAATTTGAAAAACTCGAAACATAACAACAAAAAGTACGGAACGAGTAAAAATTCAAATTACGAAGCACAAAATCTACCGGTTTTAGCGAACTCAGAGATGACGTGAATCGCGCGCTTGGCCGAAGCACGATCCGCTTCGATCGACGAGAAAGTGTTCTCCAATATTTGAACTTGCGCACGGATTTCGAGGAGGAGATCCTGGTCGCAAGTGAGAGAAAAGACGTCGCGATCGTCTTCGAAATCTTCTTCGAGCTTGCGTTTCAAGCTTTTTCTACCGGAACTTGAAGGTTGTTCCGGCCGTTTCTTCTGCTTCTCCATCGCTGTATGTAACAACTCTCTCTCTCTTTGTCTCGCTATGTTTCTCAGAGTGGGAGAGATAAAGATGAGAGAGAAAAGGCGTGAGAGGAGTGCTGAGGGCAGTTTAGTAAATTACACTGTTCTTTTTTACTTGGGAGTGAAAAACTGAAAATATTTACCGGGACATTTTGTGCGTTGTAGTTGTGGGCCTTGTGGGTGCTATTACATTAATGATTCAAAATTAATATTTATAAAATAAGATAAATTTACGGTGGTTTATAAAGTTTATATTAATGATTCAAAATTTAATATTTATAGAATGAAATAAATTTATAATATAAATATCTCGATGCAATACTAATATTAATATATAAAACTGTAAAATTGGATTATAATTCATGAGTGAAAAAATGAAAAAAAAAATTCCACATGTAATTAACGATTTAAAGAAACTTTTCAATAACTTATGAATCTGTCACGATTCTTAGATATCTATTTTTCCACCTTCCATTGACAGTTTTGATACCACACACGTATGTCAACCAACCAACAACATTTATATAAATAGTGATAAAAATAACATTATATATATGAAATAGGGATAATTAATTTATACGTCCTTGAACTTTGGTCCATTTTTGATTCGCATCCTTGAACTAAGTTTGTCAATTTATGCATCCTCAAACTTTGTAAATTTCCAATTCAGGTCCCTCCGTCAGTTTTTGACTAACAGAAGTTAGTAATTAGGGTTTTGAATTTGGGGGTTTTCGACTCGTTAATGGATTGTTGAAATTGATGGTATGGGAAGTTTCGGGAGGTCAAACCGAAGAGATTCATGTAGGTTTCAATGGCGGAGGATTGTCGGAATGATGGCCGGAATCAATGGCCATTTTCCGGCCGGCGGAGACATTGCCACCATTCCGGCAATCCTCCATCATTGAAACCTACATTAATCTGTTCGGTTTGATCTCCCGAAACTTCCCATACCATCAATTTCATCAATCCATGAACGAATCGAAAACCCTCAAATTAAAAACCCTAATTGACTAACTTCCGTTAGTCAAAAACTGACGGAAGGACCTTAATTGAAAATTTACAAAGTTTGAGGATGCATAAATTGACAAACTTAGTTCAAGGATGCGAATCAAAAATGGACCAAAGTTCAAGGACGTATAAATTAATTATCCCTATGAAATATGGAGTTTAAGATCTTGTAAGTATATCTTCACACACACATATATACATATATATATATATATATATATATATTAATAATATTTTGTATGAAAAAAAATACCTGAGAATATATCCTTGTCAACAATAATCAGGTCGGGAGGTATGAACTCAAATCATGCAAGGTATATTAGTGACTCCGTGTTGAACCGAGCAAACAGATATTGGAAAAGTGTGGCATGAATACTATTTTCCTATATAAATACAATGTAAACCATATAAAAATTAACAACAACATACATGTCCGATGAACAAAACAAATAGCATAAAAAAATAACCAACCAACATATATCACTAACAGTTAATTTATTGACATTTTCATCCATCAATATCATGTCAAGACTATATTTTTTCCCCGTGTTTAAATTTGTCGACTCCCACATCCGACAAACTCTTATTCTTATCAGCAAATCATCTCTATCGTCATTCAAAACATTTATTATAGTGTAACTCATTATTGTATTAGATTATATGGAAAAGATAAATAGGCACAAAATATTGTTTATGTTAAATTTCATGATGTCTGCCTCAACTTATAGGGGTTGATTTGAGAAAAAACCGGCTTATCAAAAATATGTTCTATTTTTGATACACATCTTTTTCAAAAATATGGTCCTAGTCTTGGAAGAAAAGTAAGCCTTTTTATCAAAATAATTGAAAAAAAGTTCAAATTCTGATTTGATAATTATTAAGGTAGTTAGTTTTTATTTTTAATATATTGAAAAAGGTAGTTTTGAAACTTTTCCAATATATCCGAAACTACTACAAAAGGTAATTTTATTTTTGATATTTTTAAAATTAAAACATAATTTGAGACTTTCTTCCAAAAAATTTGATACTAAAAAAGGTAGGTACATTTTATTTTTGATATTTTAAAAAAGGTAGTTCTGAAACTTGCTTTCAATATATCCGAAAATAAAAAAAAGTAGTTTTTATCTTTGATATTTTTCATCCAAAAATTCCATTTTGAAAAAGGTAATTTTTAAGCTTGCTTCCAAGAAATTCTATATTCTCTTTGCATTGTTTTATAGATGGCGTTCACATATATTTAGAAAATTTGAACGTATAATAATAATTATCCTCTTCAAAAAAAACTGAAATATATAGTCAAAAATTTAATATATAAAAAATTTCAAAATAATAAATTTAATTATACAGTTAAAACATATATGTCAAAAGTCAAGATTCCATATAAAACGAAACGGTGAGCATATAATTTTGGTGTGACCTCGTATAAATAATCAACTTCAATTTTGGTGCGAGAAACTAACTTTCGAATGATGATATGATAATTGATATTGGTGTATTCTTCTTTGTTCTTACTTTATCATTAAAAATTTTCGTCTTCGAAATTGTTTGATCAAGTATTGTTATAAATTATTAGTTACGGACAAAAAAATTTTAGTATTGAATTTTCTATTTTTTATCTTTAGTAAAGATAATACATGGATGCCAAAAAAAATCATATCCAAACTACCACTATTATAAGCTATCCCTTATTTTAATATATATATATAATTATTGTTTTAAATAAATGTAAATTTGAGAGCTTTTTTCATAAAAATATTTATTGGGATGTCATAATCAATAATAATATTTTTTTTTGTTTTATTTATTTATATTAAATATAAGATACAAGTATATATGTAGCTTCTGCACTATAACATATTCAATTAAAGATCCATCTCTTACATATAAAGAAAATTACATGTAGTAAAGTATGTATGTACCATGTACTATGTGTACAAGTTGAAAGCTACTCACGTTTTTTATACAACATAAAAGATAAATAAACTATAAAATAAATATTTTTCAAGAGCAATTCAAATGGCGTGATATATTTTGTTCTGTCTCTATAGTATTGAACAAAGATTAAAAAAAAACACCACTTCAATGGTGTTTAATGTCTTATGCAAAAATAGAACAATGTTATAGTTTGTGCTAAAATAGAATAATGAATTGATGGAACTATAATTATCACCTCGTCAAAAATTGAAAACAATGAGGTACTTGATGTAAAGTTAGGTAGCAAAAGTACATTTATATTTGAAATAATGGGGTACTTCAAAAGTTAACCAAATTTTAAACAGTATATATAACCAAATATTGGGGACATGATGTTATTATAATACTAAAAAAAATAACTTTTTGATGTTAAAATACAATAATAGTTCTATCTATTTTAGCACGCCCATTAGATTTGCTCTACAAAGTTCAAGTGATTGTTCATACTTTGAAATTTAAAAATAAATTTTGAAATATAAAGTTACATTATTAAAAAACCAGCTCAGTCAGATATTAGGAATCACAAAAACACTGCATATTGAGAAGTCAAGTCAAAGTTCATAATTGTTCATGTTAAGAAGTATTAGGTATCTTGCAAAGTAAAGATAGTCATAAACAAGTTACATGTAACAGAGTTAAGTTTGTATCGTGAAGACTCTTCTAGCAAAGTCAGATAATCTATGTAAGAAAGTACATATAGAAGCCAATAAAGTTGTATTAAGGGGGTGTATTTGATTGGAATTTTAAAGGATTTTTTTTCATTCATGAAATCCGGGGGTATTCAATTGGGATTGTTTAAAATCCATTAAAATCTTGAGGTATTCGATTGGGATTTTAAATTATGCTACAGAATCTGGTGGTATTCAGTTAGGATTTTAAATTATGTTTAAAACTCCGATGGTATTCAATTGGGATTATTTAAAATCCATTAAAATCTGATGGTATTCAAATGATGACTGATTTTTTTTTGAATTTCATAAAAATGGATTTTGTGTGATTATTCAGTGTATTTTAAGTTTTTTGAAATCTCACCAAAATACATGAGATTTAAAACATTGCACATCAATCATTACTATTAGGCAAATAAATAAATGAAAAATAGATATAATAAAAAGATATAAGTTATATAATACAGTACTTCATCTGTTATATGTATTATATACACTGTTTTACTACTCACTATTATCAACATATAAGTAATATTCATTCAAAAAAATATTTATGTATATTATATTACAAGATCATGCTTGACAGAAAATCCATATTATAATTTATAAACTAATCTTGGATACGTGGATCATGATCTTTTATTATTAATGACAACTAGATCACCTTAAGGATATCGCCCATACTAACATTGAATTATCGCCTATCTTATCACATTGGAAAAGTCGCCATATTAATTATAACATTGAAATTATCGCCTTGTTTCAACTATAAAATGCATCTCAGAGTTCTTAAACTACATAATCTCTTCAATTACGCAAATGATTTATAGCTTCTTTGTCACAAGATTATGCAATATATTATGTTTCATGAATATGTAATATGTCTCAGTAAATTGGTATTAAGACGTGACATGACAGTGTTTCTTCGAATTTCAGTCAAGAATGTTGAAAGAGTAACAAGGTACAAGTTTATATGAATGAATGTTTTTTTTTTGTTACAATCGTTATTCAAACGATTGAGCATATCACATATGTGTACTGCATCTTAGTCTCCAAATTTCGAGTTAATTGATGATTAATAATAGAGGTTCATTTTATAATTTCTATTTCATTCTTTAATGCTTGTATGCTTACACACATTTCAATGATATGATATCAGGTGTGATAAATTCAAACAGTGACTTTCTTGTGACATAGATCACCAACCAATTTCATTTCGCTGGCTCGAAGGAGTAAGATCCTTTTCTGAAGATAACTCTTGAGCCATCTACAAATTGCTGAACAAAAAGGAAAGCAATTTTATACTCATCCATCTCACAATCCGATGAGGAACTTAAGAATATAACAACTCTTCGGAAAGCGGGGATGGAGATATCATGATTTAGTATATTATGTAAAATGTAACTTCTTAATTTGAATATGCAGTTTTCTCCTTATTTTTTCCTTAAATTATACTAATCTGTTTTAAATTTCTATATGTAATCTATAATATATCTGTGTTGAAATTCAAGGACTAATGATCAAAAAGATGTAGATGTTTTCATGGGTTGAATTTTACATTTTCCACACTTATTTTGTGTGATATCAATAAAGTTTATGTCATTTGACATTAATCAAACATAAATTATATTTGATTTAATATTTTATGGTAAATAATCTTTCTTTGCAAAATTTAAATTTCTAGTTTTATTATACTCATTGTCTCGTTCTTATTTAATTAACGAGATCTCATAGTAAAAACATTTAAATTTATTTAGTGACATTTCAATATAAATGTTATCTTCTTCAACTTAATTTCATTAATTAAATTCTCTTAGATATGGAAATAGTGTGATGGTCTTCAACAAATCATGTTAAGTAATGTTGAATATATATTTGGAGTATAATTATGAAATTGAAGTTGTGTAATTATGAAATTGTATAAATATAAGACAAAAAAGTAACATTTAATTTCACGTGTGAGAAGTCGTAGAACTAATTTTGGAATAGTTAATCAGCAGAACCGATGTGACAATAAAATACGATTATGTATTAAAAAAAATTATATATATTATAACTAAACCTGAACCAATTTATATAAATATACTTTCCAATTCATCTGATTGGTGCCGAAAAGCAAACAAGCTAAAGTGAAAATAGAGCAAAACCGACAACGCCTTCTCAAAATAAGCTTTATCCCGATTCTCTCGGTTGAATGCTAACACTCTCTCGAATGGCCATGGATTTGGGCCATGCAATCCCTCCCAAATGGACTCGGACTCATAAGAACAAGATGGGCTCCAACTATAACTAATTACACACATAAGTATATATATAGAGAGAGACATATACGAGGGTTATTCCACTACAAACCACACTACCATACCAACCTAAAAACCACTATTTTCACTCCCATTTTTGCTATGAGCACTCCAATTTATTTATTTTTTATTTTTTTAATTTTCTGGGGGCCCCACGCCGACGTGGCAGGCCTGCTGCCACGTCACCCTGCCACGTCAGCACCTGCTGATGTGGCACTGCAACGTCAGCACAAGGGCCCCCCACTGCTGACGTGGCGGGGTGACGTGGACCCCAATGCTGACGTAGCAGGGGGTAGAAAGTGTAAGTTTTTGGAAGTTGATGGTAAAGTTAGGTGGGTGATATTGTTAGTTTTTAAGAATTTGAGAGAATATTTGTTTAATTTTGAAGCTAGTTTTTAGGTTTGTATGATAAAGTTGGTTTGTATTTGAACAAATGCCGACATATATATATCTGTGTGTGTGTGTGTGTTATCTGCACGAAACTCAGATCAATCATTGATACGATATACATGTAATTGTTTTTTCTAACGAGGACATCTCGTGATTCTTAATAATTGTAACAAAGCTAATATTTGAAATTATAAAATAAGTAATAATTATTTGTGACGCGGCAAAAAAAAATAATTATTTGGGAGCGGTATGCAATGATTTCTATGTACGAGTGTAATATAATTATTTGTAAATGTATTCGCTACGCATGATGTCGCAGAGAATTTTCCTGTTAAATTTGTACCTTTCGGCAAATAAGCCATTTTGAAAATAAGGATTTGTTTGCATGATAAATGTACTTATTTTCATATTTTAAAAAATAAACATTATAAAAATGATTCATATTTGTTATTTAAAAATTTCAAAAAATTCTGGAAAATAATACATCTACTTACTTTCTTACGAAAATAAGCTATTTTTCAGTTACGTAGTACGTGACTTGTGAGTGCACTGGGCTGGTATGCATGCCCACAGATCGATCTGCTATTTAACTGGATTATAACGTCTCTGTTGTATCCGTCAAAAAAAAAAAAAACGTCTCTGTTGTTGTTTTTTTTTTTTGACAGATTATAACGTCTCTGTTAATTAAGCTATGTACTCGAAATTCGAAAGCCCGCGATTTTGCAATATTTTCGCTATGCCTTTTTTCTGTAAACATTTTCCTTTCTTGACAAATTTTATTCATTAAACCCGCAACAGCACAAGTGAAATATTCTTTGTGTCACCAAGTTCATTGTATTTCAAGATCAGCCCACATTCATGTGCTAGACCAGAGGTAATACACAATTAAACGCAAAACAACTGCGCTTCCGTTTCCTTTTAAACGTTTTAAAAAAAAAATAGTTTATCAAATTTATTTTCATTATTAAATTTTCAATAACTCACAAGTCACTTACAATATAATATTATATTAGACAAACTTATAATTTAAGTTAAGTCCTTATCACTTAAATCATTATAATAACATCTGTAACGGTACTGAAGAAAATGACCTGCTAAACTGATTAATAATGATCTTATAAAATTTACTGAACTGGTAATGTGTTGTACAATATCAGCAGTTGGCTAAATTTTTAAATAAGAGGAATATGTTGTTGGTGTGTATTTTTTTTATATTCTCTTAAATTTTTATTTATGATCATGTTCTAGACTCACCCATCACCATATGCAATTATGCATATTGTACTGTGATAAATAAAAACACACGTCCTCCGTACCCATATACATATGCCGGTCCAGCCCATGAGCTTGTGGCAGCTTATAGCCCAACATACCCACAAACAACTGGTTAGTAGCATCATTACAATTTGTAAATCGTTAGGCAAAATAGTAGCGACTGTACTCTATACTAAATAATAATAGTCGAAATGGAGATGGTTTATAATTTCATTACTCTTATTTTTATTTATCTTATTTAATCACAGATGCAAAATTTTACAGGTTGATAAGAATTGCTAAATATTATATTAAAATTTCCCATACATATTACTTAAAATTTGATCTTCATCAACAAGATATATAAGATTATATTTTTATAATATTAAAGTGAAATAAAATCTTAACAGTCATATTATATTCTCTATATATAGTTATATGAAATCATTATTTACATCCCCTGGATTCCACATTTTTCAAATTTGTTAAAAATATAATCTAATGCTTTCAGTTTTAATTTTTTCTCTACATTATTTTCAAACATCCGACAACCTGAATATGATGTTCTATAACATAATCAACATATATAATAATTATTTTATGAATTGAAGAACGTTATTTCTACAATAATTAATAAGCAGAATAAATGAATAATAATCTTAATATTTAATAATCTTAATATTTATTAAGCTTGGAGGATGTTAATTCCTAACTCCATATTCTAGTTCAAAATTATTGAAAAAACTAAAAGTAAAACTAATAACATAAACGTTATAAGCAGAGGATCCATGCCAAACCATCCTTGGAGATCTTGTAATGAAAAGCTGTAAACGTGATTCTCTAGCATAGAAATACGGAATCAAATAGTACTCTTGGCTGGCTATCCTAATTCCAAATTATTCAACAAATACAAGTTGAAACAAAATTATATAATTCGTACAATAATAGATTTTTTGGAATTAATATTCGCAGACTAAGATGATCGAATCGTGCACGCCCTGATGTCCCCTTCTCGGGATGTGTGCCGAGTGTGCTGCATATATTTCCTCACCTCGAATGGCATATTCAGAGTTTCAAGAATGAGGATTATAAAGCGAGATGTTCTAAACTTCTGCAGGCTCAGAAAATTGTAGCAAAGACACGTAACAGAATGACATGACTTCCCTGACTTACATGTTGATGATCAAATTTATATTTCCAAGAACACAGCGATTAACTTTTTGGTCTGAAACTCTCACTGCTTCAGCAGACCAGAGCTGAACAGATCGACATGTTCATCAATACACACGTGCATGAAACATAATACAGTAGTGGAGTAAATTATAAGTGTGATTCTTATACATAATACAGGATTAGTAAGTGATATAATAGGCATAACTAGATCTGCCAGTGAGAGAACGTTAGATTAAAACTGAGATTAGCAAGTGGTTAACCACCTGAAGTGGATCCTCTGGGATCTGATCATGGACGAAGTGCGATGGCCTAATTCATATAAAATTAATCCAAAATCGGCATCCTATTGTACTATGTAATTTTAATATTAATACAAAATCGGCATCCTATAATAGTACTATGCAATTTTAGTAAGAGAAAATTGTATTATTGTGGTCATATATTTCATCGATTTTTAAAATAGTGACCATGCTTTTAACTTCGCATTTTATGACCAGATTTTGATCCCGTGTATAAAAATAATGACTCCTGTTAATATAACTAAGTTTTAAAAGAGTGATCCCCATTTTTAAGTCATGTTTTTGCACCACATGATCAATACAATACAATAATCTGAATCAATTAATTATGCAACTTAAAACCCGATTACATTAATAGGAGCCACTTTTTTGAAAGACAGAATTAAAATTTAACCGTGTAA
Organism: Daucus carota subsp. sativus; assembly: GCF_001625215.2. NCBI lineage: Eukaryota > Viridiplantae > Streptophyta > Magnoliopsida > Apiales > Apiaceae > Daucus > Daucus carota. The sequence goes on along the minus strand of NC_030381.2, from coordinate 37,917,976 downwards.
ATGTGTAAATGTGTAAATTTGAAAGACTACCACTATTTTGAAAATGGATGTTAAGTACAATCACAACTATGCATATATACTTAAATTAAGTTTCCAAGTGTTTACTAAACATGGTATTGCGGAGAACTCGCTTATTAAGACAATAATCTAGATTCAGTTCGCAGATGTAGAAGTTTGAGTGCACTGGGCTGGCGATGCATGCGGGATATGGCACTAATAAGTAAAAACTGTAAAATTATAGTAGTACAAGTCAACAGAGACATACACTATTATATTATAATGCTGAATTCAGAAAAGAAAAAAGATAATGATGTCAACTGAATGAATGTTTTGTTTGTTAACTCAACACATACTCCATATATTTGGATCCTAGTCCCATGAAATCTCGTGACACTGTCATCATCTATGATACAGCTTATTAGTATGCTAATCTCAACTTGACAACAGTTTAATGATGTTTAACAATTTGTTTATGTGGATCTAGCTAGCTAGCTCCTTGTATAATCAAACAGATCAAACTGTGAACTGCTTTTGTCAAATCCGTGATACCAGGGGACATGAAGAAAATCAACTGCTATAAAACTAGCTTCTAAAATCTATGCACGGTAATTATTTTTCTTTTCGAAGACCTTTTTGTAACGGCATGGCTTTTGGCTATATTAGTAGCGTTATTCCAAACCCGTGATTTGTTATTGTTTTTGCATGTTACAAAAAACACTCTCTTTTGGCTAGTGGCAGATAACTCTGAAATCCGCCATCGGCATTCGGCCCTGCTCCTCTTTGACTCGAACTGAATCTCGGTCTTGGATAGTTGGTTCAACCGATACTAATCAACCAATAGAGTTGATGACAAATTTTCTCCCTATACAATTCAAGATGACTCTTGGCTGAGCTTCAAATTCTAACTTATGAACTTTTAAGTTTATAAGTTAAAAGTTCGGCTTCTGAATTTATAAGTTAAAAATACATATTAGTATTTTTTGTGTAAAAAATTAATAAGTACTTATAAGAGATTGAAAATAGGGGAATTATCTTGTATATTGTTTTTTCAATCTTATTTTCAAAAATACTACCTTATCCAATCTTATTTTCAAATCTCTAAAATATTTTCAAAAATACTACCTTTTTGAAAATATTTTCCAAAAATACGGTGGTTGCATATGCAACCATATATGCAACTACAAATCCTGATTTCAAGTTTCAGTTTTCAAATGTCATTTTCGACCTCATCTTTGGAGTCGATATATATATATGTATATATGTATATATATGTATATATGTATATATGTATATATATGTATATATGTATATATGGATTCCAAATATGAGGTCGAAAATGACATTTGAAAACTGGAACTCGAAATCAGGAATTCAGTTGCATATATAGTTGCATATGGTTGTATTCAGTTGCATATGGTTGCATTCAGTTGATTCTATTGCAATCTAATGGCCCCGCCAGGGGCACACCATACATCCGTTGCAACTTACAGTTTTCAGTTGCATTTAGTTGCATATGAGGTTGCATTTAGTTGCATATGAGGTTGCATTCAGTTGATTCTATTGCAATCTAATGGCCCCGCCAGGGGCACCCATACTTCAGTTGGAACTTACAGTTTTCAGTTGCATTTAGTTGCATATGAGGTTGCATTTAGTTGCATATGAGGTTGCATTCAGTTGATTCTATTGCAATCTAATGGCCCCGCCAGGGGCACCCATACTTCAGTTGGAACTTACAGTTTTCAGTTGCATTTAGTTGCATATGAGGTTGCATATGAGGTTGCGTGCAACCTCATATGCAACCTCATATGCAACGGAAAACTGTAAGTTGCAACTGATGTATGGGTGCCCCTGGCGGGGCCATTAGATTACAATAGAATCAACTGAATACAACCCATATGCAACCATATATGCAACTGAATTCCTGATTTCAAGTTCCAGATATCTACATCGATTCCAACGATGAGGTCGAAAATGACATTTGAAAACTGGAACTTGAAATCAGGAATTCAGTTGCATATATGGTTGCATATGCAACCACAGTATTTTTGAAAATATTTTAGAGAAGGTAGTATTTTTGAAAATAAGATTGGATAAGGTAGTATTTTTGGAAATAAGATTGAAAACGTGATTATTAATAAAAAAAAAGCCCTTGAAAATACTAGTTTTAGTTTTAACATACTTCTAAATTATACTTCTCTTCTTTACTGAGAAACACTTATTTTAAACTCACTCAAACGGCTTTAATTTGTTTGTGGAAAAGATTTATAAGACGAGTTCCAATAGATATGAGAAGTTGAAAATATGAGTTTTTAGTGATGTATTTTTATTTTTAAATTTATTTTTGATTTAATTAATCTCCTATCACTGATTAATCTAATCGATTAAACCCTATTCCCTATTTTTACGATTCTGGTTGCAACCAACTTGTCCCAACTTGCTCCTGCAATTTCAGAGAATCAGAGATCGCATTATTCTCATTATTTTTTTTGTCTATGCGAACTCTTTTCTTTTCGATAACTCAAAATGTTCAAACGCACAAGTAAAATGTTGATGAAAGAAATGGTTGAAAATTGGTTGGACCCAGGGCAGTAATTTAACGCATCCTACGGATGGATATGCATGTCCAGAAGTAATGATACAATGGAATTAATGGGGGCATGCTCCACCAGTGTAAACGTCTGTTTCGCTCTAAACAGGCGACACAAATATGGACTAGTAATGTGACGCTTTAGAGCAAGTCCAATAGGTTACCTATCGTATTACTTATAAATAATATAAAATAATGAGTGCTAGTATATTTTAGTGATTTAGGTAGTCTATTTTTAGTATCAACTCCAATAATAATCCCTATATTTGTTCTCCTAAGATTATTTTAATAATAAATTTGAGAGAGAGAAGGGGAAAAGAAGAGAATAGACAAATAAAGAAGGAGGGAGATGATTATTTTATTCATAAATATTAAATAGGTGATGGCTAGAGGTTACTTATAAACTAGTAATGGCTAGAAGAATTAAGGTTGTGCTAGTGATTTAGGATAACACTATGATAGTGTTGGAGTGCATTTTTTTGACACATGAGTTTAGGACATCATGTAGGTATCTATTGGACTTGCTCTTACGCTTTCCGGTACATAGTGAAAAATATTCCGTATATTTTCATTTTCGTGTACTGAATATTAAAAATTAAATTTAAAATGTTCGTTTTGCATTTTCATATCGTGTATTAAATTGTCACGTCAAAACTGGAAGGCCTCAATTTCCACTTTGGGTAGTTATATTTCGTCCTTAACACTAATAAAAAACTTTTTAAATTTTTGCACAAGCAACCAAAATTATACACACAAGAAGAAAAAGGCTGCCTAGTCTCTATTTAAAAGTGTTTTAAATAGAATCTGTGGAGTGTGACTGTGGCCTACTATCTAGAAAATTAAATAAATGCAAATATAGGAATCTTTTTGAAAGTCATCGCGTATCTTTTGACTCATTGTCTCATTGTTTCTTTTCCTTCTTTGTGGACTAATCTACTACTCCCTCCGTCCCTCTGATTTTTATACACTTTTCTTTTCGGATGTCCCATTCAATTCTATACATTTCAGAACTTTCTCAAAATAGTAAATTTTTATAATATAAAAATTCCACCCACCCACTATTTTCATCTACTTTTTCAAATCTATCAATTAAATATGCGTGGATCCCACCACTTTACCTACTTTTCTTTCTCTTTCTCATTACTTTCCATTCCAAACGTATACATTTCAGGGGGACGGAGGATGTATGAAGTATTTTCTGGATAGGGTTCAACAACATATATACTGTACAGTGAAAGAGGCTTTATGCAGTGTTGATCGGATGCAGACTCAGATGAGCGGCATAAATAGCTTAAGGGCTTAAGAGAATTTCGCCTCCTAATTACCTCCTAAATATAATATACAAAATATGATTTTTTTTAGTAAATTAGTACAAAATTAAGGGTATGAAAAATCCAATAATGAACTTTGGGGGTGTTTGACTTAACTTAAAAGAAGTTACTTATTGATTAAAGTGGAGAAGTTGATTATAAGTAATAAGTAAATTCGGAATTATAAGTTAGTTAAGTGTTTGGCTAATACATAATTTATAGGTTCACTTTTTTTTTTAATTATGAGACTGTTTTTTCAAAAAGATAATTTGATTTATTATAATGTGAATTATTAATATTAAATAGACACTTGACAAATCTATTTAAAATATAAAACGATATAAATGAACACAAAAAAGTGAAAAGAGCAGAAGTACAAGAAAAGAACCGGGGAATGTAGCTTCTTTATTTCTTCAACTTTAACCAAGAATAAGCATTGCCAGCTTATTTTCCCAAACGGTCACCAAAATACAGAAGTTGGTTTTTTGTCAAAATAAGCAAGAAGCAAGGACTCCCAAACACCCACTTTATATCATACTTTATTTAAGTTGGGCTCCACTATAACAAAAATTTAAATTCAAAAGCGGGGATAAATTAGAGGAAAAGAATTCTTTATTGATAAAAAATAAGTTAAGAGCCAAGGTGAAGAGAAAGAACGGACTCTTAACTTTTTGAACAGCCTCCGGGAGTCTCTTGGAGCTCAAATTTATGCCCAACTCTTTATTTTTTCACTTAAGAGCTTGAATAGAAAGTCTCGTGGAGTATTTTTTTCACTTAAGAGCTTGAGTAGGAAGTCTCGTGGAGATGCTCTAAGTGGCTATTTAGCTGAACTTATAAAAAATAAAGATTTGTTTCTGAAGAAAAGTAAACTCTACATTTTTTAAGAATATGTTCTTATTTTTTTTTTCATATAATGAATATTAAACACTATCCTAATATTATATTCAAAATATTATAAAATATGCATTATTTTAAAAAAATAAGTCCTTGACAAGCTCTTATTTTTAAAACCAAACAGGCCCTAAGTTGTGTTGGATTGATTTTTTATATATTATATTTTATCATAAATATAACAAATTTTTAATATTCTCTTTATCAGTGATTTTCAAATATTTATTTTTATTGAACAACGCAAAATAACTCAATTAACATATAAAGATTCTAACAATTAATTGATGCACAATGTCATAATTATATAATAGTAAAGCAGAGAGTAGCTTAGTCCTAAAGTTGTCTGTTTGTCATCTCTGATTTTCGGAGTTTGATTCTCTATTATATCGAATTAAAATATAATCGATGTTTTTTCAAAGATTAATCAGAAATATTCAGAAAATCGCTTAAATTAAAAAATAATTAAACTACAATTTGTTACCCAGATTTACGGTGCAACTTAATCGCAACTCTTACAACCTAAAACACAACTCATTTGTAAGGCTATAAGCCATATTCGTAAAAAAAAAAAACACACAGCTCATTTCAACCGGCGGTGCATCCAAACTAGAGTTGTGTCGATGTGTATAATATATAAGTCCTCGTGGTCCTGTTATATGGTAAACAACAGAACAAATATAGTAAGTATAAAATTAAGTGTCATAATCTGTCTTCCGGCTTTGACCTGTAAAAATAGTTTAATTAATTCTAATTTATTATACTATTTCACTCCATAAAAATCACAGCATGGCCTAACAAGTAGTCACAATTAGCGGTAATATAGATATATTTTACGCCATAAAGATCACAGCATGGACCGATAATACTACCCAAAGGAATCTCCCAGGCTACTGCATAGACCAGACACCTTATGGGCCAAAAGCTTCAAACTTGTTTAATTTGCTCACACATGTTTTCTTTATCATCTTTGTTTCTTTTGTCGAAATCTTTTCGGCTTGTTCCTTTGTTTCTGTCTTCAGTGCCTACTCTATGATTTCTGATGAGTAATGACTTTTGCTCCTTCCTCGTAAACTTTATGTAAAATAATCGAATTTAGAGGTCATTTATCTTAACTTAAAAAAATGTTTAATAATTATAAGTGAGAAATTATTTATAAATGAAAGTTATTATTTTGTATGTTTGAATATTTTTTTGATATGTTCAAATCATCGGGTGTAAAATTACTGATATAACAATAACAATAAATTATTATAAATTATTTTTTAAAGTGGTACTTTATATTTTTGTAAAACCGAATTTCCAAGAAGAAATCACTAAATATAACTAGGATTTTCAATTTCTCCGTTGTAGCCAGAAATTGACTTACAAAGTTTTTTACACAAATAGAAATAAGATAATTCCGACTTACAAACCCACAAACTGGACATAAAAGCTCACCCACACACCAGTTTAGTTACATTCTATTTCAAAACTTAATTGGTTGTATATGAGATCAAACCCATCAATAATATTATTTATATTTTCACAACATTTTAATATATTGACCCAAATTCTTAAAATGTTTCTTTAAAGAACTCTCCATAGGAGCTGAGGTCCACCACAACATTCAACAATTGAGGCAACTTTATTTGCCAATAAGAAAACAACACAAGTACTAGACTCCTTGTTATTATGAGGTATGTGACTATGTGTACATATATATACAGTACTTGTCTTTTCTTAATTAAAAAAAAGACATTTAATTTAAGTTAATTGGAAGGGAGCATCTCCTACCTAACTTGTACAACTATGTGGTACTAGAGTATGTACCAAGTACCTCACAGTCACAGATCACAGCTGTGAAACAGAGCAAGAAAATATCATATCGACATGTATAGGGAAAGAAATTCACAGCCCAACAGATCTTATAATATAGGGACCATTTGTTTTTCCTATATTTACACTATAATAATATCATACTATAGGACTATAGTGCCAGTATGATATTCAGGCTATTGAGTGAGGTGCCACATCTGTAGTACTCCCCCTGTCCCTCTCATTTCTTCACACTTACTATTTTGAAATGTCCATCTCATTTCTTCACATTATCATAAATAGTAGTAAGTTTTTCCCATCATTACATCCACTATCTTCTCCTATTATCTCATATTTAACAATAAAAACTACTATTACACCCAATACTTTCCTCCACTATCTCAAATCTATTATTAAATATTGATAGGTCCCACTACTTTACCCACTTTTCATCTAACTTTACTCATTTTTTATATATTGTCTTGGTCTCCGTGTCCCCTTCCAATGTAAGCAATTGAGGGGGACGGAGGGAGTAGATAATAGAGAGTATGCATTCAGTACTTTTTCTTGCTACCCAACTCTGCTACCAATTAGGATAAGATTACAAAGAAATCATAAAGTTACCCCTCCTGACCACAAATCTCAGAACTTTGCAGTAAGCCAGTAAATTTTCACCTGCCTATGAGTGAAAGAATTTAAAGCAGGTGGATTGGCGGATTGCTGCTGATTACACTAACCGGTCAAAGAGGTTTTACGGTCCAGTGATATTTCACTCGCTCTCATTGTTATTATAGTTCGGGGAATGTCGTATGATCAAATTTCTTAGCTTCAGGTGAATAATGAAATTTGATTTACTGATCATAAATTGCAGAGAACTGTAGGGACCATAATTTTCAACCACCTGGATTTGATTTTGTTTCCTTGTTGATGCTTAGTTGTGAGAATATACTTGTGTGATATAATTGAATCAGTTACTCAAACATGAACTTGAGAAAGATGTTGACAATTATGTTCTCATTTATTTACCTCATCAGCTGAGGCTCTAAATCATATTCCACACATTCTAAACTATCCATTTCAATATATCAAAGGGAGTAGCTTCCAGAAAAGGCAGGCAAGCCAAGATGCATGAAACTCAATACAATGAAAACCATAGTAAAATGTCTCACCAGTCACTGCTCTTCCATCAATAAAACTTTGATACTTGGTGCTAGAAGAGTTGTACTTCTATATTCCAAAAGACATCTGGGAATCCTCTTTAAGTTACATCAACAACTTTCATGTAGATATCCAAGCCTAAATATGCTGATATGATTCTTCACATCTCACACACTAGTATTAAATTTAAGTAAATCTAGTTAAGCAATACTTATGCCATTTCCTTTTCAGATCCCATGGAGGCTTCCCTCAGATCTCAATACTGTCCTCATTTTATAATATACTCCCTCCGTCCCATTTTAACTGCTTTTGACTTTTTTACACGTATTTTAAGGTGTTAAAAAAATCACATCTAAATATAATTATTCTTTATAAAATTTATATCAAATAAAAGTTTAGAATCTAAATTTTTTTTTGATATAAGAATTGATTTTTTTTATTAAGCGTAGACATTATTTTTTTACATCTCAATATACGTGTTAAAAAGTCAAACATCAGTTAAAATGGGACAGAGGGAGTAGCAAACAACATCTTGGTCAATAAGTATCTCCCGCACACCTCTTACGAAAGACCTCAAGTTAAGGGTTCGAATCTTGTCGATCAATTTAATCAGTAAAATTAACAGCATTACAAAACAAAACAAGAGATAAACTGCTGGATAGATCAGATCACTGTGTTATTGGAGTAAGTACTGTTTAACTGGGGGGAATACAAACAGTTAAAAGTAACCTGATCAGATGAGTACACTACTCAGTAGACTAGACCTTTAAACAAAGCTAAACTTACAGAGTGGGTTAAAAGAGTTAAAAACTACCATAAACGGAAAAAAAACAACAATCAAGCAACAACACTAACGTCCATTAACCAAAACATCAACACCGTTATCTTTGCAAGGGCTTGGTGGCAAACTACTCCTCCCTGAAGCAACCAGCCTTTGCACAAAGCTTCCGATCCTCTCGCCGTTAGTCTCCGTCAGCAACCGCTTCCCGCCGAACGGCAGAGACTCCACTCCTCTCTCCTTCAACACTCCTCTCACTCCGCCGTTGCCTTCATTCGCCTGTAATTAAACGTCGTTAGTTAAAATTAAAAAAAATTACAACGAATTCAGTTAATTGATCATGATTATAATTAAACTTATTTAAGTTTAACAACCTGAATTCTGATGTAATCAGTGCGGTTCCAGCAGAAGGCGTTTCCGAGCATTTGATCAATCGTCTCGGAAACGCCTTCGAGAACAATGTTGACAACAGAATCGGCGACACATCCACCATTCCGTCGCAGTTTAGTCTGCGCAGGACTCGTTAACTGACCGTTACCAATAGACAAAACCACGAGATCTTCAACGCAACTAACAGAAGGAAAATCAAGCTTGTTATGCAACACATGAGTAACAGCAGCTGCAGTCGGATTGTTCATAACTAAACCGCCATCAACAGCTAAGCAACTAGTTTTCGCATCGATTGAGCTCAAGCTGAACGGCTTGAACAGCGAAGGAGTCGCTGACGTGGCACGGCACACTTTCCAAAGCTCGAAGTCGTAGCTGGGCGAATTAGAAGCGTCGGCGCGGGAGAAGACGAAAGGCGCCGAGCTGTTGAGATCGTAGCAGGGCACGAGGAGAGGCTTACACGTGTCCTTGAGAGTCAATACCTTGCCGTCTTCTCTAGTCAACGCTTGTTTCAACACTTTCTCCATGCTTCCGCCGGAGAACATGCGCTTCCGGTGAAAAACACCGGAGCTTTGCGCTTTGTACAGCGAGTTATGCTTCTCGGTGACGAATTTCACGGCGTCGGTTGCTGTGAATAACGGACGTCCGTTACCGTCATCCGCAGTCAGCATTGTCGCGAACACTGCTCCGATTCCAGTCCCGGCGATAATGTCGAAGAAGTCAGTGATTCGAGCGTTCGAATCGCCGGACTTCGCGCGGATCTGCTCTTCGAGATGAATCAAAGACTCGCCGGCGACAATGCCGGTGATTCCCCCGCCGTCAATGCTGAGAATGCGCGTCTTCTTTCCTTCATACAGCCATTTCTGCTCCAGCTTCGAGAAGATCTCCAGCGTCATCTTGCTCAGCTCCATCACTTAACACACACAAGAAAACCAAAATAAGCAACAGAGAGATAAACAATAGCTTTATAATTTGATTGGGCGAGGGAGAGACGAAGTGCATACAGATTATAACCAGCAGTGAAGAGAGTGAGGTCCTAGCAAGAGAGACAATATCCGTGAAATAGCGATAGGTCACAATAGAACAATAAAGGCGTAGCAAAGCACTTGCACTGTTGATGAGCTTACAAACAGTGTATGTAAGTATAGGTTGTTATCTCACGCAAGAAGAGAGGGAAGCGAGTAGAGCGTGAAGCTTAATGGCGCCAGAGCGGGGGTAGTTATATATACACACACGCGGTGTGGTATGTAAAGCATCAGGCTCGTGTATCGAGGGGGGAGTTCTGTGTTATGGTCTGGTGCGAAGTACCATATCATTTTCACCTGCTTGTGTTAAAGAAAAATTTTCACCCCGTTTACTTTCCCATGAGATGTTTTTGTTGGACGCACGTGGAAAGTTTATTGTTTTCTCCTTTGTTTTGTAGTCTGTGACCAATTAATTTACCGTGTCTTGGAATCTTACACTTCACACTCTTTTCCTGGCTTAGTTATAGGACTACTGCACTGTGCCACAAGCTAGCCTACGAGCCTACAACTACTAGTGAGTTTGGATAATTGATTTCATGATGAATTTTTGTTGAAAAATTTATATAATTTTTTAAAAGAATCAATTTATATGATATAAAAATTAAATACGATTATTAAGTTCCTCACCTATACTCACTTATATATTGATGATATTTGATCAGTCTATTAAGTCCATATTCTTAACTTATAAGTCCAGACCGTTTATTCATACCGGGTGTTTGGCTACAGAGTTTCTAGTTTATTTGGAGGAGAAGTGGGCTCCCACTTATCTATGAACGGTTGGCAAATCAAAGAAAGTACTTAAAATGAAGTTCGAGAAGCCTAAAATAAATCAAAACCAGGAAACTTAGCTTTTTTTGAGTTTGAGACTTTCAAATAACTTATAAAACTAGAAGTTGGGCTTTAAGCGCTCGCCAAACACCCACAAACACTTTTAATAATTTTTAAGTCCCAACCAACTTTTCATTTAAAATCACTTCTTTATTTTAAGTAATAAATCACCTTTTAAACCCAGCCAAATAGTCTCACAGTATAGTCTCATAATATACAGTACTGTTTGTGTAAATCACTTATAAATCAATTTTTTTTCTTGTAAATGATCTCCACTAAGCTGTAATATGAGAAGTTGAAAATCTTAATTTTTTTAGTGACTTATTATTATTTTAAAATATAAAAATATAAAAGATCGTTTTAAAAAATTATTTATAATATATATTATTATATTAATAAATTGTAATTAGCAAAAAAATAATAATCAAACACATGAAACAAAAAATATTGGGTGAAAGCCCAATATGACTTTTTTCCTCCAAACTTTACCCAGAATAACTGTTTGCGGAAAGGTTGTCCATAATGACCAGAGAGACACGCATATGCCAACTGCGTGTATCCACCCGCATACAATAGATGTGAGGGTTCTGCTTTCATGTCTGCATGCGCATTCTGGAGTTGTGAGAGAGAACTAGTACATGTGCATTTTTCTTCCCCAACTACACGCATAATAACTATGCGTATGTAACCAAACTAGAGTGAGTTAACGCATTGATGTACTGCGTAGCCCTGTATACACAACTTAACAATGCATATGCCCCTTAATTCCACATCACTTCCATCTCACACACCCTTCTTCATTAACCCCAAATCACTTTGACCCAAAACCTGATCCAGATCTTTTGAATGCTATTCAACTCCTACTCATACAAATAGTGTTCTCCGATGATCCTTTATAATAGGAAATAGAAAGATGAAGTGAGTTTTTGTCAAAAAAAGAAAAAGAAAGATGAAGTGAGTAAATTTGTATATCTTAAAAAGACAGTAAAGATAAGGCAAGTAATAAAGCAAAGCAGGTATATCATACACGCATATAAAATATGCGTATACAACCGGTTATTTTGGACACAGTCAGCGAGAATTGGTATTTTGGACACCTACATTTTAAAAATATGATATGATAGTCATTTTCTCAAAATTATTTCCTCTATTTTCAAATATTTGACGTTTGATTTTTCAACGCATATTTTTAAGGATATTGACGGTTTAGTTTTTGTCATTTTTAAGTTTTTTTAACAAAAATATCAATCTTATATTTTAAACCACAAAAAGAAAATTAAAAATATTAATTTTAATTGCACTGTCAATATATTTGAATGCATATGCCGCAAATATTTAAAAATAGTGGGAAACGTTTTCACTTATAAATAATTTATCATATATAAACATCAAACATTTTTTCAATTTCAGTCAAATGACTCCCTTAAATATCAATCAATTCTATTATTTTACTCATTTTTAAATTTCACAACCATTTGAATGGAATTGAGAAAGTAGTAAAATGTTATTATTAAATTATTTATTTGTTTTTGTCAAGTGCGAGTGATACTTGCAAAGAATCTCCTGCTGTACTGAGCACGCTTGGGTCGTCGATGTTGAATAAATAGGACAAATAAAAACATATGTAAAAAACAGGTAGAATATTTCTTTTCTGAAATATTTTTGGGTATGAGCGACAAGCTTACGAAGTAAGAAAGTAAGAGGCCATTACATTTTATTTTAGTTCGGAGGATAGGAGTAAAATAAATTATAAAGTACATTGATACTCTACAAAAATTTGACTTCCAAGCACACCGATCTGGATTACTGCAAGCAAAATACGCTCGTAAATAGCTTCAGATTTGGTACGAGGACAGCCGACGAGAGGAGTTCTGTGATCTAGGATGACATATTTATTCACAATTCTTGTTTTTTTTAAGAAAAAGAGATAATTTAATAAATAATAATCATCCGGCATTTACAAAAATGATCGAATCGAACAAATATAGAAAAAATTAATATGCTTGTCTTCTTATTCAAGATGAGACAAATAAACGATGTTGAAATTGACGATTATACATGTATAGATCCTTACTCTGTGATCACTATCTTTTCCAAAAACTCGGTTTGAGCTATCAATCACAAATGCAATTCCCGAAAGACTTTATCGATGAATCCAAACCACTCTCATAAAAGTAGAGAAAAATCACACACTCTCACCAGGGAGAGAAATCAACTATAATCAAAACAAACTAAAACAATTAGATCTACACTACGACGCTTGAGAGATAATCGATCCACCCACAAATCCAAAAAGACCTCTGGAATAAGAACGAAAATCGAAAATTTCGATGATATATCTAATAAAACTTTCCCCAAGAAGGAGATTTATTAAGAAAATCAATGAAAAAGCAAGAACAATCAAAGAACTAGCAATAAGGAATGAACAATTCTTGTTATATTTGTCTTGATAAACATTGAATATTCTTTATGTTCTATTTTATATAAATATATTTTCTCTTTCATATGTTGCAAAAAGATAAATTGTCATTTGAAATAAATTTATATTTACTCATAGAATGGTTGTGAATTTTAGATGTACTGAGAATATCTCAAATATAAATAATTATGATATTTTAAGTTATAATTAAAAAAAATATAACAGAAAATGGCTCTAAGTCGTATCTTAACCATCTTCTGAAAAGGTTACTAAGATGCTCATTTTATTTCTTACGGAGAATTTTTTTTAATCATGAAGTTTTCATTTCCTTCTTTAATATCATTTTTAAAATTTTAAATTTAATATAACTAGCTGAGAAGCCGCGCGTTACGGCGGCCTATAAAAATTATATTAATGATTCAATGTTAATATTTGTAGAGTGCAATAATTTTGTGACTGTTTATAAAAAGTATATTAATGATTAAAATTAATATTTGTAGGATAAAATAAATTTTATATTATAAGAATCATAATGTAATAACAATATATAAGATTGCAAAATTGGACTATAATTCATGGCGAAAAAAAGAAAATAAATTTTTACACGTAATTAACAATTTAAAGCACGGCGAATCTTAATTTTATTTGTGTTTTTTTTTTTTGAAAAGTAATCGTGTTCTTACATTGTCACCTTCTCCAATTTTTTTGGATTGAGTGTGCACAAAAACATCTAACTTGAATTCGTGAGATAACGGTCTATAACTACCCTTGCGTGGAACAACCTTTATTTTTTAATACTCTATAAACAGCCGTCACTTAAAAATTTCTTGAACAGAGCAAACAGATAATGCATGAATAATATTTTCCTTTATACAAAGTAATAATATAAAAATTAACAACAACAAACATGTCCGGTGAACAAAATATATATTATAAAAAAATAATCAACAAACATACATCACTAATAGTTAATTTATTGATATCATTCATCAATATCATGTCAAGACTATATTCTTCTCCTGTATTTGGATTTGTCGACTCCCACATAGCGATCTATAACTACATTTGCTTGCAACAACCTTTATTCAGCCTTCACTTATCGTTGCAGAAGAATGGCACTACCGAGTAAGAAATAGCAAGAGAACTATCATCAGAGAGAGGTAGGGTTGTGGTATTGAGAGAAATTAAGTTGTGTTTAGATGATCCAAAACACTACAACCAATAGGGGTATTTATAGGTGCAGAGAGACTTGTGTGCTACTCTTTCCCTTAATTAAATAATCTGAAACAAAATCAGATAGGGGTGTATTCGATTGGGAATTTAATGGATTGTTTTTAGTCTATGGATTTTAATGGATTGTATGGGATTTTGATTTTGTGCGGATTCTTGATAAAATGTCGCAGAGTTGATAGGATTTAGGTACAATGCTTCAAAATCCCATTGATTTTGGTGGGATTTCAAAAAACTTAAAATACACTGAAGAATGCCGCAAAATCCATCATTTTATGAAATGAAAAAAAAATCCATCAGCATTTGAATACCATCAGATTTTAATGGATTTTAAACAATTCCAATCGAATATCATCGGATTTTAAAGCATAATTTAAAATCCCAACTGAATACCACCAGATTTTGTAGCATAATTTAAAATCCCAAATGAATACCTCAAGATTTTAATGGATTTCAAACAATCTCAATTGAATACCCTCGGATTTCATGAATGCAAAAAAATGCTTTAAAATCCCAATCCAATACACCCCTATTACTTTCAAGCTGCTATATTCCATAAATAATCTGAAACAAAATCAGATTCTGAAACTTGCTTCCAATATACCCGAAACTAAAAAAGATAGTTCTAATTTTTGATATTTTTCATTCGAAAATTCCAAAAAATTAGAAAAATAGAACGGAGCGATGTGAAAGGCGCCACCTACACGCCCCTCACTTCTCCTTTATATAACTATATTGATTGATACTAATAATAAACACAAAAGCGGGCTTGTTCCGGTGGGAGGACCGAAAATGTTCTCAGCTCCGTATTTGCAGCCTCAGAACATTTGTTTTTTCGGATTCTTTTTCTTAATATATATATTTGTTTTTTAGTAATATTCTTAAACAATAGATAAACGTGGTACCAATAGTTCAACCAGAGAGTACATGGAGCATATATTTGTGTGTGTCTATGTATATATATA
Organism: Daucus carota subsp. sativus; assembly: GCF_001625215.2. Lineage (NCBI taxonomy): Eukaryota > Viridiplantae > Streptophyta > Magnoliopsida > Apiales > Apiaceae > Daucus > Daucus carota. The sequence continues at coordinate 37,902,601 of NC_030381.2, read as the reverse complement.
TTATCTTCACTAAATTGTTTAACTATCTTTTTATGAAAATAAATTATTGTAATTTATTGTTTGTTCGACTTAATCATTAAGGTTGTTTGTTCGACTCGATCATTAATGTAAACTATTTGAGAAGCCGCGCGTTACAGCGACCTATAAAAATTATATTAATGATTCAAAATTAATATTTGTAGAATAAAATAAATTTATATATGAGTAAATTTCAGAAAATTAGAAAGATAAAACGAAGCTATCTGAGAGGCGTCACCTATACGCCCCATACTTCTCCTTTATATTGGTATATTGATGATATCGTATGAATTTTATTATTAAATTAACATATTTATTTAGAAAATAGAAAAAAAATAGTATAGTTTAGAATTTCATTCCATATTGAATAACTACAGTAAGAAGTCATCGGTGGATAAGGTATAGTTGGTGTTTGGCCTCTGTTGTGGAATTACTACAAGTTATTCAGTGTTGTTTATGTATAAAGTCGAGACGTAATTATCAAAAATTAGGATTAGATTTTGTTTCATGATATTTACTTTTCTCTCAAACATTTTAATCATTCACCTGCTTCTAGTTTATATTTTGTTTTTTTATTTTAATTAAAAAACACTTATTTTTAAGATTATCTAAAAGGTCCGCTGATATTTACCTGAGAAACTTAAAATTTCCGAGCATAGATCAGATATGAATGTCAAGTCACCTCCGTTGTCATATTACGTTAAACTAGGATTTTTGCCCGCGATGCATGGTTTAGTGTTTAGTAATATTTTTTAAAAAGAAAACGAAAGAAAAATGTGATATGAAGCCTGAAATGGTACCGGAGAATAATATGTTAATGTTTTGTTTATGAATTTACTTTGGGCTGAGTTTTTCGAGTTCTTCTTATAGATTCATATAGGCTTGTTAACCCAGATGATGGGTTTGTTAACCCAAAATCCGGAGAAATTGGAGATGAAATATGTATTTTTATTCACTACAAAAGTGTTGGTTGTTTTAAACTCATGCTCCCTCTGTCCCTCTCATTTCTTTACGATTGTTATTTTGGGATGTGCCTCTCATTTCTTTACGTTACTATAAATAGTAAGTTTTTCCCATCATTACGCCCACTATCTTCCCCTATGATCTCATATTTAACAATAAAAACTACTATTACACTCACTACTTTCCTCCACTATCTCAAATCTATTATTAAATATTGATAGGTCCCACAACTTTACCCACTTTTCATCTAACTTTACTCATTTTTTATACATTGTCTTGGTCTCCATGTCCCCCTCCAATGTAAACAATTGAGAGGACAGAGGGAGTAACATCTTTACGGGTCGTTTGGTCCGAGAAATGGTATTGGGTTGAAATGAGAAATCGGGTTAAGTTGGTATGGGTTTGAGATTTCATATTGTTTGGTTGAGTGCTAAAATCAATATATATAATTTTTATAAAAAAGTAAGTTATTTAACATATATCAATTAAAAATATTAATAAAATTATTATTGCATTATATTTTTACATCATTGATTTAATTTTGTATTAAACATTAATATTTCATTACTTTAATAGAGACAAAAAAAATAAAACATAAATGCATCTCATACCCACCTCCCACTGGGTATCAAAACCCATATGGATTTCAGATTTTGTTTTCCTAACCAAACAACAGTTATGAGTTTGGAATGGACAAAGCTCATACATGATTCCAGAACCCCTTAGTGTTAGTGTTCTTAAAATTTCTTAGACAAATTCAAAAAATTTAAATAGTAAGAGCTTTCGCCATTATTTCACTAAATTACAATAATATTTATTTCATATATTATTTGGATTAATATTGAAGAAGCATAAATAATATGATTTTGAAAATATGTACAGAATTAATTTAGGACTTCGAAATGACAATAAATTTTTAATAAACACAGTAAACTGTTATAATAATCATATTAATTGTTTAGATATTTTATCTAAATTTGTTTATACACATGAAGATTTTATTTTAGATTTTATCTTGTTTTCTTAAAAATCAGGACTAACTTGATTGAAAATAAGATTAAAAAAAATGCATACATAAATTCAGGAAGCGCATGTAGCACCATTCTAAATTTAATACTTATTCAAAATATATTAGTACAAAAAAGTGCATATATACTAAATAATACTTATAATTTTGTTTAAAGTTATTTACCATGGATAAAAAAAACAATGATTACTAATATAAGATAATCTTTTAATTTAATATATATATAAGTGATTCTTATTATTAATTTAGTTATGATGTAATTCTCAACTACCCCTCTCAAAATATATAGTTTATTTTAATATTGATTTATGAGTTAATATTATAAATAATTTACAAAAAAATTATAGAGCAAAGAGATTATTCTAGCATAATATTGTACAAATATTACTCAGCATGGCCGAGCCGCCATACCTTATATATATACATATATAATATGATCTAATTATAATAAATGTTATAATTAATTTAAATATAACAAATTGATGTATGCATATATAATATGATGTATTTAATTTTTTAATATATACATATATAATATGATGTATTTATTTTTTTAATATAATTTATAATAATAATTATTATTATTATATTAAGTATTTATAAATTTATATATTAATTCATGTATGCATATCAGAATTTTATTTAAAACTTTAATTCTATTTTCTTATTAATTAAAAATAAGTTAATTAAAAAATTAAGATTATGGAATGCATAAATAAAGTTAGGATGTGTATGTAGCACCAACCTAATTTTAGTACTTATGAAAATATATCAGTAGAAAGAAAGTACATCTATTAAATAATACTAAATCACTTACTTAAAATTATTTATCTGATAAAAATAATAATTATGAAAATAAAATAATTTAATAATTTAATATACATAAGTGATTTATATTATAAATTAAATTATGTTAAATTTCAATATTTACATTATGAGATAATATTATTAACAAATTATTAACTTTTTGTGGTGTAAAATTGATTATTCTCTTATAATTATTATATAAATGTTCCTCGGCATGGTGGAGCGGCCATGCCTCGATTTTAAATATATATTTTTTGAATGTTATCATGGTTTCAACATATCAAAATTTACAAAAATATATAATCTAATAATTAATTTTATTATATCAAAAATGATATTTTTGAAAAAGATTTAAACTAATATATACGTAATCTTTGGTTAAAATTTATAAAATTACATAACCACTTGAAATTGAAATAGATGTTTAAATTTTAATGAGTGACGTATATTAATAAACTTATCTTATAATTGTCAAACTTGAATTAACATACTATTAACCCAGATGATGATATGATCAAAATTCTTACAAATATATGAAACATTATTAATGGTGAATTCATATTTTTATTGAATCTAATGCAAATAAATTAGTAAAGTCAAATAATAAAATAACATATATCCACTTAACATATTTGATGATAATTATCATTTTTGGTTTTACATTAGATTTTTTTCATAATTAGATTAGTACATAAATTTAAAATTTTACAAACAATGTCATCTTTTAAAGATTGCTTTGTACAAATTAATTACAATAAAATATCATTATTCTTAGTAAAATATTTATTGAACGTGTGCTATGAGTGTAAAGTTGAAGTGTGATGTTTGGTATATCTGCACAGTATGCAAGAACTTGGTCGAAGGAGCAGACAGACACACCAACAAAATGACATTGAGTCTAAAAATTTAAACATTAATGTTTTAAAGAAGAAAAAAAGATTTAAAATAATTTATGAAACTATACTTTGCAGCAGTATTAATATGTGTTCTAAAGCCTTGGTCTCGATTCTAAACAATAGAGGGGACTAAGAAAGTATATTTTGTTTGTTGAGATTTTGGCTTTCCTGGTTCCTTGTAATCAAGAGGAGCAACTAAGTCCATCTCACAGTCTGTCTCAATGATACTTGTGCCATTTGAAGGCTTTGCCTCAATGATATCTATGTAGTACTTTCTATTGTTGTAGGCTACCATAGAACTGTCTCCACTCTCCAGTGGTTAAGCATGAAAAGTTTTTCAGTGTTGAAGTCTCTAAGCTGCAAAATAGAAGGAACAAAAACATACTAAATGAAAATTTTGCAATCATCCCGTTTCCCAAGACTCACAGAACGAAATAGATGGGACGTAAACGGAAAATAACATGTTGAAAACTGATAAAAAGATGTATATGTTGGCTTGGCTTACATGGCTTTTGGATTGGAGATATCCAAAAAGTCCATTGTGTGGAATTTAGGATCATAAGGTAAATAGTGAACAAAGTGTAAAATTTACTTCAAAATCAAGTAGTGTGAAAGACCAAGGCAGGAAAAGCTTTTCGTCAAGCTCATCCCGTAGACCATTATAAAATACAGTATCAAATTTGACAGTAGTGCGTAGCTTGCAGCTCTTTCAAATAACTCATCTCCAGATAACAATCCTCAAAGTGAAAAAGAAGAGTCAAAAACCCAGAAATTGAAGAAAGCAACATCAACTTTCTTTTCCTTGGGAGGAGCAGCTTTGGTAGCAAAATTACTCGAGACCTGCAACACGCACAGGGACATGGCATATATACCATGCCTTCTTCCGCAACAAAATCTAGAACCCCACAATGAGAAACTCGCTCAGTAGCCGCATTCCGCAGCTCAAACAACATTGGATAATCAATATGAGAGGCGCTGCAGTTCTCAACAGATAGATTAGAACATATACGCAGATCATTACACTATTCTTTGGAGCGGAGAGAAGCGAAGTGAACACAGTCTTTTTACAAAATTAACTAACCAAGGCGATCAAGAGCTGAGGGAGGCATTATAACTGAAACAAAAAGTATAGAAAATTAGTACGGTACATATATTACGAATAAAGAACAGAATAAATAAATGTATTACTTACTTTTATCACCATTTTCTATTTGTGGCTGAAGAAAAAAGAAAAGAAAAGTAAGATTAGGATTTTAGGATCATAAGATAATAGTGAACAAAGTGTAAAATTTACTTCAAAATCAAGTAGTGTGAAAGACCAAGGCAGGAAAAGCTTTTCGTCTAGCTCATCCCGTATATCAAATTTGACAGTAGTGCGTAGCTTGCAGCTCTTTCAAATAACTCATCTCCAGATAACAATCCTCAAAGTGAAAAAGAAGAGTCAAAAACCCAGAAATTGAAGAAAGCAAATCACCTCAACTTTCTTTTCCTTGGGAGGAGCAGCTTTGGTAGCAATATTTCTCGAGGCCTGCAACACGCACAGGGACAAATGAATATCTGGTAGAAATATATCAGAACAGTGATTATAAGAGTGGGCACATGTACATGGAATCATGTACATATAAGAATGTAACACTGGTACAGGTTCAATTTCTACAGAGAGCTGATGAACAATATTCCGGTATCATCATGGATTCCTAAAATTTGAATTTAAGACATCATGTAAAAGATAAAATAATAAAATAATCATTAAACAAAGATGATAAAAACTTCAGTAAACAATCAGAAGTGAAGAGAAAAGTGATGAATTTCATATTCTTGAATATTCGATTCTCTATATAACTTACCTTAAAAGGATCATTTTCAGTTCTAAACGAAATTCCAGGGATAAACTTAAGCCAAGCAGGAAATCCCCTGCATCAAAACAGAACATAAAACAGAGAGAACAATCCACATCAGAAGATGAGATCATTATATCTACAAACACAGACAGACAGGATAGTTAAGTTGCAATTCTACATGTTAAAGTGGATCACCCAAAGTTCCACCAAGCACAAACTTAAGGGTCAATTCAAAGGTGGACATGTGAACAGGATTGTACCTTCCCTCAAAATTAAACTGGAAAGGCAAAAATGAATGCAGGGTCTTTCCTATTATCAACTCCTTAAACTTGAATCAGACAAATATATATATATGGATTGTGATACTAACTGCAAACTCACATCAATTTTAACAGTTCATCTTAGATCATAGATCAATGAGGGAAGTATTTAGCTTTGGTTTAAACGAAGGTCAATCAATGAAGTGTTGAATGTGTATAAAATTGCAGCTTCAAAGTATTGATGCATCCTAAAAACTATGCAATATATTCGTGTGTGTGTGTGTGTGTTATAAAGGCGCTTAATATGAAAACAATGAAGCTTGTTATAATCAACGAAACTAACCTGGATCAATCCCATCTGGGTTTGGAAAATTAATATATACATACACACCCAAATTAACAAAGAAAATCATTAAAATTAAAGACACAATGCAGAGAAAATCATTAAAATAGAAGACAAAATTAGAAGTGCCAAATTCATTGATGCATTAGATCAAACAGTTGGTGGTATAAGCAAACAAAAGCGAAATCAAGAACTAACCAAAAAATCAGAGAGATGGTGGTGGTGACATCAATATCCGAAAGATCTACATATAGTTAATCACTATACCTGAGACAAATTAAACAGCCCAAATTAGTATGTGATTTAAGAGTAAACAAAGAGAAGATAAAAAAGAGACAAAGAAAGAAAGAGGGAGAGAGGATTTTGAATTTCAAAATTAAAATTTAAATTTGAAGGTAGGAATGCATCGTATACATATTGATTTAAGCATCAGTTCCGGTAGCAGTAATACATTTATCACTTCACAAAGCGACACCTAACTATAACACCGGATCTTTTTAAATGATACATACACCACCCGTAGATTGCAAACCGGGAGGACAAAAATTACCGGAAGAGAAGGTATGAAAAGGAGAGAGGTAACACGGAGAGGACAAAATATGCACGTTCTGCATTAAATGCAAGAGAGTACATACGAAGTGGTGGTTTTGAAACGGAGCTAAATGTGGAAGACGTTGAAGACGACATCTGGCACAACCGTAGAATACACAATGGCATTTGTTGTAAATACGCACTTTTTTGGAGTAGTTCGTAGTAAAAGCACTATCAAATATCCTTCAGGCTTTATACATTTAGGTGATACTTTATCACGACGGACCAAGTTAAACCCTGTTCACATGTGAATCCTGATGAGTCACATCGATGTCATTTCTCTTCAACATAATCTGACTACTCTTTAATTTTATTTATTCATATTCGAAAGATGTATGACTGTATGAGCATATGATATATACAGGATTTTTGAATATCCACGGATATTAATTATCTGAAATTTCGGTGTTTTTGTATTTGAAAAGAAAATTTCGGCCTTCGATAAATTTATTTTTTTGATGAACTCTTAATCGATAGATTAACTTATTGGTTCCGATTCCCTACATCTTATCAATTAATTGATCTTAGTTCACCTAATAAAATATATATCCTAGTTACAAAACATGTCATGGAATTAACTTTTAATTAACTACCAATTTAAATTTGTAGAAAAATATATTGATTATTAACCATGCTTTGGTTTAAAAAAAGTGCGCAACATCAGAATTTCGAGATCTCGAAAGATATTACCAGATATTGAAGGTTGGAGTTGAAAAAATATTTGATTTTATTTGCAGTCGCCGGAATTTCCAGTTTTCTCCAAGGTCAGCCGAGTGAAATTTTGGAGTGTTCTCAACTCAAATGGCATCCCTTGTGACTCTATACTGGTTTACAGTTTACACTAGTCCAAGCTTATGCTATTCATCTCTGCTCTGCTTTGTTAGCAGAATCAGCACAGGTCAGGAGGAAAATCCAAATCCAAGCTAAACCATATTTATCAATTTCAAAAATGAATTTCACACTCATAGAATTCGAAAGCAATACACAGTTCATGAACTCGAAATATGGTTTTTTGCTTTGAATCATGATGGATACCTGAAAAACGAGAAGCCAGCCATGACGGATACCTGAAATAAAGTGAGGATCAAATAGACACTAAAAACTCTGTCCAAGACTTGGATTTTCAACCAAAATATCATTATCTCAGCACTAGTTAGTCACTTTAATTGTAAGGTTTAGGATATAAGCTGGTCCATGCTTGTATCTGTAAGTAATCTAGATTACAAAAAAGTTCTTATATAAGACAGCAAATTATCACTCGAGCACTACAACATTCTGTGTAATGATGCAGCAAAATTATTCTCAGTTGGTAATTAGTCGTTTAGAAGAGGGGCCAGGTTTGACTCAAGATTGTCCCTGACTTGTTGATCAAATGGAGCATCGCCGATGTACAGATCTAAAATGGAGTGGCACAAGAGTTTGCTCTGGATGCTTCCTACCTCTTTCCCGTCAACTACAGAGAACATATTATCAAAAGCATCAGTAACTTATAAGAATATATAAGCATTCAATCTCTCATACAGAATGCTTACATGAGTAAAACCTAGTCATCACTGATTACTTTGAGAAACTAAGAACTTTTATAGAAAGGTTGTGTTGACTGAGCTTTTCTGATTCTTTAATTAATTACTAAATATTTAATGCTTCATGGTTCATATAATTTATATCTGCAATTGTCTAAAAATATGATAATATCAAAATCTAAAATGTCTTTCTTTGCAACAACCAAACATTTTGACTTTACAGTATAAATTTGCTCATATTGTTTGGAGTAAAAACCTCAAGAAGTTATTATATCCGGGAATGAAGGTAGGAGGAGTACGTTAGATTTTCTCGTCACCTGGTTACGGAAGTATAGATGTATATACAGAGAGCTTGACGTTTGTATGTATTTGCAGCTTTAGCTTACAAAGAATATTGTTGTTTCTTTAACCCATCCTTCAACCTTTACCTCCTAGCTACTCATCTTTACATCAGAATGACCTAAACTCTTGACCTCTAGCTTATACTAATATTTCTGGCAGCACTCCTTTGCGGCGTAAGTCATGGGTGATAATTTGATTGCATATTTAAGACAGGTTGTTTTCTTGCCAGCTTTGATATTCATAGCAGTCATAAAAGAAAGTTAACAGAACGTTTTATAACTCTTCATAATCTCAAGATATAGAGCCATCTCGAACCTTGTATAAATATATAAGGGATATTCTATATGGTACTGCTGTACAATTGGCTTTTGACAATGATTCCATCACTTTTTTTTTGCTTCTATCTATGGTAACTCTGTACATTTGGTTCTTCACATCTAATACCCTGATATAAGTAAAATGTAACATATTTCAGATTGTAAAACAAATTATATATTTGAAATCTTTGTAAAAAAAATACATGAAATAGACTCTTAAATCATGTAAACCGGAGCCAAAATGAATTGAGTTATAAGTGATCAAAGTTCGGTTATGGCTTTTTAATATATCTCACTCATTTTAACTCCGTTTACATGATTCAAAGGCCTATTTCATGTATTTTTTTTCATAAAGATTTCAGATATACAATTTGTTTTACGGTCTTAAATCAATTCTATAAAATTTTACATAACATGAAGATATTATATGACAAGAACCAAATGTAGAGGTTTACCACACATAGAAGTCAAATGTGTGATGGTGCCATTGATAAAAGCCAACCGTATAGTGGTACCATAGAGAATATCCCAAAATATAACAAACATATAATAAGCGCGTATCTCATATGTCGTAATTAAAAGCATATAGAACTTTTAACTTTAGTTTCCAATCAACCGAAAACTTTGAACCAAAAAATACTCCAAAAATTACTGCATTATTCAATTGATCCCTGTATCCAACTTCAAATGTTAACTTTAAAAGGCCTGTTTTGCATTTTTGCAGCTTTATTACGATTGTTTGTTTAGCATCTATACATGTACAAGCCTAATAAACCTCTTTAAACCAATCAAACTAAACATACTTAGTGATTCCCTCTTGGAAGCAAGGTCTGGGGACAAATCAATCCCCTCTCCCCCCAATTCTGCAGTCCCCATTCTGAACAATATATATAATATGTTGCTATATGGAAATATTAAATACTAAAGATTGCAACTGGTAACAAGTTAATAAAACTATCTGCTGTAAAAACATGGAGTAACTAACTTTTCCTTAAAAGTGGAACAGTGTATAGTATAACTCATGCTCAACCCTTAATGCAATATCAGAGCATTTAAACTTCAATAGTAGTCACAGAAAAGTGTTGAGGTATTTTTGGCCTCCAAGTTTAGTATCTTTCTGTAGCAACAACAATTAACCTGGTGAGTGGCGACCTTATTCCCTTAATCTTAGCTAGCAGGGGTTAAGCTCATAGGCTTCCGTCAGAAAAAAAGGCACGGATGTCAAAAGATTAAACGCCAAGTTGTTCTAAGGGGTAGTTTGGTTCGAAAGTGATATGAGGTTGGAATGAGGAATCGGGTTAAGGTGGTATGGAGTTGTTATGAGGGGTAGTTTGGTTCGAAAGTGATATCATGTGTTTGGTTGAGCACTGGGATCAATATATTCAATTAAAAAAATAATTAAGTTATTTATTTAAATTAATTAAAAAAATTAATAAAATTATTATTAAAATATATTTTTGCATCATTGATTTTATTTTGTATTAAACATCTATATTTAATTGTTTAAACAGAGATAAGAATATGAGAAATAAACAAATAAAGTTCATTCTCATACCCGCTCTCATACCCACCTACCCTCTTGGTTATCAAAAACTCATACTTTGGGGGTTTGAGGTATGGATTTCAAAATTTATTTTTTTCAACTAAACACCAGGATTGAGTTTGGAATGAATGAATTCCAACGAAACCCATACCTAATTCCAAAACACCCCACCCAAACGACCCCTAAGTAGTTTTTATTGTTTTCTTTGGTCTGCTAGGCATAAACATGACTCAAAATGAGATTCATTAACACAGCCAAGACACCAATTGATGTATTGACTTTTTAAAGGTGATTTTGATGGTAACACAACAAGAACAAGAATATTAAAATGATCTGAAATCTGCAAGGAGACTAGAAAGTAATAACTCATCTTACTTTTTGTCCGGAGTACATAACCTCGTTCCTTTGAGAGATCTATGGTGGATCCCCGAGGAATCTTAATGTCATCTTTAAATTGGGAGGTGAAGCTGCAATAATAAGTAAATTTAGGATTAGTTACAATTTCCATTTTTTCACAAGGAGTAAAGGCCTTATACCAGTAAAAATATACATTCTGTTGAATATTTAATTAAGGATGCAAATTACTCACCCAGATATATCAAAAGCTCTCACGACAAAGAAAACTAGAAAGATAAAAAATACTAAAGGCTATATGTGTAGGTCTTATTGAAGTTTGTTTTGGAACATTCTACAGAAACTATTCTGTAACTGGGTATGGTGTTTATAAATTAAAAATAAAGAATTTAAAAGACAACCTTTGAAGCAGCTCTTTGTTATCTGATCCTCCAAACTTCTGTAATCTATCACCAACAGATTCTTCAAAAGCATTACGAACAGAACGGATGCTTAATCTACCATAGACAATTTGAAGCCTAACAGTCATGCATACATCACTTTCCATTAGATCTTCGTTGACGTCCTTTTCCTTCAACTGGGAAACAGATAGGCTTCCATATTTCTCAGCCAGACATTTCTTTACATCACTTTCATCAGCATATACACCTATATAATAATAATGTCATAGTTCTGTGTCAGCACTTTAAACACAACTTCAATTTTAATTCATATAAACATTAGGGGAAACCATAGAGTATTATCAGAGATAATTGTCCAAGGGCACTTAACAAGCTGCATTACGTTTTCTTTTTCTTTTCATTTTTGGATACTTTATTTAACAACATTTACTTTGTTTGGTGTTAATTTTATGTAATTCTATTTTCTACGTGCTCCTAAGTTATATCATGCCACCTCGCATCGGTATATTCTCTCTGGTACTATTAAAACCATACAAGCTATTGACAAACTTAAGACCCCTTTTATCAGCTGTTTTTGATCATTATAACTTATCATTTTTTTTCTTTATCACCTCAAATCATGGCAGCAATGGTGACAACATGACATTATATACCTCTGTATAAAGAATCTATTACAGATCTAACAATTTCATCCTTCACAGTTTCCGACGTAGCATTAAATTTAACCAAATCCCCTGCAACTCATCCTTAAAACAAGGTCACTACATAATATGAATTTGTATATTACTCTTATATGCTAGTGTGATCTATACTATCATATATTAGGTTAATAAAAAAATAGTTTATACAAAATCATGTATAATGTATTTATATATATATATTAACCTAATACAGGTAAGCATATAAACCAAGTCGAGTATGAGTTATGCCCTTATTTTGTAATTGTAGGAGAAGTAATATCATTATCAGCCATAATTGATGCTTCTAAGATTAAAATTTCTTGTTCTAGTAGAAAAAACTCCAAGCTAATTAGTTGCGTGTTCATGGCAGTGCTCATCAATAATCACCAACCAGTCTAAAGAATATTGTACCCATAATAAAAAATTAAGATAAAACTACATGAAGGTCCTTGAATCGCTCCACATTTTAATAAGAAGACATAATCGCAAAAGACTGTATGTTTGTCATTAAAGAAATTCTAGCATAAAGAAGAGCTTCACCACTAGCAAGTAGCAACAAATTCCTCACTAACATAGTAGATGCAACAACTTAAAATACTCAAATTGGTAAGGGTCATATTATAAATGACATTACAAGCCTAGGCCCTAAACTTAAGAGTAGCTTGTCAGGACTTCTCAAAACCAACAATTAAATAAATAATAGAATGACCGATGCCTATAAAAAAAACTACAATATGTATACCGCTCACAGAGTAAATCTTCGAAATATATGTAGGCGCATCCTGCCTGGGGAAGGAGTGTTTCTGTATATTGAATTAGCAAACAAAGAGTTGCCCTATCAATGTACTACCTTGTGTGATACCCAATTTGAATTGACCAGCAAACGCGATTCACTCTTCAACCCATAAATGGGCTTTCGAGTGAGAGTTGATGTTGAAAACTAATATGACCCATTCCACCATACGTGGAGGATCCCGGGAATTAGTAACTTAACATGGTATCACAGCTTAGTCGTCCACGTGTCGTGGAGGGTCATGAGAATTACTAAGTTATCATGGTATTAGAGCAAGTCCAATAGGTTACCAATATGATGTCTTAAACTCACATTTAGGTAATGTGTCAAAAAAATGCACTCCAACACTATCCTAGTGTTATCCTAAATCACTAGCACAACCTTAATTCTCCTAGCCATTACCTATTTATAAGTAACCCCTAGCCATTACCTATTTAATATTTATGAATAAAATAATCATCTCTCTCCTTCTTTCTTTGTCTATTCTCTCCTTTTCCCCTTCTCTCTCAAATTTATTATTAAAATAATCTTAGGAGAACAAATATAGGGATTACTATTGGAGTTGACACTAAAAATAGATTACTTAAATCATTAAAACATACCAGCACTCATTGTTTTATATTATTTATTATTTATAAGTAATAGGATAGGTAAGCTATTGAACTTGCTCTTAGAGCTTAGTTACAACGGGTCTCGAGTTCGAGTCCCTCTAAAATAGAGAAAACAGTCAAAACACACATACACACATATTAAGATCAGCAATGTACCAAAAGCATAAACATTGATGCTCTTCAAACCCATGACACTCTTTTTCCTCAGCCCAACTCCAAGAAGCTGCTGAGAATCCTTCAAAACTGCCGGAAACGAAACACCAGTCTTCGATTCAGTAATGTCTGCCTTCGCAGCAGCCAAAGAAAGTGAGCCCCAAATGGGATCATTGTAATTGAGTGTGAATTTATTTATCAAGAACTCTAGTGTGTTCTGCATAAATGGGCTTGTGTTATTCTGTGAGAGGGAAACTCCGGCAGCGATAGCGCCAACTCCGGCGGCTACGGCGGCGGAGCAGACGGTGGCGTTGCGGAAACGAGAGGTGGCAGGGGAGTTAGGTGGGCGTGACTGAGAAAACGAGAATGGGAAGCGCAGAGAAACCATTTTTTTTTAATTTCCTTTTCTGGGTTTTGTTGTCTTGATTTTGTGTAGTTGTGTGTTGGATCGGAGGTTGTCTACATACATTTTCGAAAAAACCGACTATTATTCGCATATTTTATATAGGAAAAAACGTCCTCGAGCATACATTTTAATTCAATTTGTAAAGTCAAATTCTATATTTTCGATAACCTTCGACAAATATAATAATATTTTAAAAAATTATACTCCGGCTTCTCGTGGGTTATCTTGAAAACAAAGCATTTGACATGTACTTTAGATTTTTTTTTTACAAAATACTATTTTAAAAATTATTTTAATTTCTTTTAAATAAACAAATTACGAAATGATATTTTATATACACCTTACAATGGATGTCAAATAATGTGAAATTTCCCATATATACTGTTACATATGTGCTCATTTATATATAATTTTTATTTTAGTGATCATTTGATTCGAGATGTTGTGAAATCAGATATTTTTATTTCTTCTAAACAAGAAAAATGGTGAATATGTTTCAAATAATTATGTTTTGTTTCACCCCTGTATTTTTATTTAATAAAATTTAATTAAATAACAAAATATTTATCAATATATAAACATGTTTAATAATAAATTTATAAGATTTAAACTTGTTATATTCATTTAATATGAAATATAATCCCCCACAAAATTTCCTATACCCTGTATAATTCTTTCTGAGAGCATCCCCATTGGTAGATCATATATTCTAGGAAACTTCAATGATATGATGTTTAGAGATGAAAAGAGGGGAGGTAGAGAACATCCAAGTAATTTGTTAATGGGTTTCATGTCTACTGTCAATGATTGTGGGCTCAGGGATTTAGGATTTGTGGGGGAGAAATATACTTGGGAAAAGTCGAGGGGACAACCTAACTGGATTCAAGAGCGGTTGGATAGAGGGTTTGCTAATCATAGGTGGCAAAGTCTGTTTCCGTTGGCAGAGATGCAAGTGATTGAGGTATCCATGTCAGATCACCTACCACTGTTCTTACAGTTGAATAAAAAGGCGTACGAGCCTAAAGGATATCGGTTTAGATTTGAGAATATTTGGCTTCGTGAGAAGGAGTGTGTAAATGTAGTGAGGAATGGCTGGGAGCTAGCTGGAGGTATGGATATTACAGGTAAAATTCGATTGTGCGCTGAAAAATTACAACAATGGGGAGGAGGCTTAAGTAATGAATACAAGGTAAAGATTCAGCAATGTCGGTTAATGCTGAAAAAGCTGAGGTCACGTCGAGATTGTCAAGGTATTCAACAATATAATGCAACAAGGTGGGAATACTTGTCTTTGCTTGATAAACAGGAGGTATATTGGAAGCAGCGTTCTAAGCAATTCTGGCTCCAAGAGGGGGATAAGAATACAAGATTTTTTCATCGGTATGCATCAAATAGACGAAAGAATAATAGAGTGGACAGAATTAAGGATGCAAATGGTGTTTGGCAGGAAACAAAAGGCGAAATTCAGGGTGTTGTGGAAGATTACTTTTCACGATTGTTCACATCGTCGAATTTGCAAGGAAAGCTGTCAAATAGGGAGGTGGTTAAACAGGTTTCAGATGTTGAAAATGCGGAGCTGCACACAGAAGTAACAGTTGCAGAAGTAAAGGATGTTGTGTTTTCTATGCATCCGGATAAAGCATCCGGTCTTGATGGCTTTAATCCCGCTTTTTATCAAGCCTTTTAGAGTGTCATTGAAGGTGATGTGGTAAAGTTCTGTCGTGAGTTCATGCAGACGGGAGTATTACCTGAGGAAGTGAATAAATCATTCGTGTGTTTGATTCCCAAGGTTAAAACACCTGAAACTATGGGTGATCTACGGCCAATCTCTCTATGTAATGTACTGGTAAGAATTTTATCTAAGGTCCTAGCTAATAGATTGAAACGTTGCTTGGGATCAACCATATCCGATATTCAAAGTGCATTTATAGAGGGACGCTTGCTTACCGATAACGCTTTAATTGCATTTGAAATTAACCACTACATGAAGCGGCATACTCAAGAAAATTTGGGAGTTGCAGGGTTAAAGGTCGATGTATCTAAAGCATATGACAGACTAGAATGGGGTTTTATTCGTAATATGATGGAGAAATTTGGGTTTCACCAAGTTTGGATTAACAGAAGTATGTACTTTATTAGTTCTGTCTCATATAGCTTTATACATAATGGCGAGGAATTTGGGTGTGTGATGTCGGGGCGGGGAGTGCGTCAAGGGGACCCTATATCGCCATACATTTATATTATGTGTGCTGAGGGTCTCAGTGCAATAATTCGGAGGAATGAGATGAATGGGCTGTTACATGGTTGTCGTATAGCAAGGGGAGCACCGATTATCTCTCACTTATTATTTGCTGACGACTGCTTTTTCTTCTTCAGGGCGACAATGGCTGAAGCTAATGTAATGAAACGGATATTGGATAGATATGCTGATATTTCAGGACAGGTGATTAATCTTAATAAATCAGCTATTAAATTTTCTTCAAATACGAAAGAGGAAGATCGCAGAGAGGTATGTTCACAACTACAGGTGTCTGAGAGTGAGTGTCCGGGAAGATATCTCGGAATGCCAATGTATATAGGGAGGAGGAAAAAGACGGTATTTAATTTTGTGGTGGACATAGTTGAACAAAAGTTACAGACATGGAGGATGCAGAATATATCTAAGGCAGGTAAAATTACTTTGCTTAAAGGTGCTGCACAAGCGGTGCCTAATTTTTGGATGCAACTTTTTTTAATCCCATCGCAAATTTGTGATTTTATATTGAGAAAAAAAATGAACTCATACTGGTGGGGAGGAGGAAATAATGGAAGTGGTATTAAATGGATGTCGTGGAGTAGATTGTGTGATGTGAAAGAAAGAGGAGGTTTGGGGTTCAGGAAATTGAGGGAGTTCAATATGGCTATGCTTGCTAAACAAGCATAGAGAATAATGAATAACTCGAACCCATTAGTGACTGCCATAATGAAGGCCAGTATCTATGCGAATAGTGATTTTCTAAATGCTAACCTGGGAAATAATCCAAGTTATACATGGAGAAGCATCATGGCTGTACAAGATAGTATGAAGCATGGGAGTAGAAGGAAAATAGTTGATGGAAAGGACACTCGGGTCTGGCAAATTCCTTGGTTGCCGTGTCGTGTTGATGGGTATGTTACTACTGATATGCAACAGGAATTGGCGAATACCACAGTGCATGGATTGATGATAACTGGGAGTAGGAGTTGGGATGATGATATTCAGGAGGATATGTTTAATGAGAGAGATAGGCTTTTGATTCAACAAATACCTTTATCTAGTCGTTTTACTGGACATGATGCTTGGTATTGGATTTGTGATGAGAAAGGAGAGTTTACTGTTAGAAGCTGTTACAGACAAATTCGAGGGGAACAGATTTGTGAGAATAGGACATTTTGGAAGACGTTGTGGGGAATTAAATTACCAGGTAAAATGTTGAATTTTATATGGCGTGCTTGTTCAAATGTATTACCCACGACAACAGCACTGGCTATTAAAAATGTAGCGGTGATGCAATCATGTTCATGGTGCCATGAGTATAATGAGGATGCAGCTCATGTATTATTCACATGTTGTTTTGCAAAAGAGTTGTGGAATATGGTGGGATTACAAAGAGTGGTTCCAGATAGTGAAGGAGGGAATGTGCTGCAAATTCTTAAGCAAGCTTTTCAAACTAGTACTAAGCAGCAGTGTGCTCAAATTGGTTTACTGTGTTGGAGTTTATGGGTACGGCGAAATAATTGGGTATGGGAGAGAAAAGCCATGTCGGCTTTTGGGGTTAATGCCATGGCTGTAAACTTATTCCAGGAATGGAAAAGAGCTCAGGAGGATGTTTCTACGAGCAACAGACAACCCCGGATGCAGCAGTGGTGCAAACCGCCACCAGGGTGGATTGAAATCAACATTGACGCCTCTTGTCAAGTTGATTATGACTTCATTGGAGCGGGATGTGTAGTTCAGGATGAGAATGGATGTTTTATGCGTGCACGTACTTGTCAGATTAGAGGCAGAATGCAAGCAAAGGAAGGGGAAGCCAGACGTCTCAGAGAAGCATTACTTTGGATCAGGCAATGGAGAAACACGAAGTGCATTTTCGAGACGGACACCAAGATATTGGTTGATGTTATTCATGGAGACAAGGGAAATTCCATTTTTCATACAATTGTTGAAGATTGTGTGGAAATTCTTAAACACTTTGAGGAAGTGTTAGTTGTTTTTACTAAAAGATCTGCGAATAAGGTAGCACATTTGTTAGCTCAAGCTACTTATTCTGTGCCAGATCCTATGGAGTGGTATAATACTGCTCCAGATTTTATTTGTAATCTAATTATGGAGGAGAGTTAAGTAATGCAAGTTCGATTGTTTTAAAAAAAAAAAAAAGACTATTATATCGATCTATTCTATACCCCTACGTCGAATTCTGCTTAACAACCGTATACTTCGGAGTGTATTTTATAAGAATGTTAAAACATGTACTGAGTAATGAAAAGAAAAGGTATACAGCTGAATGAAATGGAAGTGTGGTTAATAACTTAATGATCCATTGCCTCAGTAAATTGGTCGCGTAAGTCGGATAGATCGACACGTACACGTGCACACATTCAGTTGGACGTGCGAATCAATGACCCTGTTCTGTCCGTACCCTCACTCCATCACCACACTTACATCAACAGTTGTACCAGTAACCACATTACTCCATCTACAACTAGTGGTGGCCATACGGGCGTCCCGTGACGAGACGAGACGAGTCGGAGGCGAGACGAGTTGATGAAAAGTGAACTCGCGGACGTCTCGTGTAAGGCTAGCGAGACGAGACGAGCCGAGGCGAATTTGAAATATTAAACTCGTGTCCAACTCGCGAGTTTGGCGAGTTGGACGAGTCGTGATTTTTTTTCTCTGCAGTGCAGCTGGCGAGACGGGCGAAGCGAGACGAGTGAGTTCTGAGACGAGTGAGTTCTGTGACTACAGAGTCGTCACAGAGACACAGAGACGACCGTTGCATGAAGACGCGTGGCACGAACGAGACGAGTTCGGACGTCTCGGGCCTGTCACTCTAGCATTTGTCCCTTGCTGCTCATTTTTCTCATGCATAACCTTTGTTCCTATTTTTCAAATATTCAATATATTATATTACATAGAGTATATAACTTTCTTAGGTAGGCCTTGCTTAGCATAAAAAACAAATATTATTTCAGCTTTTCGCCCAAAAAACAAGGGCTTGTTACAAATTATTGTTAACTTGAGTTGCAAAAAGGAAAAATCAAAATTTCTTATAACTAAATTTATCAAGATCAATGTCTCTCCAGATTTTAAAAACATTAGGAAACCTTTAGATATATATAAAACATTAATAATGTGAAAGGAAGTGTTATTTTAGTGATGAAATAAAAAAATACTAATAAAACTAGATGAAGTAGAAAAAGGGGCCCATCCAACAAAGTAGCAAAGCTTGGGTTCTCTTGGTAGTGTAAAATGTTTTAGGACCAATACACAGAATACAGACAGAGATGTGGAGACGAGTCCACGAGGCGAGACGAGTCCACGAGGCGAGACACTCCGAGACGAGGCGGGCGTGCGTGCCGATACGTCCGAACCGAGACGAGACGTGCGCGTTTTCTCAAACCCAGACTCGTGATCGTCTCGTATAGATTAACGAGACGTGGCGAGTTATAACTCGTCTCGCGGCGTACCAGTATTCAACGAGTTAAAAAGCGAGTCGAGACGAGTCGAGCCGTTCAAACTCGTTCGTTTGGCCACCTCTATCTACAACTACATTTATTAAATTACTCTCACACACCTCCCCCGCCCGGGCCCCACCTCCCTTCCCTCCACTCAAAATGGATACCCTCCTCTTCCACCACCACACCAACCGCCCCTGCTCCGCCGCATCCAAGCGCCCCTTCTCCGCCACCGCCTCCCCCCCGCCGGATCCCATGGCCTCGGATCCGACCCGTTTAGATTCTCTCCTCGAATCTTTCTTGTCTCTCTCTGATAAGACTACTACTTGTTTACTTGATCGTGCTTTTGATAATTTGATCGAATCTTGTGAGTGTGATCACAGTGTTATGATTGAGCGGGCTCTGCGGTTAGGCTCCGTGTTGCTTGAAGCTGGGAAGCGATCTGCTCGGAAGCGTGATTATCTCCACAACGCCGTCGTTTGGCCCCTACCTCCTGATCTTACTATTAAGGTCCTTTACTTTATTTTTGTGTTTATAATTTTGTATTAATTCGTTATGGAAACCGAATTATAATTCGAATACATTGAAAATGTAGATAGACCCGTTAAGTGGCCAGTTCTCCTAAAATCTCGAAAGTCTTGAGGGTGTCAGGGAAAGGCTTTTTACCGTGACCAATACATATATTCATTATTCAGACACTTCACCTCACTTGAAAGCCTAATTGAGTATCTCGTTCACTTGAGCTTTGAAATCATGTTAAGTTACCGGTTTCGTTTAGGGTAAAGCTTTTTATGAGGATAATTATATTGTAGCACAACCGTTTTACTGTTTAACAACTGAAATATAGAACGACTTTAGTAAATGTACTGGTATACCAGTTTGTTATTGAAAGCCTACCGTAGTGTGAGATTTGGCAGTATCGCCTTCTAATTTAGGAAGGCTGAAATCAATCGGTGACGGTGCAAAACTGGCATGCGCTGATTAGATAAGAAGTTTATGGTTTTTGGTGATGATGATACATATCAATTTTGTGATGTCTTGGTAAATTGGCAATGCTGGTTTCAGGTATTCTCGATGCTGGACACTCAAAGTGTATGTTTTGCAGCGGCGGCTTGTTCCTTTTTCCACAAGTGTGCCTCGGATCCACTGTGCTATGCCAGTATTGACTTGATGACAGTAATCCCGAAAGTCAATAATCTGGTAGTGTCCACAATGATCCAACGAGCTGGAAAAGCGCTGCGGTATGATTTCTCTACTTATTTGTCATATACGTTTTTTCTTATTTATCTTACTTCTTGCCCCTGCTTCATTGGTCCCAATCTTGCTATAATCGGGAACGCGAACTCAAATTAATTTTAGTTGAGGGGATGTATAAAGGAATGGAATGAGATATGATGATATTATCTATATATGATTATATGTTTAAAAGTATCATTCCTTTCCCCATCCTATTCCTAACAACTAAAGTAAAGTTCAAACCCCCCATTATGTGAAGGAATGCTCCATTCTCCCTCATACCCATTTTCTTCTCAAATCATATCATCAAAATTTTGCACTCATTTTTTTGTTTGAAACTTCCCCCCTACCTCGATTGGTTTCCTTTATTTTCACTCGTTCCATTCTTCACAGCCAAACACAACATAAGCTTTCATTAAGTAGTACGAGAAAAGTAAGTGATTATAAATGATAATGATATATTCTCTAAACTGAGTTTTTAGCTTATATCCATTACCCAGTATTGCTTTTAATAAGTTATTTTATAAGCAGCGTTGCTTTCAGAATCTGGGAAGGTACATTTGCTGAATTGGATTGTAACAGTTATTATTCTATAATTGTCTTCTTAAACAGATGACTGAGTCTTGGTAGATAAAAACATTTAGGACTTGTGAACTTGTAATAGATCTGCTTTATTCTTGCTGGATCAAGTTAAATCTAAGTTACTTACAAAGAGGATGAATTAATGAATACTAATATGCGGGGATCAAATTATGGTTTTAAGCTATTATTGCCATTCTAATGATCTTACTTGTTGTATAACTGAGGAATCTCTGTAAATATTGAACAACAAGCTTTGTATTGATTTTAATTGTACCTTATGACTTTTATACTCCTCTATATTTATTTAATGTATGCGCTTCCTTGGAATTATGTTCTGATTAATATCCCTTAAATTCAGGTCTATAAAGCTTGGTTTGATGCCTGGTACAACTGCATTTTTTGGTTCTTCTCAGCCGTGTATCTATGGTATGAGGAATTCTACCGACGTATCTGGTTTCTCATGGAATGATAAAAGATCAAGACAAGGGAAGGAATCGTGTATTCTTTCACGGTCGTGCCTAAGTTCCTTAAGCTCAGACAATGGCGCTCCAGGGTAGCGTTCAATTTTTTGGAGAAAAAAATTGTTTTATTTTCACTAGATGTGGTAGTTTATATCTCATAAAATTTTCTTTTATTCTAAGGGCTCTGTTAAGAAGGTTGCATCTTAATAATATTGAACGAGTGGATAATACAGCACTTTCTGCAGCATTATCAGTCTGTCCATCTCTCCTCGATCTGGAAATTGTTGGCCTGTAAGTCCCCCCCCCCCCCCCCCCCCCCCCCCCCCCCCAACACACACACACAGACACACACACACACATTACGAACAAACAGGCTGTCATTCGTATTAGGATCATGCAACCATTTTCTGCATCTTTTCATCACGAGTAAATGCTAATTTCTTGCAACTTGAATGAATGTTCTATCATGCCAGTCATGTCGAATTGAGGCAAACATTGGAGTCAGTTAGCAAATATTGCCATCTGATAGAACGTCTGTTTTTTGAATCTTCCAAGACAGGTAATATACTCTATACATGTAACTTCTTTTATTACAGACCTAAGTGTACCTTCGTTGTATTCTATGTAGGTAGAGATGACAGTTTGAAATTGAACCCAACCTGCAGTGATTTTGTGCAAAATTGCCCTAACCTCAACTGTTTAGCACTCCGTGGGTTCAAGCTGCAAGACTTTAAAGTATTGGCACTTATCAAGGTAATTTAATGCTGTATTAGTGGAAAATTTCCCATTTTGTGATTGTGTTTGCTTTCTTTCTCATCTTAGTAATGAGGAATTTGCTATTACTTAGTAGTTGGTAGTTGATCATTTTTCTTCGGTACCTTCTTCATAGTTTCTATTTCTGATAGATTATATGACATTTTATCAATAATTTAGTATCAACAGAAAGCAGCAAGAAATCTCCCTTATATGAACATATAAGCTTTAAATTATTGTATGTGATTGTATATAGTACTAATATAGTCTGTAGTAGTGACATAATATTTTTCCCCGTTTGCATCACTGTGCTTGTATCATATGGATCTGGACGACATGCCCAAAGGATCATTTAAAAAGTGTAGTCAGTATGTGTGTGTACTGGAAATGGAGTGTCCCATTTGGTAATGCAGACTGAGTTTGGCATGTCAATCGACTTATTTTTCTGCAGTGGAAGTGTATTTCGAGTCTTTCATGAAATTAGTTTCTAATAAATCAAAAGCATACGGAGTTCACATATTTTAGGAAAATCTGGCAGTTTTCTCTTATAGGAGACTATGTTTATACATTTGGAAACTTAGTAGAGTTATTGTCACTCTATAGATGTCAGGGAACTACCTATTGGACAAAATGCAGGGGTCCTTTCCCCCCTGGTGTTGGTATGAGTGCTAAGCGGATTATAAGAACTATTAATGGATGATTTAACTTTATAAGGAGCGCTGCTTGTTTCCATATATGTAATTTGGTATATAAATATTACTATTGCTTTCCCTCAATGCATATGAATTAGTTCCTTTAAGTGCTTTGGAGATGCTTCTCTGATTGAGTGTTATATATAACCATGCAGGGTTTCCGTAAGCTGAAACACCTTGACTTCTCCACATCCTACTCAATATCGGGTGCTTTTTTGAAGTATGTTTGTTATCCTACTCCCTCTTTCCTTTTTAAACTATGTTAATCAATATTTTCTCCTTCCCCATTATGCAAGTTAAAATCTCTTTTTGGTCATTCTTTGCTATGAACACTTGCTATTCAGGAAGCTTATCGGGGGTGCAGGTGGGAACCTGCTGGAAGTTCTAATTCTACGGGATTGTATGCATCTCAGAAAGGTATGAGCAGAGTCTCACTCTCTCTGCACACACACTGGTGAATGTGTCTCACAGTCTCTATTTGTGTGCACCTGCAGGCAGAAGTTGAGAGGTTTATTTCTGCAATTATTGCAGGAGAATTCAAGTTTCTTAGACATCTTGTGAGTAGGACTTTTTTTATTGTTTCCTATTTCATGTAGTATTATATTTCCGAAACCCAAAGTCGAGAACTGGTACTTTCTAATTAATCCCTTTCATAGTTATCAATTATGAATTCCCTGTTTTTATTCACTTGGACTTAAACAGGATGTGTCCAACCGGGAAGGTCTAGCATCCGAAGAAGACTGGTGCAGCAGGTGTTACGACCCAAGGTGGTTTTTACTCTCCTTGTAGATATTTTGGTCAATGCCATTGTTTGCCTTACAGTTTCATGGTCTATATGCAGCTTCATACCTGCAAAGCAATTATATGGAGAAAGGCCTAACTTCTGCCTACAGGCCGAGTTTCCAGTTGAAGGAAGGTTAGTATGTCTTCTTTGAAACTTGAGCAGAGTAAAGTTAATTATATAGAATGGCTCCACCTAAAGTGCTTAATGCATTTCCTCTACTGCAGTTTTATTGAATTTGGACAAATGATTGGCAGTGATGATGTGAATGTACCATCACAGCTGAGCTGTCATATGTCTGATGGATCATGCTTCGTGAATGCATCTGATAGCTGTTACAATAGTGACCTGGGAAGTGGCAATGAAGATAGCCATGACACCAGTTTCATTATATATGAGGAGAGTTCAGATGAGGCAGATTTTCTGTCAGTCTAAGTCTCTGAGGTCCTCACTCCACTGTGAGTTTTATTACTTCTTCTTTCTTTCCTCCTTGTGCTCATACACAGAATTAAGCATGAAGCGTTAGTATTTTGCCATTTTGTTTAAGTTGAGAATTCATCATGGGTTTGCTTAAGTTGAGGATCGATCATCGGTGCATATGTATTTGTTTCGCTGAACAAATACATACCAGGTGGCCAGGTTGCTATTGTAACTGCCATCAGATGTGTTTCTTGCTTGCTGATATTTTTCCTTCACATTTCTCGTAGATCCTGCGCTGGAGGATTGCTGTCTTCATCCTGATCGCAAGGAGCTCATGAAAGTCTGACAGCCACTTGATGAATAAAGTCTAGTTATGGGCCTCCATGCTTTTCTTGGATTGTGGGATGATATATGTCTCCAATCTGTTTTCTATCCCATATAGATCAAATTTTAAAATTATAAGTGGAGGCGATTTCTGTTAAGTATTTTCTGAGCACAAAAGGACGGCAGTTGCTGCATATATATCCAGTTTTTTATAAGCAGTTAGATTATACATTTGCCTGTTCAATTTGTTACGAACAAGCACTGTATAAGTCTGTTTTCCTAGTGATTCATCAGCATCTCTCCTTCCTGATGCTTTTGGGTTCGGAGTTGTTGGTTTAGGGAGAAAAAGAGAATGTCTAGTTTTGGCTCGAGCTTATAAATTTAGAATCATGTATCATTACATTCCAATTTGAGTATTGATTCTTGCTTTGCAATCCAGTATCCAGTATTCAGCAAGAAGTTCTTAATTGCAATTTTACAAATTTGAAATGTGTGGCTTATAACAAGTCAAGGGAGTCTTGCGGGTTATATTTCTTTCCCTCTTTCCCACTTTTGTTTCATTCTATACAATTAGCTTCTACGCCGTTCCACTGCATGCAGTAGGATAAAGTTGAACCAAAAGAAAATTATCACAGACATTCACAAGTCCAGAACATAATATTATAGTCGAAAGAGATCACAAGATACCAAGGCATTCAAACCAGTTACCAAGTATACAATTAATAGTTACAGTATGAATTAGACTGACAATCAAGAACACTGACGAAATGAAGAAATACGACTACATATTAAGGACCAGAAATTAAATCATCTCCAATTTAGCCAACATCGAGAATAGTATCCATAGTTCCAATTCCCATATGAAATTCTGTCAGCATCCTCATTCGAAGAGCATGCGGATCTTGTAAATTCCTTTTGTCTCTGCAACTGGAGTTGCCAAAGGCTTTCATGGCAATAACCTCTAACTGGACCGGCAAACAGGCAACATTAGAGGAATCAACTTATCCTGCAAGAAACATAAAACCCAGGTAAATTATAATTTTCTTAACATGAAAGCAAAAAAATAAAATATATAAAACTAACTTGGGAGTAACAATCTTTCCAGTAAACTATAGCCTTTCTGCCTAATAATAAGTAGTCTACCAGAAGAAATAACATCACCCACAAGGAATTTGCAATTACTGTCAAGTATAATGACAATCCCAAACATTAGGTGACAATTTAAACTCATTAGACTACAATCTTATATGCATTACAATAATATGCAGGTTAGTGCAGTTAAACTGTTTAAAGGCTCTTAAAGCAATTACTTACAGATTTGAGCAAATTTAAGTACATGGGGTGTCAGGTACAAAATGCAGACAGAGAAATTAAGGGAATACTGAAGTTCAAAGACTAAATCAAGTGAACTTCATTCTCAAACTGAGTGATCTTTTCAATATCAAACAAAATTCTTATGAATACTAACTAAAAATTGTAGGCAAATGCGAATGATATCATATATGCAATAAACAATATGGAACTCACAGCAACAATATGATTAAATGAAGGTGTTAATATATGCATAAAGTATCATATATTTTGAATCATTGTATGAATGCAAAAATATTTATATATAATTAGGTATTTTGGTAGGAAAATCTTTGCACATATATATGTGGGTGGTCGCACTCTATCGAGAACATTGTTATATTAAGAACGTCCTTATATAATGAACACCGAAGAACACCATCAACATCCTTCAATTTTTTAATTAAAAAAATTAATTTAACTATTACATATCAATCTAACCTTAAAATAAAATTATTTACACAGTAACATTTTTATTGGTAAGATAAATTTGGGGGCCGTAGATGATTGTATAAAAAGTGGTAATCAAACTTATATTAATAACTCAAGTAAAAATTTATAATATAAACGTCCCTTCCATTTCTTTACACTTTCCGGGGTGTCCCATCCAATTCTTTATATTACAAAACTTACCAAAAATAGTCAATAAGTGCTGCCACTTCTCCACTTTTCTTTCCTTCTCACACTACCTTTACTCCACTATCTTCTTTTTATACATTAAAAATCAATGGGTCCCACCACTTCACCCACTTTTCTTTCTCTTTTTCACTACTTTATTCCTATTTCTTAACCTCCATGCCCAACCCATTCGATAAGAAATGGGAGGGACAAAGGGAGTACTTCATAAATTGTTTAACCATAAACATTAATATTATAATTATTCTTGATTAATACATTTTATTAAAAACTTCTTTATATAACATTTATTCTTTTAGATTTAAATATTAATTTTGTAATTAATTATTGTTAATTATCAAAGTTAAGATACCTCACTTATAAGCAAAAACACCATGATAATTCATACTGTAATATTCTCACCTCCCGTATGTTATATTAAAATGATTTCTTTTGATTAAATTATATAAAATTATTTAGCTAACTGAATTTTTTCCCCAAAGTATGGGCAGTATTTCCTCCCAATATGGAGCTGTTCCCCTGTACATGGATGAAAATCCTTCCAATATGGAGCTGTCCCCCCTTCCCGTATGTTTATTGACTTGAATGAGCTATAACTTCTTTTGTCATGAAATCTCAATCTTTTTCCTCAAACATATTGGAAGGATTTTCATCCATGTACATCTCAAATTTTCTACCATTCTTCTTGAACATATCTCACCGAAATATTTTTTTTACAGGGTTCAACAAATTATTGACATAACGACGCCTTATCCATTCATTTTTTTCATCAACAATATTTGTATCGGTATTTGCCACTGATTTTAGCTGCTTAGTAAACAAGTCTGCTTCAACTTTTTTAACAGACTTCCTCGTGTTTTGCTTACGCTTGAGATCATCTTGTTCCTTGAGCATCTTCCACTTCGAGCAATTCTTAATAGTATTCAACAAAGGATTCATAGATTTACCCATATGTTCTCTTACGTACATTAGTTGATAAATATAATAAATAAAACAACAAACATAAATAACACAACAACACTTATTGAAAATCAAAGTTACATATTTTTGAAAATAGTAAATTCGAAAACAAGTTTCAAAATAACCGTATTCTTAAAAAAAATTAAAAATGGTGGTGTTTTGAGTAAATTTCCTAAATATAAAAATAACTTCAGTCTTCAGTATATAAATAATGTGGGTGTTTGGGTTGGACTTATAAGTCCAGCTTCTGGATTATAAGTTATGAGCACTTATTCGTACCGTTTGTGTAATAAGTCAAGAAGCACTTACAAAAAGCTAGGAATGCTAGCTTTTGTTTCAGGACTTCTACTTATTTCCCAAACACTTTAATCACTTATAAGTCTTATCTTGCTTCTAACTTCTACTTCACTTATTTATTTTAAGCAAGAATCACTTATTTTAAACCCACCCAAACGGCCCCAATATATGTTGATAAAAAAGTAGTTTAGATAAGGATGATATTGTTATAAAGAAAAAAGTCATATTGATTGTTCAAAATCATTCTCAATAAAGAAACTTATGTGTATTCACAGACTTGAAACTATCATAATGTTCTTACAATTGGTAGCACATTTGAGTTTTAAAAATTACAAAGATGTGATGGTGTTTTCCTGAAAAAAGAGTTAGAACTGGTATTCAGGGAACATGTTTTAAAAATAAGATCACCGAAATGTTATGTTTCATTATTTGAACTTTTTCATGAATCGAGAAAACATTTAAAAAAATATGGATGATATTTTTTACAAACTCTTACTTGAAAAAGATTTTACGAGAAATGTTGGAGATAGTCATATTTTACAAATCTCATAAAAATGATATGATATAAGTGCAAGTATATGTAAACAATATTATATTTGATCGAGACAATAATTTGTGTAAGAGATTTGTTAAAAAATTGGAGTATAACGTGAATGAAATATTCACATGAGATTATTTGCGTAAAGACATGTGTATATGATAGGTGAGTTTTCAATTTTCATTGTATTAGAAATGATGAAATATTCAATGTTAAACCAAGTAAATCAATGATATTCTAAAATATTTATTCTGAAAATTCCTCAAAAAACTTCTTAATAATATATATATATATATATATATATATATATTGCAGGAAAATTATCTCGAATTTTTTTGGAAAAAAATCCCAAAAGGATATTCTCTTGAAACTTTTCCAAACAAAAAATTCTCAAAAAGTTTTTCACGTCCTTGGGAAATTGTTTTGATTTTTTTTTCAAGAAAATTCACTAGAAATTGTGGAAACAAATTTCACAAAAATAAGATTCAAAAATGTATTTTTTTCAATGAAAATAATCTCTCCCTATAATTTTCATAAAAAACGTTTTTTCTAAAAACATTTTACAAAAAAATATATTCAAAGAAAAATATTTTTCAAAATTAAGTCTAAAACAAAGGTATAAAATATGTAGAAGCCCAACTCCCCAAACAAAGCCCAGTAGGTCTTCTCAACAGGCCCATGAGCACTCCAGTATATAACACTCTATTCAACCCAGCTGCCTCCACTCTGCACTCGACATAATTTGCAAACCCTAGCCGCCGCGCGTTCGAACTCCGAAGCTGCAATCATGGTAAGCTGTTCTCAACCAATCTATACACACAATTACACACGTTGTCTGTATCTAATAATCGGGTCTGAAACAATTGTTATTGCAGTCGTTGGTAGCGAATGAGGATTTTCAGCACATTCTTCGTATTCAGAACACGAATGTTGACGGAAAGCAGAAGATCATGTTTGCGCTGACCTCGATCAAAGGTATTGGTCGGCGTTTTGCTAACATCGTCTGCAAGAAAGCTGACGTGGACATGAACAAGAGGTAATTATGGTGTTTTTT
Organism: Daucus carota subsp. sativus; assembly: GCF_001625215.2. Lineage (NCBI taxonomy): Eukaryota > Viridiplantae > Streptophyta > Magnoliopsida > Apiales > Apiaceae > Daucus > Daucus carota. The sequence continues at coordinate 37,872,954 of NC_030381.2, read as the reverse complement.
TTTTTTGATTTTGTAATTTGTTTTTGGATTATTTATTAGGGAATTCGTTTTGTATTTTATTTGATTAGTTTGTAAATTGTTTATGTTACTGATTGTTAGATTGGGTTATTTGGGTTTGGTGAAAATAATGGTTTTAGTGCTGTTATGTTCTGAGAATTTAGTGTACCTAATGTTATGATAGTAAACTGATTGCTGTTACAAAGATGGATTATATCGTAAAATGAAGAAATATAATAGGGTAAGAGACGTAGAGGCATAATTGTTAGCCTCTACCTATTAATTAATTGGTTTTGGTTACCCAATATTTTCCATCATTTTCGGAGAACAATATTAGAATCAAGTTTGCTTGTGTTGGTTTCTTGGGTGAAGGGATAATTAGTTGTTTCTTACCACTTCTCGATTCAACTACATACTTATATTGACACTTAGCATAAACTTGCAAAGTTGATTTGGATCTGCAACTAAAACCAAGTTTGTATAATGTCAGCAGGTAGTATTGGAAATGGTATTTAATTATTTAAAATAAATTAATATTGCAAGACCTAATTAATTGTGTTTGTGTTATCGGTATGAAATTTGAAGGTGATATAGATAACTAGCTCTGTCTTTATTCATTACAGTATTACCTTGGGGTCTTTTGGGTTGGTGAATTTGTTTGTTTTGCACTAATGTGCTTATTTTCATTTATTGTTGGAAGTGTTTTTACAAAACTTGATAAGTGTTTGCTGCCAATATCAAGTTTTTGGATGTGTTACTAGTCAATTGGTTGAAGAATACATAATCAATAAGCATAATTAGTGCAAGTTTATAGTTACTCCGAGACATCCATTTGGTTTAATTAAAATTCACTGTCCAACCAAAGGAATCAATAAATTATAACTTGAAATATCTGGAACTTAAATCAGAAAACCCATTGTGCATATCTGCATCTCTGGTTTGAGACATTATGTTACATTTTTAATTTTATATTCATATATAGCTGATTATTGTTATTTGTTGTTTTTAAAGTTTTGTATTTATTGTGTACTATGGATGCTGTCAATGGCTTTCCCTCGTACATCAAACTGTATACTCCAGTAGTCCAGTACCAAATTGTGTGATCACTTTTAAATGTTTGCAACATAAGTGTCTCGTCTGTCTCTATATTATAAATTTCTCATAGAAACACTAATTTTTTTCGAGCGAGCCTTTTTTGATGGTTTTTTAAAAGGTTCATATCCCTAGCTATCCTTGTTTTGAAAGTTTCATAAGAGCTTTCCTGAATTTTCCTGCCAGGATGTACAGTTTACTGCTATCGTGGTAACCCTGTCTGTATTTTCTTATGCTTAAACAGGGCTGGGGAACTCTCTTCTGCTGAAATTGATAGTTTGATGACTATTGTCGCAAACCCACGTCAGTTCAAGATACCAGACTGGTTCTTGAACAGAAAGAAGGATTACAAAGATGGGAAGTTCTCTCAGGTGACATCCAATGCCTTGGACATGAAGCTGAGAGATGATCTTGAGCGCTTGAAGAAGATCAGGTTTGTCAATACGTTTGTTTTGAAACTGTAATATAGTATTGATTGAGAATGGTTAACTCATGCTACATTTTAAACTTGACTTGTATAAGTTAAGCTAGTTTTGTGAAAGTTTTTGCCAAGCTTCTGTTATTCATCAGTGTGCTGCATTATGTTCATCCTTGCTTAATTTGGATCTCTCTTTTATCTTTATACCTGATTTTATTGTTTGCTACAGAAATCACCGTGGGCTCCGTCACTACTGGGGTCTTCGTGTGCGTGGACAGCACACAAAGACAACTGGCCGCAGGGGAAAGACTGTTGGTGTCTCGAAGAAGCGATAGGCTTGCTGAATTATTTCTTGTCCTTTAGTTTTGTTGAGTTGACAAAAAGTGGACTAAAGAACTGATATATGTACTCTTGAAGTCTTTGCTAGATTCAATATATCTTCGTGTTTAAACACATGTTTGCAATTTTTGCCATGTGTTAGTTTTTGTGTTTTGACTGTTGATGAAGAGAGTTTTGTCATTTATGAAGTTCTGTGCAATGTTTCTAGTGACTAGTATTCTACTTGTCTCCTTTGTTTTTAATGTTTTTGTTATAATTTGGGATTGTTAGCAGCATAAAAAATATTTTAGAAGTCCATATACTAGCAAGGATCTTACATATTCCTGCACATCTTTATGGTTCAAGATATTGTTAACATCTACTTCCATTCTGCACGTTAAATGGTCTTTCCAGTTTTATCTAGATAATGTAACTTTGCTTGATGATAATGGTTACCTATGTGTATTTAATGTAACTTCGCTTTGTAGTGTTTTTCGTACTCCTTTAATGTCCGATGGTGCTGTTTTGTTTAAGTTTTGTTAAGTTCTTGTGTTTTATGCTGAGGTCTGTACTCACCTTTTTTTATGTTGTAATATTGTATGTTACAGTGTCTAATGGTTTTGTTTTGTTAAAGTTGGCCTTTATCGGCTGTATAGGCCAACACTTTCATGCCAAGTATGAATAAATGGTTTTATATTGACAGGCTACCATGGTATGCTGTGGAGTGTGGGCTGTGGCTGAGCATGTCATTAGGAGCATTTTCTTTACTAAAATTTTGTATACTGTATTCTGTATAACATCGTAGTCTTGTACACTTTCCGGTTTAGTCGTGCTTACTCTGATTTAAAATGTCGCTGACATCTACCATCATTCTTGAAGAGAGGTCATCGGGTTCCATATTTTTTCATCCAACTATTTTTGTAACTTTTTGTTTAAAATCAACAACAGTGCATTCATTAGTAGCCATCAGACCCCATTATACTGTAATTTCAGTTATTTTAGCTACTAGTCTTAGCAAAGGGTGGCGAATCAGACCCCGTGATGCTGTATTTTCAGTTATTATAGCTGCTAGTCTTAGCTAGAGTTGATTAAATGAGCGTGTCGGTTCGGAATGACTCTGATCGGCTATTCTCAAAACTCGCATGGAAACAGGTCCGATACGAGCCAAGTTTAACTCGGTACAAATCAATTTAAAGGACGAAGCATTCGCGAGTTGAGGTTGAGGTTGCTGGAACTCGCGAATCAACTCGGCTCGACACGTTCGGACTCGCCAACTCGGACCGGCCGCTTCAGATAAATGGTATCAAACTCATCACTAATCTCCAAGGGGTCTTAAGTGGCTCACTAAAGTCGCTTAATGGTATCAAACTCATCACTGCCGTTAAAAAAACTAACCGATGTTTAGAGAGAATGACACATCGGCGGTAGAGTTTGACATGTGGCATGCCGCATAAGTTTACATGGAAATAAAGTATGCAATTTTTTATTAAATTACTTTTAAGATATTATTATCTAAATAAATGCATGCAACTAAATTTTAATATATAATTAACTAAACAATTAAGATTAACTTTTATGTTTTTTATTAGATTATAATTATTTTTGAATAATATTAAAATGCTTTCTATTTAAATAATTATAATTATTATTGTTGGCAAAAAAATATTTTTAAATTTTCTTTTGGAGTTTCTTGTACCAAAAAAAAACATGAAAATAAAAATATATGTAAATTTAACATATGAAGCAGCATACATTGTTCGAATTTCCAAAAACAATACATAATGTTTAAAGGTTAAATGAAAGATGGATCCAAAAACAAACATTGTTCAAGCTTAATTAATGATATTTTCTTTCATTTGTTTTTCTTCAGTTTTTTTTATTAACGTGTCACGTCAACCGCCAATGTGTCATTCCGTCTAAACTTCCGTTAGATTTTTTAACGGCAGTGATGAGTTTGATACTATTAAGCGACTTTAGTTAGCCACTTGAAACCCCGTGGAGATCAGTGATGAGTTTGATACTATTTGTCCACTTCAGTGATGAGTTTGATAATTAACCCGATACAGATACGCTACTTTCCTTGCTGCAATAAATTACAGAATGAACAGTTGCATTATGGTTTCAAGGCCTGCCAAATCACCCTCCAACAGAGACAGAAAGTTGATTATACATAAAAACGCCAAAATCAAGCAATAAGGAGCAAACAATTATCTAAGTTGCACTTGTATTTTTATCAGCGTTTTTTCATGCAACACCAGAGCTTTGCCTCCGCTCAGATGTCGGGTTCGGGTAACGAGGAAGAATGATCGGAATCTCATGAAGTTTGCATGAAACTTTAATTAGAATTCGACCGGCCGGATAATTTGTACATGTATTGATTTTCTCATTCGCCAAGCATGAACTACAAATTTGATGATGGAAAATGTATTGTGACTATACTTTCACAAATTAAGTGTTTTCTCTTCCAAAATTTCATATATTAATGGTTTGATTCGCTTTGTTATTAGGTCATATGAATGGGTTATTTTTTCAGCCGAGTTGCATGTACTATATGTTAAATATAGAACTCCATATATGGAGAGATGTTGGAGGAAACTTTATTATAACTGGTGTTTAAACATAATGTTAATTTAAATTTTGGGCTATGTGGTAGGATTCAAATGCATTTTGATTGTAAATATAATGAGACACTAGACAGTATAAGTATTAATTTTACTATGTGTTGTATATGACTACTGTTATTTGTAATATATGTTCTTTATTATGCTTGTGATTTCATATTTAGTGTATTTAAAAATTGGCAGCACATGATATAACTATAATATCCAGATAAAGGACGTAAACATCCTGGTTTCCTTTGCTTATAACTTTTTTTAATCATAATCGATGGAACATGACAAAATAAATAATTAAACAAAGAATAAATATTATAAAAAAGGTTACCTTTCATATTTTAGGTTGGCAAGAGAGTGAGGATGCAAGCTAATAAAATTATGAGTGGCCATCTAACATGTCGACCCAATTTAGGATGTTTAATTATATACTTTGAAGAAGAAATGAAATTATTAGAATCTGGACAATAACAAAATCTGGATATGGAGAAGACAAGTCAGGAGACACAAGGTAAAATCCAAGTTGTGGGGAATGCTAATAATGTCATACTCCAATTCAGAAGAAAATGATTCATCATTTAACGTGTTTACTTTACACGTATTTGTTAATTATTATGCAATATTAACATTAATGAGCAATGAAATACAAGGGAACAGGGGAAGGAAATAGTACTCAAGGGCCTAGTACTTGAGCTTCATTATATTATTCATCACAATATTAATTAACATACTATTATTGCACGAGCTGTAACTCGAAGACCGAAAACTCGGCTGGTTCGAACTCGTTTAAGAGATCTCGACTCGGCTCATTTAGTTAAACGAGTTGAGTTCGGCTAGTAGAAGCAGATAAAAATCCCAGCACATGCATGTTGTAATAATGTCGCTTGCTGCATTTATTTAAGTAGGCATGCCATATTTATGTACATGAGTATATAATATCTGTAATATCATAAAAATAGACACAATTTGACAATTTGTTGATAAGATATTACTACAAGGTAGCATTAATTGAATGCACCACATTGATGATTGAACCCCGCGGTAGCTCACGGCTGCGGCGAGGTTGTCATAAGACTAATTAGCAAGTCTGCGAAAGCTCGAACAATGTACTTATGAGTGCTCTTTGGATTCAAAGAGAGATAGCATCTAAGAAGTTCATGCAAGTTGTCCCAATTAGTTTTCACATCTGTGAAGCCACGGGCTTCCACCATGTCTTGCATGGATCTCCGGAAATCGAGATATGGATCGGGTGACAATGTGGGGACAGGAATGCCTCCGCTCAGAGTGTCGGATTCGGGCAATAATGAGGAAGAAGAGGTGGATGCTAATGATGAAGTGGAGTCCACGATGGAGTTGGAGCGGCCCGGGGAAGAGAAGAAGAAGCGTTGGGAGGCATAAGCAGTGGCGAAATCAGGAGGGGACGAGGAGGGTTCGTGAGAGGTGGTGGGATCGTAGAGGGAGTTGAAGTTTTTCATGAGGAAATGAGAGCGATCATCTTCGTGAGGAGGCGAGGTTTGAGGATTGATCATATTTTTGAAACACATGTTTAGGTTTTGGCCTAGAGTTTTTGGCATTTCGAATTTGAGGTTCGGATACTTCTAGCTAGTGTGGTAGTAGGAGAAAGGTTTACATGAGAAAGTTGTATGGTGAGGGGGGGCTTGGTACTTTGTGTTAGTTTAGGTATATGCAAAAGTCTTGAAAAGCCAATTCAATTTGTACATGGAAGTGCAAAGATATGTAACCCTCTCAAAAGAATTAATAACTGATTAAAAATTGTTGCTGAGGGGTACGGGGTCATGAGAAATCATTGCAGGTGTTGATCGTTATTTGAAATCATGGAATCATGGGGTCCTTCGAGGTTATTATAGGTGTTGATCGTTGTTTGAGGTCGTTATGGGTGCTCATCATACTGACCCGTGAATCGTGATGTAGGTGTTTCGATGTTAAATTTAATTTTTTCTGGTCGATCACCTAAGTTGTTAGAAAATCATAATAATTACATTAATAAACACAAAGACATATATTACATAAATGGTAATGAAGTGTTGGTAAACATATGTTTTGTAGTGAAAGAAAGCCATAATGGAGAAACTGAAGGGGATTGAATAGCTTGTGGCTAAGTAACAGAGATGGTCCTCCAACCAATCTAACAAACTCCCAAAACACCTCACTCAATGATTCACATGGTGGGCAACCCTGTACACAACTCTGCTTTCATTTTCAGCCCAGTCCTTGTACATTCTCTTAGCTTTTTCGACTGTATTTATATAATTAAGAACCTCCTGTGGCCATATGATAATGAAACATCGGTTGATTTGAGCCACTAGCATTACAAAGATTACATATAGTTATAGATATCAATAGTGTTGTACAACTCAGGGTTCAGATACTATCGTACAAAGCACAAATAAGAGCACCTCCAACAGTGTTGGTTAAAAATGGTCGGCTAAACTGAACATGTAAAATATTATGTAAAATTTATCGAATCTGTAAGTGATTGAAACGTTTCAATGGAATCGGCTCTAATTTAAAAATGGTTTTACTACATTGTTCTGGATACACAATGTTATTCCAGCGCGACGATCTAACATGATTTTTATTTATTTGTGTGGCTATGTCTGAAAAAAATGTATCCAGCAAATTAATCCCATCTACTGCATTTTTTTGTTGAGTTCAGCAGCAGCCGCCATTGATGTAGCCACTCCACCGGGATGCACTGTCAATCCAGGGTCATTTCTCAGCTCCGCACCAATCACTCGATCTGCATCTTCCGCTTTCACTGGCTGATCATCTGGTAGTTTCAGACTTGCATCCTAAAGCCATACACACGCAGATTAAATTTGATGAAATTCAAGATCATCTATAATTTTAATGTAATCTGATAATGTCAGAACACATATTGACAATGCCAGTATGACACTACACTCGTAAAAAGCTAATAAATCAAGCAAAATTAAGATGCAATATTGTACGTACTGCCAAGACATCGCCAAGCGTGGTCTTGTTTGCATCATCCGTGGTCCTCGAGTTCATATTAGCTGCTGATTGGGCTGTGGCAGCTACACCGCCAGGAATAATTTGGCTGCTTCCGGTGGCTCTGACCTCAGCAGCCTGTATTGCAGCTGCATCGCTGATCTCCACTGGTTTGTCCCCGGCTTCTGACAGAGCTGTTGCCTCCAAAGCTTCCCCAATAGTTATTGTGTCACCATCTTTAGACCCAATACCAGGTGACATATTAGCATCTTCTTCAACTGCCTACATTCAAACCTAAAGACTTCTCAGGCAATTAAAAAAAATCTAGCCAATCGGACAGGAACTAGATATTCACTATAGTTGATCAAAAACTTCCCAGCCATGTACGGAAATTTGAACACCTAAACCAACTTGTTTAATAGTTAGGTCTGCAATAGAAAGTGTTAATAGTTGAGAATGCATTTGTTTCAGCACAGATGCACCTTGAACAATATGATAATGCCCAACCTTCGGGTTCTTTACATAATAGGGCTGAAAATTGGTTATGCCTCAACTGGAAACCACAAAGATCAATGTTGATACAACTTTGTTGAAGGAACGATTGCCATGGTTGCAAAATTGTAGTCCGAGATTGTCCAGACCTCGGGGAAGGAGACTCTTAGGACGGCTCAATTATTCATAAGCCAGTGGAGGCAAATGGTCATAATTGTCGAAAGGGGTTTAGCTGGATCAATAAAGCATTGTGGTCGATGGTGGTGCTTACTGTGATCATAGTGTACTGAAGATTGTACACGATTTTGTGCATGATCAAATGTTTTAGTTGTTTATTGTTCTGCAAACAGAGCCGCTCATAGCTTTGTTCGGGCCTCTTGTTCCTACATATACTATGTTTAAGTTGGATGTTCCTAAAAGCTAGCTGAAGTTTTTTGATGAATGATGTTCGCCTCTTCTACCTTTTTTTTTTCTTTTTTAAGAAAATAAATAATGATTTGCATAGAAGCCAACATAGTTGAAGATATCCTAGGAACCATCTGAGAATTATGCAGCAAGAGAATTGCACATTAATCTCAGCGTTCATAAATTAAATACGTTGAAACAAATGTTTCAAGATTAAATCCACAAAATCCCGAGTTTTTCAATTTCAGAATAAAATCATGCACCTGTCCTCCAACTGACCCTGCAATAACATGTAGACCACCTGCTGCATTAGCGTTCCTGATGGCCGCAGACTGCATGGCGGATGCTTCATCAGATGCCATATCTTGTGAAGCATCATATTGAGGCCTTTGTGGCTGTTGTTGGCTCATTTCTTTGTTTTCAAGGAGGAACTGTAACTGCAATGGTAAATTCGAAACGATGAGTTTGAATAGTTATATGATCAGGGAGAAGATAAGAGATTGTTTGGTAAAGAGGAGATCTACAAAATGATCCAAAAATAGTTGAACAAGCAATATAATTTGTCTGGTTCATATCTCTTGGATATTGTAAAAATAGGTACTCAGTCATAAGGGGTCTAAACTTCTTATATAACCGAGGATAATTTTTCTGCATGCAAAAGGCTCAAATACACTCAAGTTTCAGATCACTATCAGTAATACTTAAATTTCCGATATTCATCAACACACTTCGTTTCTAGATCAATTTGCGGAGATATTCATTGTAGCTGTTATCTAATTCGGAATTCATTCAGACAGATAGACCTATTGTAACTGCAGTTTGTATATCGCTACTGTAAAAGTAATGGGCATAGTCCGGATCTTGTAATGCTATGGTAAAACAAACTTCTACCATACCATTTTATCGTCCATTGCAAACAATGTCCGGTTACAAGAATCAACCTGCTGAATGCCACTGATTTTTTTTACAATTTTTCACAGAACTATGTACAGATATGAAGTCCAGAACTACAACCTCGACTTTAACTTGAAAAAGCTCAGTGTGCCTTTGTATTGAATTGACAGCAACAACCACATCAAAATCACGTAAAACTTTTGAAATTGGTGCTGACTGATTATCCCATGGAGAACAAGCACATAAAAAGATAGAGAACACCAGAACATCATTTTCTCAACGTCAATCTTTGTCAGGAAAATGATGGGAGACATCAACTTTCGAAAAAGAAAGCAGACCTTTGATCCAAAGTCCTCACTATAAATTGGAGTATGGCACTATAGTGGTGTCAAATAGCAAGTCCTGCTTCTTCTACTAGTAGAATATGTGCCCATCACCCTGTATTTAAGTAAAGTTTGCAAGTGGTCCAACATTAACTTTGCACTAAGTGGGAAAAAAAATGTTACCTTGAAAGCAAAAGGGCATGGACTGATGGTATTGCTCCTGCAAGCAGATATCGGAATGCGAGTACCTAATCTTGTCAGAGCTTTGAAGGCGTCGTCTAAGTCTTGTTGCATCAAACTATCCCCACAAATTGACGACTATGGAGATCTAAGCAAGACGAGTTTGGAGATTAGCATAGAATAGTTAGCTAAACATCATTCGAGCTGAAAGTTATATTTGAAACAAGAATATAAAAGAGAGTAAATAATGAAACAAAGTAATTCCAACAATTTCACAATCTCGAAGATGACTTCAATAACACAACTCCAGGTTCCCTTTGTGCAATAACCGAAATGAATATCCATGTCTGTCATCATTCATAATAGGAATCATGGAATTATAGAAATGTCTGGAACTCGAACTCGAACAGAGAAGCATTCTTGAATATTTAGCAATCATATATACGTAGAACAGTTTAAGGCTTTATGCACAACCGAAGAGAAACGTTGCCACAGCTGGTAATACTAGTATATCATGCTCAGCGCAAATCAAAGGAGCATAAACTGGAAGAAAAAAAAAAGGGATTGACATGTACTGTGTTCGGGGGAAAACTACTGCAATGTGTATCCATACAAGGTAAGCATTCTCGAAACTACAGGCTGATAGAATGAAAGGAGCTATGAGTATATTGATTTGCATATAATTTCCGGTCTTGCTCATCAATAACTCATCCTTTCTAGTTTATAGCACAGCCTAATTTAACAGATAGTTCAGACTCAAGTAGCTACCGACCAAAAATCAGGAAGAAAGTTCCCCGTCTCAATTTGTTTAGGAGCGTGTCGGACACTAGACATTCGTATCTTTCAATTGACATCCAAACATCCAAAAGTTTCAATATATTGCTTGAGTCCAACACTTCGGACACTTACTAATCACAAATTAATCGCAAATCCACGATAAACATTTCGATCAATCCCGAATAACATAGTAGTAATTCATAAATAAAAATCCGTCGACTAACTAAAAAGTATGAAAATTGTTATAAACAAACACCAAGTGTTTGAAAATTAGAAACCTGGAATTAAACTCAAAAAGCAAGTTGAGATGAGGGCACTTATTAATCAACCTCAAATAACACAACTCACACACACACACAACAAATAAAACATCAGTGTACAAATACAAACTGCCCACTCCTCTCTCCCCACCTCTCCTCCACCTCCTCCACCTCCTCTCCCTTCGGCACCACCACCACCAGCTCGCCGTCGCTGAACGCCGCGCTCGCCATCTCCGGCAAAGTCGCCTCCGGCAACCGGAATCTCCACACATCAAGCTCCAGCTCATCCACCGACAAGTCCTCCACGTCTTCACCCCCTCCTCGTACGACAATCTTGGTGATTCCCGGGTGAATATTCACAGAGTGGGCCCTGATGTCGTCCCCGATGGCGGCGTCCTCGGTTGTGATAACGAAGCGGAGTGAATCGGAAGTCTCGTGGACCAAAACGTCGGCGTTTGAGTGGAAGGGGAGTTCGAGAACTTTCGCGAAGATGTGGGGGAGTCTGCGGAGCTGCTTCTTGTTGTAGCGGCATCTCGCGTTTCGGTGTTCTTGAATCGGAGCTGGGTGAACCCTCATCGTCTGTATTTTATTTTCGAATTATTTTTTGTATCGGTTTGTTTGGTTGGTTCAAGTAGAGATGAATAATGGAATGTGGGAGAGAATGCGGAGGTAAAGAGATGAGGGGATTTGTGGGTGAGTTATATAAGAATCGGAGTGTCATTTTTTGATTTGGACGTGTATATAAAATATAATTTTATGATCTGTTTTCTAAATGTTTTGTAATAAATATTTAAATTTTAAATTTTTATTTTGAAAAAATTAAGATGATTTATAAATTATGCGTGTTAAGCCCATTCTCGAGATAAATAGCACTGAGACAGGATAGTAAACAATTTCATCGCATGCTTCCTGTGCAGTGTTCTAAAAATCCCCGATTTAACTGATTATTCCTCTTCAAGGTCGGCCACCGATTCGATTTTTGAAAACCGATTAATCCTTATATATATTTCTTAATCGAAGTATATATATAATAAATTATTAAAATTAAAATACTATATTACTTTCAATATGAATAATTATAGAGTTTATGAATATAGTAAATATATTAGTTACTAAATAGCTAATATAATAATAACTAAATATTAAATAATATATTAATATTAAAATAAATCCGATTTTCACTCCGATTAATCCCCGATTTTCGATTAATCCCTGAATCGGTAGCTCAACCGATTATGTCCGATTCCCGATTTCTGTAATACTGTTCCTGTGGAAGATATACGGAGTAACAAAATGATAATAAATTGATAACCAGGTGTCGATGTGATTCGATTTCCATATTCGCAGGTCAGGTTGGTTGATTGAGCGTGCTTACGCGGATAATTGTTTTGTGAAGTATAATTATTCGGAAATAAAAAGACAAAGAAAAAAAAATATATGTAGGGTTCGGTTTTTCGATTGAAATCGGAACTAGATATATTTTAAATAAAATTGAAAGTTTTAACTGTATTTCCTTTTCTTGTGAAAACATATAATTCCCTTTTGTTATCGAATGAGCTATAAGAGGAAAACGGCGAACAAAATGCGGGTACGCGTACAACAACAGTAAATACTTACTTGGCAAGTTCCGGATAACAATAATATGTAAGTTTAGTAAAATGGAAAAATGTAAATAAAATAGATACGATTTGTTGAAAAGGAACAAAACAAGGAAGCTGCGTCGATCCTTCGTTTGACGTTTGTATGTATAACGTATGTGAAATGTGAAATGTGTAATCTTTGCATGTTATTTTCTTGCCAATTTCTCCACCACCTCCTCAATTTGTAAGCCTCACAAATATGGCAGCTCTACACGCTATTGTCGCTTGCTTATTGTTCTCTCTAATTCATCATTAATATTAATCACTTATCTATTTTATATTTATTCATCCTTCTCTTCTTTGGTCAGTATTTTATTTCCGTATATTTCAAATTTTATTTCAAATTCTTCTCTCAAATAACGTGACAAATAAATAATTATTTTTATTTCATAATATATGCAGTGAATACTATTATTAATGTAACTGAATCCATTCTAACATTTCCAACGTAATCTTGAAGAAAAGAAATTAAAGATAATTTTTTGAGACCTAGGAATTCTCTTTTACTTCTATTTTTACATGCATCTTAGCTTTTAAGTGTGTGTCATTGTCAACAATCGACAACCGTTATTTTCATATAACAGTATAATTAGCTTATACAATTATGAGTGCAGTAATGATAACATCGCATTAATGATAAACTAACACTAAACCCAAATGCCAAATGTACATTTCCTATAATGTTTCACTGCTTGGTTTTTTATTTCCACAATTCTCATACTCTGTACATATGTACATATAGGGTTGTAAATGAGTTGATACGCTCGATAACCGCTCGGTGTTCGGTTCGAAAAAAGCTCGGTCCGACTTCGGTTCGACTCATAAACGAGTCGAATATGAGCACAATTTTAAGGTTCGTTTGATAAACGAGCTGAACTTGAGCACAGTAAAGTTCGACTCGATAGTTCGCGAACAAGTTCGAATTATGAGTTCGTGAACATGGTTCGTGAAGCTGGCGAACATGGCTCGTGGATGTGGGAGTTTTATTAGTGGATGATTTATTATGAATTTATAATTCGTTAGAGCATAAACTAAAATATTGTTAGAATTTTTATTTTTTTAATTAAATTAAATAACAAACAAGCTCGTAAATAAATTTATGAGCATAAGCTAACTCATTAGCAAAATTTATTAAACAAGCTCGTGAACAAAATTAATGAGTGGTTGGTGAGCAAAAATTTGTGAGGCACGTTCGTGAGCGTATGTTAATGAGCGGTTCGTGAGCAAAAGCTCGTGAGATAGCTCGTGAGACATGTTCGTGAGCGGTTCGCGAGCCGTTCGTGAACAGAGTTATTCATTAACGAGTCGATACTCAAACAATATTTTTGGCTCGATCCAAGCTCGAGTTCGCTAATTTTTTAACAAACGATACACGAGCATTTTAGAGTTCGGCTCGGCTCGGCTCGGCTCATTTACACCCGTATGTACATATAATATATACTGCTGCATTTAGATAGAATCTTGGACACCCAAGTTCAAGGCCTGATATGGCCCATAAACACACGGTAGCCCATGTTGGAAGCACTGGACCACTCGCGTCTAAGCCTGTATGCCCAAGCCTGATCTTTCTGCTTGGCATTAGCCCGGGTGCAACGCATTATAATCTTTTATTTGGGGTGAATAATTTTGTAAGAAATGTGATGAAATCATCAATATACTCATATAAGGAGAAGCGAGGAGCGTGTAAGTGGCGCCTCTGACATCGCTAAGTTCTATTTTTTAAAATTTTCTGGAATTTTTGGATGAAAAATATCAAAAATTAGAATTACTTTTTTTAGTTTCGAATATATTAGAAGCAAGTTTCAGAATCTGATTTTGTTTCAGATTATTTATGGAATATAGCAGCGTGAAAGTTTTAATTTGATTTTATTTCAGATTATTTAATTATGATAAAGAGTAGCACACAAGTCTCTCTACATCTATAAATACCCCTATAGGTTGTAGGGTTTTGAATCATCTAAACACAACTTTTTCTCTCAATATCACAACCTTACCTCTCTCTCGTGATAGTTCTCTTGCTCGATTTCTAACTTGGTGGTGCCGTTCATCTGCAACAATAAGTGAAGGCTGTTTATACGGTATTAAAAAAAAGGCTATTGCAAGCAAAGGTAGTTATAGACCGCTAGCGTAGGAGTCGACAAATCCAAACAAGGGAGGAGAATATAGTATTACATGATATTGATGGGTGATATCAATAAATTAACTATTAGTGATGTATGTTTGTTGGTTATTCTTTTATAATACTCCCTCCGTCCCTTTTTATCTGTCCATTTTGGAAAAAAAAACACATACCAAGGAATAATTGATTGTATGAACTTTTTCATTTAATATCTCTAATCAATATCTTGAAAATGGTGGAATACTCCTATTTTATGTCTTGAAAACATGAATTCGACCAAGTTTTAAATAAGTCAAGCCTTGAAAATTGAAATTATGGAGATATATTTGAAAAACTATCATTAAATTAGTTTCGAAAGTATAAATGGACAGATAAATAGGGACAAATTTTTACTTCCAAAATGGACAGATAAATAGGGACGGAGGGAGTATTTGTTTTGTTCATCAGAAATGTTTGTTGTTGTTAATTTTTATATGATTTACTTTGTACACAGGATAATGTTATTCATGCATTATCTGTTTGCTCCGTTTAAGCAACTTTTAAGTGAAGACTGTTCATACTATATTAATAAAGGTTGTTACAAGTAAGGGTAGTTATAGACCCCTATCTCACGAATTTAAGTTAGATGTTTTTGTGCACAATTAATCCAAAAAAATTGGAGGAAGGTGACAATATAAGAACATGATTACTTTCAAAAAAAAACACACAAATAAAATTAAGATTCTTCGTGCTTTAAATTGTTAATTACGTGTAGAAATTTATTTTCATTTTTTCAACATGAATTATAGTCCAATTTTGCAATTTTATATATTAGTATTGGTATTACATCAAGATTTTTATAATACAAAATTACCTACAAATATTAATTTTTAATCATTAATATACTTTTTATAAATAGCTACAAAATTACTGCATTGTACAAATAATAACATTAAATTATTAATATAATTTTTATAAGCCGCCGAAACGCGCGGCTTCTCAACTAGTTTAAATTAAGTCACAAACAATTGATTTTAACTTCTGTTCTTTTTTCAATTCCATTCACAGCATTCTATATTTATATGTTATGTTTGGTTGGGGAATGAATATGAGAGCAATAAAATGAAATTTACACTACGTTATAAATAAATGTTCAAAAATTTATTTCCTTCTTGTACTCATTTTCTTCTCAAATCTTATCATAACAATGTTCACTCACTCAATCAATACTGACTATCCTTTACCTATACTCCTACCTTTACTATTTTCATTTATTTTTACTTATTTTATTACATTTTTCCCGACCAAGCACAATCAATACTGACTATCCTTTACCTATACTGAGACTACATTCCTAATTTCACAAGCAACCCAGATTCTTTTGTATATTCAATTTCTTGTTCATAATAATTTTATATTTATTTTATTTTTAAACTTCTCTCATATTGATGTTATTTTTATTTATTTTTAACAATTTCATTTCATTCTATTCCATCATGTTATCCCCAACCAAACATAAGAGGACTACTTTTACTTCTAATTTCGACATGTGACTATGACTTAAAAGATCTGCTTCCTAAGATAGTATTATTTTTGTTCACAGCATCTCCCATCATGTGAAACCCTCAGCTAACAATTTAATTAGAATATTAAATATAAAAATTATAGGCAACGCCTTAAAAAAATGACACTCCAACTGTAACCACCACTTATCTATTATTATAGCCAAATCTATGAATAATAATATTTGTCGATCCACTGTAGGTCTTTAAAAATATTACCATTTTAAAGTGATAAATTCTATTTATAATAAATTAAAATATTAATAACATATTATTTTTAAATTATAGTCAATCAATATAATCAATACCATCGAAGCAAAATATTTTACAGTTTCAGCAACTTTTACATAATATCCCACATGTCTAATTTAGCTAATGATTATAGTCAATCTCATTGAAGATGCTCCTTTGTGTTCTTACGAAACACTCAAACTACAAGTTTTTCAAAGACCCGGAAAATTGAGTAAAAAAACATCACAAAGAGTATGAACGATACATATTTTTATATTAAGTTTATGTATATTTTATTTAAATTCAAAATTTTAAATTTTTGAGTGCAAGTCGAAATACGGATACTTGTGTACATAATTCAAAGATAAAAAATTCAACACATAGTAAAACTTCGGTTAATTAATAATTCACGATAATTCAATATTTGAATCACATAATTTTATTATCAACATAATAGCTTTACGTATCTGGTGTTGATTAATTAATAATCATAATAGATTAATAAAATTAGTAATATGTCGTGAAACTTATACTAATTCAGGATGCACGAACGATGGAAATACTTTAGACTTCATATCGCAAAAATCTGGCCAAAGTAAAAAACTTAACGAATTGGTCGGATTTTATACTAACAATAAAATGATCTCGAACTGGAATCAAAATCCAATTTAACTCAAAATGTTTTAACATCAGAACCTGAATGGTTAGAACATGCGTTTGGCTTCAATTATAGACCCTTACGTACTCAAACAAATTCGATTTGAATTGAAGTGATTAAGAGAAAAAGATTAAATTCAAATTTGGCAACAAAATTCGATTTCACCAGGCACGAATTGCACCATACCCAGAATCTCCTATTAGAATTCGATAAAATAATACTTCTTGAGTCCCAAAATATATGTCACTTTCATTTTTTTCACGAAATTTGAGATGCAAAAATAATATACTTCTATATATTATTTTTCAATTTTTATTTCTGAATAAAAATTTAACATCTATATTTTTATTTTAAAAAAATTACGCGAAAAAAATTAAAATTACGTGTATTTTGGAACGGATGGAATATAAAAAAGGGTAAAGTAGTACTAAAGTGTTGTGTGGCGTGCCTATCCTAGGCGAGCATGGACATGAGTTTCGGTCTTTAATGGGACAAAATTACATTCTCATTATCACATTATGTGCATCATACACTGAATGCTGGTACGCCATACTTCTTAATTTAGAAACTGGCCCAGGCCCCAGGACATGATTCTACCTCCGGGTTATTTACACGTGACACAGTCAAAAAAAACATTAGTGAAAATTTAGATAACATGTCATAAATTAAAAAATACAGATAATATATAAAATAAATAATATTTAAAAATATTTTTTCCCCACAAAAATAACAAATAATATAAGAAAAATAATATTTTATGGGTGTAACAAGACATTATCATTATCGTATTAACATAACTTAATAATAATAATAATAATAATAATAATAATAATAATAATAATAATAATAATAATAGTTGGGCTCCTTGGAAACCCATAACTCTTGGACTCTTTGGAGTCCCCTCTTAACACCGTCGGATCATCTTTCCATCCTACGATCTGCAGGATACAAGCAGTTACATATTTTAAATTTTTAAAACTCTCTAATATCCCTAATCTTAAGCTCCGAAACAATCGTGCATAGCCCTCTATCCAACTTTTGTCCTGCATTCAGACACTAGAAATATTATTCAAATAATTTATATAGCTATAGGTATTGCAGTACCATAAATACGCACATTAGAATTTTATCATGCAGCACACCATAGACATTACATAAATCATGCCAAATAGCATGCAGGACACAGATCAGATGTGACACAGATCAGATGTAACACAGAACACAATGCTAAGCATAAAACATTAAACTATGCAGGACATAACTATGGTCTATGTTCTGCAGTTTACAAATAAGATATACACAACTTGGCTTTGCATTACTAAAAAAACTCATAATTTATACATTCAATGCGGAATCTTTTCAGGGTATACTGCAACTCATATATCATACAGAATATCTGCAAATCACCAACCCAATTTGTACACGTAATCTACAAATATTAACAACAGAGAAAAAACAAAATTAAGAATATGAAACTATGCAGGACACAGCTATGTTCTGCGGTTTACAAAAAAGATGTATACAACTAGGTGTCCGATAGAGAATGCGCAGAACAAAGAGAAAAGGAAATAACGCACCACTGAAAAGATTGCAGAACAAATGGCAGGATAATATCTTCCCACAAACTCAGCAACAAAATAACTAACGCTACAATCGTGGAAGAGATGAGTGAGCGCTTAATTTGGAAAGATAAAATAGTTAATTATTTAAATTTTATATAATTCTAATTAAACTACACCGTCAGATGAGAATGAAATGGAGGGTCAGGATTGGGACTCCGGGAACTCCGAAAAAAATGGGACTCCAAATAACTTTTCTCTCATAATAATAATATATTTTTTAAAATATAGCTACGTCAGAAACACACTACTTACGTCAAAGTTTACACGACCAATGTTTTAAATAATTTAATCAACTATTTTTAATCGATATTGCACGATATGATATTAAAGCAACTTGATTAATTTGTTAGCGTCACTTCATTAGTAGTATCAGTTTTATGATATAATAAAAAATATCATTATTATATTATTTCATTTCTATATTATTTTCAATATTCAGTTTTCAACAAATTTTAGTAATTTATATTTTTAGATATCAATTCTTGTTCATTATATTTTATTTATAATTAAAATCTGAAACATTTATTCATGACCGGAATCACAAATAAAATTAACACTCAGCTGTTACGATAATCAAACCACCTAAATTTACATTAACCATAATATTTTTACATCGAAATGCTACGATAAGTTTAATTATAATTTACAGCCACGTAGTGGACACTTGCTACCACGACAACATAGTCCCCCCCTATTTTCTGCATTATCGCATCCACATACCCCGTCACTTTCGTTATCTATATCTGGCTACCTTGATCCCATAATATCTAACATCAAGTAATTTACTAGTACTTTACCCCGGATTTGTATGCATTTCATGTAGCTCCTCCCTCCCCTTTGAAGTCTGAAGTGTCAAGTGGCTCAATACCAACTACCAGCCCAGCATGAGATTACAAAATTGCCCTTTTAAATATTTCTCCACACCTATATACATTATTTATAGATAAATTTATTATTATGTATCCAAAAAAGTTGATACTGATTGAACTTAGAATTTTAACTTTATTATTCTCGCTTCAACCTCTTTTAGAATATCCAATTGACAAAATTTTGGCTCATACATTAGTGGAACGTTTGAAATTTGAATGGAAAATGATGAAGGGAATCAAAAATGAGAATGACAGATATAAAAATGAAAGCCTCGTTTGATAAGGTTGACAGGATTTTGAGTCACGCTGCAAAGTAGAAGTTCCATAAAATTAGATTACAATGTCCATTTAACGTTGAACTCTAAATTTGTGTCTGGTGTGATGTTTTGTTTATATGAACATGTAATTATGTAATTGAAAATTTGATAATATGTATAATATAAAATTAATAAATTTATATAATATATAAAAGTGAAATTACACAACCAATCACTTTATAATTTAGATCAGTTACAAGAAAGTTGAGATTACGGTGTTGATTACATCCAATCAAACAAGGCTGAAAAGGATGAACCGATACACGGCAGACCCAGACCCATAGCCTTGGCCATGGGTTCCCGGGCACCCACTCAAATTCCCGTCAAAGTGTAATTATAAGATAAATTTCAGTTAAAAATTAATTTAAAATTTAGCAGAAACCCATTAAAATATTTACCAAAATCATAATTTACCTCAATAATTATGAAATCTTATTAATTATTGGACGACTGATGTTCGAAATAATTTAAAATCTTGTATCTATTAAGATATTTGTGTAAATATATAATTTTTAGTTTCCGGTGTTCTTTAAATTAATATTTAATATTAATATCAAAAATTTAAAATATTAATATTTAATTAAATATTTATTATTTATATTAATACAATAAAATATTCAATTTTATCTCGACAGCTTCCGGAACCAACCAACAAATCAACTAATTTAAATGGCAAATCAAATTATCCTTTCTTAACCTAAACAAAAAAATTATACTTAAAAATTTAAATTTGGAAAATGCCAAAAGAAGGGGGGTATAACTGGAATTTCAGACCAAAAGTCCTCGAGCATGGTGCCAGGACTAAAATATGTAAATGCAGACCAAACAAGTCATTTCAGATCCGTAGATTCTTGTTTAAAACGCTCTTTTAGTTCAACTGCTAATGTAGTACTACTAGATCTGCTTATATATACTCACACACATTTTATATAGACGTTACCAACATCAAACAATCTTTGAACTCACTATCACTTCACTCACATCTTGATTGTATCACCAGGTAAATCATCTTCATCAACTCTCTTGTTTGTATTAAAGATGCTGTCTTTTTCTGTGATTTATTTAGTGTTTTTACACATGGATCTGCTTTTGTTTGTTACAGATCTGATAAAGCTAGTTTGATCAAGGTTGATTTGGTGATTCTTGATGTTTACTTGCATTTATATGTATTTATAGCTTGTGGGTATGCTAAAGATCTGAACTTTATTGTCATTTGATACATTTGAGGCCTTGAAATCTGTAGATTTGATTGTGGGGATTTAGAGTTTGAACTTGATGGAGACTATTGTTGTTGTTGCTCATCATAGGAACCAATGTTACGAGAAGAATCAGAGTAATCTTGGGTCACCTACTTTTAGGGATTTTAAAGAATTAAGTTGTAGGACTTTTCAGTCTGGGAGTGGTGGTGCTGGGATACTCCCTACACCAATTAAGGCTTGTACTACACCTGATGGGAAAAGGGGGTTTGGGTTTTCGCCCTCTTCCCCGTTCTCGAAAACGCCTTTTCCAGCTTCGTTTGATTATTTTTCGGAGGATGTTGAGAGTAAGAATTTGAAAGGGAATGCCTTGAAGAAAAGTGGTTCGACCCCGATTCCTATTAAGGGTGGGTCTGAGAGGGAGAGGTCCTTGTTTTGTAATGATTTTTCGTACTCTGAGCTTTGGGCTGGACCTGCGTATTCCAATTCTCCTCCACCTAGTTCATTGCCTATTCCGAAGTTTTTTGCTCCTCCCAAACGAACTGCGTCACTTGATTTTCCCTCTTCGGCAGTGTCTGATATGGATTTGCACCCTTTAGCACGGTCTGCTCCCCCGTCCCCTAAAAGAGAACACACTGTTTCTGCTAGGAAACTCTTTAGCAATGCTGACCATGCCCTTGCGACCCAGGATTTGCGTCGCATCCTTAATCTTGATGTCACTGATGACTGAGAACTAGGAGTTTGAGACTCCTGTGTAAATAAATAAATCTAGATTGCTAGTTGGTTTAGCGCAGATGTGTTTGGTGTGAATAAATTGGCCAGACTAAAACAAATAGGGACAGTGTTATGTGTTGGTTATACAAGAACATGTACTGTGGTGATGAATATTGCTATGTAGTTGTAAAACAGCAGTAAATGATAATGGTGTGAATCATTACAGTATCTCAGAAGATGGGGGGTTTTGTTCGTATCTCTCTCTCTCTTTTATGAAGATTAGTTTGTTGATGTGGCATTGACAAATATCAGCCTAGCTTAAAGGCAACTTTTGAATGGCTTGCTCACAGCTAACAAGGGATGGTACCATGGATACTTTCAGTTTAGAATTGGAATGGCCTTCAAGATATAGAGGAAACTGGAAACCAGTAAATTATTTTCCGTAAGGTTTTTCACCTTTTGTACATTATTAACTCCATAGAAATTGTAGATACCTCTAGTTTCCTAGTTTGGCTACTCAAAAGTTAGGTTTTAGGCTCGAACCTTCTTTTTAACACCGGTTACCAACAGTCATTCCATTTGGCCATACAACATAGGTATACTCCTTTGTTATCTGTGTCAGTGTAAATTGCTTTGCGGTGTTTGTCACCCTCCAAGTCTTTCGTTGTTTCATGTTTTCTCCTTCAACTGTGCAGTTTTGATTTATTTTCTAGTGTTAGTTATTTTTGTACATACACATAAAGCCTCTTACTACTAACATTCCAAATTCAGTCTCTCTAATTATCTTTGAGTTATTCCGTTTGCATCTCTTCGTTGTCAAAGGTATTGTGCTATCCTTCATCATATCACTAGTTTTTAAAAGGGACTATGTTGAGGGAAATGGCTACATACTTCTGTTCACTAGCTTTGAAATCATTTCATGTTGCCCTTTTTATCCATGGCCCATAAGTTTGCCTTTCTCACTTTGGTTCTATCCCGTGGTACTTTGATGGATTCTGTAAGATCTTTCTATTGACAGAATGCTGTTGTAAGAGGTATTCACAAGGTAATTTTCATTCTCTACTTGGACATTGGTTTATAATTACGTACAACAATTGAATCATTCAAGTTGCTAATATCACAGGCTTTCTTTGTATAATAGCAGTAATGGAAGGAGCTGGACACAATTATACATGCTTCCATTATGCAGTAAAGAAAACGGCGGCTGCGATTAGAGAAGAGTCCTATATCGAATCTCTGCAGTTTTACCTCACTCTGTCTTCGTGCTGTAAAGAGCTTTGACAGTTAATCCGCCCTCACTGTCCTTGTTTTCTGTGTACTGTTAATCTATGGTTTGTGTTTTGTATCTGTAATCTTAGTAACAGTAGTCTGGCTTTTCTGTTTTTAAACATCTGGGTTTTGAACATGTAGTGGCTTTGTTTGATTTGAATTATGGATTTAGATCAACAGTCTTGTCTATCTTAAGCATTCTGCAGCTAATCGGTGTGTTCATTTTCTCTTTTGTCATGGTTAAATTGTTTATTCTCGAATAGTTTTTGATTGGCCTTGTCATTTGAAAGTTGAAACAGAAATGGGGATGAATATTAGATCCATTTTTATTTTCTTAAGAATAATATTTGTAATCATGTTTCCAAACTATAGAATGTTTGAGAAAGAACTTATTATGAATATTCGATGAATCGATTAATATATACAAATCAACTAAACTCTTATTCGAAAACAGATTATGAGTAAACACTTGATTAGTGAGTTGGTTATTACTTGATTATCAAAGTGATCACTAAAGTGGAGGTAGTATATCATTTACTCTTATACTAAAGTTGATTTACTATTTATTTTTTATTACATAATTATCTTTTTTGTGTACTTGATTGATATTTATTATGATTTTAATGATTGAAATGATACATCGTTAAGATCAATGAGCGAAGTGATATATGATCTCTACTTCTGTGACCATTTTGATATTTAACCCAATAATTTTGTATCAGTCACATTGATTAAATAAAATAGAATGTTTTTGACCGCCTGATTATTTTGATACTAGTTAAATAACATTACGAGCATTAAAAACAAGCCGAATAACAATGCAAGATATAGCAATTTCTTAAATTTTTATCGAAATAATAACATTTTGAATTAATCATAAAATTATGCAGCGGCGAATACTCAATCTCGTCAAGAGACTCGAGACTAATAACATCCGAATCTCGTCAAGACTAATAACACCCAAATCCAATACAAGATCAAACAGGACATGACTTTACAACATCCGATACAAGTAACAAGATCAAGCAGGACAGAGGCTTAACAACATCAGATACAAGTAACAAGATCAAGCAGGGCAGATGCTTAACAACATCCGATGCAAGTAATAAGATCGGAGAGTAATAAGTATACATACACATATATTCTCACAAACTGTAAATGCTGATTAATAACCGACATTACTCTCTATTAAGCTAATCAAACACTACGGTTTCACAAGATAGGCCTGCCTACATAATATTACTCCCCCTTTGGACATATGTTTCGTCGGACCAAAAAAACAAGAAGCCAAAGAAGCTGCATTTGCCTTGGAACATATAGGAGACTTTAAACGTCATCCATATGCTTAGACATTGGACACAAAGAAAACTCCGCATGTTAAAAGGTCTATCAGTTTAAGTAAGACTTAAAACCCCTCCTTGTCTATCTTCTGAAGAGTATTTACAAAAGTATAACTGGAAAACGAAACAAAAAGTTTCCGGAACCTGCAAAAATGAGGCAAACTTGCATTACGTGGAACAAAGTGTGTCAAAATCAAATACTGTAATGGATGATGATAGTACATTCACTTTAGAAGTGTCCTAACACCGTATTCTACAGCAAATTGACCAAGTCACAGAACCTAAATTTACTGTTTAACTTTAAAAACAAAGGCTTATTGCTAAAAGCCAAAAACAGTGATATATTTTATGCAGAGTGCACTAGTGTGGAATTTTTTACTTCTTTAATTACTTGTTGAAATAAGTTGGGGAGTCTACATACCACACCCATTGGCTCATATGTTGGGCCATTGCAACATAGCTTTTCCGTGGCTGTGCATTCAGCAAGCAATGTAGTTTATCCGAATTTCTCATGGCATTCAGGATGGACAACCAGATATCAATGGGTCCACTGTACTTGCGCCATAGGTTCGTACTGACCTGAAAAAGGAAGGAGATGAATTTATCCCTGCAGTAATAAGGAAATTTTAATAAAAAAAATAAATATCTCACACGTATCTTTTAGGGCAGTGGATAAAGATGTCCTTCACAAAACCACGTTCAGTTTCATATGTCATTAAAATTTAAAAGAGAGGTTGGTGTACTGATCCAACATGGCAAAATTTATGTTTTTCTTAAAAATTATTAACATGTAAATACTGCTAGAATTATGAATGGTCTTGAATTAAAAAACCTAGGCCATTGGGTTCAATTTTTTCTCCTACATATAATATCTCTCTGTTGGATGCAGAAAAAGAATATTACAATCCAACCAGAACATAATTCCTACATTATGGTTTTACATTCAAAGTGGAATATTACATATAAGTATATAACTGAAATATTTTAAGGACTTAATTCCAGTTTGTGTACCCGTAAAAAGATTTTTTTGCAGCTTGTTGGCTATCTTTTAAAAAAACGCAGTTGAGTGGCTGGACAGAGAATTTTTTAACAATGTAAGGGCTCCGCGTCACAACCGTTAACCTTTTGTAACGGCGTTAGTGTGAAGATTGAATTGATGAGGATAAAAAAGACTTTATACACATTATGTATTACAGTATTACATAATAATAGAGAGCCGCATATCATTTCCCTCCAATTCAGTTGCCTCCCACGATCATTTCTAAAACCCAAAACTATAGAACCCTAATTGGTCATCAACTGGATTGAAATGAGCTGGGGTGTTCGTCTCAAAGAAGATGCAGATTGTGTATAAACCGAGTGAATGTCCCGGTTATAGAGGTATTATCTCATTCCTCTTCCCCTTTTCTTGTGTATGCTATATGTATATTATTAGTTAAAAAATTTAGGACTTTTCTGTGCATAACTTGTGTGTAAAGTTTATGTATATATATATGTAGCTATATGTGTTGTTATCTGTAGGGTTTACCGAGTATTTTTGGTAAGTTCTGTAATTTTGAAGCAGAGTTATATTTGTGTTATGTGCAGAGGAAGAATATTTTACTATTAAAATGTTTCATGGTGGAAAATGAGTGAAGATCCTAAGGTTTATAAAGGGGGACAGGTTGATTATATAGACTACTGTAGTGTGGATCACATAAGCTTGATTGAAATAGTTGCAGTGGTTAAAGAATTTGGTTATAGTGGGTATTTCAAGTTATGGTATAAATTGCCTTATACGACAATGGATACATGGCTTTTTGAACTTGTTTATGATGATGAGGTTATGCTCATGTGTACCTTACTGCCAAAGGATAGGTACGTGGAGATATATGCGCAAAGTACTGAAGTATTGAGTCAATCAACTCCAAATGTCAACTTTGATGATGTACAAGTTGAGTTTGCAGATGACAGGGAGAAGGTAGCGTTAAACAAGGTAGTAAAAGTCAGGGTAGGAGGTCTATTATGGTGATTTTCCATTCGAATTTTGTGAAAGTACACAAATAGAAGAATAACAGCTGGATAGTATTAGAGAGTTAGAAGGATTAGATGATGAGGAAATGGAACACATGTTTGAAGGACATGGAGACCCGTACACTGATTGCTGTGATTTTAGTGATGGAGAACATGAGCCAGCATATCCATCCACTGAGGATGAATCCTTCCATTCAGATGACTCAAACAAAGACCATAGTGATGATCCAACACCTGCAATTTTAAAGACACCAATAAAGTGCAAATTATGTGTAGGGGCTGGACATAATTCAAGAACTTGTTCACTGAAGGTTTGGTTATATTTGTACAGTCCTAGGTGTCTAAAATAGTAAGGTTTATGCTAACTAGATCTTTTTCTTGCACCTTGCTCAGAAAACTAAAGACTCAGCTGCAACCGGAAGAGCTAACACAGCCTCACCTCCAAGGTTTAAAAGTACTGTAAGGAAGAAGAGTATCCCTGTTTCTGAAGCTACTGCAAGAAAGAAGTTTATTCCCTTCTGCAGTGCAACTGCAAGGACAAACATTCCTGAAGCTACAGGATCCACTTCAACACAGGCTTCAACTTCAAATTTGCAGTGCAAGAGGAAGCCTGTGACAACA
Source organism: Daucus carota subsp. sativus (assembly GCF_001625215.2). NCBI lineage: Eukaryota > Viridiplantae > Streptophyta > Magnoliopsida > Apiales > Apiaceae > Daucus > Daucus carota. Next base: position 37,846,063 of record NC_030381.2, on the reverse strand, counting down.
TTTCGGCAAATGATCGCTGCAAGAAAGGCTCCAAAAAACAAAGCACCATAATCTCTAATTTTATCTCCTATTTTGGCCACTTTTTATGTGTAACTTTGGAAAAAATTATCACCGATGTAATCAGTATTATGCCTTTTGGATAAGTAGTATCTTTGAATTGATTATTTATTTGGATGGATTATGTAACTTTTAAAACAATTATTTATGTACTGTTAAACTTTCTAAACATTGGTATGTTCCAAATGTTATGTATTAATAGTTACTTTTTGCTTGAATTCCAAACAGACATTAGTAGCCCTGCATTAACTGACGGCGTTAACGGTTGTGACGCGGAGCCCTTACATTGTTAAAAAATTCTTTGTCCAGCCACTCAACTGCGTTTTTTTAAAAGGTAGCCAACAAGCTGCAAAAAAATCTTTTTACAGGCACACAAACTGGAATTAAGTCATATTTTAAGCCTATATGTGTTTCACCTGATTCCCTTCCCACAAACACAAATTGGATAATACTGAAGGGGAACAGAAAGAGGGATCTGATCATATACCAATAAAAACATAATAAAAAAAACAAGAATGAAGGAAAACATACCAGCTCCCAGGCGTCAATATCTCTTTGCAAAGCACCACGCAGAAGGTGACTGATTATATGAAAAACATAATTAAAATAAGTTTCCATCCATGATTAATAACCAGCCCATCAACTTTTCTTATTCAAATCACAAAGTTAGTATCTAACATGAGATATGGCTATTTACATGGCTGATGAATTGATGAGAAACTTGATGAGGCATTTCAATGCGTAGCACACAAGCACTCAATGAAGGGACTTAGATTCTAAGATTTGGACTATTGTGTATTTGTATGCAGTATGAGACTAAAATTAATAAGAACATGACATGTTTAGTTTAGGTGTGACAAGAAACCTACAACTTACCGCACACCTCGATTAACATCACGGTGATTACAGTGACCAGAAACGCCATATCCATCAAAAGTAATAATCTGGAAACAAGTGAAAGCATCAGTATGTCATTTAAGGTATAAAAAGATAGATAATATACTCGTAATTTTAAAGTAGTCTAAGAGGTTTAATGTTCAAACTATTCTTGTGTTGTAGGTACCAAACACTTCAAAAATTAAAATAGTGAAACAAGGGTAATTCATATTATGTCCAGAACCAGCCAATTTCTAGCAATTACAAATATATTCAGACATCCCGATAACCCGAGGCCATGCAAGGAACCCAATACAAACAGCCAAAAGCTCACCACCTAATCAGGTAAACCATAATCTATGGAATGCATGAACTTACGATAAGGACCCAAGAGGGGAAGGTCAAAGTACAGATAACTAAGTAATAGATGATTGATGAAATTAGATCTCACTGTATCAATTGCCTTGGCATGAATTTCATCTCTGACAATTTCAGCTAGTAAATCACCATCCCATACTTTGCCAAATCCATCCTAGTGACAACAATAAGAAATTTTTGAATAAACTTGTAAATACAAAATAAGAGGTTTTACAAAAGAATTTCAGAATGTAACCTGAAAATTTGGATGGTCAAGAATCGTTACTTGGTGCAGTGGAACCTGCATAAGTAGATTGAAATGTCACTATGTCACCAAGCATATTAATATCCTGGTGAGTCGCCTTCTCATATTTATAATCTTTATCCATCGAGGGCCTTGTTCATTCTAGAATACAGTAGCATTTTTTCTTTATGGTTTTGTTGAGAGGAGGGCATATAATCCATCATCCCACTTAAAGAAGACTTGGAAAATAGTTTAATTCAAGCATAAAGTTCAGGGAGCGAGATGGTATACACTATACAATACAAAATCATGACCTTAAGGATTGCAGAAGCCTGATACAGCTCTTCCTTTCTGACATTTCCAATGCCATCTGCATTACCTGAATTAAAGTTCATATAAGAAACATGGTAAACTGAAAAGCAATAACAAGATCGAAGTTACACATTCAACAAATCAGATAGCAACTGATATATTGTTTAACAGAATTTTCTTATAACTGAAGCACCAGCTAACATCCTCCTAATGCATGACTCCTTAGCCTCATACCAGTAACCTAAAGAATATTTTTACTCCTGAAAGTATATATGAAGGCCCCTCATGCCGATATGTGATGAAAGTGAGAATACTGGTGTGTTCTATTGGATGTGCTTAAATCACACGCATCAGCTATGACATGATCCCTTAGGAGAAAAAACCCAACCAGAACCTGAAGCAGCTATATACCCTTGCTACAGGAAGGGTAATGAATTGAGAGCTCCAAGCAGGTTAACATTAATTACAAAATCTTGCATTAGCCTATTTAAAAATTTCAACTTAAACAGCTATAATAGGTAGTAGTCAGCAAATCATGTACTGGACATCGTTTAGGCGTAATGATAGATTACTGTTGTAACTTTCACGTCCTGGACATCATTTAGGCATAATGATAGATTACTGTTATAACTTTCCTAATTTATGTTAAATTTAGATCAACAGGAGGCTGCACAACTTTAGCACCCTTTGAAACTAAGTATTCTTCAATTGAAGGACCATTGTAGATAATCTACTTTCACTTGGAAAAAGTAGAGGAAGCATAGTAGAATTAAGCCTACAACAAACATTTAATAGGGTTATCTAACAAAATAAAATAATACGACGACATATAATTTAATGATGACTTGACAGTCGTGGAAAGGAACATGTAAAATATGTTTGCTCTAATGTTACACAATTAAAATGTTTAAAATAAGAAAACTAATCACAATATTATACAAAAAAAAAGAAGAAAGAAAGATAAATCCTACTATCTTTCAGACATTACTGCATGATACAAGCAAGTCATATAAATTTATTTCTGCTAAGAGAGCGACTATCTTGAATACTTCTTCAGTTTTAAACCAAATCAAGTCAAATTAGCTACAACATATAATGTTGTGTTTGGTTGGGATGAATGGATTTGAAAGGAACAAAATGAGATTTGAACTGTATTATGATCAGATATTCAAAAATTTCATTTGTCCCCCATTGTATCCCCTAACAAACTTATGTGAAAGCTCAGAAGCAAACCCAACATTTTGAGAAGGAATGCTCCATTCTCCCCCATGCCCAAAATCTTCTCAAATCTTATGATATACATGTCGCACTCACTCTTTGAAAAAAAATAAAATCCCTCCCAACTACATTACTTTCCTTTATTCATTTTTGACTCATTCCATTCTTACCAGCTAAACACAACATAAGATTTATACCTGTATATGGTTACAGATTAAAAGGAATACTAACTACTGTTACATCTGAATCATGAATATGTAACATCATATTACCAGTGGACATGCACAATATATGTATATTGTGCCCAATTGAAGTCAAGTAATTGATTGTTGGAGTAAAAAACCTGCCAGAAACAGAAAACAATATATAGTTACATACTTTGAGTTTATGAACATGATACCAACCAAAACAATTAAAACTGATTTTATCCCCCTAACAATGAATAATAAGGATGGAAGTGCAACCAGTTTTTGTGATGCGTGGAAGCCATAAAAAAGCTTGAAACCAGACTGTCAAATGGCCAGATATGGACCCCCTCGCACAATATTCGAAACCGAGGCTACCTATAGCAGTATCATATTAACATTATGGTCATGTTTGATTAAGCATGACGAACTTACGCAATGAAGTCAAACTTCCCAGGAACTTACTATGAACAAGTAAGACTTCCATGGAAAAAAAAAAGGAATTTTTTTGGTTAACAATCATCACAAGAAGTTCCATAGGAAGAAAATCAATTTTGATATATAAGCACAATCATAATTTCATCATGCGGAAGTGGGTCAGCAATTGTGGTGTATTACACTCAAGGTTTGACTTCCCTTGCACCCTTTGGTTCCTTAAAGGCTTAAATCACACACAAGTGCTAACTTACCAACTCTCCTAAACCTTGCGTGTAAAGGGTGTTCAATCCAAATGGACCAAATTCCAGGTCGAGGAGATAAGGAATTATTATCTTGAACACAAGCAGCCATTAGTACGAGGCCAACCCAAAAGAACCATGTGGTTATCGGCTCGACTGAAAGCGGAAAATGATATATGTGGAGTTAAAAGGGTGTTGAGTGACTCAACACCTTGATGCTGTGAGGAAGTTTAATATATATTAGCACCTAACCCCTCCCTTGATTTTGAGAATTAAAAGGTGGATCAACGGGATCTCGCCTGGGAATTGTTCGTTTTTTAGTACAAGGAAGAAGATATAATATTATTGGGTGGAAGATTATAATTTTTATTATTAAAAAAAATTATATAGAGTTCATTATAAAACAAACTTGCATGATTAGTGTCATCTAGATAGCCTAATCAATTACAAATAGTTTACGGTCAAACCACATTAAAACAAAATCCTACAATATTAAAACACAATCAACCTATTTCATATTTCTTTACAATTTCAAATCAAAGATTACAACACTCCCTCTTGATCTGAAATTGCAGAATTTATTTAGTAACTTCAAATCAACGATGTACTTCCCATCATCACCTTTGGAGCACTTCTCTTCACAATCATATTTTCCCGGTACACTTCTCACTAAATCCATTTGTTGATGCATTTCTCACCAAATTCAAATTCATCAAAGTACTTCTCTCCAAAAACATTGAATCCTTAGCGCACTTCTCACCAAAATTCATTATTTTGTTACACTTCCTATTAACTTTATCATAAAAAAAAATGTAACACTTCACTCCAAGGTGAAATTTTCATCTACAACTGTAAAATAATAATTCTTCCCGAGCCACCTGTGCCATGATTTGTTTCTCATCAGCATGACACCGGTCTATTTGGTGCGCATCATTAAAGATCCTCTTGACCTTCTTCCATTTCATTCCTTGAGTACTTCTACTGATTGATCTCCAAAATTCCCAATTTCATATAGTGTCAGAGTGTCTCTGAGAGGTTGAACTCCCTCCTAGATTCAATCTTCCACAACCTTGAGCATCTCATGTCGGAAGTCATGGCTATGCACTTGCACTAACAGATTCTTTAAGATCATTGAAGCTCTTGATAGCATGTTGGTTTTTTAGTTCAAGAAATAATATATAATATTATTGGGTGGAAGCTTATAATTTTCTTATCATAAAATCCTTTATTTACAGTTCATTTTAGACAAACTTGCATGTTTAGTTCCATCTAAATAGCCTAATCAATTACAAATATTTTACAATCAAACCACATTATAGCACAATTAGACAATATCAATAATTTGAAGTTAGTAAGAAGTGCATCAACAAATGTTTATGGTGAGAAGTGCACCAGAAAAATATGATTGTTTTAAAATTGGGCTAATTATCACTTAGATCACTTATTACGCTAGAAAATATCAAGTGGGTCACTGGCAAATTTTTGGTCTCATTTGAATCACTAAAATCATAAAAAATATCAAATAGATACCTCTAATATCTTTTCGAGGAGTAAACTTTATTTTTAATTGAGTTTCACACATTTTTCTTAGCTGCTAGTATAATCAAATGAAAGGTTATGAATTCTAGTATTTATGATAATATATTCAGATTTTAAGAAATTCATTTACTATTTATTTTTAATTTTACAATTATTTTGTTTAATTTATATCAAATAAATACTAAATAAATTTTTTAAAATCTGAATATATTATCATAAATACTAGAATTCATAACCTTTCATTTGATTATACTAACAGCTAAGAAAAATGTGTGAAACTCAATTAAAAATAAAGTTTACTCTTCGAAAAGATATTAGAGGTATCTATTTGATATTTTTTATGACTTTAGTGATTCAAATGAGACCAAAAATTTCCCAGTGACCCACTTGATATTTTCTAGCGTAATAAGTGACCTAGTTGATTATTAACCCTTTTAAAATTACTATATAAATTTTACAATTTCGAATCAAGAGGGAGGTTAGAATTATTATTCAAAATTGTAACTGAAATATTTACTAGTTGATTTCGTTTAATGTTGATTGATTGTAGAGATATTTGTAACTGACTAATCATGCAATTTTGATTTGTATGAGCTCTGTATAAAGAGTATTGCGATGTATTAAATCATAAGCTTCCAGCCAATAATATTTTATCTTCTTCCTTGTACTAAAAAACCGGCATGAATATATTTAACCTTCGTATCCGTTTTAAATAGTTGAGAATATTGGTGCTAGTGAGTTTTCATCTCAAAACATCCAATCTTGTTTTAATATCATAGTCACCGGCTTCTAAAAACCTTAAGGCGTTCAAAGGATGGGTTATTATGATCACATAAATTATCTTTACAAAAGGTTGTACATACTTCCAGGGAATTTGTACTTGCATATTCAATCACATTATACAGGTGTGCTACAAGCCAGATGTATTATACAGAAATGAACTTGATACTGATTGCGAAGGGATGTGTTTACAGGTCTAAGTACAAAATGAAATAAAACCCTCAGTTTTGAGAGGTGAGGCTCTCCTTAGTTTCTCTCTATCTCAAACAAAATCTCTAATTCTCTTTTCCCTTCCTTTATCCCCTAGCTTGTATAAAATTTCCTTTCATGTCCTTCCCCATTTCTACCCATTTGCTCTGTTTTTATAACGTTTCCATTTCTATATTAATCCTCCAGGTGTCCAATTAGCATCCTTAGCAAACTGAGGCACATATATTGAGTATTGTAGGATCACAAAGGCCGGAATAAATAACTAGCAAGTTCAATCATTAAAACATCTGCAGATTATAATTGTGTAAACATACATGGACTCATCATCAGGATGGGCAATTACCAGCAGAACATTCTTCTTGGAAGAGGCTTCACCTGGTAAAAAAAGAACGAGCAAATCAAAATAACGACTTAGAAAAGAAAATCAGAGTGGCCCAGCAGTGACAACTGACAAAGCCGCTTCTAGTACGACTTTGATCAATTCCCATATACTTGAAAAGTTGACTACATAAAAATTTCAATTTCAACTACTTAAAAATAATAATAAATCAAATAACACACCCTAAAGGAAATTTAGATACTTAATATATTTACTTACCATAACTACTCAAGAACGTAGCCTTGCTGGGAGACCATGATGCTAAAAGAATTTTGCAGAGGGAAGCCAACCAAATTACATTGAGCGAAACAACGATCATGAGCCATGCCATGTAAAGGACCCTGTAAAATGAAGTCATTACCAAAACAATAACAACGGAAACCGACAAGCCAACTATAAATAATAAGAACCTTCGTTTCTGATTAAATCCGCTACTATCTTCTAACCAAAATGCAGCTTCCTACAGAGTGTTTCCAACCTTAATGACATTACAAAGTGTTCATAAATCAGCTGTAAAAGTGAATTCTTGGGGGACTTTCATCAAACACTTGACATCATAAAAGAAAAACTTCTTGTATTTGCTAAAGAGAAATCAAGAATTTACAGCAAGGAATTAAAGATTGAATCTTTGGCATAACATTCCACTACCCATCATCAAATGGATAAATATACAATTGAATTATTTTTGACAGGAAATGTAAAAAATAATGTAGCAAAAGACTGAACATTAAGATCATTCAAGCCATTAAATATCGACTTGCTTAATTATGTAAAAAGCCCAGTAGAGCAGAACAAAAAAACACACAAAAGAAGGAACTAGAGCATTCATTACCTGAGTTTCTCCTATAGGGCAGCGCTGTGTGTTGAACTGTGCTACTGTGTGTAATAGAAGAGACCACTCCTCAGTTCAGTTGCCCCCAACAAATTTAACCGGGGGATTAGGGATCGAATTGTGATTTTTAAAGATACTTTTTAATAATCAAATTCAATTTTAAAATTATTAAAAGTTTGTGATATTAAAAAGATTTGGAATCAATCAATATAAAAGAAAAGCCAGGGCGTGTACAGTTTTGTTCTATTTTTCTAATTTTCATGGCCGGATTAAAAATCAGAGTTTCTAGATCTATAAGTTAGAATTAATTATTCATATATTTATGTAAAAAATCAAGTATATTTATAAAAGTTGAGAATGTTTTTGTTTCATGACTTTTTTTTCAAACATCATAATCATTTATAACCGTTAATTTGCTTTCAAATTTTATTTCATTTATTAATTCTAAACAAAAATTACTTATTTTAGATACACCTAAACAACCTCATAATTTGTTACATCAAGAAAATACTGCCAAAACTTTAACTCTGAATTGAGCTGATATTGCAGCCATAAGCATATTTTAATGGCTATCGCTGTCTTAGGGCCACCGAAAGTCAAGGTTCTTATAAATGTGATATGAATAGATAATATTGATTAAATTATTATATGATCCTCCAAATAATATAATTAGATGGCAATGATATATATCGGACCATCCCTTCACCGAGTGACACTTAAGCAAACAAGTCTTGTCATAAAATAATAGTTTGAAAGCGACTGCACTTTTGGATTTATTCTTTAAAGATCGAAATCTCCATTATTAAATTAGGTGGTCCTAAGTAAGGTTTTATTCTCAAAATCAGCTTAAGATCAAATCTCAATTATTAAATTAATAATAATTCAATATAATTACTCAACCCAAAATAGATTAGTGATTTTAAGTACAAATTGAGTTAAGGACGCAAGAGATGACAGCGAATCTTCATTAATATATCAAGTGGTCCTTGCCAAGGTTATCATAATGGCATGCAGTTCTGTATATTTACAAACATGAGCACACATATGTATCTCATATGTTTTTTGTGATTTTTATCTGCTGAATCCATGATAGGGAATGAATAGTAACTTTTTCTATGTAAATAGAAAAAAGATCAAGTTTCTTAGGAAAATAAGATGCCCAAATGATTTGTTCGAATATGGAAAATATGAAAGGACTCGGCTACTTCAGGTGCTGGATATTGGTGGGAGTAGTTGAGATTTATTTTCATGTATATAATAAATTATGAACATAATTTTTTTTTATCATATTTATAATATTTTAATAATTATAATTATATTTATAAATTATAATTTAATAACGTTGAGACGTTTGAATGTTAGATTAAAATGGGAGTCGAAAATAAGGGGTGTGAAAATGAACATTCAGATGATACAAAGGAAATAATTTATCCTCAGTGATTTTCATTTCATACAACACATAACTAATCCAAATATCAACACATTTTTGATGTTAACTGAATTTATTAATCCTGAACTAAAATCTCTACATATATACACATTATTAAATATTTTAAGTCATCGCATAAATTATAAACTTCAAAACTTCGAAGAATTTAAAATTTAGCGAGAACAAGTTTGCAACATAATTTTTCCATTGTAATTTTGGAATAAAATGATTTTTGAATTAAACTATTTTCTGTCAATTTTTTCATTTTTCTAAACACCAATTTACATTTCATTTAGAAATATTCGCTGATATAGTAAGAATTTCAAATCCACAATCAATTATATATAGATGATTTGATGTATTTATATATTAAGCATGCAACACTATTGGAATTATGAATTTTCATATTTCCTACAAATTTTAGCAGTGCAATCAGCACTGCACTAGACTCGCTCTTAATCAACTTTATCACACTATTCCATTTTATAAACAATTCTGAAGCTCCGTGAGATGAACAACTACAACGAGAGTTCTCAATCATACATTATCAGGTCATGAAATACCAAAAAGTACGTGTAAAGCTTAAAGCAATTATAAAAAGCATTTCAACTTAATCAAAAAATAGTTATTGTCTTTTTCTTCTTTTTTTACATTATTATCTTCTCCTCCCTGCCTCTCTTTATAATATGCAAAGTGAGAGGGTGAAAAGGAAATTCAACAACTCCAAGAAAAAGAACAAAAAATCATCCAAATACATTCATAGTTATTTCTTACATGTAATATAGATAGACAAACTCATCCTCATGTGATTGGCTATTTTATTTTTATTTTTCAAGATTATTTATCTGGAAAAAAGCAAAAGATAAGATCAAAAGAAATCCTAAAAGCCATTTTCCATTTCTGAGTTCTCCATCTCATCCAAAAATATTTCTTCACACCTACATTCATTACTGCAAAATGCCTTTTCTCCCCTGCACAACACACATTTGAAAATTAATATTAGAACTTTTTAAACTAAATTATGAATTTAAATCCTTTTTTACATAATGGTATTGATTGTATTGATCATGGTCGTAGAAATTGGGAATCGGAACCGATTTATGATTTATTGAGGATTTACAACATTTGTTTTCAATAAATTGGAGATTTTAGTCAAATCATAATGTAATAGATAAATCAGTAAAATATTTTTTTTAACTTAATAGGAATTTTTAGAACACTTGTATTGATTGGATTTATGAATTTGGACTAACCTGTACATGTAAATGTCACTGCCATCTCCAAGATTCTTGTTGCAAGTGTGACAGGAGCTCAGAAAACTCTGAGATGGTGAACTCAAGTTATACTCTTTTTTCAAGTCAGATAATGCAACCACACCACAGCAGCTCTCCACAATGCAGTTATCGAAAATTCGGGTTGTTTTCGGATTAGGCCCGTGTGAGATCACACATGTATAGTCCTCAGAGAGCTCCATCTCACTCCAAGAAAGACTTCTAGTAGAAATAGCAATTGGAGATTCTTGTGCTTGAGCCTCAGAATTGAGTCCACTTGATGGGGTCAATAAATCATCAGAAAATCGCAAACTCTGCGTGTTAGATCCTGGAGGACTGGGGATTTGGATCCTCAGCTTGGACCCCAACCGAGCCCTTGTGCAGCTATTCTGATCAAGACTCTTCTCATCATTTATCAGAGCAAGGCCAATTTTCATGTTCTCAGTACTAATCTCCTTGTTTTCGCAGCCTGCTCTCGGGGACTTGACCATGTTATCATAACAACCAAATGATGAACCAAAATTAGAAATTCTAGGGGATCCCAGCACTGAAGCTGGTTTCTTCACAGGCTCAAAATTAGTAACACCTTTCGGAAAAAATCTGTTAAAAAACCTGGGAGAGCCGAAAAAAGAAGAATTTGAAGCGGTCTGTTTGGACTTAGAAGCTGGGACAGAGTTATGGTCAGCCATTAGAGATTGTTTAGTCACTGCTCTGGATCTATTTCTCAGCATTTTATGGTTTCAAGAAGATCTCAACAAATCTTACACAACTTCACTGCAACAAACAAAAACTGTGTTAAAAGACTCAAAACAATATAAAACCTAGCAAAACAACCTTAAACCAATGTCAGATTCTCAAAGCCTCACCTGTACTATAAATATGTTCACAGACTAGCTAGTTTTCCAAAGAAATAAGAAAAATGTGTTCTGGTTCAATCTCTGTTGCCTCCATATAGACCAGTGAATAAAAATTCAAGAAAAAAAAAACCGAAAAAAAAAACTAAATATAGTTTTCTTGTATTATGATCTTTTGGGTGTCTAATACAAACAAGAAGTGTTTATCATGAATTTGCATAGTATGATGAAAAACAGAGGCGTGTGAAGGAGGAGAATGAGAAAGAGATTGGTGTAAGATGAAGGGTTCGATCCTTAGCAGAGTGTATTATTATATAGGCCAAGGAAGTAATGCATGAAGTAAAATCAAGTGTATACTCCATCTCTTGCAACTCTATTATTGGTTCGAGTCGTTATCAATTTTTGTCAAACTAATTCATCAACTATAATTTGTCGTCACTTTTACTCATCTTCCATTGGTCCAACTCTATATCTCTATTCGGATGGGAATATATACACATTCGTACACGCACACACTAATTGTTACTTGAAAATTGAAATGAAGATATTTTTCGAGACCTTGACGAGTTTTTTTTATTGGACTTTATTGCTTTGGTGGTTTTTCTTTGAGAAATTGTCCGATTGATTAAATCAATTTATTCGAACAGTAATTATTAGTTTAAAAACTGGTTATAGAAACAAAAGTATTAATTTTTATAATATACCTCAAAATATGCAAGGATCAAAATTTAGCAAATTATTTAATTTGTACAACAACACTTTTTTCTAAGAGCACATAATTTTTCAATAGCATTCTCAGATAAACTCTTAATCTGTGTGAATTATTCGTAATAAAATTATTAAGCATTACTCTCTCCGTCTCAATACATAAGTCACTTTTGACTTTTAAATAGTCAAATTGATTATAATTTGACTGAAATGTATAGATATTATATAATTGATAAAATATTTTAAAAAAATATCATCAAAAAGTAAATCAAGTTTATTTTAATATGCAACTTTTAATTTTTCAAAACAACAAGTATATTTTAATAGCTGGTCAAAAATTAGTCAATTTGATTTTTGGAAAAGAAAAAAAGACTTATAAATTGAGACAGAAGGAGTATACTTTATATTTTGCCTGGTTAAATTTTATACTAATAATATATGTTCATATATGTTACCTCCAATAATTTATATTTTCTTGCCTTTTTCCTTAACTATATCCGTCATCATGATAGACTGCATTTTCGTAAATTAAATGATAAGTTTTGCTAAAAGTGTGCGAATATTGTATTTTAATATAATTTATATAAGATCAGAGAAGAAAAAATTTCCTTAAAAAAAAAAAAGAAGAAGAAAATTTAGCATTAGCCATCTTGAATTGATTACTTCAATTGAGATAAGGATTACCGTAAGGTGCAAGTACAAATCAAGATTACGAATGTACTTAAAATAAACACCTTAACTTGCCCACACTGACAAACTTGTCTATTTTTCAAACAGTGTAAGAAACTGTGTAATTGGGCCTACACTGCTGAACTCTGGTACAGCAATCCAATTAACGTTGTGGTCTGTAAGGTCCACATAACTCTGTGTCAGTAAATAAAAGAGGCTAATTGATCTTTCACTCTTGGGCCCATCTTATCTCTTTACTGGATGTTGATGTACTCCCTCTGTTTCTATATTCTTTTAACACGAGACAAATTATTAATTTACGCATAATTTATAGGACCAAATATAGTCATAAGTGATCTTATTAGATTCGTATTTATAAGTATTATAATACAGTGAAATTTTTATATTTAATATTAATACGAAATTAAAGATATTAATGATTAAAAACATATGTTGGCAAACGTGTCGAAGGCAAACAAGAAAAATATTAAGAGACGGAGGGAGTACTACTACGTAATTAATTACATGTAATGACGACCTGCCACATGTACTATTTTTTGTTTATAAATTAAGTATATTTTTTTCCCGACAAAAAAAAAATAGTATGCTTCTTTTTATCGTTTATTAATTATTAATTATTCTACAAATACGTATTGGGCGTGGTGTCGGCACTCGGAAAGTTGCAGGGCTAATCAGCAAATGCAGTAATGTAATATGCAGTTATAATATTCCTCCTCAGGTAAGGTTTATATTATCAAGATTAAGATTGTAGAGTATTTTTGTTTGATAAAACTTTTTTTGGATGAGTTTTGTTTACAATTTATTTACGTTTATTTATTCTCTCTTTGTGAGAGTTTAGTGTTTTTTTTGGGTGTGATTAAATGTTCAGGACGTTAGATCTGCCGGACGATCGATAGCTCACAATGATTTTGATGAAAGCTAGATGTATATATATCAACTTCAACAAATCGCTTGATTGTGTCTTTATAAAGACTAGATTAATCAGCGATATGATCTGTTTTATATTTGTTCGACTCAATTGTTCTTGTAAATGCCGTATGGCTTTTCATTATTAAATTATTATTTTTCTCAAAAAAAGAAAGAAAGAAAAAGTATGTGTGTTTCGGGGTAAAGACCTAGGAAATGAAATGAAATTTAAATTATAATTGAGTTGGATGTTTGATAATAACTTTTTATTCTTATTTAGTTTTTATCATTTCCAACAAAAGCTCTAAATTTTAATTTTGGGAAAGAAAGTTCCACTTTATCATATTTATTTTCTATCGAAATCTCATAATATAAATTTTCTATCCACTCAAATTTTATCAAATATTTCCTCCTATCCTTTAGCGTTTTCTTTTTTCTTTTTACATATTTTCATTTCATTCTTACTAACCATATACAACAACACTAGTATCAGAATTGGAATCATTTCGGTGAAATATAGTTTAAGCTGGAGTTTTCGAGTACGATTCATAATTTTTTTAATTTAATTATAAATAATATTTTCAATCATTAAAATTTATATATAATCTATCATATATATGTAAAATTAAACATAATATCAATTAATCATATGTATCTCTCAATTTTAATAATACTAAAGATCATTGTTCTACTTATTAATTATATTGCAGAATATAATGTCCTGTGATTATATAAATAATTGTTATGCATGTTGATTACGACATATAAATAATTTTCAAGTTGTCAGATGTTTAAAATGTTAGTAGAATAAAAAAATTAGAATCGAAATCATTAAATTTCAATTTGAAAGAATGTGAACTTCAATACTCCTCTTTTATTGTGGTCTCGGTATAACTTTTACTTTTAAAAAACAATATTATTGTATAAATTTATTCTTAATTCTTGGTAAAATCTATATATAAAAAAAGCAACTTTGATGTTCATTAATTTAATCTTAATTCGCAGTAAAACCTATAATCTATATTTTATTATACATAATATGATGAAATAGGTTGGTTTAATAAATTAAACAAAGGGAAAATAGATCTTTTCGCCTTCCAAGTATTTAGAAACTTATCACTGAGCTATAACTTTTTTCCTTTTTGTCACTAATATTAGGTTCGAATTTTTTTTTGGTAACTAACGTTAGGTTCGGATTTGATTATTAATATTATATTATTTATTTTAACATTATTAAAATATAGTGATAGTTTGCAATATTATGGTTATCTCATGTGTGATATCTTTATAGTACGTCATATATGCCCTAAGTAGTTTACCTACGAGAGTTTGACGCACATTTTAAAGATCCTAAAAGATTTATTTTCATAAATTATTTAAATTTTTTTTTTCTGAATAAAAATTTAACGCTTGAATTTTTATACATAAAAAAAAATCTCAAAAATATATTATGGAACTGTGTTTTATCAGAAAGGGGAATCTTAAAATACGTGTCAAGTAGTGGGAAAGAACTATAAATAAATGAGATGGACGGAGGGAGTAAGAATAATATAAATAAGTGATAAAATCAGAAAAAATTATAATATATCTAAAAATTCATTAATCATTAATCTGAAATCAATGGCTTCAAACAATTTATCATCTACAATCAATTCTCAAGCAAAATTGAGTTAAGTGATACTATGTTTTTGTGGAATCTTGAAATAATTTATAAAACTAATATTTTTAGGAGTCTTAAAACACGTGTCAAACTCTCGTACTCCAAAGTAAACTACCAAGGGACATATAGAGTACTATATATAAAGGTGTAAACATATATCATGTCATCATAATATTACAAACTATCATTATATTTTAATAATGCTAAAAAAATAATATAATGTTATTAATCAAATCCAAACCTAACGTTAGCGGCTAAAAAAAATTTGAACCTAACATTAGTGACAAAAAGAAAAAATATTACACTTCAGTGGTAAGTTTCTAAATACAAAATAAGTCAAGTGGCGAAAAAATCTATTTTCCCATTAAACAAATAAATCATTAGATCCGAAAAATGTGATTTTACATAACTGTTTACAAAATTTCTAAACTGGAACAATATACAATGCAAAATGAGAAAGTTATGCGATTTTTGCTTTTAAAAAACACAATTAAATTCATAAGTGATCCAATTATTAATAATCTTATTTGCAAAATCACAAAAAATCTTAAAAACAATAAAATTGTTCGAAAATGAAGGAGTGGTCTATTTTTATGCCAAGAAAAAGCGGTCTTCCACGTACTTGAAAGCAAATTATGCAAGCACTAGACACAGACATAAGGTGGAGACACAGCATCATAATATTCCTTATTCCTCCAAAACCTTTTTCATTTTTTTTTCAAAATAGTAGTACAATGCTGGCAAATATCTCAAATTCATCACAATAAAACACAAATAGTCAAGTATAATGTTCTATCGGACCCATTTTTCTTAGAGTTAATCCTTAGCCTTTTGTCTATTTTCTTTGAGAGCATATATAGAGTAGGGCACCATCTCTTTCAATTAAATCAAATAAAAAATTATTATGGAGTGACATGCTTCCACTACTTGTACTCAGATGCCATTCTGCCACGTGTCATCTTCCAATTGCAGAAACTAATTCACTTTTACTCGTTTCTTTGTACATTATTCCTTGATTAGACATTGAACAACTGTGGAATGAAACTCATTTTTTGTATTATTATTGCTTTATGGACTTCGCATCTGAAATGGAATTCTACTGGTAATCAGTTTCTACAAAACCAGTTTACGTTTGGCATTTGTCCTGATTAATTGATAGTTTAAGTGTTAATCCTTATTTCACAACTCACTAAATTGATTAAATATCTGATTATTCAATTAATAATTCGATTAATCTCCGACCAATCCAACTAATTTTCGTGTCTTTACCGATCAAGTCTGATCACATTTTTATTTAAAACTACTAATTTTGTTCGTCACAGTTGTTTTTGTATAATTAAGGTTACAACTAGAATAGATGGACATATATTACGCCTTACAGTACAATCATCTTTTTGACTATTTGTGTTAAAGTAGCATAGAATAGTGATGTTTCATTGTGGAAGAAAAGAAATCCAATTGGACCGTCGCTGTTACAACTACACTAATGGGACCATGATGGTGATATAACTACATGTAGATCCTTGTTATTCTTAGATGTTTCTCACAGCAAAAACCATACAAAGAGTTCAAATGTTCAATCTTACAGTCAATTAGATATCTGTTAACAAATTTTCCAGAAGTACAAAAACAGATGTAGCCAAGTCACTCATGACTCATTCCTAGCCCTTAAGTTACATAAAGAACATCTATCACCACAATTACAACAAAGATTACAGGCAATGACAATGTCGAAACTAAATATTATCCGTATAGAGGTGAAGGATCAGACACTAGTGACTAGCAAAACTCTGTTCATTTATATTTTTTCTTGTCGTTCCTGCCTCGTTTCCTGTACTCTCTGTTCTCCACGTTGTACTCTTTTTTAATTAGTAAATTGTTCATTGCTATTTTCACAGCTTCAGCAGTCCTTGAAAATACTTCTTTCTCAATAGATAAATTACCCTGCAACGTCTTAAGTAGTTGTTCTCCACCTGGTATTTCACTGTCTGCCAATATAATAGGCTCACTGTTCTGTCCGAAACAGGAGATCGCTCTCACTCGGGCAAGAGACGGTGAAACAGAACCTTTTAAGTTAGAGACACCCATAACTAGCCATAACAATTCTGATGTGGAAGAAGTACTCAAGCAAGTAGGAATAAAGGCTTCTTCAGTTATAGTTATTTTCTGCAAAAAAAGACTGCAGATTTAAACAGGGGAAAAAATGGTAGGATAAAGGAAGTGCTAGATATTTAACAAGATTGCATAAAATGTATTCAGGACACAAACTACAAGACACTTTTAAATAAGAATAGAATTCCAATTAATTTGTTTTCACTTCTTAAGAAAAAAATCTAGCAGAAATTATTAAAAGAAAATGTACTAACCCTGACAATAGAAAGTGATTTAACAGAGAGATTACAACTCAAAAGTAGTACTCCAGGTAAGCTGCAATTCACACAAGAAACTTTAATTTAGAATTTCATTATTGTAGACTATTATATAATTTAAAGAAACACAAGAATACTTAAGTGTTGTCAAGAGATATATACCTCTGTACAGCCACTGCAACAAGTGAACCATCACGGGAAGCACATAAATCAGTAATTACGGGAAGAATATCTTCTTCACTCCCATTAGACTGAAGAAGCCCTGCCTTCAGAAATAGAAGAGACTCCCAATCAAAATTTAGGTAATTTTTAGGGAAGAGATAAGATATATTTATGTTATTAGAGCATCTTCAACCCATCAAAACCCTTAACTAAAATTCATTAAATCATACCAAAAATAAAATTTATAGATAATGTGTGAAATTTGCTCAACTCCAACCCTTGTCTAAAAATATAGCCAACCAATTGATGTTGGCTATATTTGGCCAACCACTACAAGCCTGTAGCAATATATGTAGCAAGATTTCATATCATTTGTTACCATATGATAATATACATTCTATTTATAACAACTTGAATGAATAATACTATTTCTGAAATATAGCCAGTACCATCGAAGCAAAATAGCTTACAGCTTCAACAAATTTTACATAATGTCTTACAGGTCCAATTTAGCCAACCACTTTTAGCCAACACCGTTGGAGATGCTCTTATAAACATACTACTTACACATAGTTCCAAATCGCCACCAAAGAGTTTATAAGATACAACCCATGTCTTGGAAAATTTTGCGTGAAGTCTACAATTTGACTTTAGTTCTAAGCAGATCGATTTAATATAATTTCAGAAAATTTCAAGCTTATACATGTACATTTTAATTATCTAGTAGTTAAGATTGGAAGGCATAACCCACTCAATTTCTGGGAATTAAGCTACATTTTCAAGCAATAGTTATTATCTGGATTACAATGGCTTCTTAAAAGGTTCTCTATTTCAGATGCTTATGAATGGTTAATGGCATCACAGAGCTAGAACCTTTCAGGGGTTCCATGATAAGACACGACTCGTGTGATGGGAGAAAAAACACCACAAACCAAATTGCACACACCTTTACAACTTCAGAGTTTCAAACTGCAAAAATTGCCCCAAAGTCATTGTATGAGTGCTAAAACCCTACAACTTACAATACACAATTACAGTAAAGAGTTCATCCTTACACACTACAGACCCTTTGATTGTGTATAATATCTAATGATTGTACCAATGACACACAACACCTAACACAGACAATAACTTAAGATTGCGTTTGGGAACTTGTATTTCATTTCAAATTTTGGATTTCAAATGACATGATTTGAGGTGTCATTTTAAATTCTCATCTTTAGCCTAGTATTTGAATGTCCTGGATTTCAAATGAAATTCAGTTCCAACTTTTTTGTGTATCCAAACATGTCATTTATTCTACAAGATATATTAGGATAACAAGAAAAATAAAGTATTCAACCAGTAGATGTACCTCTGCTCCAACTTCACATGTATTAAGTAGGGTTCCAGATTCATATTCCCACAAGCAAACCTGCAAAGCAACAATTAGATTATTGGTGATTTTTGTGCTTTAACCACCACAATCTGTATATTTTATGAATTACTCACTGTTGAATCACCACTTCCAGATACAAGAAACCCCTGTGGATATTCCTGATTGCAAACGAAGGTAAAGCACGATACAAACCTGAAAATAGTAGTATAATGAGTCGACGGAGTGGCACAAGCTACTTATGGCTGACGAAGCTTGTCACAATTTTTATTATGAAAATTCAATCAAAATGTTAGTATTTGTGTCAATGACTCCACCAAAATATACTGAATGCTATTTGTCAAGCTGAAGAAATGCAGGACCAAGATTTGGGTATTGAACAATTTACACCATGTACTGGGTTAACCCTAATTTATATTTTCACTTTAATTTTTCTTTTTTGTGATTTGGGGGACAGGGGGAGGGGTTCTATTGTAATTTGAACGGCAGAACCTTCATAGATTCATGGCATCAGAACCAGAGAATTATTTTATTAAAGGTCAAAATACCTTGTAACTATCATGTTGGGGCCAAAAAGAAGTATTAATTTGGATATTCTAATGTAACATTTCATGCTAAATCATGTAAAAAAATATACAACATATCATAAGAAACACACTTTGTATGTCCAAGGCAAAAACTTTGTATCTCATGAGCTCCTTCTAGTGGTTTTGTAGGAAAGGCGGTAACCTGTTGATAAGAATAAACAAAAGTGTAAGCAGGTTCAAAATAATGTGAACTGTATATTTTAACAAGATAAAATGAACTTTCAAAAGGTTAATAACAATACTTACACGGATTTTAAAATCCCTATCAGCACTAACTATATATTTTCCATCTGGCGAAAATTCCTGGAAGATGTTAATCCATTATGGTGTTACCAATATGATATGACATAAATGGACTGAGAAAAAATCTAATTTATAATGCAAATAAAAAAATGCTGAAAAAAAGAGAAAATTATGCAAACCGGGGTTGCCACATTAGAAACTGTGATTTTCATAATATGACATTGACAATCATAATATGACATTGACAATTCATCATCAAATTAAACTTCTAGTGGCATGACGGTCTAGACAATCACATACAGACTACTGGCAAAGGAGTATGTGATAAAAGTAAATGAGAGTCTGTCATTCGATTTAATTGAAAGAGGTAAAAGGAACAAGTAATAACATATAGTAGTACTTATTTAAACCTGAATTTTTTTTAGGACACACACATATAAAGTGGATAAAGAGGTTATATATCGATATGCATAGCATACCAGGCCAGTAATGATGCTACAATAGTGGGAAAGCATAGGTGCTGGTTTCTTCTCAACCACAGCTGAACTCTGGTGAAGGCCTTCCAGTTCCACAACCCAGACAACTCCAAATTTGTCAGCGAAACTAACATAATGGCCGTCATTGCTTATTGCAACTGCAGTAACTCTTTTTTCAGATGATCTGTTACAGTTCAGCCACAATCAAAAACATGAAAGTATGTCAAAACATGAACGCAAGCCTAGTAGAACCAAAAGTATAGGCCGTTTGATATCAAAACACATTATGTGAAGTGCTACTCCTACAAATAATTCATAATAAATATTTGCCCTATGCCATTGTCCAACAAGGACTTGCACAATCGACTACAGGAATAAAGTGTGAAAAGTTTCATCACATAGAATCATTATGCTGTTTCAGGTTATGGTGGTCATTCGTTATAATGAGCAATATTCTGCGTCAAACCAAAATCGGGCACAAAAACCCCAATATAATTTCCAAGAAATAATCAATAGCAAACTATATTATTCCCAGAAAAAGTGCATAATCCAAGAGTAATAAAACCATATGTACAATGCCATAAAAATACCAGAAACATAACCCTGATGGACTAAAAACAAAGCCAAAACATGAAATTTGATAATAAATAAATCGGTCTCACACACACACACGCGCGCGCGAGCATGTTCTGATGGCTTAACCCTAAGTTCTGATGAATATGACCGATTTATCTCCATCAGGCTTAGATCCTAAGAGCGCTACTTGAAAGCATGCCACTGTGCGAGCAGGGAGCTACATAATTGCTAGGAAAAGTTCAGCTATATCGAACAAAACTTTGAATAACACCAAAAAATTCAAGAGCTCATCCTCTAACCCAGCAAGCCAAGTCGCGAATGATCCAAATACTATCTACAATTACCATGCTGAGTCTGCAAATACCTCTTGTCAACATGCACATCTGCTATGAAGATATATAAAGGGTACAACAACCAGTGGTGGGTATACAGGCCCAAGGGAGCTAGAAAAAAAGGCACAGTAGCATGTGAATGAGATATGAAGTAACAAAAGGGTATACACTGCACAAGAAATGGTGGGCGCACAGACTCAGTAGAGCTAGAGCTAGAAGAACAAGCACAACAAAATGTCAATGAGATAAAGGTGATGCGGGTTAAAAAAATACCATGTGAGGAAATCTATGAAAAAGGAGTATGATTCCACGTTAAACACATCTCTAATATTCATACCACGAGGAGATATCAACTCTTTCGAATCTAAAATGGACCCATCTTCTTAGCATGCACTTACTACTAGACACAAGGTGACCTCTCAGTGCAGTGTTGCAACTTCACTTGATCACCCTCATCACCAGGCCCGGCTCAATCAAAGTAGAGGCCCTGTGCTAAATTAAAATTTGGGGACCTTTTATTGAGAAGAAGAGTGAGATGTAAAAAGTGAAAATTATATGGGTCACAATTTATATATATATGAGAATTTTTTACCGTTGCTTGTGAATTGAAGCTGACATAGAAGCAGGAGAATGATTAAGCTATACACATATTCCCGATTCACGAGGGAGACGAAGTCAGAGAGTATTATGGCTGAGTTCTGGCGTGCGTGTCTCTGTATTTCCGCGGGTGTTTTGTTTTCTACAGGCCTATTTTTTTTAACACATACTAATACATATAACTAGGGTTGGACTAATTGGGGCCCCCAATTTTTTTGGGCCCTGTGCAGTTGGGCTGACTGCACAGGTTAAACACCGGCTCTGCTCATCACTGAAATCTGAATGGACGTCCATGCAGCCTTATAATTTTAAATTTTTTATTGTTCAACTTAATTTTGTCACATCTCAGCATGCAACTCATGAATGTGAAGTGAAAATGACTCTACAGGTTCAGATTACTATATACATTTTCCTTCTTTTCGTGGACCATATGATATTTTTCCATCTTCGCTTTCTTCTTCAACATCACCTCCATCTCATTAAAACCTGCTACAATACTTGTTCCTTCTAGCTCCAACCTCAATAGATGTGCCTATTAGCGTCTTGTGTCAACTCGACGTGGTGATTGTTGACGGTGTTTGCTAGGTTGGAGGATGAGCATACTGGATCGATGATGCAGACTTTTGCCAGCTTGGAGACAAGCTGACAACAGTACCACAATACTCAGAGCGAAAGTGTGATCTGCTTATGAGGCGAAATCTCAAATCTTATATGACACACAACAGAAATCAGGTAGTCTTGAAGAATGATGTTAGTAGTGTTATCATAGATTTGCATCATCGGTTTGCCTATGTAATGACAGGTTTTAGGTGATTAGCTCTGATTAGTGAGTTAAAGCAATTTTTTGTGGCTTCTTTGGTGGGCAAAACTATGGTGGTATGGTCGTGTACAGCGGGATGGGGCTGACTATGAACACTAAAATGGCGATGAGCAACACTCGTAGTAATTATGACAAGCTGACGTTGGACGATATATTGAAAAGCTAAGATTAAACAAAATTAGGTGACTGAATTGTTACTCAGTTGATACCGCAATATATCCATCAATAACTGGTCACAACCAATGCCACGAGAGAAGTGTATTCATAATCCAAGCATAACAAAACAATACATTCAATGTCATATAAGTATCGAAAACACAATCCTAATGAACTAATAAACTAAAGCCTAAAAATGTGGGCTGAAAATAAAATCTAATAATAAAAAAAATAAACAAGTGTAATAATCCAAGACATCTGCATTATTTCACAATATGTTCGTAATTTTTACAAGACTAAATTTCGAAAAATATTCAAAGTTAAGCTAGATAAATAATAAAAAATAATAACTACAAATCAAAAAGTAATAGTAAAATTTGAATTTCACCATGATATTCTCTCAACCGACTTGTTACGTTGCTTTAATGCTTCAACTATATTATTAAGCTGAACCAAAAGTAAATTATCATAAAGACAAACTATAACAAGATTCCACATAACTGCGATATTGCTAATTCCACTTCAACATTCCGCATCGGAAAACTTACACATTGTAAATGCACTGCCATGTGTCTGTATTCCAAATCTTGACGAGTTTATCGTCACCAGCCGAAACAAAAAGCTTCCCATTTGCTCCATACGATACAGCTCTAATTGAATCCTTGTGGCCACTAGAACCATCCCCTAATATTACACAACAGCTTCCTCTGAAAGAGAACTCAGTAATCAATCATAATTAATTTTAACATAAAATCTATAAACACGGAGCAGAACATATAATATAATGTAGATTGAAAAGCTGGAGGGGCTTACTGGAGATCGAAAACTCGGAGCTCCGACCCGATGGCAACTACGAGAGAGTGATGGGTCGGGTGGACGGCAATTAAGGCCGGAGCGACATCCAATTCGGATTGTTTGTCGTGCAGCTCCGTCTCTTCTGTTATTGATTCAACGTCCATGGAGTTTCTTTGCTGATTCAAATGTGTGGGCTTAGGGTTTTCAGGAGGTTTAAGAATTTATTGATATCCGGTTTATTTTTATCTTTTAGTTTATCGTTTTTCAAATGAAATAATGAATCCGCGGTTAATCTTGTTCCGTTTAAATTTCTAATTATTTACTTCATTTTTATTCACCAGGAATTAGTTAGTTAATTATTCATTAATTTTTATTTTCTGTTTCATCGATTAATTCTGATTCTCGATATAATTGTTTCCGAATATTTCCCGCATGCTTCATATATTAAAAATGAAGTTTGAAAAAGTTTTGGTTGAAAGATAATAAGAATAAAATATTGATTTATAGATAATATATTACTTTTAAAATTTGTAATTTTTTATATGCATATTTGCTTTTGATGTGCTAGTACTTAACATTACAAGCTTGAGAGACAAACAATATTTAAAATAAAACTATAGAATCACCTTTTGCTGCATAACCCTATATTTTACAAATATTTTCAGGATCTAAATCTCAATACATGTTTTTTCTGCATCGTTGTGTGTTCAAAAATAATTTTAAAATATAATACATAAAAAAATACATTTTTTTCATGTGCAGTGTTTTTACAAAACCCTAACTAAATACGAGAAATAGGGTAAAGGTTCCAAGGTTCGATGTGTAATGGAACATGATCCGTTGTGTATAATGATACATGTATGATGTATTAATTATAAAAATCATTACGTAGATAGTATTTGTCTTGCTAGAATAATTTTTTCGTTGATTTCGACAATAAATTTTAAAAAGGTTTAACTCGTAATACGATATTATTTTAACTGATTTACACTGACAAGAATTTGACAGAGAATATTTTGTACCCTATTTTTCACTTCCCCTCGGTCTGAGACCGTTTGTTTTTTCTCATAATTATATCAGAGTAAAAAATTTGTTTTTATCATCTGTGTAACCATTATCTTTGTCTCTTAAGTGGACTTCACCGACTTGCCATGTTCCGACCGCATAAGTACCAATTGCTTAAGTAAAACAATCACGCCAAGCAGAAGATCCCAGACCAATTTAAAAATGCATGCAGAACTTAAACAGATTGAACGAAAATTAACGACTGGGACACAAACAAAAATCTACAAGTTACGTCTTCATAGTAGCTAATAGGCTATATATTTGTACTCCTATTACAAAAGTTCATTATAGAAAATTAAGAAGAAAAAAAAATATGGTTTACACGTAAATGAAATTCATCCAACCTATATTCTCAGCTGTGTACAGCCAAATACAGTTCCCTTGCATTGGGTCATTGGAGTAGCATGCCGCCAAACAGGCCTCTCAGACCCAAGTGACAGCACGTCTACATCCGACACCTTCTTGATATCCCAATTCCATCGTTCTGGTTCAATGACTCCTCCAATGATGTATATATCATCTTCTAAACCTATCATTGCACACCCAATCCTCCTACGGAACTCAGATGCTGAAACGACCACCTTCCTTGTTTCTCCCACCTGCTTCTGAATCAAACCATGACTCATCACGTACACCTCACCTTTAACTACTGCCATTGGACCCTGGAGCCATGAACTGTCGTGAACTATCCACCCCTGTGTTTCCTTATCATATATCTGCACTGTTGACAATCCCTTGTGCAAGACGTGCATCTTGCCCTGTATAACTATGCCCGTGCAAGCAGCATTGTGTGCGTGCTGAAGGTCGGGTATTGATGTCCACACGTCCTTTTCAGGATCATATATTTCAGCTTGAGAGATAGATTTTCTGTAGCTAGTGAAACCACCAGCCACAGCTATCTTGCCATCTAGCACGCAGCATGCAAACATTGCACGAGGCACTAGCATGGATGCACACACAGCCCAATGCCTGGTAACAGGATCATATGACCAGACAGCATCTGTAGCGAAGCTTCCATCATGGTCACCAGTTAAAGGATCAACGGCATCACTGCCACCACCTAGAACAAATAGTTTTCCAGCAGTGGAGACTGCACCAAAGTACGCAAGATGCCTAACCTGTGATGGAAGGACAGGAAGGGTGATCCAAAGGTCACGGAGGGGATCATAAAGCTGCCACAGGTTCTCAGGATCATAGGCACAAACACACAAGAATTCCTCAGTGGACTTAACTTCTTGCCTAGTTTTGAATAACTCAGCACTGTGAACGACAGCTCGCCAAGAACGAGAGACCAGTTCTAACTTAGGATGAAGGTAAAAGGGGACACGTGCTAGGCACCTTAGGGCAACAGCATCAGGGAGCCCTTCAATCAGTTCAGACATGATGGTAACTACAGTGCCCGCTTTGCAAGCATTTCACTCCCCTTGAATCTAAGTTTTTTGGCCCGTCTTTTAAATCACTGTAAAGTGCGAAAAAGATGATTAAAAATAGTCCAAGTAAGCTTTGTCAGAATAAACCATGTGCATCATGACATTGGCTAATCTGATGACATAATTTGCCCTATGTTTTATATCCTAATCACCACCAGCCATCGCATATGATAGATATATACTGCAAGGAAGTACCACTAAAACTAAGACAATTAAAAGAAAGTCTAATCATCTCCCTCACTACATATTGTCCCCCATGGGTAGAAAGTAATCACTCTCATAGAGACTCATGTTATCTATCATAAAAAAGAGCATATTAAGTTTTCTAAAATACCACGAAGTTTCTTGTATCAAGAAGCTAAACACCAAATGCTATAACCAACGTACATAGTCAAATACACACCTATTGAAGAAACCATATATAAAAATAGTAGCCATATACCCAAGTGTTAATTTAGCTATCTATCTTAACTTTTGGGGAGCATGACAGCATACAACAGGTAACCAATATTTGGTATGTAGCAATTAGTTTATTTCAGTCTAGTGACTTGATCAGTTCTGGCTCGACCACCACGAATAGACAGTATGGCATTCATTTAGCACTTAAAGTTTGTCACCCACGAAATTCTTGTACCAAATTCTAATACAGAGACGATTAACAACTATCTTTTGTAGAAAAAGGGGTCCATGCCACTTTGATATCAAACATTTGTTCCGACTTCTAAACTCCTACGTTCCCAGGTAGAGGACAGATATTGAAACATTGTCAAGAGCTTAAAAGCATATAGGAACATGTTTGCCAACATTGTGAGCAAATCTTGAAGTACAAGAATTTGGTTCAACAAGAGTAACTTTCCCTATGATAAAAAAAACTACAAGATACAAAGAAGGTAAAAATATGAGCAATGATATTGCTACAAAGGTAAGGTAGCACAAACCTACAAGTGGCTAAGAAAGATATCTAAGAAAATAGAAGTATAATATTAAACCTTTGAGAAAACCGGTAAGAACTCTAAACAACCACACATTAGTTGGTACCTAAAAAGCTAGTAAATAATTGTATCATATAACTTCACTGTAGCTCACTAAACACGGGCATCCTCAGTCCTCACACATAGAGTAGTTGGCAAACTAAGTATTTCAAACATCTATACCTATCAATATATGTATCTAAATCCATCCCTCAAGTATCAAACAGTCAAATGAAATTGAGCAACAACTGATGACAAAGATATACAATTCACAAACAAAGCCAAACATCTTATACAACAAAAAAAATAAAATCATCATCACATACCCAATTTCACATTTATCTCAATAACACATAAACAGAATCACTTAACATTACAAACAAAATGTTAACTAAGATTTACAGAGTTTTAATGCACTCCCGCTTAAAAAATCAAGTCTTAGCATTGTGATTCAACAAATTTCAAGTTACCAAACACAATCTTAAACAACTCATATGACGCCTAATGTCCTAAAGACAATCTCAACGTCATGAAACCATCCACTTCAAGATTCATACATCAAAATACTGATTCAATCACAATGCCCGAGTTTTATAACACTGGACCAATTGTTCAAGTGTACAAACTTAAGGGCCACTGAACATACTAATTTAAAACCGCTTGGCATCCATCATATCCATACCACTTAGCGTGCTAGTAAACAAGGACACCGCATAACTTCACTGTAGGTAAGTAGACAAAGGCCTCATCACACAGATTAATCAGCAAATTAAGTTTTCTAAAAACTATATCTATCAATACATGAATCTAAATGCATCCCCTGATTATACAAAAATCAAATAAAATCAAGCATCACTGATGACGAAAATACACAATCTACAATCAACAACAAACCAAAAACATCTTATACAACAAAAAAGAAGAAAAAAGAGATCATTAGTCATCATATACCCAATTTCACATTTATCTCAAAAACACATCAAACACGATCACTTAACATTACAATAAAATGTTAACCAAGATTCCCATAGTTTTGGCACACACCCGCTTGAAAAATTACAGCCTTTAGCATTGTTATTCAACAAATTTCACAAATAAATTAACTAGAAACACTATAAATTCAAGAAAAAGGGGTAAAAAATCGACCTTTAGAGTACCCAGAAGCCAAAATATCCAAGATTTC
Organism: Daucus carota subsp. sativus; assembly: GCF_001625215.2. Taxonomy (NCBI): domain Eukaryota; kingdom Viridiplantae; phylum Streptophyta; class Magnoliopsida; order Apiales; family Apiaceae; genus Daucus; species Daucus carota. The sequence continues at coordinate 37,817,742 of NC_030381.2, read as the reverse complement.
CGTGAAAAGAGGGCAAAGACAAAGAAAGTTGAAATGGGTTGGGGCAAGGAACAAGAAAGATGAAGAAGAAGTAGCGTAAGATGGCTGCGAAGATATGCATGAGAGCCTTGTTTTCTTGAAAATGTTGCGTATTAATATTTTCTTATATTCACACGGAAAAAACAAAAACGAAACCCGAAATGAAACCGAAACGTAAAAAGAGGGTGGCTTGTTTTCTTAGGAGTTGGAATGCATTTTACAAGCCTCGAATCATGAAATATTTTGAGATATATTCACAGATATTATTTATAAATTTCTGAAATAAGTGCTCTCTCTTTCCCCGGGGATGAATGTTGAGAATCTTAAGTATAACTTTTTAATTATTTAATTTGTTTCTTCTGATATAAAAATATAATAAAATTTTAAAAAAAATTATAAAATTTTGTTCAATTATAAAAATAAAAAAAAATGAGATAACGCGAGCACAATCTATCACGTGGTTACTTAAGAGAGTGGACTTTCTAGACCCACAAATGGAATACAATGTTTTGCATTTAAGGATATTCCATGTTCCCTCTCGATCTTTTTGTTATTTTCGCCAACACTTTCGTTTTCTCCTTCTTCTAGAATGTTTATTCATCTAAATACATCTTTTGTTGATCATTTTATCATCAACCTTTTGTACTATATCGTTTTGTTATTGATTATGTTTTAAATCAATATTTAGGAACGGCTCCGAAATCAGAACACCCTAGTTAAAATTAGTTTCCTGAATCCTAATTTATATGCATATAAAATTCTGAAATTTCAACACTCTAAAGTATAGGAGCTCAACCAAGTTTTGTCGATGATCATCCAAGTCATTCTTGTTCGTTTATGGAAGAATCTCAAAATTCGCATTTGTTATTTATTACGTTATTTTTTTACTTCAACCCATTATTTAATTTACAAAAGCTTGCCGATCACTGAAGGAACTTATTTATAACATACTCCTATTTATTCGAGGTGGCACCATGCATGTCAAATATGATCTCTCCTTTATTTTACAAGCAGAGTCCCCCACGGCACGTTATGTTTCTCATTACATGTCCCTGTGTGGACTTGGTATAGATCGGCAGCCGTTATTCAAACTCGTCTTATTATCCGAACTCGATTAAAAATGTCATTCATTTCGATTATATTTTCAGATTTTCACATATTATATAGACTATAAAGTGTCTGAGTCATATGCTTAAATAAAATAGGCTCGAATTGAATTTGATTACAAACAAATCGAAAGAGGATAGAATACAATCGATAGAATACAATCCTTCATCACACACCAACAATCGAAAAATAAAAAAAGTTGAAATCTCTCCGGAAGCTTATAAGCATAATAATCAAGAAGCATATGCAGCAATCAAGAGTATAGAAATGGTGAATTCGAATGGAAACTTGATCATGCTCCCGTCAGATGTGCTTCCAGTTGTTGGGACAGTCTTTGATGGAGTCCCTGCATTTTTATGTTTCGAAAAATTAGTACCAGCACATTTCAAGATTGTCTTGCGTACATTTTACCCTTCCCGACACTGCTCTACACAGAATTAATATAGTTCGGTTTTAATTGTACTTGATTCATACCTGAAGGAATGCTAGGGGCTGATGGAGAAGTTGGAGTAGCAGGGGCATCCTCTGAATCTGCTGGGGAACTTGTTGGAGAGCTTACTGGAGTATTAGCTGAAGAGGTTGGTGCATCTGCAGCAGCTGTTAAATGTGACACTCAGATTAAATTCAGAAGTTTCGGCATTTGTTAATGACACAAATGTTAATGTTAATGTAAATGTAAATGTGTGAAAGATGATCATAGCTTACAATTGCACCGGCTAAGTGGAGGAGTCTTCACATTACAAGCACTAGGAAGTGCTAATGCAAGAGTTTGATTAATAGCGATACCAAGAGTGGCACCACCGCCATTTACTAACGAGCACAGGCACTGTGGTTGTGACTGAACGATGTTGGAGAGTGTGGAGCAGCATGATGATGATGGTGTTGACGAGTTCCCAGTAACAAAGTTTAGGCACGGGGACAAGCCCAGGAGCGCGCTTGTGCAACCTGATTGAGCTGTGGCTCCTCTCCACAGCATCACAACCAGGACTAGAACCAGACCGGTCTGAATTCCTTTTAGGGCCATTTGTTACTGAAGAATATAAATTTGCAGGACACGTTGCAGCAGTGCGGATTCACAATACTTAAGAGTGTGGCTTAAGACTTGAATGTTCAGTCAAGGAAAGTACCCTATTTATATGAGAACTTTGCATACAGGAGAGAACAGATGTACTGATTTAGGTCATTTTTGGTGGCCAACTCTTTCTAGCAAGGGTTTGCTATGATTAAACAGCTTTCAGCTTTCTAAATGGGATTATTTAATTGTAATCTGTAATTTGAAGCTGACTGTTACACATAAAAGATACATGAAACATTTTATTAAAAAAACAGGTTCTGGTAAACTCCATCATTAGGTGAACCTAACTATGTTGACAAGGCAATGTATGTCAATGTTGTTGTAGGAACCGTGTTTAGTCTGCAGGTGTCATCCCAAGCCCAACATCGCGGAGTCAAGAAAGAATTTTCTTAACTATAGCAGTAAATCAACTCTTCAAAAATTTTGACAGTTTATAGGAAGGTATGGTGGAATTCTTTGTTAGTTGTGCCTGGAGCTACTGATTAAGCAAAATAATGCATGTTACAAGCAACTTTGCTTGGGACGTTAAGAAGTAGCCAAACCGATTGATGTTTAGCTCGAATTTGCTTAGGTTGTTAAAATTGAAGTAACCATTTTGATTGATGTGCAGCCGCAGAAGAGTTCACCTTGATCCAGTATTGTTTTCTAGGTGGAGGTTAAGATTAAGTGGAAGCTATATGATCTGATTTAATTGGAGAGGTGGTAAAAAAGGGAGCGTTTGAAGCTAATACCATGTCTGTTAGGCCTATATGTATAATTGTCCGAATAACAATATGATCTTGGTAAACCCTTCTCTCAACACCTTTAGATTTTAGGAGAATTGGTTACTTAACAATAATACACAATATTTCAGTTATCAAATATCCAATTTACTATTAGTTCTCAGTTTACGGCTACAGGAAGGGAAACGAGATGTCTAGGTTATCCTGAATCCTGGTTTTTGTAGTTCTTTAACTGGTATATAGCATGTTGGCATTCGATTTCAGGTGTAAATCAGTTTAACTCCTTTCCCCGGAATGTTATGCCAACTTCTTTGGATCTTCAAATAGTAATTTATAGTTTCACATTTCTTTCCATCTGAAGGTCAATTTTATATATCCTGATCAATTAACACATGCACTGTGAATGAGCCTGAGATCCAGATTCAAGTTCTGTACATCAAGAATACGAGATAATTTCTTATAGGCTCCAACTGAAACCAACCTCTGAGGTAGTACATCCTGAATTCTTGATTCTTGAATACACTCATCTAAACCAATTAAGAATTCATATATGAAAATCTCAGGATAGTCGTAGAACTTTGTCTGAAGATGATGAAATGTGGAACAGTGTATGAAATATTAATGTTAAGAAGAGATTGGAGAGACGGGGCTCTTTGGAGGCTTAAATAGGGCAGATCAGCCAGGCAATAGTTATAGTCTTGTAGGTAAACATTAGTGACCAACTCTTGAACTAAAGGTGATCCCTTTAATTACTTATAGGAGGGAAGATATTAAATTAGGTAGGTAGTTAGATAACTAACTCTAACAAGAAATTTTAGCTGTTGGGAAAAAATTATATTTTTTGTCAGTTGTCCCATATTTGAAATATAACCACAAGCCTCCAACTCAAGATGTTGCAGTAATGGCTCTGAACTAATCATAAGCCGCGGAACAAGGTCAAATGAAATCAAACCAATGATCAATACATCGTATTTTCTTGTTTAAGAAATCTAACTTACACTAAATAACTTATGTCTTGTGACACGCAACAACCTAACGAGCTAAAAGAAATGCATAACAGTATAAATTACTTTATCATCTTTGTTAAATTAGTTGAGCTACAAAACCAGTCTGAATCCACCTGTTTCTTGATGCAACATATAAATAAACCATCTATAAACCCTGGCAAATTCAAAAATTACTTGTCTTTGCTCCTTTAAAATTTAAACCTCGTCTTCTAGTTCACATACTTCACTTTCTGTCTTCCTTACTCATGGGAAATACAAAGGTTTTTCAGTATCTGAACGTAGTTTTGGGGACTACGTTAATTCTATGTATTACTTTTGTCAATGGACAAATCACAACACCATGCACAAATCCAATGATTAGCAGCTTTACCCCTTGTTTGAATTATTTAACTGGAAGCACAGGGACTGGGGGTTCACCGACAGGAGATTGTTGTGGAGCACTACGCTCTCTAACGAGCACCAGCATGGATTGTGCTTGTCTCATAGTCACAGGCAATGTTCCATTCTCACTGCCTATTAACCGGACATTAGCAATTTCACTTCCAAAAGCTTGTAGAGCTGCTGGTGTCAAAGGCGTTCCAGTACAGTGCAAAGGTCTAACTTTTTTTTAAAATGTATTATACTTTCTTGTTGACGGTAGAACTTCCAGTTAAATCATCTCTAATACTTTCTAAACATGTTGCAGCCTCTGGTGTCCCTTTGCCAGCTCCAGGTATTTATTTCCTTTTTCTCTATACTTAACATTTGGCGGAAAAAAAAAATTACATAAATATTCTAACAAACTATATACAATGACAGGCCCTGTTTTGTTAGGACCGTCGCCTCCACCTTCAACTGCAGCTTCTCCATTCAGTCCTAGAGGTATTATTTACCGACAAACAAATCAAAAAGTTCATTAAATTGACCATTAATGTACACAGGATCCGCAAATTTATGATAAAAACTAACTAGGCCTTTTATTATGTCAGCTTCGAAAGCAGCAACATCAGCACCAGCAAGTCCTCCAGATGCAACCACCTCAGATGGCACCCCAGGAACAAGCATACCTGCAGATTCTCCAGATGCAACTCCGGGGATTCGACCTGTTCTCAATCCAACATCTGCTTCTGATCCATCTAACATCTTGTCACCTTCTCTGCTCTTGGCATTTGCAGGAACAATGATTTTAAATTACTATTAGAGCTATCATCACCCTTGTTTTGATCATATGGGTGTTAAATTTTCGTTTACATATTCTTTCTATTGTGCTTCTGATCTTCAAGAGGCCAAAGTGTCATGTGTATCTTACATTTACAGTATTGTTCTACATTGTAGCAGTAGCATCATTTGTTTGATTAATGCAAAATTTTGTTACTTGTTCAGCCAATATATAATATGATCAAGAGGCTGGTTAGTGATTACATTCTGTAGCACTTAAAATATGTCACAGCCAAGAACCATATCAATAAAATTTCTTTCTGAAAAATTAGGACGAGACCATGTAATTTTTACAATATATACCCATTTATATTAGATACTTTGAATTTCATTCGGCCGTTTGTAATATTTTGTAATCATGAGCGTAGAGATTGAAAATCGGAACTAATCAGCCGGCTTATCAATTAAGGATTTGAGGGTACTACTCGGCTAAACTATCAATGCAGGATTTACATGGATTTATAGATTATTTTTTTTGAATAAATCGAGATCTTTAGTCAAATCGGAGTGTAATCGTTAAAACAACGTAATTTTTTATAAAAATTAATCCAAAATTGATTAGATAATTTTTAATAAATCATGAATTTTTATAATGGGTAAATAATTAAAATAAAAAATACTAAAAATAACTGATAAACCCTGCACCCTCGAGGAGACGAGGACGAATCGACAAGTTTTGTGTTTGAAATTATACAGGCACTCTCTTCATCTCTCTATTATCGATCTTCTTATAGTACAGTGGTGTTATCCTGTTACTTTGCCTCAAAATTAATACCATTTTAATATTAAATCTTGAATTTCTCCGCCATTTATTTTCTTCTGCTGCTGAAATGCTTGAAATTTTTAGCTTTTAATCTCAAAGTTTTTTTTTCTTTCTTGCGTTACCAATAAAGGGTCGGCCCTCATGTTGTATGTCTATATGTGTGTGTGTATGATTTATCAATTTGATTGTTTAAGGCTTTTTCTTGAATAATTTTGATTGACACAATTTGTTGCTTATTAGTTTGAGATGGGTTGGAAAGCAGCTCAGAAACTTATACACCACTGGAAGATTCTCAGAGGAGATAATGTAAGAATAGGAATTTGTAGTTTATTCGATTTCGACATTTCGTGTTCTGCTTGGGTTTGGTTTTGATTTGATTTGAATTTTTGGTAGGTGATGATAACCAGAGGTAAAGATAGAGGCGGAACTGGCCTTGTAAAGCGTGTCATTCGGTCGCAGAATCGTGTCATTGTTGAGGGCAAAAATCTGGTAATATGTTATTCCTGGTTTGACTATTAGCAGTAGTTTTTGCTGTATGATAACTTGTCTAGCATTGTAAACTTGCAGTTTGTATATTAAGAATGTGGTGTGGTATAGGAGGTTTGAGCTGTTTTTGCTGGATTGTGAAGATTCTTTTGATGAACATTTTACTAGTTTTAACACTATAGGTTTGTTAAGTTCACCCTTTGTGTTTTTGTTATTGCTCAATCGACATACCAGCAAAAATGTGATTTCATTCCAATTTTATGATTATTATAGTTTCTTTTGTTAGAGGTCAGTGACGTCAATCTTTGGAATAATGGCCTGAAGGATACATATATGCAATTTAGTTTCTTAGATTGTTTACGATACACTATTTAGTTTTAGTCAGTGTTGTAAAAAGCGGGAATCGGACTTAGTCGGTGAAGGCACCGTCTAGCGATTAATCGGATAATCGGAGATTAATCGGAGTGATTAATCGGATCATTAATCGTAATCAATTTAATATTATTTTTTAAATAATATATATTAATATAATTATATATAGTATAAATTTATAGTCATATAAAATCAAAAGATTAATGATTTTTTATAACACAAAACATGCCTTTATATACATATACAAGTCCAGTCATCTCATATATAAACTTGAATTTGATTGAATCTGCGAAGGAAGATATTGCAAATTTATGTAATTAGAGTTTAAAGTTAATATTGAAAGAATGAAAGGTAATAAAACAACTTTAATTTATGTGTTTTGTCATTTCCGTGCCTTTTGTTTTATTTAAAATTAAATTTTAGAATTTTAAGATTTTTTTACTTTTTATTTTTATTTTTTTTTAAATTCACCGATTTTTGACCGACTTTTTCCGATTAATCCCGACTTTTGACCGATTAATCCCGATTTTCAGAAAAAACGATTTTTTCGCCGATTAACGCTTAATCGAGACGGTGGCCGACCGAACAGCGATTAATCGGCGATTAATCCCGATTAATCGCCGACTTTTAGAACACTGGTTTTAGTAAATACTCCCTCCGTCCACTTTTACATGTCCATTTACACTTTCAAAACAGATTTAATGATAATTAGTTAAATCTTTCCCCATAATTTCTACTTCCAAGGCTTGACTTATTTAGTGCCTGTTTGGGGTTGCGGTTGCCAACCACAACAGCAACTTTTTGATAAAAAGCTGGTATAAACCTGTTTGGTAAAATTTAAAACAGCTTTTTCCAACTGTGTTTTTTGTCCAAAAGCTGCTTTTACAGAAAGCTGGTGTACCCCTGCTTTTTACAAAAGCTACTGTTGCGCGCAGTGTTACAGTCCTGAGCATCGAACCCCCACACATACAATTTTTTTATATATAACTATACCCTAGCTGCAACACTTTAAACAAAACTATATTTATAAAACATTTTTTATATAACTTAGACTATTGGTAGGTGAAATTTTTGGTAATAAATTTAAAAGGAAAAACTCAAAATAAATTATTATAATATATTTGGTTGTTGTTTATTTAAGGTTATATTTTTTTGTTTCATTAAATTTGTTGTAAAAAAATCTAATTATAATATTGTGGAAAAAATTAAATTCGCTGAGTAATATACATTAAACGAAGAAGAAAATTATATCTTTATATAAATAATAAGTTAAAAAAGTGATAGGGCAAGTGAGATGAACATTATCCGCAATCAAATAGCTCATAGTTTAATGATGTAAAACTTATAAATTATATATTTTAGCTTAGGATATAATTATATACTCAATTTATTAGAGTTTGCAATTATATTTATCAGAGTTTAAACAATTATATTTGTTGTTAATATTTGTCTATGAAATAATGAATAAAATATTATTTTATTTCTAATTATAATTCTAAACAGCACTTTAACAAAAAATTTACCAAACAATTTATTTTCAGCTTTTACTCAGACAGCACATCTGAAATCAAGTTTACCAAACAGTCTCAGCTTTTACAAACAACACTTTTTTGAACAGCACTTTTACTCACAGCAACAGCAATTTTTAACAGCAATCCCAAACAGACCCTTAAAACTTAGTTGAATACGCCATTTTAAGACATTAATTAGGGGTATTCCTTCATTTTGAAGACATAAATTAGGGATATTCAAAGAAAATATTTATACAACTAACTATTCCTTGGTATGTGTTATTTCTCTTTTCAAAATGGACATGTAAAAGGAGACGGAGAGAGTATGTTTTGAAAGTGGTTGTTTATTGATTTCAAAGGGGGTGACTCTCTTGATTGATTAACCGATAACGCATAGTAGTATAGATTAAGCTTTACAAACATATTATATCCCTACTTTTTGGTCCTTTCTGTACCTCCACCTAAATATTGGATGATATTTTGATCTGCAATTACAAGGATTGCCATATAATTTACACAAATTTTCTTGTGTCAGGTTAAGAAACATATTAAGCAAGGCCAAGGTCATGAAGGTGGAATATTTACAGTAGAAGCTCCACTTCATGTATCAAATGTTCAAGTTGTAGACCCAGTTACAGGGTTTGTAGTTTTAGCTACCAGTTACTTGTTTAGTAGTTGTAGACCATGCAACTTCTCCATTTTTTTACCTTTTGATTAGTGCTTGTTGATGCTTACAATTATGGGCAGTTTCAATGTTTATGTTCTTAGATAATTGTTTATTGATGCTTAATCCAGGAAGCCATGTAAAGTTGGAATTAGATATCTGGAAGATGGTTCTAAAGTAAGAGTTTCTCGGGGGATAGGAGCATCAGGGTCCATAATCCCCCGTCCTGAGATTTTGAAAGAGAGGACTACACCCAGGCCGACTGTTGGTAAGTGACCCAAGTACATGTCTCTATTGTCTGTAATTATGAAGTGAACGAGCTTCTTCTGCTCTTGTCACCATTAAACTAATTTGAATAGGGTGAAATTTATCCTTTTGTTAAATTAGTGTGAAAGTTCAGTGGGACACAGTAATTGAATAGATAGCGAAGTTGAAGAAAACAAACTCCACTTGAGGATAAAAACAACATAGACGAAGAAACAACTGTGGAAAAATTAATACTCCTTTTGATGGCTGAAGACCAAAGTTGTTTCAACAATCTCACCTATAGGGCATTTGACATGTAGTTTACTCTATTCCAGTAGCTCCTCATAGTCCATGTTGCCAGCAAGTCACTATCTTAAAATGTTAAAATATCTCAAGTGGTTGCCGGCTTCACTTGTATTCCTTAGATATTGTAAGGGAATAATTACCTTACACTGTGCTCCCAAGATTTTTCGGGAGAGAAGAGAAAAGAAGAGATGAGAAAAGAATAGAAGAGAAATGTTTTTTTTTTAAATGAATCTCTTGTGTGCTCCCGAGTTTGGAGAGAAGGGAAAAGAATTTGTTAAGACACCTTCTCTTCTACTTGGATCTTTCCAGTTTTGGAAAGAAAGTTTGATTGTCAAAATCTAATATAACTTCTCTTCCATTCTTTTCTTTTCTCTCCTTCAAAATCTCTGGAACACGGATAGGGTCAAAATTTTGTTCAACAATCTCTTCTCTTTTTTTCCCATTTTTAACTCCGGAGCACAGTGGTAAAGCTATATATGAACAAGATAACCGATTCTTGGCTTTGAGACCATCAGAACATTATTCAATGAAAAAGGTTTATCTTTTGATTTGCATCGATAGTATATTTTCGAGGCAACATTATGTCGCTTTTTAATGTTCTCCCAAGAAATGTCTGACCTGCTTGTAGGAGAACAGTCAACATGAAGGATTGATTGGTTTTCAGTTTAGTTAACTGTGTTTTATCACTTCATCTTTTTGCAGCTGGTCCTAAGGATACTCTTATGAATTTGGTTCTGGAGGAGACTTATAACGCGAAAACTGGAAAGGGCATGCCTGATCTTTAACTCGGTGGTTGCTTCAGCTGAACCAGTTCCGGCCCTTGCACACTTATACCAAAATGAGTAGCTATGATTTTAGGTTTTGTAATGGGATGTTCTTTAATGATGCTCCTAATGAGAACCATGCTGGCAATTTTCAGAACGCTATATCTTGAAAGATCATAGAATAAGCTAGGTAGGCTTTGTGTTTCTTATTAAAACACACTTGAAAATACGTTGGAGGAAACTTTTGTGGATCAACATCAAACTCTTTATCTGGGACTTGGAACTTGAATCTCTTAGATAGATTTGACGATTTTATATGCACTATGTTCCTATCTAGTAAAGTGTGGACTTCTGTCATATCTTAATGACAAGTGAATTACTTGTAAGTTGCAAGTGGCTCATTTCTCAAAGAGCTGATATCAAGGAATGAAATGATAAAAAACTCACTTGTTGAAGAGCAAAGCCTTATTGGCTACTCCCTCCGTCTCAGCCAATTCTTTACGTTTGGTTTGGACGGGCACGGAGGTTAAAAATATGTATAAAGTAGTGAAAAAAGAAAGAAAAGTGGGTGAAGTGGTGGGATTCACTAATTTTTAACGTATAAAAGGGAGATTTTGGAGTAAAAGTAGTGTGAAAGGAAGTAAAAGTAGTGTGAAAAGGGAGAGAAAGTTGAGTAGTGGTGGGACCCATTGACTATATTCGGTAAGTTTTGAAATGTAAAAAATTGGATGGGACGGCTAAAAAAGGAAACCGTAAAGAATCTGGCGGAACCGAGTACTCTGCATTGGAAAAATTGGAAACACATGCAGTAAAAAAAAGTGAATAATGATTTTGTATTTATTTTATTTTTTTAAACTAAAATGTGTACTACATTTATATGAACTTAAATTAACTTGTGACTTATCCATGTTAGTAACTTTTATCGACTAATTAACAAATAAAAAAAATTTCAAACTATTATTATGATGCATTTGAGACCCTGATAAGTATTTTGATATTTTTGATAATTAATTATATATTAAAAACAATCGCACTACAAAATCTTTAGTGTCGACAAAATCTTTAGTGATCGACACTAGATGATAGGATAAACTAGAAAAAATATCTTTATATTCAGTTGAATCAAAAAATATTAATAAGACTTATGATCTTCAAAAATATCACATGGATTTAACTTAACATGAATTTCAAGTTAACATGAATTTTAAATTATATATAATATATGATTTTTATAATTTAATTTTAAATTTTTAATAAATTTAAAATAATAAAATTTATAAAACTAGAGTGAATGACAGATACAGATTAGGTGAAAAGAAAAGTTTAAAAAATAATTAGTAAAAAAGTCTTCAGTTAATTTCAGAATATGCAAACACCAAAATATCAATTGCCAATTAGGCAAACCGTCCCTTTAACTCCATCACCACTGGTCACTACAATCAACACTAACGTTCCAATGCCGATAAAAAGACCGCGAATCGGTTATTCAACCAGCTCCGGCGAGAACGGCCGGAGGTCTCACCGCCGATCAATTCTCCCACGGAACGCCGCTGATGCTTTTTGTACGTATAGGTAACTAACTTCTACACAAATGCTTTCATAATTTCTTACTTATTGTGTTTATTGATCGTTCCTCACCGAATTGTGTATCTATCAAGACCTGTGCTTATTTTATTAGGCTATAAAGTTATTATTAATAAATGCTTGTTTTAGTTTTGCTTTGTTGAGCCGGTCTTCGAAAATTGGTGATTAGGATGAAACCGATATTATTAGCACAATGATGCATTATCGATTGAGAATGCTGAGCAATTATATTGAACATAATTTTTATTATCGGTTGTGGATGAAGATGTAAACAACTACGACACGTAATTTGCACAATGTCACGATGTCATTTTATTAAATTTATTGTGAAAGGCGGCAAGGTACTGCGTTCTGCATCACTTTTATTATCCTTAAATGTTTCGATGGTTTTGATTATGCTAGCAGGATGTATACTTATAATTTGGGAATGTTTGCTGATTTGGTTACTGTTGAGATGGCATTTGAGAATTAGTATTTATTATGAAGTAGACAATTCAAGTCTTGATAATAGTAATAAAAATGATGCAATTTTTTATATTTAGAATTGTAATGTTGGAGGTTTTGTCTGGAATACCACCTTAAGTGTTTGTGAGCGTAAATTGTATGGCTGGTGTTTATGGTTCAGAGTGTAAATTCAGCAGGTATACAAGGCCGAGATATTCAGAGAGTTGATGAAAATGATGAAATTATCAGCGAAATTGATCAAATGAGAGTTGGGCTGAATGTGATAGTCTACAGGTATAATTACACTTTAATCAGGCAATTTATGCCTGACATAAATAAGATAATGAGTCTCAAATATCACAAGACCTCAAGGAAATGCTTCGTAATAACCATTTTCGATCTGTGAGAGTTTTTAAGTTGTGTTTGTGAGGCTCAACTTGTTGGAATTTTAAATGTCCAACAATTATTGCAAGATGTTCTTAATGGAACCCTGTGGATGGAAGTTGGGAAGTGCAAGATCCACCATGAGGACATGAATTTGAAGGAGGGGGTCGGTCAGGAATAGCACCTCAATTGCTTGTTAGTGTAAAAGTGTATGGTTGGTAGTATTACTATTTGGACCCCTAAGTAGTATAGATACTATGTCAGTTAGTAGCGAGGTCTATAAATAAAAGCAACATTTGTAATTTCAGGGGATTGTGAATATATGGAATGGATGTTTTCCCACCAGTTCTCGGGTTTGTGACTCTATTCTTTCCCTACGATATCTCTCTCATATATGTCTAACTATCTTTATTATCTACCTGAATCTCTCTATTCTCTTCCAATCTACCTCTAATTCTCTGTTCTAACTTCTATCTGTCAAACTCTGTCTGTATAAACTAGAAAATACAAAAACAGTCGCAAAACAGTTCAGCAATTCCGAACAGGAAGCTGCTGAATAGCATATAGAGCATAGAGGGTAATTGGTGATGAAGATGGTGACTAGTGTATTGTGGTCGAAGTTGGGCGGTGATGTAGAAAAAGAAAAGACATTGAATTGTGTATCTCTTAAAAGTCAGCTGGCTATCAAGATCTGAACCTATACAGCATGCGTATATATCTCCATCGCTGCTATTGGGTATGTAAATTATCTTTTGTTTTCTATTTTTTTTATGTTTTATCTATTTTTTAGGCCCTGCAAAATTACATTTTCTACCCCTCCCGCACCGCAAACGCCGCACCCCCGCGTATCGGGACTGTGCATCGCATGGATATGCCACCTGGCACACCGCGGCGTACCCCCGCACGGTGCGTATCGAGAGCACGATTCTTCAAGGGATTGGCGTATCCCTGCTTTTCAGGTAAAATCACATCGAAATCAAGAGGATCTTTGTCAGGTTAGTCTTATCCTTCATGAAATTTTTATCTTTGTATATTAAAACCTCTTCTAATCACAAATTTGTACTTGATTTATCATCAAATTTGTATATTTTCTTCTCTTTGTTTATCATTAAATCGCTCTTATCGATTGTTGGCTCTAACTTAATTTATATTTGTATATATAAATATAAATATCAAATTTTTTCATTAATATAACTAGTGGGATTATATTTATTACTTATAAAATATTTAATTTAATATGTTTATATTTTAATGTCAGTATTCTAAAATTTAGAGGTTAAAGATATTTAATATATATTTATATCATAAATTTTATTTTATTAATTATCAAATTCGTAGTCCATATCTAACCAAAGGGAATCCCCTAAATTATTAATAATACTATTCAAATATTCGACGATACTTTAATTAGATACTATAAAAATTTACCCAATTATATTGATTTCCGATTTTTTTACAACAAAATTCAGCGCTGCCAATCAAAGCTCGGTATAAACTAGAATTCGCATACAGCATGCAAGTAAACAAGAAATGAAAAAGTTTAGTGGAGTTGAGATTAGAAAACATAGATGCATTAAGAGAAAAAGATCGAGAGAGAGGGGCAATTAAGAAGATGGGTTTGTCACATGATGCTGCTCCGACTTTCAGATCTTATGAGGTTCCTCATGGCTCAACTAGTATGTTCTTCTATTACAATTATTTACAATATTCTTTCTTTTTCTCATGATTTTGAGTGGAATTGCGAAAGGTGTTGATTTTAATCTTATTTGTTTGTGTGTATTTGTTTGTTTGTTTAATCCCTGTGTTTTGTTTGGTTTTTGGTGTTTTTGGCGATTTTTCGTGTTACATATGATACGCTTCGTTGTTTGCTTCGCATACGACAAGGCAACTTGATCGATAGCATAGCGGTGGTGGCTGATGGTGGCGGTGACGGCGGTTTCAGGACGGGATCCGGTTTCAGAAAAGAAATCGCGCTAATTGTGCCTTAATTGAGGGCAGTAATTGTGCCTCGTTAATTATGCCTCTTTATTGAGGGCGTAAATTGTGCCTCAATTATTGAGGGCGTAAATTGTGCCTCTTTATTGAGGGCGTTAATTGGGCCTTATTTGAGAGCGTTAATTGTGTCTTAATTAAGGATATTAATATTTTATTATTATGCCTTAATTAAGAGCTTAATTGTCTCAATCATGAGTTATCATGATTGTGGGAATATTTTGATGTAATCTGTTAAATATATCGACTTATATTCTTTTTGTTTCTCTTGTTTTATTTTCAGGATTCTTGGAAGAAGTCCGGTTTTCTTTTCGGACATTAAAGTTTTATTGTCTAAATTTCCCCGGTCATCTTGCATGTCCGACGGTTAGATAATAAGCTTTCTTGAATGAAAGAATTATTACGGTGAATTGCCGATTCTCGTTGAGATTTATTCTCATTTTCAAAAAAAAAAAAAAAAAAAAAGGGAATCCCCTTTGGTTAGATTTATTAGATATATAATTTTTTATTTTACTTAAATTATTTGTTTTATTTTTTCTAAAAGAGTTTTTAATAATAGTAGCCATTAAATTATTTTTATGACTATTATTTTAGTTTGATATATAGTAGAAACTCTTTAAATTAATACTCGGTAAATTAATAAACTCTCTAAAATAATAAATTTGTCCGGTCCCGACTTGGGCCAATGTAAAAAATTGAAAAACTCGATAAAAGAATAAGATAATAATTTTTTGGGAGATCCCTTCATAATTTTCGGTACTAAGAAAATCATAAATTAATAATTCATAGAAACTGAAAAGAATATATTACACTCTATTAAAATATGATTCAGTAGTTGTCTGTTTTCCTTTTAGATTTTGCAACACCCTTTAGATGAGAAGCCATCCTGTGAGATATGGTTTGAATACTCTAACATATTCATGTAATTTATATATGCCAAACTTGTTTAAGAATATATTGAACACATTTATTCCTCTTGTTTACATTTGTAGTTGTGCAGTACTTTAAAAGTCGTTATTGATTTTCAATGCATATGAACACTGTAGTTACTAATACTTATAAACTTTCATCCTGCAAATGTACAAAAATCATCCAGTTTGACCACTTAATTCCCAATTAATCTTTATAAGAGGCTCGGACAATACATTTTTAAATTCAATAGACCCCTACATATTTTCATTAACATAATAGAATTATTCTATTAATTATATATTATATTATGATAAATTCAACTAATACTCTGTTATTCCTATTAATTACATCAATTAGTCCCGATATTCAATTTTGTAATAATAATAAAAATCAGTTCGATGCACCTCTTTGATGATCTTTTCAATTAGTCATCAGCTGGCATCATGAAGCTCAGAAATAAAATCAGTTTGATGCACCTCTTTGATGATCTTTTCAGCCCTTCAATTCATTAAGGACATCTGTTGTTTGCTTTTGAAAGTTCCCTTTTTCCATCCTAGTGGTATTTTTTTTAGTTTGATTGCAATATTTGTTGACAAGTCCACGTGCTTTATGTTTTATTTTAAAAGCACGTGTACTTGATTGACATAGGTAAAGTTGATTGTCTTACATCCATGTTTGTGTAATTTTAAAATATCTTTTGCAGAATATATTTAAGTTTGACTGATAATCCTCATGTTATCTCATATTTTTTCGTCCATCTCAGCTGGCGTCTAAAGATCGGAAATCTAATTAGATAACTGATTTTTGTTCTCTTAAACTCCTGTAGTATTGCTTAGAGCACCTAGTTTGTGTTTCTCAGGATCATGTTTTATGCCCTCTAAATTGGCCAATCTGTGTACCTTATGCATGATAAATGATCATAGATTGCAATGCAGGTTCAGTGGGAGCAAATTTCTGATGGACTATTTGCTATGGGCTATACTAGTCATCTGGAAATCTTACTCCTTACAAAATTCATTAAACATTTTATTTGTGCAAGCCCTTTGTTGATCAGTTGAAAAATAATCTTTGCATTTTGTTTACAGCTCAGGAAATGTCTTCTTTGAACTATGTGATATTGTCATGTCAATTTGGGACTGAATCATATACTGTGTAATGTATATGTAGGTTTATTTATATGTGTATATGAGCTTAATGGAGAAAAAAGATATGAAGTAAACTGATATTTTATTACAAGCAAGTGGTCTTTTTTGTGGGGGCTTCAGCATAACTTGGATTCAGTCGGTGTCATCCTTTTCTTTTCTTTGCAGTATCATTGGGCACTATCACATTTAGCCATGCGAGAACAGAGCTTTATTTATGAAGGTAGCATACAGCCTGACAAGACCTGAAAGAACAAGGTATATATTTGTATATTTTCACTGTATTAGGCTCAGCAAGTAGTCATGTTCTTTGGCTATATTTTCACTTTTTTTCCGGCAGGTGTAAATAAAAACTGTTACATTTTTCCTTTATGAAAGACTCTGTCTTCTATTTCCTTAAATGTTCTATACTTCCCTGTATATTGCTAGAGACCAGAGCTCTTTAGTAATTGCGAGATGCTTAAGATATTTATCAGTGAAGTTTAGTTTTTGTTTACTTTTCCATTTCTAAAGAGGCCAGCAGGACTCTGCTATATCTCAGGTGCTGGATGGAGAGAAAAGCTCTGTTAGATTTGACGTAACCTTCTTTTTTTGGTTTAATGGAGTATGTATTACTATAGAACACTAATGATAAGATCTCCACTTCACTATGGATATATTATTGTATCCAATTTATGATTGCCATAATACCATTAAAAGACAAATTTGCCTGAAACACGTACTTTTTTTGTTTATATTTTCTATTGATATATGAAGGTACAGATATATCAAGTGCTTATGAATCTAAGGTATGTTATGTATTTTTTGTTTACCATTTCTGTTTGATGTGAGTTTTTTCACTTTCTTGTTTCTTCCTGAACATTTAAGGAATTTATGCTGAAATATTTACTCTGTGAAGGTTAAAATATGCACACAGTTATCAAGTTCCATGAGGATACCTCTTATTTGAAATGTCAAATAGTTATTATCATGCTGTATATTGTGAAACGGACAATCTATTGTATCTGTACTAATATTTATTGACATGTGATCTGTGCACAGCAGTTTCTTCTTAGTCATGTCTAATAAGGTCTTCCTTGTTGTCAGTTGGAAAATCCTTAAGATTTATTGTGTATCCTGTTGGCCATGGCAGAGCCATAGTATATAATTTTACTGTCGCTGTTTGAGTTTTTCATAAGACATTAAAAGTATCTGATTTGGTGGTGATGTATGGACTTTTAATGCAGTCAAGTAAAATCTATGTAATAGATCAAAAATGAATAAATAATCTAAATAAACTGAGGAGAATACATGTATGGATTATGGAATTCGAGACTATTAATGACATTCCATGAATGGGACCGCAAAAGTATCACTTTCTTTATCAGTCTTTTACGTGCCGCAAGCGTTTTCTTTATCGCTCTAACACGTGTCCTCTTTACTATTATAAGACTATCTCGCTCCTTCACTACTCTTGTCCTCTATATATCATACTTCTTCCTCAAATCCATTACTAATTCTTAATCTAAGTTAATATTTTACCAAACTCTGACATCGCAATGTCGGTGAAACGATCAAGAATCGGTGAGTCATCAAGCTTCATCGATAAAGACCTCAACCACATGTCTTTGGAAGCTGAGTCTGCAAGGAAGCCATCTGGTGAAAGGAAGCCACTGAAGTTCCTTAGAACATCTGTAGACGAAGACAATAAGGAACAATTGAGGCAGAACATGATTTTGAACCCTCCTGCTTGTGAGAGTAAATTTGATGGCCTAGGAGATTTTCTCAAGTATTGCAACTTCTGTCGCAAAGAGATCCCACAGGATAAAGATGTGTTCATGTACAGGTAATCTCTCATCATTTTTTTTTGTTTGTTACATTACAGCGCTAACCTTCACTCGGTAATGAATAATATTTTCCTCTTTTATTTTTGATATGGTGTTTTTTATATTACAGTTTTTTAAGTTTTTAATCTTACTAATGCACCCTTTTAAATTTTTTGGAGTAATTATGCTTTTACAGTTTAAATAAACTATTGAATTACAATATGTTTATCTTTACTGATATTTTTAATAATATATATAAATTGTCGCAGCACAACTTTTTCCGGTGATTTATCTAATACACAACTTGGGTTAGTGACTTAGTGGTTAATTACACGTCTGATTGTGGTAGGGCATCAGTTATTTGAAAAGTTGAATTGGATTTTTATTTCATATATATGTTATTCATGCTGGATTAGCATCTGACTGAAAAAGTCAGAACACTTAGTCGAAGTCCCCAGTTTCATCTCATCTTGCTAGTGATTTAAATAAAGACTGCTTCTATTCTGATTATAATCCAGATTGTAATTCTGAGGTGAGTTATCAAAATTTTTTGGATGTCAGGCCACACAATTTTCCTCCCTAGTCGCTTGTAAGCTTTATCATATGTTGTTTTTATTGTGGTGGTGCATATAATTTGGCATAAGCTGACTTCTTTATTTGTTTCTTTAATTCTGCAGGGATTACTGTGCATATTGTTCTGAACAGTGCCGTGATTATCAAATTGAGCTTGACGAGTGGGTTGAGAAGCAGTTGGAAGCATCTAAAGCAGCAGTTCGGGAGCAAGATGCAAAAATGAATGGTTCTCACTAAATCGTTAAGCGGAGAGGGCTATGATCCTGTTAAGAGTGCCCCATGTTCCAGTGTCAATGGCTTGTCACTACTGTCTAGTTTTACTATGTCGTGTTTTTCTTTCGTTAGTACTATTTTCAATTTGGTAAACTATTACTATGTTTATAATCCTGGGGTTCACCTCGGATTATATGGATATCGTGTTAATGTATGAAGTTTTTTAATTTCGGCTTTACCTTGGATTTTATAGATATTTTTTTTTCAATAAATGAAGTTGTAAAAATTATAGGTGATTTTGTTGGGTGATACAGCGACTGCATGATATGATGCACCGAGCTAAATGCATTGAAGCTCTTCTCTTCTTCAGAATATTGTGTGTTTTATTGTTTATGATTCCTTGGGTTACTTCTTTTCCTCCCCAGAAGCCACATCAGTTTTAATGTCCTCAAAGCTTGAGGTCCATACCGTTGGAAGCTATAACCTTCATGTATCCTTCATTCTTCTTGTTGATAGACCGACTACGCATTGATTAGCTGACGTCTGACGATATTCATATGGTTTTAGTTTTCACTGCAAAGCAGCCTGTCCGGAGAAAAGGGCCTATATGATCGCTAGAATTTATATTTTATAATAATAAAATGCTACACGATAAAGGTTTAAGAGGTATTTTATATCGATTTGGACTTGTAACGTTAGATAAGTAAAGTAAAGAATACATTCAACTAGTGAGTACACAAGAATGGAGTTTCCCGTGTCCCTTATATGTGCGTGTTCCTGTGGACGTTATACAATGTTTCATATTTTCCACCCGACAAGACCAAACACAACACCAATTTGACGGTCCTGTCATGCGTTTCGCTCTTCTGGTCCTCCTCACCCAGGACTTGTTCTCGGACCTTGGTGCGACCATGAGTCTGTTTGTTTACGGTTTTAAATCGGGATTTAAAATTGTTTAAAATTTTAATTTGAAAAATATATGATTCACAAATTATTAATAAATTAAAATTATCTGAATAAACATTTTAAGCTCCAAATGTATCATATTAAATCACGTCATCCAATGAGTTTTTTTTTTTCATTTCTTTATAATTAGTGTAATGTTAGAAAAAAATAATGGAAATCAAAGAAACACATCCATCCGAACTCAAGGAAGGAGTAAAATGCAAAGAAGGGTGTGAGTGACATAAGTATGCATATCAGCATAAATAACTTCCTCTACTCTCTTGCCTCATCTCTGGCATCCACTCCTTTTGGTGGCTTCTGCTCTCTATGTGTCACTGTGTGCATGTATACAAACTTTAATGTTTTACATGCATATCTAATAACCGCTATCTGCCTCTCCCCCCTCTCCACTCTGCAGCTTTCGTATACTGCATGTTTGTGCATCACCATCCTTCTTACTTGTTTGACTTGTTACTATGCCTCCGTTGAATAGAAGCTGTTTTTCACTTCTGTTTTTATTGATCTTTTGCGTTATTTTAAAAAATTGTGAGAAATAAGTTAAAAAATAAAAAATGCTTCAAAGGTCATCCATAATCGTATCATCGTATGTAACTTGTTTTTATATTTTCTGAAAGGACCGTTACATAATTTAGAATAACTAGTTGAGAAACCGCGCGTTGCGGCGGTCTATAAAAATTATATTAATAATTTAATATTAATTGTTATAGCCAAATTTGGCTAGGTCCTTGTTGGGCCGGATATGTACTTAGTAACACATGAATTGGGCTAAGAGTCCTATATGAGGTATCGGGACGCGTCCTCCGAGTTACAAAGGAATGACGCGACCGACCCTTGAAGAGACTAGTCTGAACGAAAGGGCGCAGCCCTCCGTGACGTGACTGATCCGCCGATGTTGCGTATCTTAATGAAGAGGACGCGTCCTCCGCATCGGAAGGAGGGATGCGTCCTCCAGGTCACACGTGTCCCATGAAGAGGACGCGTCCTCCTGCTTATAAAGGGAGGATGCGATCGACCCTTGGTGTTGCGTGAAGAGGAGGCGTCCTCCTGCTTATAAAGGGAGGATGCGACCGACCATTGGTGTTGCGTGAAGAGGACGCGTCCTCCGAGTCACAAGGAGGGACGCCTTACTTGAGAGTGTTGATGGAGAGACGCGACCGACCTCCGTCCACCCACGTCGTGTAATCTATGGAGGAGGGCGCGCCCTCTTCGGAGGTGACCGAGGGGGCGCGTCCCTTGTAAGAAGTTGACCATGAGATGAAGACCAAGGGCGTGCCTTTAACGGGGTGTCCTCGCCTACCCGGGGGCGCGACCTCATGTTAAAGAAGGACCTGTCTGATGTGTTGTTGGAGTGGTCGATGGGACGAGACGGCGAAGGCAAGGGCGCGCCCTCAGGGGTCGCTCCCACATGTAAACACATATTGTGAGAAGGCTCTTCCTATGGGAGAGCGTACATTCGCTGAGACAACCCTTCCGAGGGAGACGAAGACCGCCCCTCCGGGGATAGGAAGACCTACCCCTCCGGGGGATATGACGACCCCTCCGGGGGATACGACGACTCTTCCGAGGTGTTGTAGCCGTTTTTGTACACCATGTAGAGGGGAGGACGCGCCCTCCTCCGGACATAACCCGGGGAGTGCGGTCTCTTGTCCAGTAAACAGGGATGAAGACGGGAATTGGGAAGGACACGTCCTCCCTATCAGGGCGCGTCCTTTGACTCAAACGAGGCATAGTTATGAAATACATGATGAGAGAGAGAGGATGAGTGAGTCTCCGTGACGACCCTTCCGAGGGATATGAAGACTAGTTACCAAGCTCATTTGGTAGTTACCAAGCTCATTTGGTAGTTATCAGGCTCATCTGATAGTTCCCGGGCTCATCCGGGCATGATCTACAATCCTCAATCCTGCTATCTGCCGAGTTAACCCTCGTGTGGGGGCTTGAGGTGATCATGGCTCTTGAAGGCCCTCCGGGGTAACACGAAGGCCGATCATATGTCTGGATCCTGTATTCTGGTGAGTTAGCCCTCATCGGGGGATTGAGACGATCGTGTAATTCGGCTCCTTGTCTACCTTGTTTGAAGATGAAGACCTCACCGAGAGGTGAGGACGTGTCCCTGCACCTCGAGGGGTTAGTCATGGCTCCCCCAGATAACTTCTCCATAAGAGTCGTGGTAGATGCTATCTCTCGTACTGGAGATATCGTTGAATCCGTGATCTATTTGGATTAGGAGTCTGAGGTAGTCATACTCAAGACTAATTCTAACAGGAGTAGGATTCTCCAAGATGGGCCTTCGGCCTATCTCCGACCTTATCGCCAAGAGGCCTAGTCCTGATCAAACTAGGACTCCTGGTTCCATAGAACTACGTACGGCTTGATCCCCTATAAATATAGGGGTACGTAGGCACATTGGGGGATCATGAGTTGAGAGCACGTGAGACCAACTCAAAACCCTAATCTCAGCCACCCCCTAAAACAAATAACCACCACTCTCCGGCGACCAAAACCACCGTCACGGATCTTGATTCCGGCCGTGAACCTCATCTTTGTTGATTACCAAATTCCTCTATCAACAAATTGGCGCTAGAAGGAGGGGCTATTCAAGATCTTCATCTTAGGAGGAAGAGATGTCACATGACGGAGATTCGCACGTAGAGGCGGAGCATTTTCCGGGAGGGCGATGGCTAGAACACAAGAGAAGAGGAGACCTTCATCTACTTCTCCAGAAAAGGACGATATCTCCATCGGGAGTTTGAAGGAGGACGATCATCAACGAAATTCTAGGAGGTAACCTAATATGCGAACAAGGTATTCTGGACCGGGGAGTCAGCGAAGGATGCGATTTTCGGAGACCTAACACCTACGAAGAGAGTACACCTCCCCCGGACAGAGTACACCTCCCCCGGACAAGGTATACCTCCCCCGGACAGAGTACACCTCCCCCCGGACAGGGTACACCTCCAAATGATGTGGTGCTCGACTACCACCGTGAGGAATGAATTCCCTGACATCTCCGAAGAAGGCGCACCTCCGGGTAAGATTCTCACAATGCTTTCGCATGTTATTGCTAACAAGTCTGTTGTGGTTTGAGTCTTTACGAGAAGGAGATCGCCTCCCTGGAAGCCTCAACGGTTTTCTGAAGGGGCGCGCCCTCCCCAGAGCAAGTAATTTGAGGTTCACGAGAGGCACGTGTTGAAGACCTGACCGCAGATAATGATATGAAAGGGAAAGTTACGAGCGGAGAGTTATTCAAATGGAGCGAAGCTTGAAAAGTTTCAAAGAGCGCGCCTCCCCCTAACAGGGCGCGCCTCCAGGTAAACTCTACTCTAAACCTCCTCGTTACTGCATTCTCTAGAAGTATGGCACGTTGAAAACTACAGGTAACGTGGTGTTCGACCACCACCATGAGGGATGCACCTTTTAACATTTTCGAAGAAGTCGCGCCTTCCCTTGCCAGGGCGCGCCTCTAGGGAAAGTTACGGGGGGCGAGCTATTCAGATGGAACCTAGCTCGAAAAGTCGTAAGGGTGCGCGCCTTCCCCTGACCGGGCGCGCCCTCAGGTAAATACTAAACTCCCTCAATATTTGGTTCCCTAAGACTACTACATGTATAAATTCACAGGTAATATGGTGTTACCTTTATGAGGAATACACCTCTTCTCCGTGAGGAGTAGTCGCACTTTCCTCCAACAAGACGCGCCCTCCTAAAGGGGTACGCCATATCCAACCAGTATTCTATCAAAGAACGAATTGCACGCCTCCCTCTGAAAGGGCGCGCCCTCTGGTATGTCTGATGCATTAATTGCTTCATATGATATTTTGTGAAGACAAACATACTCAGGAAGGAGCTCACTAGTCTTGAAGAGGTCACGTCCCTCCCTAGGGAGCGCCCTCTCGGAAGTACTCATCACTTGAGGAAGCGCATGAGGGCGCGCCCCCAGGATAATAAGGTTGAGAAGGGAGATGCTTCAAAGACGCGCCTCCTCCTAGTTGGACGCACCCCGAGTTCCAAAGTCATGTTTCCAGGGTTGATAATTTGGGAGGACGCGCCTTCCCCTAACAGGGCACGTCATGAGGTAACACTGACCATCAGTATTAAGTCATATACATGATAAAGCGCAGGGCAAGTCCAACATGCTAAAGGAGCTGTCCATCTTGATGAGGGCGCGCCCTCCGTTCTACAGGAACGTAGCATGATACCTGCGAGGTCTTTGATCATGATACACTTAAGGCCTTTCAGAGGTTACCTAATTATCCATGATACGCTCTGGATACTAGCGCATCCATGATACGCTCTGGATGTCATCCACGATCTACTCTGGATGCTATAATTATTTACATATCCATGATACGCTCTGGATACTGTAGTTGCGCATCCATGATACACTCTGGATCTTACATATCCATGATATGCTCTGGATAACATTTTATACTATTAATTCCCCATTGAGCTATGAGCTCTGGGACCTGTGCGATGCACCGGAGTTATGTAAACCACGATAAGATTCGTGATGCCCCATATGGGAAGATGTATGGACTGGGGAGTGGTCCTCTTGATTTTCTTAAGCAAGTGATTCACGCGTGAAAAAGTAAGGTTGCGCCAAAGGCCGCGCCCTCTACTTAATCCTTGGAAAAGATCAAAAGAGCCCATATTACAAGTAAGGCTGCGCCCTCTGCTTATATAGTCCTTGAAAGAAAAGAAATATTGCAAGGCAGTGCCATCAGCCGCGCCCTCTGCTTAGGCAATTCTTTAAAAAGATAAAAAAAGGGGTCATGTTATAACAAGGTGGCGCCATTCCGTAAGTCGCGCCTTATACTATTCCTAGGTACCATGGACACAGTAAGGCTGAAAAATAGCCATAAACCTTCGCACAGCGAAGGCGCGCCCTTCTTTTGTTGAAGTTCATTAGCGCGAATGTTATGGTTAAATGTGCCCTTTGGAAGGAATAAGCGAAGATGCGCCACTGTCAACGACAGATAGGCCGCGCCCCCTGTTTCCTTTTATCTACACAAAGGTTCCTCATTACTTATGAACACATCATAAAGATGCGCTAGCCTCATGCTTATCCACTTTGCAAAATGAGCAAAGACATCGACATTGTATACATGCAAGGCTTGTGCACAACCTACATCTTGGAATATCGAGGAATAGAAGTGGCTTACGTCGCGCCTCTATGCACGGACGCGCTCTCGGAAGAGGATGTGTGGTATGGAGTAAAAATTTCCCTGATATCTCCAATATCAAGAAAACTTGGGGAGTACTTGTTATAGCCAAATTTGGCTAGGTCCTTGTTGGGCCGGATATGTACTTAGTAACACATGAATTGGGCTAAGAGTCCTATATGAGGTATCGGGACGCGTCCTCCGAGTTACAAAGGAATGACGCGACCGACCCTTGAAGAGACTAGTCTGAACGAAAGGGCGCAGCCCTCCGTGACGTGACTGATCCGCCGATGTTGCGTATCTTAATGAAGAGGACGCGTCCTCCGCATCGGAAGGAGGGATGCGTCCTCCAGGTCACACGTGTCCCATGAAGAGGACGCGTCCTCCTGCTTATAAAGGGAGGATGCGATCGACCCTTGGTGTTGCGTGAAGAGGAGGCGTCCTCCTGCTTATAAAGGGAGGATGCGACCGACCATTGGTGTTGCGTGAAGAGGACGCGTCCTCCGAGTCACAAGGAGGGACGCCTTACTTGAGAGTGTTGATGGAGAGACGCGACCGACCTCCGTCCACCCACGTCGTGTAATCTATGGAGGAGGGCGCGCCCTCTTCGGAGGTGACCGAGGGGGCGCGTCCCTTGTAAGAAGTTGACCATGAGATGAAGACCAAGGGCGTGCCTTTAACGGGGTGTCCTCGCCTACCCGGGGGCGCGACCTCATGTTAAAGAAGGACCTGTCTGATGTGTTGTTGGAGTGGTCGATGGGACGAGACGGCGAAGGCAAGGGCGCGCCCTCAGGGGTCGCTCCCACATGTAAACACATATTGTGAGAAGGCTCTTCCTATGGGAGAGCGTACATTCGCTGAGACAACCCTTCCGAGGGAGACGAAGACCGCCCCTCCGGGGATAGGAAGACCTACCCCTCCGGGGGATATGACGACCCCTCCGGGGGATACGACGACTCTTCCGAGGTGTTGTAGCCGTTTTTGTACACCATGTAGAGGGGAGGACGCGCCCTCCTCCGGACATAACCCGGGGAGTGCGGTCTCTTGTCCAGTAAACAGGGATGAAGACGGGAATTGGGAAGGACACGTCCTCCCTATCAGGGCGCGTCCTTTGACTCAAACGAGGCATAGTTATGAAATACATGATGAGAGAGAGAGGATGAGTGAGTCTCCGTGACGACCCTTCCGAGGGATATGAAGACTAGTTACCAAGCTCATTTGGTAGTTACCAAGCTCATTTGGTAGTTATCAGGCTCATCTGATAGTTCCCGGGCTCATCCGGGCATGATCTACAATCCTCAATCCTGCTATCTGCCGAGTTAACCCTCGTGTGGGGGCTTGAGGTGATCATGGCTCTTGAAGGCCCTCCGGGGTAACACGAAGGCCGATCATATGTCTGGATCCTGTATTCTGGTGAGTTAGCCCTCATCGGGGGATTGAGACGATCGTGTAATTCGGCTCCTTGTCTACCTTGTTTGAAGATGAAGACCTCACCGAGAGGTGAGGACGTGTCCCTGCACCTCGAGGGGTTAGTCATGGCTCCCCCAGATAACTTCTCCATAAGAGTCGTGGTAGATGCTATCTCTCGTACTGGAGATATCGTTGAATCCGTGATCTATTTGGATTAGGAGTCTGAGGTAGTCATACTCAAGACTAATTCTAACAGGAGTAGGATTCTCCAAGATGGGCCTTCGGCCTATCTCCGACCTTATCGCCAAGAGGCCTAGTCCTGATCAAACTAGGACTCCTGGTTCCATAGAACTACGTACGGCTTGATCCCCTATAAATATAGGGGTACGTAGGCACATTGGGGGATCATGAGTTGAGAGCACGTGAGACCAACTCAAAACCCTAATCTCAGCCACCCCCTAAAACAAATAACCACCACTCTCCGGCGACCAAAACCACCGTCACGGATCTTGATTCCGGCCGTGAACCTCATCTTTGTTGATTACCAAATTCCTCTATCAACATTAATATTTGTAGAATAAAATAATTGTGTGGTTGTCTATAAAAAGTATATTAATATTTCAAAGTTAATATTTGTAGGATGAAATAAATTTATATTATAAAAATCTAGTTGTAATACCAATACTAATATATAAAATTGCAAAATTGGATTATAATTCAAGGTGAAAAAATGAAAATAAATTTATACAATTAATTAACAATTTAAAGCATGACGAATCTTAATTTATTTATTTTTTTTAAAAAAGTAATCATGTTCTTGCATTGTCACCTTCCTCCAATTTTTTTGGATTGATTGTGCACAAAAACATCTAACTTAAATCTTTGAGATAGTCGTCTATAACTACCCTCTTAAAAGTTATTTGAACGGAGCAAACAGATAATGCACGAATAATTTTTTCCTGTATACAAAGTAAATCATATAAAAATTAACAACAACAAACATGTCTAATGAACAAAACAAATATTATAAAAGAATAACCAACAAACATACATCACTAATAGTTTATCTTGTTGATATCAACCATCAATATCATGTCAAGACTATATTCTTTTCCCATGTTTGGATTTGTCGACTCCAATATAATGATCTATAACTACTTTTGCTTGCAACAACCTTTGTTTTTTTAATATTATATAAACAACCTTCACTTATTGTTGCAGAAGAACTGTACCTCCGAGTTAGAAATCGAGCAAGAGAAAGAGAGTTCTAATTTTTGATATTTTTCATCCAAAAATTTTAGAAAATTAGAAAAATAGAACGGAGCGTTGTGAGAGGCGCCACCCGCACGCCTATCGCTTCTCTTTTAAAATTCGAAAAATAGAACGGAGCAATATGAGAGGCGCCACCTGCACGCCTATCGCTTCTCTTTTAAAATTCGAGTAAGAGAACTTGTGGTATTGTGAGAGGAGGTTGTGTTTAGATGATCCAAAATCCTACGTTCTATACGGGTATTTATAGGTGCAGAGAGATTTGTTTGCTACTCTTTCCCATAATTAAATAATCTGAACAAAATCAGATTAAAATTTTCAAGCTACTATATTCCATAAATAATTTGTCTTTCCCATAATTAAATAATCTGAAAAAAAATCAGATTAAAACTTTCAAGCTATTATATTCCATAAATAATCTAAAACAAAATCAGATTAATCAGATTAAAATTTTCAAGCTACTATATTCCATAAATAATTTGTCTTTCCCATAATTAAATAATCTGAAACAAAATCAGATTAAAACTTTCAAGCTATTATATTCTATAAATAATCTAAAACAAAATCAGATTCTGAAACTTGCTTCTAATATACCCAAAACTAAAAAAGATAGTTCTAATTTTTGATATTTTTCATCCGAAAATTCTAGAAAATTAGAAAAATAGAACGGAGCGATCTGAGATGCGCCATCTACACGCCCCACGCTTCTCCTCTATATAAGTATATTGATATCCCGTGATGCACGTTTCAAAAAAATAAAAATAAAATTTTCATTATTTTACAGTCCCAAACTAATTAAGATACGTATCATATACATCACACCTTCATTTATTCAATACCATCATCATCGTCATATATCAACCCTGTCATTTCTATATGAATTTCATTTTGAAAATATTATTTTTCGTGTTTTACATTTCTTTTCTGGTACAATTTTTCAATATAACATGACAGTAGGCGACTTTATTTATTCAATTCACAAATGAAGATATAATTTATAATTTTATATTCATTTTATTAATTATTAACCCACTACTGATAATATATGATTCACAATTTCATACATAAAAAAAAATAATGCCATCACCGGATGTATTTTCTTATAATAATTCCCCTAATTTGGATAGTGCGGAAAAATGTATATATGATATAAGTTGAATAAAAAATTATGACAGCAACAATTATACCTAAAAATAATAAAATTTAAAAGAGAAAAGGACCAGCTGTCTAGAAATATATAGAAGAAATTATTATTGTTACAATGGATAATAAACTCAGTGTGATTTCTTTAAATTTCCTGGAAAAACAAAATATATAAATGGTTGCTAAAAGTAGTTAATCTAACATAGCTAATGTCCTACGTCAGGGTTTGAAGTTTTTCGCATGAAGTTTTGGAAGCTTTTTCTTTATAGTGATGGATCATGTGAGTAGTCATGCACAAACACAGGGCCCCGCATTTTTAATTACAACTGCATACGTAATTGGTATTGAGGTTTTTCTTTTATATTTATTTATTTGTTTGTTACTCAATATTACTTCAAGTTTGTTCGATTAAATGATAAGCTCTTAATTTTAAATAAATTTTGCTTTTGCTTTTTCACTTTCGATTTGAGAAAAAATATAATTTCTAATTATAAAACTGAACTTTTACTTCAATTAAAATCTTGAAGTCTATATCTTATATCAATTTCAAAAAAAACAAACAATAACAATAGATTTTGAGCGAAGTACTTGTTGATTGGGGTGGTTTGGACAAGTTTGAAAAAAATAACTTCTTTTTTAAAAGAAGTGGATTAGTAGTGAGTAACAAAAACATTAATAAAGTATTTGGGAAAGAAGTACAGCTCTGAAAGAAAGTACTCTCAGCTTTTAGAATGTTTTTACCTATTAACACAAATGGGTCGAGAAAAACATAAGTTCAGAAGCAACTTCTGCTTCTCATAATCAAACACTGGAATTATCTTATACTCCCATCGGGTTATATACATTGGCATGGACGGCACACACTAAAGTATAATTCTATAATTTATTTTAATTTTTTTTCTAAATAACGTATAAAAAAACGTGTGAAAATGAATGGGACTGCAGGAGTAAATCATGATTGTATATTCAAGAATCCCTATCCACAACTCATTATTAAAATATTATTCTATCCGTTCCAGTTTGCATGTCTCTTTTGAAAAAATATAATTGACTTTTTCCTTTTGAAAACAGTTATTTAATTATATTTTTAAATATCTTTAAAATACTATTTTGAATGTCTGACTAATATACATATACATACAACTCAATTTAATTTAGTGCAATTATCAAAGATAGACAAGAAATTATATACTCAACCAATTTTTTTATAATGCATAAAATTTTAAAAGAGACACGTATATTTTATTATTATCATTGAAAATAAGGCAGATGAAGGATTTTCTAGACTTTCTTAAAAAATTGTTGGAGTTTTTGTTTTTGTCGATTACTCTAAATTTTGTACATCCAAATAGGACACCAGTTGGACTGGGGCTCTAACTGTGATTGTATATTCTTATGGGCTTTTCAGTAGGTTCGGCCTGGCTTTAAGAATTTTATGTGCTTGTTCTCTTACAGGATCAATCCAATAAAAAATCCTACACAGATTAGAATTTTAATAAGATCAGGCCCAACTTCAAATGTAAATTTTGACAACTGTAATGTTGGGACTTTTATGGTCGTTGAGATTATTAAAATCGCTGTAGAAAGTGGTGGCGAAAAGAATCTCCACTTGTGATTCTTTAATCATTTAAACTTAATTATAAAGAAAAAAACTTAGGAATTCTCAATTCCCAGATAAAAGAATATTAGTGATAGTACTGCAGTAGTAGTGTTTTAAAAAAGGAGTTTACCAAATGTCACATCTGTTTAATAAAGAAAAGGTAATTTAAGAGTCCACACAGCCTTTAAGGTTTCATGGCTGATTTGGATTCTCCAAACATGTTGTCTCTTTCTTGCCGGCTTTCAGTTTAATTCAACTATTTGATTGTACTTCTGTTACAAAACGAGTTCATTTCAGCTTATTCATATTTAGCCGAGTTATTACCAGCTGAACTGAAAAATGTACGAAATTTGGATCAGAAAAGCCATTTAGGTATAGCGAAAATACAAAGATGAAAGGATTAACTAGAATAATAAATATTATTAGTTAACTATTAATCTAATTTTTTACTGATCTAACAAGTTGGAGTTCGGTTCCGTTTTGAGTTTCAGAATTTGAAATTGATTCACAATACACATATATGATTTAACTATTTAATTGATCGAGTTCGAACCGAATTTTGAGTCGTGAACATGTGAAGGGAGAAGGGTAGTATTATATTATTACTATACATCTCAAACTTTTTTGACATGATAAATTGGATAGTTTATGTATATATAAGGAGTCTCATTATTATTAATATTTATACAATCAAATATTATTGATTATAATTTTAAATAAAAACAATAAAATAATTTATGTATACCAATTACCGAGAACCGCTTTTGATTTAAAACGAACCTAATGGCAGAGTCTTTTGACCGAAGTACTAGCACTAAAGTTGTAATTTGACACACAGAAAACCAGCAAAACATGTGCCAAAAATGGAGACATGAAGTGAAATGGCTTCCATTTCTCCTGTCTCTACTATTTCTTCCTTTTTACAGTATGATTCTTAAAAAACATTTAGATTTTAGCCCCTATAATATATATAATCTCAAGGAATTGTACAGCAACTAACTAGGTAATGTTTCTGTTTCTAGCCCCTCTAGACTATTGCATGTTTCTCTGCCACACTTTCTTTTCAAGTTTTGCTATTTTATACTCCATTTTATCTACTTATTTATACACAGTGTGTACTTTGTTTTTTGTTTATTTACTCTTGCTGCTCTAATAATTTCAGCTGGTGCTAAACTAGAGCAGGATGACCCTGAACACTGAGGCCTGTGGGTCACTTTGGCCTTGGGGTTCAGCTAGAACTGATGTGTCATTTTCTTATTGAATTCAATTAGTAGATGGTTTTCTTGGAAAAGTAAGACTATGACATGTCCTTTTCTTTCTTTTCAGTTTGCATACATTTCAGAGTCACCTTGAAATCAAAATGCCATGCATGCCCAGGCAGGAGATATACTAAGTATGTACCTAGTTAGGTTTTGAATATCTCGCGTGAGATATACTGAATATGTTTGATAACTTAATACGATACAGAAGAAAATTTAACTTGAATTTTTAATTATGTTTTAGATATATCGGATATGTTTGATTTTATTGGCGTATTCATTTTAGTTTCTTATAATCTCGAAAAAGATGGTACTCAGAAAGATCCCTTGATTGTTTGAATTTCATGTGCCATTTAGCAATGCATAATGATTAGAGCAATGTCTGGACTCTGTAGCATTCTTCATGCTATATGAGAGCTGATAATGGTGAAACTGGAGCCTATCTTGCCATATTTGATGTATAGTGACATTGCAGTAAGAACCTGGCACATCAAAGTAAGTGCATGCTGATATCTGTTTTAATCAGAGTTTTGATTTTTCAGATGGCCAAAGAGAAATGAAAAACAACAGAAATGCTTTTTCTCTGCAGTAAGATTCCACTCTAAAGCTAGCTATTGCAACATCAACAGCAAATGAAGCTTCATGCTCATAAACATAAACTGTACTTGAACTGCATTTTGTATTATTCCACTAATTTTTGCATTACAAGAAAAAGGAGAGGAAAAAACATTCTTGTAATCATCTCTAAGTATAAAGTTAGATCTCTATTCCTCCATTATCTCAGTATACTTTGTTCAGTAGTGTTGTCAAATTATTATTCATCCTGCAAGAAGACCAGGGAAAGGCAAAGTTAATCCTGCAAGTATATTGAGAGGCTAAAGAGTGAAGAAGTAATGAACAATTAACATTGCGTTACTTTGTTTACCTAATCGACTAGAATTACCGCCATGCCTAATGCATGCTTCGATGGGTCTTGATATGCTGCAGAAGACTTCTGGTAGAAGAACTTTAAGGATTTGGTATATGCGAAGCCAACTCCAGGATATGCTCATAATAAGGTTAAATTCTGGAAGTAGAAATGCGGAAAGTAAGCAAAAGGATCAATCTTCTATTTAAGTCTATTGCTCCATCCATTCTTTTGATTGGCACAAAGTACAGTATATATTAACATCATTTCATATAGGCAAAAGTTTATATTAAGTTCGCATGCCAATTGTAAAATTACATGAAACCTTGCTTAAATTTCAGTATAAATCAGTACAAATCGCTAGACAATGCAATTAAAACAAGTAATTAATTTTTGTTGCTTGCTTTTGTAAAAGTATTACCTGAAGGGATATATTGTTGCATCTCTGCTGAAACGAGTCCAAAAGATTTTGCATGCTCTTGCACTCAGTATTGTTCCATATCTCGGAAGAAATTTAGTTCCCCGTATCCATATGAGTATGGCAATAACTCTTCCACCTCAATCCTCGAGCTGGAACAACTCATTCTTCTTTTGAATCTACTATGGTTTATAGACTCAACCTCAGCCAGAAATATGCTGTAAACTGGTCTATGATCTGAGAAACGAGACTCGCCACGAACATAAGACATTTGATGCAGACCTCTTCCATACCACAATATGCGATCACACCTTCATAAACATATTCTGATTAGGTTTGCTGTAATTATATTAACTTCAAGATTTCCATCTAAGGTGCTCTGTAGATATGTTAACAATATATTTAGAATTTTGTCGCAAAACAATAATTACCATGCTGGAGTTCTTCGCTTCTCTTTTGGGTGCATATCATCTCCTGCATATCTGTCTGAGTTATTTGAATATTTGTACGTCGGGGGAAAGTATATTCTCCCCTCATCCCAGCCTTCAAAGACACGCCCTCTCTTCTGCTCTACTCGAAGCTACATATTTCAAAATGTTCAGATAATGAATAAGTTGAATGGCACATGATATTCAAATTAACAATGTAATAAATTGGATATATTTCATAAATGACACTTGCTGATTTGCCTGATTTACCTGGTCATTTTCTAGCAAAGCCCTCCAATTGCGCATCTCTACAAGGGCCTTTGCAGTACGATAAGACAGAGCAATCCGATAATTCAAATCTCCAAGCCATATGATCCGACTACACAAATGCAAACACAACCTATTAATAGTGTAATAAAGATTTGCTATCAGTGTAATAAGTAAGAAAAAGATATCTTCTGCTATCCATTGGATTATATAATATTCAAGCTGAAAATTGAGGGCCTTACTCGTGCTCAAGGATTGTCCGAGGAGAATTCTCATCCCCTAAGCCATTAACTCGAGGAAACCTAGTCTTTTTCAAAATTTCCAGGACGTCAGAGTTTCTCCTGAGCTCATCTCCTTCCTTCTGTCCTGAGGTTAAATGACTACAGATGAAGCAGAAGCTTGTTCGGTGTAAAGACATGCTAATTGAAATTGAACCCTGTAAATGAGAAAAGAACAAACTTGCCAACTTAAGTAATCAAATACTGTACAACTTTGTCTTCGAGATCCATGTTAAAGAAAATAAAATTTACCTTGTTTCCAAGATAACCCATAAGTCCTCTACCTACACAGGAAACTTTCATGTTCCGGACATAATCCCTAAGATCACTTTTCACCCATACTGTGAGGAAAATTCCAACCATCTGTTTGCTGGAAACCAAACAGTACCTTGAATTCCCTGGTTGTCTATCTCCATCATCCATTGAAACAGACCCACTGTATGACATTGGAGAATAGTGAATGCTGCAGGGGGAATCACCGCTTTCCTCTTCAGAGGAACAATTCCACCCCACACTTGTTTCATAGTTACTTGATTTCACCCCAAACATATCTCGATCACATACACTAAAACGACGGTCTAGTCGAGGTTGGGACATTGACACATCATTGCCCATCATCCTCATGCTACGGCTCAATGATTGAAAAGAACGGCGGCTAAAGAAAGATGATGATATTTGTGTTGATCTCTCAAAGTCTGCATCTAGTTCCACAAGTGGATCCGGGGTGGGTGAAGGTGTACGACAACCATCATTTGTGCCTGGAAGACTATTCAAAGTATTTCGGATGAGGGCTAACCATTTTTTTGCAGGGCCATTGTCTTCAGTGCCCAAGACATTTCCGGCATTCAGAGGAACTATTTCTTGAAACCTAATTGTGAAATGGATCAAAGATGTCATCAGATACTCAACAACTGCACAAGGTAATAAACTAAAGATGCAGTGTCACAATCAAAATCAAGAAAACCGAAAACCCACCCAAGAACATAGATGTCAGCAGGAGGAGAGGTGTGTAGCCAATCTTCCAGATTCAAATGACTTGGTGGGGATTTTCCGGCCACATTCCATGTAGCTACAAATATCCTGGATCCAAATTCGAAGAGAATATACTTAAAACCACTAATTACGAAGATACAGACCAAACAATCAACATTCATCACAAGAACATAACATACCTATAGTTGTTCACATCAGTAACTTGGGCAGCATCAGGGTCAATTTTACCGCGTCGAAACCTGTCAGAATTTTTCTTGCTTGATCTATCTGTCAAGTGCAAAACAAAACAGGGATTAAATTTAATCACTAACAGATGGGGGTGGGGGGCAATAAAAGACATACAGAAAACATAATTTATTTTTTCCTATCGACTTAATTATAAATCTAGTGGGGTTTGTGGTCCAAAGAAATAATAGTATCATCCTGACAGTGAACCTGCTTTGCTTTTCTTGATGGTGCATGCCTCCTTCTCTGAGAAATTGTTTCTCCATTCTTGATCACCACCTGAAAAAGAGAAAACATAAAGTTGCTAAAGCTGTATCATAGAACTGGTATTGAATCAACCCCACATATTCAAATAGTTTTTTTGTTATTCTTAAAGAATACCCAGAAGAATAAAACAAGATCTTTGCATATTAAACAGAAGAAGAAAACAAAAGAATAGATCTTAATCTGCAAATCCAAATGCCAGAACAACCCATTATAATCCAAATGTTTTTCCACAAAAGTTACCAGCTAGAAAACAAGATCTCACCAGACAATCCCCCTAAAATTGAACTAGTACTAAAAGGCATAGGATCAAGAGAGCAGCACCTTCATAAACAAAATCTTCACTGTCAGCATGGAAGTCCTCAGTTTTGGTCTTGATATTGAGCCACTTCTTGACCAATGTCTTAGGCCATGAAAGCTGCAGTAAAAAAACAGAAAATGCAAGTACTTAGATTTACTTAATGAATGATTGAATGGTGAGGAAAGTTTGACATTTTAGCAACAAAAAAACCTTGCTTTTCTTGCAGTTCCCATCTCTCATTGTTTCAAAACTTCTTGCATATACATACACAATACTAATTGCACAAACAAAGAGCTAGCTGCAAGTAGTAAACTTCTGGGCTTCCCTCAAATTGTTGTTTAAGTGAAGCCAATGGAGAAAACCTTGAGCTACATCAATTAAACAAGCCAAGAACAAGGAAAGTTTGAATCTTTATATATGGTTAGCCAAGAGAAGATGAAAAGAAATGATTTTTATGAGGTAATGTAGATGAAACAGTTGAAGAAGAGATGAAAATCCAAGTTTCTGAGCATTCTTAAAGTTTCCAAACACAAGTCAAACCAGAAAACTACAAAGATTATGAGCTCAAGTTCTCTGTTATATAGTATAAGATATATGAAAGGGTCCTCAAGGAAAGAAGAAAATGAGAAAGAAAACAAAGAAGCTCAAGGGGGTGAAGAAGCAGAGAGGGTACAACAGTGATGCGTGAAAGTAATACTATGAGATTCTGGTTGTAGAAGAGGACAATGTAGTAGACATAAAGGTGTGTGCACATGTGTACTTACATGTATGTGTGTGTATAGCTTATAGATAGGGAGAGAGGGGGGGTGTCATGTGTGTGTCTGTGTTTTTTTTCCTTTGTAGTAGAAAATAATGGTATGTGGAGAGAACAGCAAATGATCAAAATATTTTAGAGGGGGAATAAAGTGGTAATGCAACTTCTTCCCATCTTTTACAGTTTTATAGTATTTCTCTTCCCCTCAGCTCAAAGTTTTGTACCCAAAAACCAAGAATTACAATCTCTCTCTCTCTCCCCTCTCTCCCATGTTTCCCATCTCTCTATCTCTCTCCCTCCCCCTCTCTCTCACACACACAGACCATTGACCACATACATCAGAATAAGATGGGTAAATCAACAAATAAAGCCAAAAAAAATTAAAATGAACCCTGTAATTGCACTAACCTTTTGTATATTCCAGTTTTCTTCTAATATCCAAGATCAAAACTTATACAAATCCACAAACAAAAACAACAACTAAGTTACAACACTGTCTTTTGTTGTTGTACATTCTTGGTGCCAAGAAACCAACATAAACTTGTTTATCTCTGCCATGTAAAATTTTATGACAAGGTAATAAAAAAAGCCAAAAGGGGTGTGTATTTTTAACCTATTATGTTCCTACTTCATTACCCCAAACCTTTAGGGGGGTTTCAAAACATAGATACAATAATATTGTATAAGTAATGGTTGAGTCTTCCATGTAGATTTTGGGTCTAGGAGAGATGCCTACCTCCTTTTGTAACTATGCAATCAAACAATGTGTTTGCTTGTTTGCAACTTTTGAGGGTTTTTATTTTGCTAAACCCAAGTTTTTGTCTATGGGGGCTAAAGCAATGGTCCATGGGTGGAAGGGTTTTTGTGCAATTCTTGAAAACATTTATTTCTTGTATAGTTGTCTGCAAATTTAGTAATTTGAGGTTCTTTTTGTTAAATTTAGACTTGTGCCTATGGGAGTTGAGACATAAATGGTCCTCACTATACAAGGATTCATGACCTTGGTGTAAGTGCTTAAACTTGGGAGCTGATAAATGAACAAAATTTGTAATCGCACGCCTTATTCGTCTTAACCGTTCTGCTATAAAAATCAAAATAGACTGATGTATTTGTATCATGCTCAAAATTGATAAAATATCCGCAAAATTTAATTTCTAACTCGAAGTAAAGAGACTGTTTTCGTAGAATGATATTATGTAACTACATTGTACCTTACAAGCACCATACCATATTTTGTTCCTTTGGTCTCACTTGCCGAGGAGTGATCTTGCAACCTGCAACTGCAACCAGGTATCAGGATTCGACCCGACCCGACCCGCAACCAATATCACAAAATTTGGAGCCATGAAACGTGGTTGCTTGTAAAATTATGCGTGTCCAGAAGAAAGCAGGGGTTCTTGGATTATGGCATCACTAGTGTTCAAGCACACATGCCACATGTGGGAGACCGTGTTGCATTCCCCCAAGCCAGAGTCTTGCCATATTTTATGGTCTTAGGAATCATTTACCAACATATTTTTTGGAATTAAAAAATTGTTGTTAGATCTTACTTCTGCGAGAGATCAAGTCGTGCATTTTTAGTTCATATTTGTAAATTGTATCATGTTCTTTATTATAACATGGATACTGTAAGCTGTAAAGCACTGGGATACAACATGTGACATTGTTATCACCGTCTTCTTAGATCATGGTTTTGAACCAGGTATCCCGGCCAACAATATGTTTCTCGAACATTATATATTCATAAAAATATACTTTTAAAATTTTAGATGAATTGAGAATGATATCAGAGCTCAAGTTTGACGGAGGTCTTAGGTTCGACTCTCCATCACTCCCAATATTTTTACAATACAACATGGACGGTGGACACGAAGGCATTAACTGTTCCACACTTCAACCCAAAAACTAGGATTTCGAGTTCGGAAACATAATTTGCACTAAGTGCACTTCTTTGAGACTCCGGAATAATAGTTCTCTATTGAAACTTCAACCCCACTCTTCATAGAGCATTCCGTCGGTTCGATTCGCCGAGAAATATATTACGATATCCCAGTTTACAGCACAGGTTGAATGCTACGTTATCCACATGAGTATAATCTGAGCAAAAGATGCACAAATTTAATTTAAAATATGTAGATATGGTTGGTTAGAATAATATCGGATCACGTCCACGTGGGGCGTGTTGTTGAGGAAGATGAAAATGGAGCATTTAACTTTGGAAGCCTTCAAGTTTACAGCTATAACATTCTTTATGGTCTTTGAATGTGAGTTAAAAAGGGGATAAACTTGCAGACTAAGAAATTATTGAAATGAAAAGGGAATAAATATTATACATAAAGATGTGGGTCTTGCAACTTATCTTATCCAAAATAGTTCGGTAGGACTAGGAGAACTACAAATTACAATGACATAAATATTACACTTTCATGCAAAGCACCTCCTTCACATGATCATATAGATTAAAAATGAGATTCCCGAAACACTCGGGGCGTTTCATTCATGATTAAAGAGCCCGATTAACGAGAATCAGAATCTCAAACTCATCTGTTGATGTTTGGATTAGCGATGAGCGCAATAGTGAGGCACAAGGCAGTCAAAGGAGAGATTGACTTGTACTTTGAGTTATAAGTACCTTCTGATGGAGGTAATAGGGTTTCTTTTTTTTGCTTTTCAGTGCTCCATCTCCCTGAGCCCTCTCTTCTTTTAACTTCCTTGTCATAGATTTCACACCCATTTTTAGGGGCATTTTCTGGGCTTTATTGTCTTTAAATCAACCTTTATTTCTCATCACAAATTTAAAACACAACCAAACCCCCAGATTTTGACCATTACATGTCTCCAGCATACAGACATGGTTTATGAATGTGTCTGACACCTAGAATCATGAATATTGAGTATGGACCAAAATTAAATTTAATTATTTTAAAAATATCCAGCACTTGATAGAGATTTATCTCTCTTTTTGGGCCATTATTAATCTGCTATCTATTTTGGTGTATATATAAATTAAATACAAATAATTTTACTTGGTAAAAGGAAACAGAGATACAAGTAAGAAGCAAGCAATGAATAAATAGATGAATAGACCTTGATTACATTGATGGGAAGCTTTTTCACGGGGGTTGCAAAATTTACC
Source organism: Daucus carota subsp. sativus (assembly GCF_001625215.2). Taxonomy (NCBI): domain Eukaryota; kingdom Viridiplantae; phylum Streptophyta; class Magnoliopsida; order Apiales; family Apiaceae; genus Daucus; species Daucus carota. The sequence continues at coordinate 37,777,678 of NC_030381.2, read as the reverse complement.
ATAAAACCCTATATTTAATTTCTGAGGTTCATTGCAATTTAAGATGGTTGACAGTGGCAAAGATCATATCAATGTCTTTCTTTCTTGCCCTCTTACATTTTTCTGTAACTCAGTCTCTGCTCCTCATATCACTTCCCATGCACGTTTCCCCATCATCTCATTAATAACTCTCCCCTTCTCATTTATTTTGCTACTCTTCTGTCACTATTTAGTTTTTTCTCCGATCTACCACAAGTATCTTCCAATCCAGATCACCCACTTGCAGTAATAATCGAGATGAAATGTAAGGAGACCTTACCGGAAGTAAATAGTTTGTCTCTGTAGGCGCCCTATTTTTAGTATTCTAGAAGATTTCTATCGATTAGTGTTGTAAAAAACGGTAATCAGACTTAATTGGCGAAGACACAGGACAAGATTTAATCAGTTCGGCGATCTACGAGACAGATATTAATCGTGATTAATCACCGACTTTTAGTACAATGGTGTCAATACAGGAAAAAGAAAAGATATACTAGAAATATAGGAAGGAAATAGTAATAGTGGGATAGGCTAACTATGTACCTGGTACAGCAGAGAGTCTGAAGGGCAAACTAGTGAAACAATTGAACTATGTTGTTTACCCACCAGTAATAAAAAGTCCACCCACGGACTTGTATAATATAGTATTCCTTTTGTTTCTAGAAAGGAAAAAAGTTCTTGCCATAAGCTTTAGAGGTAAATATGTCCAAGATACATGTCATGCAGATCTCAGTAAACACAGACAAGTACATTAGTAAAATACTACTCTAGTCAGTACTAGGCAGCACATGTAACTCATATGTGTGCTTATTGATTATGGTCAGGTTCTTGTGTGGAAGTGATTGCATCATCACCTGTATGATTCATAGCAAAGAAGGCACCACATCCAAACTAAGGGTAACAAATGAAGCACACAAGAATAATGCTCCATGATTCCATGATACTTATAATTGCAAAAACAAACTGAGAATTTTTACGGATACCAGAATGGTAGAATGTACACGGTAAATGTTATTGTATTGATTAACTCGAGGCAATATGCAGCCAGATTATGTGCCTCATTTGTCAGCATCCGGTGCTGCAAATTCAGTTGATTTCGAATGAACCAGAATAGTGTCCAACCACTCATGAGCTAGTGAAAAAGGTAGACATATATACATCAATGATCCATTAATATAAGCCCAATGCAGCAACAATATTCTAACTACCTCACAATATTTAACTAGAAACACAACTTTACCACTACAAGAGATTTAAGCTCGACCTAGGCCATGGCTTTATAATAACTATGGATCAAACTTATCAATTTTAATGTTCAGTGCTAATAATATAGATTTAGCTACATGACTTACCTGATGTCCAGTACTAGGAACATTCAGTTCCACAACATTTTCCAGGGTTCGTTAGATAAACTGTTTGTGTTTCTGGACAGACCTTTACCACATATCCCATTGTCGGTTGTCGATATTCTATGAATTAGAACTGGCTAGTGGCTACAGTATGGATTTTACACAGTCCTGAAAGATACAGAACACAAGGATACATGGCCAACACAAACTTGTATGATAAATCAATATTCCTATTATGGTTAAAACTCGACCAATATTACTTAAAATGCAGAAACTGTTTTTCTCAGGCTACACATTAAAGTAATGTTGCCCCCTTCTGTCGAAATAACTCACCTATTTTCTCAGGCTACCATGGTCTTTAGCAAAGACATAAAGAGCAGCTCCTTGCCTCCTTGTTCCCACAACCTACACAGCTCTGTCGTTTCACAACAGCTTCAATTCCATTATATACTGGTATTACCTCTCTTTCCGACTTGTTCAGTTAAATATGTAAATTATAAAAAAATTGCCTATTCTTTTTTCAAGGTGCATACCATATTCAACATATTAGGTCCTTGTTTATCTCAATGTTCTCTGGATCATCTACTTAGAGCAATAAAAGTATTTAAAACAGCTACTGTTGAGTTCACAAGATTAACTATTAAATCCAATGAGAATTGTTTGTCATTCTTTCACTGGAAAAGAAGAAAGATTACAAGTATCTATACTAGTCTTGTTTGTGACCAAGTCTTAACTTAACCACTCAGAAAAATTATCAGTATCTAACAAACTATACTTTGACATTAACATAACCAATTAGGTAGCTCATCATATTCAATCATTCATGGCAGCTATGCCATAACTTTCTCAAATTGTGCATTTTTCTCGTGTTCTCTTTTGTGTGTGCAATCCCTCGATACAGCCCCACCACACCATCTTAAATAATCAACAATGCTACAATGGTCAACTCAAGCCTTAGTAATACACATCCAAATTTAAGTGCCATAAATTGTCGCCAATTATTAGACAATTCACAATCTAAATATTATCCAATACCAATTCCATTAATTTACTGATCGTATGTCACAGTACTACAAATCACCGGCTGCAATACAATAAACTATTCCAATTTCTCGTTCATATGCAAATATCAATCTTTACTTGATTCATAAAAAACAATACGCAATTTACCTAGAACAAGGCGAAACATTGTAGCATTTCCACGCTAACTTAACACACTGCAACCAATGCAAAATCTCCGCATTAGGATCCCTCTCGACACCAACATCAGCAACCGTGATCTGAACAACCCCTCGATAACCACTAATCCTTCCACGGACACGGGCAACAACTCCAACCTGGACTAGAGAAGCCAAAGAAGCGGCCAGCTGAGCAATCTGTCGAACATCTGTGGGGCTACGACGCGTAAAATAGGGGGAATTGGAGTGATTGAGCCAGAGAATGCAGGGAATGCAGCCAGTGCCGTCGTCAATAGTGAAGCGGAGAAATTTGCCGGGCTTGAGGTCCCGGGAGGTGATTGTGCCCACTGTTTCGGCCCGCGAGAGAGGGGAGGGAGTGGCGGAGCGAGAGAAGAGGGAGGGGTCGGATGGGAGGGGAGTGAGGGCGTTGAAGTCGGAGGCTAGGAGCTTCACATGGGTGTTGATCAGGGTGGTTTCCATGGGGATGATCAGAGGCAAACAATTTGGCGGGAGATTACTGGGGGTTGTGAGAATTATTCAAAAATTCAGAGAGTTATTGAGCGGAAGAAGATAATTATGAGGAATAATAATCGACACTAACACAACACGAATTCAATTCGATTCATAACACGTGAATTTGATTCAGATTATAACACAATGAACATATATGAATCTGAAAATCCGATTTATAACATAATCGAGAGAGTTAAATCTCGAGAATGATATAAGAATGACCTATTGAAATTTTATTTTGTAAAAACAAAAATTCTATAGAATGTTTATAATATATATCCGACCGACGGGGGGAAAAGTTTTCGGATAAGAGAAATTCTAAAACAAACAAAAATTTAGGATCAAGAATATCCGGCATAAAAAAAGTCGGAACATTCACGTATAGGGTAATGATTTGGCACAATCTCAATGATGAAACAAGTCATAAAACATCTTTTTTGCAGAAACATAGAGCTGCTTTGTTTATTTCAATTGATAATATTCAACAGTTTGCTTCATGTATCTGGATGAACCGAGGCTCCTGAGAATAATATTCGTTCAAACATTTTGCATCACGTTCTGTAGTTTCGTTGCATATACAAGATTAGAAGCAAAAAAAAAAACAACTAAAATTCCCAAATATTAAAATTAAAGTACTTATTTTATACTGAATAAACTAGGGATGGCAAAATAATCCGATCCGACGGATACCCGATCCGAAACCCGAATTTTTGGATATACCGAACCCGAATTTTTGGATTTGGATTTGGATATGGATTTGATTTTTGTACCCGAAATTTTTTGGATTTGGATATGGATATGACCTCTACCGATCCGAAACCCGATCCGAAACCCGAAATCCTATCCGAACCCGATCCGAACCCGAAACCCGAAAAAAACCCGAATAATATATATATATATATATATATATATATATATATATATATATATATATATATTATAAATAATTTAATATGAATGTGTGTCTGTGTCTGTATATATAACATATTTATTTTTAATTATTTGGATGAATGTAATATAATACTCTCAATATCAATAGACTAGGTTAAAGGAATAAGGGTTTCTATTTAAGACAAATACTTCATTAATAATATATTGTATAAAATATATTGTATATTGGTAATAATGAAAATTAATATGGTTTAAGTTTATATTATTCTAATTTAAACCAATAGAATCCAATCCAATAATCTTAATTTTGAAAAAAAAATACTTAATTATCATAGTTCAGACAGGTTTATAATTTTTAATTTTTTTTAAAGATATCCGGTTGAAACCCGAATCCGATCCGAAACCCGAAAAAACCCGACGGATTGGATTTGGATTTTACATTTTAATATCCAAACCCGAACCCGATCCGATCCGAAATATAACGGATTGGATATGGATTTCATGAAACCCGACCCGATCCGACCCGATTGCCATCCCTAGAATAAACCAACTGCAACAAGGTTCTACAATGATGATTCAGATTTCAGAACACAAAGGAACATTTCTAACATACATCCACTTATGAAGAAAGTTTGAGTATACAAATGCATAGTTGATTCCAAGAAGGATGCTACCAAGTCCCCGCGTTTAAAAAAAATGGAGAATCGAGGTCAATAGATAAGTATACATAAAGAGAGCTACAAGAAATTTAACTGTAAATAAGAATAACATTCTGTCAGCTTGCAGTAGCCAGTACATAATGCCGAGGTGATTAACAAAGCAATCCCTTAACCAATCATCGTTCTCTTCCTACCCCTTTGTCTCACTGAAAACAAGAATTCGGTTATACAATGTGGATTTAAACAATACATGATATATAATCAAACTTGAAAATAACCTTAAGGTCTGAAGACAATACCTTCACCAAGCTTATTTAATGTTGAGCACCATTGCCTTGATGATTTCCTATACGCAGCGAGTATTTTCTCCATCTAATCAAATGTAAAGACCACAATAAGATCATTAACATATTCTCCTGTTTAAATGTCATTGCACAACTGCTGTAAAAAAGAGGCAATATTTCTTCACAAAAGTGTGCATTCAGATGAATACCAATTTCAGCATATCATAATCTTAACAATTTAGGCTTTATGATGAACACTATTGTTTTACCTATTTTATACTCAACAGATCCATGCTTCAATTTAAAATTATAAAAGAGAACTTCCAATTTAAACTCTAACCGGTCACATTGAAGTATAAAGATGGATTCACTTGAAGTTTAGATAACAAAACATCAGTCAACTTGCTGTTTTTTGAACTCCTTTTCTTCATTGAATTCAGCAAAGTTGAGAGCAGGCTTACCACATTTCCACATGAAGAATGCATTGATAGCAATGCTCGCTCAAGTACATACAGATCTACGGCTCTATCTTCAGGAAGTGCTGACGTAAAGCTCAGACCAAAGTCAATAAGAACCTGAATAAAGACTACAAACTAGCTTTAATATATAAGAAACTCGCCTCTAGAACAGACAAGAAAATCAGCAGCAAACAATCAAGGGGATAAGCCAACCTAAACAAACACCTGCCCTTTAACCGAAGTCATCCTATTCCCACTCTACCCCATTCTTAAGAACGAAAAATGACATGAAAATACAGATAACTAAAAGAATTTGACAGAATGCAATTGCACATAAAGGACCCACCAGTTGATTGGTACTACTACGGATTAACATGTTTGATGTGGTCAAATCACCATGAGCAAGGCCACCATCATGAAGCTTTCCAATGGCATGACCAATCTGCATTGCTATATCATCCATTTTCTCTTCAATGACGCCATGTATCCCAAATTCGAGAAAGACATCTTTAACAGAGGGACCCTCCACATATTCAAATGTCAAGGTTTTCAAAACAGGGTCCACTGCATAAAGAACAGGAGTAGGAACTCCAAGTCGCCTAGCTTTTGCTATGCACCTAGCCTCCTGATCAATTAAAGCATAGAAAGCAACTAAACTATTAGTTACATCAGAAAAGATTGCTAGTGTAAAACTGATTTATTTAACTAACCGCATTCAATCGTTTCTGTGTCAGCTTGGAATCAAGAGTTGGATGCCTATACTTCTTTGAAAACCGTTCTTTCACAATGGATCTCCGCCCAACAAATTGCGACTCAAAAACTCTCTGGGAAGTAATAAGAGAACTTTATGTTAAAATTTATAAGTCAAATGATCATGTATGGCTTTGTAGTTGGAAGTACACTATTTGTCGTTTTTTTAATACTAGATAATGCCTAATCTAGAAAGCAGGGATACTCCAAAGAGGAGAAGAACTGCGAATGGGACACGCGGGGGTGCGGGGGTGCGGCGGAGTGCGGCGGGATACGCCACGTGGCGTATCGGTGGAGGCAGCGAGGGGGATACGCGGGGGTGCGGGAATGGGGGTGCGGGAATGGCACGATTTGTAATTTTGAACAACTTTTTTTTAAAAATAAAAACTTAAAATAACCTGGTCAAATGAAAAGAAAAGACGGGTCTGGGTCAAAATTAGGTTTTTGTACGAGAGAGAACAGAGGCGGCGACTCCAGCGATACTTCAATCATCGATCTTCAATCAAATCGACTCCAGCTCAACTTCAATCATCAATCTTCAATCAAATCAAGATCTCCAGCTCAACTATTTCGTTTGGTAAGTGTGTTTTTGTATATCTACTCGTGTGTATGTATATATAATTGCTCGTGTGTGTGTATATTTATATCTCTGGTATGGTATGATTGATTAATTGGTGATTTGGGGTTATGTGGTATACTGGTATTAGTATATATCTCTGATACGTTTTGATTTTTGAATTTTAAAAGATTTGGTTTGTTATATATGGAAGATTTGATTTGGTTGGTTATAAATGGTAAATTGCAATAATTTAGGAACTGTTATACGGCTTGATTTGATTCGGTTGGTTGTATTAATATTAATTGCTTGTAATCTTATTCAGTAATGGAGTTCATGTCAAACTCGGCTACAACTACAAGTTCATGTCCACACCAATCTCCGGCTCCTTTCTAGAAAGAGTGATCAATACATTAAGGGAGAGACCAAGTTGTGGGATATAGGAGGTGATCGTTTTGATCCACTTGATGGTGCCGAAGAGCTCGAGATTGCTAGTCTTTCTCTTGACGAGCCGGAGATGGAAGCCATGATTATGCTCGATTGAATCACTTAAATTGCACTAGTTATTTATGTGTTTTAGTTATCAAGACTTAAGGATGATTAATTTAGTTATTCCACTATTTTGTTCTACTTAAATGCATCTTATGTATTATTTATATATATATAAATAATATTTTTATTATTTTAATATTTGCCGTATCCCCCCGTATCCGTATCCCCATATTTTGGAATTTGACGAATTCCCGTATCCCCGTACCGCGCACCCGCACTCCCGCACCCGCACTCGTGCTTCCTAGTGCCTAATTAATAAGGCTTATACAAGAGAAAAGAGACATACTTCCACATAGGTAGCAACTAAAACAAAACAGAGAAAGTCAATAGTTCGAGTCTAACTTACAGCTTCAGCTCCTTGCTTCACCAGAATTAGGGAGTCTTCGTTTATATCGGTCATGATCTCCATATAATTTTCCCTGCTAACAAAATTGATCTGATCATACGACCAAACTGCATCATCGCCAAAAAAATTAAAATGACTCAAAGCTCCATGTACACGTAACAATACTTGTGATTTAATATCACAAATATAATGCAGCTTATGTAGCATGCTTATACAGATACTAAAAACTCTCCCTATTGATATCCCTTACAAGATAAAATGCCTTCAAGTGAGCTTTACACACAGAGAATATATCTATGTTTATAAGCATGTGTACCTATCAGATCAACTCAACATTACCTCCCTTCCCACTACTACAATTTTACGGATTTTCATCCCTTTATTACTGTCATTACTCCCTACTAGCTACAATTTTACTCATAAGTCATAACTAGTTTACAATTTTATGAATATTTCATCTCTATATTACTGTAATTACTCACTAGTCACTACTAGCTACAATTTTACTCATAACTAGTTTACAATTCTACGAATGTTTCATCTCTATATTACTGTCATTACTCCCTACCAGTGGCGGAGCCAGACAAAATATTCAAGGGGGGCACTTTTAATTTTTCGATTATTCTCAAAATATGTTACTTAATTAGTTTTACAAATCCGAACAGCAACTACTACAAACTGGAACAAACAGACCTGGCTAAACATCCTAGCCTTCAAATCTTATTTAAAAACCAACCTACTACCACAACTGATTTAAACATACAAATCCTAGAGAAGCATGACCATGCTCAAACTACTGCTAGAACTGAAATAGACTGAAGTTGAGATGATTTCATGAAGAGATTTAATAATTTATCCGGGACACAAATGACAAAACATACGAGTATTACTAATATGTGGGGCCCACAAAGGGAAACCTGTGGGGGCACGTGTCCCCCCAGGCCCCAGTGTGGCACCGCCACTACTCCCTACTAGCTACAATTTTACTCATTACTAGTTACAATTTTACGAATATCTCATCTCTATATTACTGTGATTACTCACTACTAGCTCCAATTTTACTCATTACTAGTTACAATTTTACAAATATTTCATCGCTACATTAATGTCATTATTCATTACTAGCTTGACAATTAGTAGATGCTGAAAAACATACAATATTTCTTAATTAAGGATTCATACATAGAAACCGAACTATTTTGTATTAGCAAAATCAAATAATTTGAATTTAGTATTTCACAAATTACAGGACTGTTGAATATCCATTGATGGGGGAAACAAATACAATAGATACGTTGTTACATACATACATACCTGATTGAGGTCTTGAGAGTGTCTGCAGACTTCTTGCCTGCTGCTTGTGTAATGCAGCTTATTTTTCAATTAGGGTTTGCCGCTTTAGCCAATAGGAAAGTATTTTTATTAGGAAAGTGATACACTTCGATAAGCTTCTTTTTAGTATTTTAAATTATTTTTATTTTCTGGACATTTTTGGGAAAAAAAAAAGTAGAGAGGTGCTTCTTTTACGTTTTTGAAACTAAAAGCTGTAAGTGATAAATATTATTTTTTTCGTTTTTTAAATGATTTATATTTATTACATTATGAAAATTTTAAATTTTTAATGTATAATAAAATTTATTTATTAATAGAATTTATTTTATATCCATTATTTTATTTATTATGAATTTATAAATTTAAATTACTAACTACTCAGTTGACTTTTACTCAAAAAAAACTACTCAGTTGACTTATCAATTAAATTATCCAAACACTTTTAATAACCTGCTAGCTTAGAGCATCTCCAACCATGAAGACCCCTTAGCTAAAATCCTAGTTGTCATACCAAAAATAATAATTATAACCAATGGCTTCAAAAATTTACGCTTCAACTATTCCCACCTGTTATCTATAATTATAGCCAACCTCCTACGGATGATTATATTTGTCGATCCGCTACAGGTCTGTAAGAAAATCTGTTGGAAAATTACACATCACTTATTACCGTATTAAAATGATATATTCTATTTATAACAATCCAAAATATTAATAACATACTATTTTTAAATTATCACCAACCAATATAGTTAATACCATCGAAGCAAAATGTCTTACAGGTTCAATAAATTTTACATAATATCTTACAGGTCCATTGGAGATGCTCTAACATGTGCTATGCACGAGTTATTTATAACGTTTGTAATTTTATCATTTATATTGTAATTTTAACAGAAATAGAAACTGATTATACTGACGGAATTTTTAAATATCTTGACTTAATTGATAATAAAAAATTTTAACAAAACACATTATATATCAAGGAAATTGTTATATATTAAGCATACCGGTTGAATAATATTGACCGACGGATAAAATTGGGAGCAATACAATTATTAATATTTCATTTCTAATAGAATAATAATAACAATAATATCCTTGGCTCTCTCTTCAACTCGTAGAGAAAATTTTCAATCTCATCTTCTTCATGAAGCTCAGAGCCTGAGCACGGTTGGATAGCCTAGTGGTTAAGGGCTTATCCTCTGTCGTCCCAGGTCTTGGGTTCGACCCTGGCTCATCTCGAGAATATCTTAGAACAGATACTCATTTGTAAGGCTATAAGCCATATTTGTCAAAAAATGAAGCTCAGAGCCTTAGAGCAACTCCAATGCAATGCTATACTTGGTTCTATTGCTATATTATAGTATCAAAAGTAAAAAAACTCAACTCCAAAGGGGTGCTATATTTGGATGCATCCATGCATAGATGCATCCTTAGTTCTATATTTGAAACCAAAGATGGATCCATCCATGTTGCCACATCATCAATAACTAGAAATTGGAAACTAGTTAATGAGTTAATGAGTTGGGTAAAAGTTAATGAGTTGGTTCTATATAGAAGTTAGGTAAAAGTTAATGAGTTGGTTAAATTTGAAACTAGTTATAAAACTTAGCATTGGAGTGCAAGTTTTATTTTAGCACCAAAAAACACTTTTTGGTGCTATATTATAGCAATAGCAATATATATATAGCATCTAGCATTGGACTTGCTACTGTTGTTTAGCCCTTTTGTTCATTTCAAACTGCATCTTCAGGTATGATCTTGCAGACTAACAAAATGGCATCTCATGATTCATGAAGTTGGTTTCTGTACACATTCTGTTTATAAATGACTGTCCGGGCAAAACAAAGGCTTCAGCCATCACTCTTCAGGTTATGTAATTAACTGCTGAGAAACGAATCTTACAATTTTACTTTACATAATAAGAAACTAAAATCTCTGATAATTCTGTCGTCAAACAGTTAAGCATGTAGTCGATCAACATAATAATTGTGAGTCGGATAATTTTAACAAAGACATGAGTCATTTGCTTACAAATCTTTTGGAACTTGTAAGAATCAAGTTGACATGAGTTTTCTGATATAAATTATGAGTTTTTGTTTTTTAAGTAGTTCTCAAACAAGTTGGTATCGTTCAGTTCTCGCTGTCAAGATCAAGTTGGAGTCTGACTGAACATGTTAAATAATCAAAGTCAGACTAAATGAAGTTATCACACTACTTATAAAACAATTAACACAAGCAAGCATATAAAAACAATATACATTTTGAGAAAAGTACATTCTCCTGCGTGTTGTAAGATAATTGCCCAGAAAATTTATCTTACTATTTTTTAACATAGCGTGAAGCACGACTAAAGTTGTGTTTTGTTCATGGTTCTCTAAGCCCTGTTAACGGACGGGTTTGAGTTAACAATTTTACCTTATGCAAAGGGAATCTCATTTCCACTTGGTGGGTGAATCATTCCTTCTGTACTGTTTAAAGATTGTTATCTTATACTCCTCATTCCCATTCGGGATTATGATTCTCACCTACCATCCAAATGCCCCTTTTATTATAACAGTTGACTTCTTCATAGAACATAGAAATTTCCCTACATATAAATGTGGCAAATGCCTAAACAAATTTAGATGTGCTATACATTTATCAAAAATGAATAGGAGGATGGCAAAGATGGCTATACGATTACTGCTACACCTAAAAATACTATCCCTGTTAACACAAGATGCTTCTGCTCAAGAAAGTTCTGTTGCAAAGCCTGAATGTCAAGAAAAATGTGGCAATGTTACAATTTCGTAGCCATTCGGAATTGGAACCAATTGTTCAGCTGACCCGAGGTTCGAGATAGATTGCCATGGCAATCCCCCAAGACCTTATCTTTATCACGACGTTCTTGAGGTTCTCAACATATCAGTAACCACAGGCACGCTTGACGTCAACTATACAGTTTTCGAAGACTGTGATACCAATGGAAGTCGAACTGAGAGAGTAACATCTATATTTCGCCCATTTTCATTCTCAGCAACTCGAAATCGGTTCACTGCAATGGGATGCGGCAATCTTGCTCTAATGACCACATTAGGGTCGAATGTCCATGCATGTCATTCTGCAATACTAGTGGATCAGAAAACAGTTGTTACGGCATAAACTGCTGTCAGTCTATAATTCCTCCAGAACTGTGGAATTTCACCACATCTTTAATGAGCATAAATGATACTAGTAGTATTGATGATAAAGGTTGCAGGTATGCATTCATTGCAAATCAGATTTGGTTCAGGAACTTAGGAGACAACAACATAGTCAAAACTATGGGTCATGTTCCTGCTGTTCTAGATTGGAGACTTGGAGAGTACTGTCGCGCAGTCAGAAACACCAATGACTCCGGAGACAGCTATTTGTGTGGAAATAATACTGAGTGCAGGAGTCTAAGCTTGTGTTCTTGCAAGGATGGCTATGAAGGGAATCCTTATTTGCCCAATGGATGTCAAGGTAATATATTTATAAAAATAAATTTGGATTATGTTCAGGAACGTGTATTTCATTTCAAATTTTGAATTTCAAATGACATGATTTGAGACGTCATTTCAAATTCTCAGCTTTATACTAGCATTTGAATGTCCTGGATTACAAATGAAATTCAAATCCAATTTTTTTTTTTTTTTTTGTATCCAAACATGTAATTTTATCAAATCCAGAATTTCAAATGAAATCCAAGTTTCCAAACAGACCATGAGCTTTCCTGCAAGTAGATACATGATCTCATTCACTCAGTCCAACTCACATATATCTGACAAATCTTTTCATGATAGATATCGACGAGTGTGCAGTACCCAACGGATGTGAGCAGATCTGTCAAAATACGCCAGGAAGCTACAATTGCTTATGCAATCATGGGTATGAAGCTATTGCACATAAGTGCATCGATGTATCCAACGTGAAGAAAGCTCCCATAATCTTAGCAATAGGTATGTGCTTAAGATGTCACAGAACGGTTTCTGACTCCATTTACGTTCCTGATCTCTTTCATATTGATCTCTACTGCAGCTACTTGTGGTGGTCTAGGAGTGCTATTGATATCGGCAGCTACATGGTGGTTGTGCAAAGTAGTGAAACGAAGAAAAACACGAAAACTCAAGGCTGAAAATTTTGAGAGAAACGGTGGTCTGCTATTACATCAGCAAGTGTCCTCTAGTGAAGGTAATGTCGACACAACAAAGCTGTTCACTTCGAATGAGCTGGAGACAGCAACTGACCACTATATCACGGATCGAATCCTCGGGCAAGGAGGACAAGGAACCGTCTATAAAGGAATGTTGACAGATGGAAGAATAGTAGCCGTGAAGAAGTCCAAGATAGAAGATGAAAGCAAGCAGGAACAATTTATAAACGAGGTTGTACTTTTGTCGAAAATAAACCACCGAAATATAGTAAAGTTACATGGATGCTGCTTGGAGACTGATGTCCCTTTACTGGTTTACGAGTTCATACCGAATGGAACACTTTTCGAGTACATTCATGACTACAGTGAAGACTTTCCACTTACATGGGATCTCCGTGTCCGTGTCGCTATAGAAATTGCAGGAGCTCTCTTCTATCTACACTCAGCTGCATCGATTCCAATATATCATCGCGATATCAAGTCTTCAAATATACTTTTAGATGTAAAGTATAGAGCAAAAATGGCAGACTTTGGAACTTCCAAGTCGATAGCTATTGATCAAACTCACCTGACAACACGAGTGCAAGGTACATTTGGTTACTTGGATCCAGAGTACTTCCAGTCTAGTCAATATACGGATAAAAGTGATGTTTATAGCTTCGGGGTAGTTCTTGTTGAGCTCTTGACAGGACAAAAGCCAAGTATGGCGCCTAGAGCTCAAGACGAGGGACGAAGTCTGGCAACACATTTCATAGAGACAATGAAAGAGAACCGAATATTTGACATTATTGATCCCCAAGTTGCCAAAGAGGGTCCGAGAGAAGAGATCACAACATTTGCTAACATCGCGTATAGATGCTTGAACTTGAGCGGCAGAAAAAGGCCTACGATGAAACAAGTTGCAGCAGAGCTGGAGAACATTAACTTGTCAAACAGATTTGCTAGTGATGAACAGCACTATGAAGAGATTGATTATCCGGTGAATTATCTGAATGGGCTTTGGGAGCTTACTTCAGCTTCTATGAGCTCTTCTGCAAGTACAAGTGTCAAGGTTGATACAGAGCCTTTTATTCCAAAATATTAAGGCCAGAATGCAAAATGAAACACATTGGTACCATAGTTAGGACGCTTGTATAAACTGTATTTGTGATTTGAACGTCAGCTATATGTATTAATATTTATATTTGCAACCAATGTAATGATTTCATGTTTTAAATAGGAATTAATTCAATAATAAAAAATCATACGACATCTACAAAAATAATCGACTCGAACAAACATAAAAAAGATCATATTACTAAAATTTGAATTTCTCATAGTACATAGTACATACTATCAGACCCTCAACAATTCAACATATCATATTCTGCATCCAAATATTGGATCAACCTTCTATCCTCCCAATTTAATTGGTGAGAAAAAAAAAATATTTCTTGGCAACCAAATATAGAATTTAAATCCCATAAAGGGGATCTGAACAGTATAAGACTATAAGCTGAAACTAGACCTCTTAATCAACTTTTGGTTGTTTTCCCTGCTTGATCACGTTCACGAGACCGATCTCGAAGCTAGAGTCCTATAAATGCCTCTGATAGTGTAGGGTGTAGTTCTGCAGCAACCTCCTACAAGAGAAGCTCCTATTTCACACCATTTGTTCACGTATGAAACAAAGTCGTCATCTGGCACTCCTGTATTTTGCTGCAATCAAAGAGTTGAAACATAACAACCGACGTAAATTAAGGTGTATCAAAATGCAGAAGTGATAATAAGAGGCTGCTTAAAAAAGTAATTACGGCTAAAATGACATGTCAACAGCTTCAGTATGTCAAGGGAAACATAATTATCCCTGATGCAATTGGTTCACCGAGGTAACTTAAAACTGCGTAAACTTTATATTTACAACAAAGGGGGCGGTGAAAGAATAACGATGCATGTAACACCGCTAAAAGATAACTGAATCATGTACTCTAATAAATTTAGGCTATAAACCCTGCAAGTGAAGTCATGATGCAAGTACGATTATATATGTAGAGCATATAGATGATACAAAAAGATAAGCAGCGACAAGTTTTAGCCAATAAAGGACACCGTCAACACTCAGCATATACTACCTTAGAACATATTTGATTCAAACTTGCAAAGTGTTCTGTTACATAGTGAAACACTGCACAATGCCAGATTCCATTATCGTTAATAAGATTGATGTATTCAGACACTTGCCAGCACAATTTTTTATTATAACTAGTAGACGAATAATGAAGAAAAATGGCACAAATTTCCAGAAAACTAAGTGCATAACAAAAAAAAGAAACACCAATGATGTAATGGTTCATCCCTTATAACTGCTTAGAATAGGCGCATATTATATTAAACCATTTTCATATATAATAGCTATACCGCGCACCTCAAATTTGGCGATGTCTTCTTTTGTTAAATACTTTAAATTTTTAATTATTTTGGGCCTTTTATTGTTGAAAAAATCTTATGCAATTTTTTTATTAGAGAAAAGAAAGAAAGAAAGAAAACATGGCAATTCACAAATATTATTCAGTACCATACTTCAGCTGTAGGGAAAAACTCACCACCCACTCTTTCTTCTGGGCGTCATAAGTCTCTCCACTGTTTGGATATATAAGTATCGGCTTTGTTGTCACCTACAATAAAGATAGAGTTGAGATGAGAAATATACCCTATAGCAACTATTAAGAAACTTTGAGCACGTTTATTTAATGGGATTATGATCCCCGGGACTTCTCCTTTATTAACTCTCATTTATATATATATTACAATCCTAACGTATTAAATGGACGAAACTATTATCTTCATTCCTCCGATATCAAATAAGCCCCCAAATGAACTACAAAGTGATCAAAACTTGTTCGTAGGACCATGTAAGGGGTTAAATTAAAAATATGAGTACATGTTATAAATAGTGAAGGGATTATAGTCCTTCCAAGTAAACATAGCCTTCAGTTAATTAACAATCAAAAGTAAAAGAAACAAGTGCAAAATAAGGAACTCGCAAGATATCTATCCTCTGCTTAAGTTTAGTGGTTGACTTGAGATCCCCATATGCATAAACAATACCAAGAAGGAATAAACTGCAAGAAGTACAATAATAGCAAGTGCTTCAAGTTACACGAAATGAAACATATATGATATATCTAGCTTTTAAAAATGATTCTCATAATATTTACCTCTCTCAATCTTCCTAAATAACTAACAGATTGTTCTTTTAACAAGTTAAAATTTAAAATTTAATGAACAGCTATAATTTTATTATATTTTTAAATTAGAAGGTTTACCGCAAAATACTACTAATATAAATTTCTAGAATATGTAGCCTATGTAATATGAAAATATAATAATTTTATGTACTATCTAGTCGTATTGATAATAGTTCAGGTATAAGAAATGATATAATGGAAATATACAAACACATGTGGAATGGTAAAAAAAGAAGTAAATCTGATTATATGAGCCTAATAAATAGCAATAAAGGGATGTAGGCAAATTAACAAAAGAAAGCAGATCTAATAAAAAAAATACAAGACAAAGATCGATAAGCTATGGAGAAACAAAAGGTGGATCAAATGCTTGACTGACTGGCTTTGCAAAATTACATTTGAACACTTCACTCGACCCACAGCATACTACAATATATAGGGAACTATTTAATATTGCATGGGGAAAAAAGGTTAAGAATTATGTACTCTTAGCACAACTTGGGTCCGCCCTTGGTTGAAACAATATTAGCTTTCGGAAGTGGAAGGTTCTACACAGTAATTTGACGGCTTATTCCTTTCTCCTAAAACCATGCTTGACCTAACCAAATTAATTTGGGGTACATAAAAACAACTCAATAATTGGGCAATTGGCTAAAATTCTATTGATATCTCCCTTTCCAGTATGAATCATGTCATACTCCCTTACAATCTCACAACTAACGATTCAAGCCCATATAAGACCTAAAACTCTTTACCACCAAAGCTCTACAAGTGGTAAGACAAGAGTTGCAAGTTTAATGAAGAAAGATATTAAAAAGAAGAAAAAAGATCAGAGTTTTTAGAAGTTCGACCTTTTTGATAGATGTAATCAGATCACTGATAAATCTGGGAGGTGTGCAGTTGATCCCAACCGCAACAACTTTTTTGCATGTATCAGCGACTGTGGCACAGTCAGTCAGGGAATCACCACTGACCACATTTATACCATCTTTAGAATTGAAGGCAAACCATGCAGGAATAGTTATGCATTTGTCCTCGAGAAGCTGAGCAAAAGCCTATCAAGCAGTAAACTATTCAATATCAATATCTTGTGTCAGGCCTAGGGCACTTAGTTCTTTTGAACTTATCAAAAATGCTTGGTGTCTTAGCCCACATTTCAGAATTGCTAAAAACACTTGTCCAAAACAAGTGTAGCAATTGCAACAAAATAAAATTATCGGCATTTTAAAGAGCTACAGGGATCACAAATATAATCCGTTATTAGCTTAAGAAAACCTGGGCTTCAAGCTTATTTGGAATTGTTTCAAATGCTAGCAGATCCGCACCAGCTTCTGCCAAAATATGTACCCTTCTGCAATGGAAGTTCTTCAGATACTCTAGATCTATAGCTTCACCATAGTCCCCACTGTAAATACGTAGAACCATTGACAAAGTCTGTGAGTACCTAGACACAGAGTCTGAAATACACTTGCTCTGGTGAAGGAGAGTGACAGTACTAAAAAGGTCTGAAATATACATGCCCCAGTAAAGGAAAATGACAGTATTAAAAGCTATATGATTTATTATACACTCGGTAGTTGATTTACATTGTAAAAAATCATCAGGGTCACCCTGAAAGACTGCTAGATGGCGAAATGACCAACGTGGTTTGCCTTGTGTATAGCGCAGATGGACTTATGTAGCCTTTTTTATAATATCTGATCCACATTACAAGCACTTTACAAGAACATGCCAAGATTAACATAACATGGGATTTGATCGATAGATCACAATGACATAGATGGTGCAGATAGAAATTCCCTCTCATGTATGATTTATTTCTACATACAAACTATGACATTATGGTTCATCTTAAAAGTTAAGGAACTGAGGTCCTAGATTATCTTATCAGGTTAATTGATACCTGTATTCAGAACCATCAGCTAAATAAGCCCCGTAGCTCCCTACAGATGCCGCAACTATAATAGGTCGATGTTTAAAAATCTTCCCATCCTCCGTCTCTTTAGAAGTAGATTTAAGACATTTTTCATAGTATATTTCTCTTGCCTCACAGGCAACTTCCACACTTCTTTTAAGCATGGCCTCACTTTCTAATTCAGAGTAGCCTTTAGCCTGAAAACCTTGGAGTGTTGCCTGTCCACAAGCAAGTAAACTTAAATGTGAGTTCCACACACACGGTACAGAGCATATCCCACACAAGCAGTGATAATTTACCTGATAAGATGCTGTAATTATGATATCAGCACCAGCCTCAAGGTAATCAAGATGTACCTGCTCAACAAGCAAATGACTTAACCTTAAAAGAATCACAAATCATGTAACAGCAAAAACTTTGGCCAGTATATGGATACAATATGTTCAGTACTGTGTTGCCAGTGGAGCACAGACATGCTACAAATCCAAGAACGATGGAAACAAATCCAAAACATATATAATGGGCATATTCTCAAAAATCCATAGTTTTGCATTTTAAAACTATTGAAATTATAAAGAGCTCATGTATAAAAATCCATAGGTTTGCATTTTACATGTTACATTTGTTAATTTTTCTAAAAGATAATAAAAATTTAAGGTATCATATAGCTTATTTATTATTCAATTAGGTTTTGACAGGATGACAAGAAAAATGGGATGGAGGGAGTAATTAATAGCACCATTCTAATAGCCCTAATTTTAAAACTACTCATAGTTGATAGTTATGCTGTTGACATCTGGTTACATATTTCTGGTTTTCCAACTACGCTACTTTCTGACTGGGACTCTGCACTAATCCATCTCGATCATGTAAGGTAAATGGCTGACTAGTATAGCTTCCTCAATCCAAAAGATTTACTTAACAACTTTAAGCACCATTATTAGAACAATATAGGTAACAGGAAAGAAGACAAAAAGATACAACAGACATTTAATAAGGCAAAAGTGCCCATAACACAAAAATAAGTCCCTCCATAGTCCATACTGTCCAGTATATATGTCACATGTTGTATAAGAAAATCTCTAAACACACCAGTAGTTCATCATAATTCAGAGGGTTTGAGGTTTGATTATTATAGAAACAGATAGGCCACCAGCCACAGGTAGCCATCATGTGCAGATAGTAGGTAGTATAATATTAACAGGCCAGATCACAATTTTTTTATACCTTCTACTATAAAACATAACTTGGATGGGTCTACCTTCTGCTAAAAAATATAGTGCAGTTCCGAACATTTTCTAGCCGGGACTTTAACTTTCTCCGCTATGTATTACAATAAGGCCTCTCTAATGGTGTAAGACGGGTTTGCCCAAATGAAGAAATTTAAAACACAGTTTAAAGCTAGTTACAAATCTGACTAGAAAAGGGCAGATTTAAAATTTGTCAGAAACAGCCATATGGTGGTCCAAATTTGTACATACTTCAAATCCTTACAGCTTACACTTGTTTTTACCATAAAGACAATAACCAAAACAAATCAAACACACAAGCATCTACAGTAACATCTTAACTGAAATCAAAACACGTCAGACACCACTAGCATCATGCATGCAAGACTAATCACCTTATCCAAATAATAAAAAAAAATATAAAGTGAACTAGTATTATACATTATACAACTCCCTCCACACCAAAAGGAACGAACAAATTCTTTTTGCAGGCATTTCAATATGTTCTGAATCTCAATATATTCCGAAGATAATATATAAATAATAGTTTTCAATAAATTTTGTTTTGTATAAAAATATTTCATATTTTTTGACAAAATAAAAAAATTTGAAAAGTAATATTTATAAGTATCTTCTTGGGACGGAGTAGTTTATTAGTATTTTATTAACTGCTATTAGTTTACTCTAAATTAAAAAAATGCAGCACATTAATATACTATAACTACAAATCGCTCGAATGCTCAACAAAATTAATAATAAAATCAATTTGTATATGAAATATATTTAAATATGTATGTGTAATTAATTTACCGAGCGAACGAGGTGAGGGGAAGTGAGGAGACATTTGGCGCTCCAGAGAGGGTCATTCAGGTCGGCTCCGTGGCGCTCCAGCTCCGTCGCAAGGCCGCCGTCGATGACGGCGACGCCGCCGGAGTTTTTGAGGAAGTCGGTCATAAACGACGACGTATCAGTGTTGTCGGCAAGGCCCATTGGAAACAAGTAAAATAGAAGAGAAAAGGGACTAATAAATTGCAGGAAGTGAGTATGGTGAATTTAGGAATGGGTGCTGACCTAACTCAAACTACACCCCTCTGCTTCAATTTATACCCCTCATAGCTGATACATGACTGGGATTTCAATTTATTTATTTATTTATTTTAGGGATTTCAATTTATTAAATGTGTCCAAATTAATACTCCCTCCGTTCCAAAATAATAGTCGCTTCGATTTTTTGCACGTATTTTGAGGTGCATAAAAAATATATTCTTAAATATTATTTTTCAAATCTTCTTTTTTTGATAAAAATAGGGATGTTAAACTTTTATTCAGGAAAAGAAAAATTCAAAAATAATGTATAGAAGCATGTTTTCTTTTACACCTTAAACTACGTGCACAAAGTCAAAGCGACTGTTATTTTGGAATGGAGGGAGTAGTATTTTTATTATTTATGAAATATCTTTAGATTACTTTAACAAAATGTAGGATTTTCATATATTTATATTATTCTAAAATTTGTATCTTCACTTTCTCGATTTTAAAGCTTTGATATTTATTCCTGAATATCTGAAAACGTGAATTTGTTTGTCGTTAATTAAGTATTCAATTTTTATATTATTTATATATATTAAATTATTATATATTTAATTTAAATAATTATTAAAATAATTTAACCCTAAATTTGTTATGGAAAATAAATTTAGCGTGTGAATATTAAAACACTATTTATTTATTACATAATAGTACAAAATTGAGAATATAAAACATCTATTAAATAACTAATCTGCATTTTTCGAAAATATAAAATTATTGAAAACCGTCAGAATAAGTCATTAGAACTTAAAATTTCAGAATAAATTATCATTGAACATGGGTTAATATTAGAGCATCTCCAAGGGCGATTTCTAAATTTGTTAGCTATAATGATTATGTAAATTGTTTATACAACTTTTTTGCTAACAGGTGAGAAAAACACTCCAATGGGGTTATGTATAATTATGTTAAGTTAAAATTATACATAATAGCTTTACAAGTTCAACAAATTTATTGAGTCAAACATGATTATCTATATTTTTTTTTGCTAAAGGATGATGGTTGGAAAGTATTTCTTTTTACATATCATCTAAAAGTGCCATTGAGATGACACATAGGATGACACATAGATATTTTAACTAATATGTCTCAACCCTTGGAGATGCTCTTAGTGCCCCTATTTCTTTTCAAAAGTTACCGCGCATAATCAGTTACTCAGTTACTCACTCCGTTTCAAATTAGATGTCTATTTTAAAAAAATCACACATTTTCTTAAAAGTGGACATGTAAATTGAAACGGAAAGAGTATTACAATAGTAGGCAAAATACGAAGTACCTGACAGTCTGACATTGCCATACAGATGATGCATAGAATATTATAAAAAAATAATCAGGATTTAATAATAACGTTTTTTTTTATAACGTTGTTTTTGAAAAAGGATAAAGTGATAACTTAAACCAGTAGTAGTATTATTATAAAAATAATGTACATAAATGTCACTAGGAGTCAGATATGAGAAAGAAAAGAAAAAGAATGCTTCACTGCATACTATATCAGTGGGCACAGCGGGTGAGAAATGAGAAATCTATAACAGATTCCCCTGGAATATATAGAAGGAATACAAACACAACTACACAAGCACCGAGGAACATAATTTTGTCAACTGTTGAGAGGCATTAGGATCTTGTCTCCACTAAACTCCTGTTTTGCCCCTTCTCTTCTTCTTAACTTGGCATCATGCTTTCTTTCAACGATGCTTGAATCGGAACTAATCAATTGACCGGTTAATTCAAGTTTATCATATTTTTTTTAAATAAATCTAAGTCTTTTAATCAAATCAGAATATAATCAACAAATGGATGAATTTTTATTTAAGACTTAATCCAAGATTTTTAGAACATTGATAACCATGTGTTATCGATTCTTTTCTTTCGATAACTAAAGCAGATGTCCCACTCAAGTATACATGTAACATGTGGGATTGAGCTACAATGTTGGAACCAATTCCTTGAAGCATTTGCATCCAACTAAAGTGAAAGTAAGAAATGACAAAGACCTCACAACTACAAGGGGCATGTAACATTATCTTCCAGTGAATGTGTGTTTTTTAAGCCATAACTAGGGAAAAATACAGCATATTATTATTTTTGATCCAGTAATTTTTTTTTTTTTTCCCATCTTTTTTTCTAAGCAAAGGGACGGAAGGAAGTTGGACTTCCAACTTGTAGCAAATTATTAGACAATTTATAGATTGACCGTCAAATAATAAAGAGCTTGAATTAATGTCAGCAACTGCCACAATATAGTAATCCCTCCGTCCCCTTTTACATGTTCATTTTGCTTTTCGAGGAGTCAAATTGACCAATTTTTGACTAAACATTACAAATTATCTACTTATTATTTTTAAAATCTGAAAGTTGCATATTAAAGTAGACTAAATACACTTTCGAATGGTATAATTTTTATTACTATTCTCAATTATCTAATACATGTAAAGTTCAGTCAAAATATTGTCAATTTGACTGGTCAAAAGTCAAAATGGACATGTAAAAGAGGACGGAGGGAGTACTTGTTACACGAATTAAAGGGTGGCAAGACAAAAATACTAAAACTTCGAAATTCCAACTCATAGCAGATTTTTAGACAAAATTTAAAGATCGATAATCACATAAACAAAAAACTCGAATCCATGTCAACAACTGTTACAACATACTCGCTGCACGAGTTGAGGTGGCAAGAAAGAAACACTAAAACTTGATCCTGCTAAAACATACTTGCCATCATGATAATTACTCACCAAGTATAACCAAGATCCAATTTAAAAATATATTAACCACTAAAATTCTGCTGCACAAGCCTAAATTTTAAATTTTAAATAGACTTTCGTGATCTAAAACTAAATACATGTTTTTTTGCATCGTTGTGTGTGCTTAAAAGAAATTTCAAAATATAATATATAAATCCTGACACTTTGCATGTTCAATTCAGCTGCAGAGTCCTAATTAATACCGGAAATAAGGCAAAATTACTCACTCTACGTAAATATCACATTAATACTACAAGAATAATCGAATTTTGCTACAAAATGTTATATTTAACACCTGAACCGTACGTAAATAACACATTAATACTACACATAAAGCGAATGCTACTTGAGAACCCTAATTAATACTACAAAAAGGCAAATGTTGTTGCAGGACCCGAAATTTTTGAATAGACTTTTTTAATTCAATTGTTAAAATATCTCATGATTTCAATACAAGATACAGAGTTCGGTTGAAAAATACAAAACTACAAAATAAGACTAATTCTTCCATAAGATCTCAGTTAACTTACCTTAGAGGTATAAGTTCTGAGAGTTCTTAAACTAAGGGTTCTAATATCAACATGACCCTATATATCTTTTACCGCTCTTACTAATAAGTATGCCGGAAAAAAACCAGAGACCCTGACCTCATAAACAGTTGCACAATTTCACTATATGAAACAAAAAATTAAAAATAACTGATTATCACAAACTTTGAGATCTCTTTTTGAAAAACATGCGATAAGAGTTGCTTCCTACAAATGCTCTGCAAGGCATTATGATTTCGTCTACTGTTAAATACAAAACACACTATCAATAACAGGAAATTCTAATAAACTCTATCAATAACAGGAGATTTTAATTTTACTATAAAATGTCATCAATTAGGCAAAGGTAAAACTTATTTACCGATATATAGATTTAAGAGAAAATGAAGTGTTTTATCCACTAATGTTCTCCTAAAGTACAAAACATTTCACGTACCATTACAGGCTAGCAATGAACTCAGACAGAAGATACTTTGACACAACAAGCCGTAATGTAGGAGTAAAGATTGGATCATTACGGGCCACGACCTGCTGTGAAACAGAAGCAACCACGGGCTTGATCCTCAGGTATCATGCCACCTCCCTTGCTCGTATCTATTGTTTCTAACAACCTCACAACCTCATCCATTTCCGGACGTTTTTCTGGGTTTGCATCCCAACATTTCCGCATGATGCTTGCAAATGGGCTAGGACAACATCTTGGCACGTCTGGTCGCAAATTCTATAAAAAAACAAAAGAAATATAAATAAATGAATACATGAGGATGTGGTTGCACAATCATGCTTTAAATAACAGAAACCAAACTGATATTCTGTTTATTCGACCGAGATGTTGAAACATGTTGTCTTTCATAACAGGAATTACAGTAAGCATAAACCTAAATCTTCATACATGAAGAGGAAAAGACAAAACAAATAAAAATTAAAAGTTAAGCTTGTCAATTTGGAGAGGACTAGATTAGCAAGTCTTGAATGTTGTTTATGAAGGATGCTTCTCGGTAGATGCAAGCAAGAACAGAAAACAAACTCACATGTGCACGTAGTAAGAGTGTCATAAGAACACTCCATATGTAAAAGTGCACATCATCTCCAAAAACCTTTTGAACACCTTACATTGTTGGGAGAAAGGTCTAATATCTTATAAATTATGTTTATATTTCCTCTCACAAAGTTAAGAGAAAGGTCCAATGTGTATATTAATTATATGTTTATATATTCTCTCAAATCTGACTTTGAACTTGAATAGTGAAGCAGAAAATGATAGCCATGTCCCTAAGTGGAGTACCGGCATTTCTGGTCATTTACCATAACTAGTTTCAGAGTTATTAAGAATCCCATGATCCATACTTGAGAGTTGAGACCACTAGATCATAAAGCTTTAAACTTTCTCAATCAGTTACAACTTGGCAAAACAAAAAAAAATATAGTTTCATGTACACCAATTACATGTCTTAAGAGAAAGAAAGACCTGGCGAACGACTGCAGAAGATACTTCAGCAAAGCTAAGATCTGGGTATGGCATGTCACAGCAGTAAATTTCCCATAAGCATATGCCAAAACTGTAGACATCACATTTTCTGTTGTAAGGCTTTCCATCAAGGACCTAAAACATATATGTAACGGTAAACAGTTAGCTTTCACACTTAAATTATATAAGACAAAAACCAAGAAGCAATTACCTCAGGGGCCATGTAACCAAGTGTACCGGTTTCCCCAGTCATATCTCTAGGATTCTGTGCTTCAACCCGAGCAACACCAAAATCAGCAATCTTCAGGGTTCTATTGATATCTAGCAGCATATTTTCTGTTTTAACATCACGATGCACAATCTTCTTGGAGTGGAGATAATTTAAACTGCAAGATACCAACAGAAAACACACATATAAATACTACTCACATACCATCTCAACTCCAACAATTTTTGTTTACCTACCCTCTTGAGAGGTCCAAAGCGAGTTGAACAACAATCTTGAATGCAAGTTTCTTTCTTGCGTTCCTGATTAAGTATTTCTTCAGTGTTCCTCCTGTTAAGTACTCAACCACAACACAGCAAGCTCTAGAAGGAGGGGAGTTATGTACATCACTTGAAGTGTTCTTGGAAGGAATCTTAAGATTTGATGTTCCCATTGAAGCACCAATGAACTACAAAAAACAATGAACCATTATTATTAAATCAAGAGTAAAGATTTGATGTTTATAATCATACAAGTAGCAACTTGCAAATCTGCTACTCCCTCCGTTTTAATTTTATGTCGCTTTGACTTTTTGCACACATATTTTAATGCTTTGACCACATCGTTAAAAATATGATTTTTAGTTACTTTTTTTTGTTAATTATAAGAATAATTGTTACTTTATAGTATATCTTTCTTAACAAAAGAAAATTTTAAAAATAATTTGTTTAACTTAACTATGAGGTCGAAGCACTTGAAAATGTGTGCAGAAGTCAAAGCAACATACAGAAAAAAGGAGGGAGAATTTATCTAGATGAGGAAGAAGAAAGGACTAATAATAACCCACCAAGAATTATTTTTTAAAGTGATTAATGATCTGAAGCAACATGCAGATTGCAGACACATCAGTTCCAAATTCCAACATTAACACAACAAATAATGTCTAAGCCCTTATGTATAGTTCAAGCTGTAATATAACTACATGATAAAATTAACAGCTTAATACATGTAGAGTGACATACTGTGCCACACAATTAAACAAACAACTAAAATCCAAGATATACATATATTGTGATGACCTCATACTTAAAATATTAATGAAAATTGGAAGACATTTACCTTTGTGACATTCGGATGATCAAGTTTATGCCAGACGGCAACCTCCTGCTGAAATGATGACCGAAGAGCAGCAGTTTCAGCAGCTGTGGCAAGACCATCCTCCCCCCAGTCCAGTACCTTCACTATAATGTACAAGGAGTTTAAAAGTTGTGAAAATGCAGAATGAGCAACAAAAATAATGGGTATTTAAGACATCTTCCATCACCACAAACATCTATGTGCTGTGCACAAATTTACAATAGCTGGAATACCAAATTTCGCATCGGATTAGTAACCATTTAGAAGAATGGGATAAAGGAAACAAAGGAAGAAGAGAACTAAGAATCAGTATCAGTTCCAAAATTAGTGCTGATAACAGTGTTTAAAGAACTCCTACAGGCTATATTCTCGAGTATGCAACTAGCCAGTTAAGTTACTAACTGATTTTACCTATACATGAAGAGTAGTTACAACTTTTGCTATTTTCTACCATCTGCTCCTCATTCTCCTGAATGAAAGTTCTAATATTTTTGGTTTCATATTTCCTAAATTAATCGGATTATACAATCACTTCTTTTAGATTCTGGTGTATCTACAAATTATACATTCAAAAATTCTCGAGCCTAAACCTTCTTCCACTAATTAGATGAGCTGTCTCGATCATGAACTAACTTGTTTGTGTTAATTTGACAGTAAGGTTTTCTTGAGAAGAAATAAAAAGTGGTTATCATACAATAATTTACTAAGAAGCCCCTTTCCCAAGTGCTAGATAAAAACGCGACCTCCCTTCTTTAAATTTTATGTTACCAGAGTACAGAAAATCTTTTCAGCGCTTCATTTAGAAACACTCTTTACATTTATATATAGTTTACTCCTTGTACAAATACACTAGTTAAATTATTATGTCTAAAAAATGAATGATCGAAATTTACTCATTCACCATCTGTTTTAGTAATATTAGTATTGGCAAACTGGTGAATATATAATTTTAACAAAACTGCTGAAGGCTATTCACAATAATTCACAAATAAATAGTGAGTATTAGTGACAAATCAATATAAGTAAAATATATGCTTTCAAATTTCCAAATTCCCCATAAAAATCCAAACAGTCAATTTAACATTTTTCATAGAAACAAGGAAAATATTACATTTAGAGGATTCGCGAGGTCTATAGAATCCCTCTCAAGCACCAAAATATTAAAATACTTACAAGCAGAGGTTGTGATTGTTAGGCATCTAGCAGCAAACAAAAACAATAGAAGCAGAAAATATTCTGCCGTCAAGTATACTACAAGATGCTCAGCAGATTATATATATACTGTTGTGATATAAATTAGGAATTAGTACAGCTATCTTTTGACCTATTAATGAAATATATATGTGTAAATCCATGATTTTCCATGTGATCTAATAGGCGTAGCACAACAAAGTACACTTGGCCATGAAGATTCATAAAAATATTCAAGGATCAAATCACAAAAATACACAAGAAAAAACAAATCCGACAATCACTATATTGAGTAACAAAAGAACAAAATACAGACAGGGGGGAAATTCAATGATTCTATCAACTGAACTCGAAGCACAACATAGATAACTTGAGCACAAAAGAACACACATATAAGAGCATCTCCAGCAGTGTCTTAGTGTCTTCCTTATAAATATTATAAAATATTGAATCCTCTTATAGCCAAATATGGCTAGGTCCTTGTTGGGCCAAGTATGTACTTAGTTTAACTAAGTAAGAAATGAATTGGGCTAAGAGTCCTATATAAAGGAAGGACGCGTCCTGCTGCTTATAAAGGGAGGACGCGACCGACCCTTGAAGAGACTAGTCTGAACGGAAGGGCGCAACCCTCCGTGACGCGACTGATCCGCCGATGTTGCGTATCTTAATGAAGAGGACGCGTCCTCCGCGTCGGAAGGAGGGATGTGTCCTCCAGGTCACACGTGTCCCATGAAGAGGACGCGTCCTCCTGCTTATAAGGGGAGGATGCGATCGACCCTTGGTGTTGCTTGAAAAGGACGCGTCCTCCGAGTCACAAGGAGGGACGCCTTACTTGAGAGTGTTGATGGAGAGACGCGACCGACCTCCGTCCACCCACGTCCTGTAATATGTGGAGGAGGGCACGCCCTCTTCGGAGGTGATCGAGGGGCGCGTCCCTTGTAAGAAGTTGACAATGAGATGAAGACCAAGGGCGTGCCTTTAACGGGGTGTCCTCGCCTCCCCGGGGGCGCGACCTCATGTTAAAGAAGGACCTGTCTGATGTGTTGTAAGAAGGCTCTTCTTATGGGAGAGTGTACATTCGCTGAGACAACCCTTCCGAGGGAGACGAAGACCGTCCCTCCGGGGATAGGAAGACCTACCCCTCCGGGGGGGATATGACGACCCCTCCGGGGGATACGACGACTCTTCCGAGGTGTTGTAGCCGTTTTTGTATATCATGTGGAGGGGAGGACGCGCCCTCCCCAGACATGGCCCGGGAGGTGCGGTCTCTTGTCCAGTAAGGAGGATTGAAGACAAGATAAGGGAAGGACGCGCCCTCCCCAGACATGGCCCGGGAGGTGCGGTCTCTTGTCCAGTAAACAGGGATGAAGACGGGAATTGGGAAGGACACGTCCTCCCTATCAGGGCGCGTCCTTTGACTCAGAAGAGGCATAGTTATGAAATACATGATGAAAGAAAGAGGATGAGTGAGTCTCCGTGACGACCCTTCCGAGGGATATGAAGACTAGTTACCAAGCTCATTTGGTAGTTATCAGGCTCATCTGATAGTTCCCGGGCTCATCCGGGCATGATCTACAATCCTCAATCCTGCTATCTGCCGAGTTAACCCTCGTGTGGGGGCTTGAGGTGATCATGGCTCTTGAAGGCCCTCCGGGGTAACACGAAGGCCGATCATATGTCTGGATCCTGTATTCTGGTGAGTTAGCCCTCATCGGGGGATTGAGACGATCGTGTAATTTGGCTCCTTGTCTACCTTGTTTGAAGATGAAGACCTCACCGAGAGGTGAGGACGTGTCCCTGCACCTCGAGGGGTTAGTCATGGCTCCCCCAGATAACTTCTCCATAAGAGTCGTGGACTCGTGGTAGATGCTATCTCTCGTAGTGGAGATATCGTTGAATCCGTGATCTATTTGGATTAGGAGTCTGAGGTAGTCATACTCAAGACTAATTCTAACAGGAGTAGGATTCTCCAAGATGGGCCTTCGGCCTATCTCCGACCTTATTGCCAAGAGGCCTAGTCCTGATCAAACTAGGACTCCTGGTTCAATAGAACTACGTACGGCTTGATCCCCTATAAATATAGGGGTACGTAGGCACATTGGGGGATCATGAGTTGAGAGCACGTGAGACCAACTCAAAACCCTAATCTCAGCCACCCCCTAAAACAAACAACCACCACTCTCCGGCGACCAAAACCACCGTCACGGATCTTGATTCCGGCCGTGAACCTCATCTTTGTTGATTACCAAATTCCTCTATCAACAAATTGGCGCTAGAAGGAGGGGCTATTCAAGATCTTCATCTTAGGAGGAAGAGATGTCACACGACGGAGATTCGCACGTAGAGGAGGAGCGTTTTCCGGCAGGGCGATGGCTAGAGCACAAAAGAGGAGGAGACCTTCATCTACTTTTTCAGAAAAAGGACGATATCTCCATCGGGAGTTTGAAGGAGGACGATCATCAACTAAATTCTAGGAGGTAACCTAATGTGCGAACAAGGTATTCTGGACCGGGGAGTCAGCGAAGGATGCGATTTTCGGAGACTTGACACCTACGAAGAGGGTATGCCTCCCCCGGACAGAGTACACCTCCCCCGGAGAGAGTACACCTCCCCTGACAGGGTACGCCTCCAGGTGATGTGGTGTCCGACGACCACCGTGAGGAATGCATCCCTTGACACCTACGAAGAGGGTACGCCTCCCCCGGACAGGGTACACCTCCCCCGGATAGAGTACACCTCCCCAGGACAGGGTACACCTCCCTCTGACAGGGTACACCTCCAAGTGATGTGGTGCTCGACTACCACCGTGAGGAATGAATTCCCTGACACCTCCGAAGAAGGCGCACCTCCGGGTAAGATTCTCACAATGCTTTCGCATGTTATTGCTAACAAGTCTGTTGTGGTTTGAGTCTTTACGAGAAGGAGATCGCCTCCCTGGAAGCCTCAACGGTTTTCTGAAGGGGCGCGCCCTCCCCAGAGCAAGTAATTTGAGGTTCGCGAGAGGCGCATGTTGAAGGCCTGACCACGTGTGATGATATGAACGGGAAGGTTACGAAGGGCGAGCTATT
Source organism: Daucus carota subsp. sativus (assembly GCF_001625215.2). Lineage (NCBI taxonomy): Eukaryota > Viridiplantae > Streptophyta > Magnoliopsida > Apiales > Apiaceae > Daucus > Daucus carota. Next base: position 37,746,809 of record NC_030381.2, on the reverse strand, counting down.
GAGATGGAACCTAGCTCGAAAAGTCGTAAGGGTGCGCGCCTTCCCCTGACCGGGCGCGCCCTCAGGTAAATACTAAACTCCCCCAGTATTTGGTTCCCTAAGACTACTACATGTGTAAATTCACAGGTAATATGGTGTTACCTTTATGAGGAATACACCTCTTCGCCGTGAGGAGTAGTCGCACTTTCCTCCAACAAGGCGCGCCCTCCTAAAGGGGTACGCCATATCCAACCAGTATTCTATCAGAGAACGAATTGCGCGCCTCCCTCTGACAGGGCGCGCCCTCTGGTATGTCTGATGCATTAATTGCTTCATATGATACTTTGTGAAGACAAACATACTCAGGAAGGAGCTCACTAGTCTTGAAGAGGTCACGTCCCTCCCTAGGGCGCGTCCTCTCGGAAGTACTCATCACTTGAGGAAGCACATGAGGGCGCGCCCCCAGGATAATAATGTTGAGAAGGGAGATGCTTCAAAGACGCGCCTCCTCCTAGTTGGACGCACCCCGAGTTCCAAGGTCATGTTTCCAGGGTTGATAATTTGGGAGGACGCGTCTTCCCCTAACAGGGCGCGTCGTGAGGTAACACTGACCATCAGTATTAAGTCGTATACATGATAAAGTGCAGGTCAAGTCTAACATGCTAAAGGAGCTGTCCATCTTGATGAGGGCGCGCCCTCCGTTCTACGGGAACGTAGCATGATACCTGCAAGGTCTTTGATTAAGGTACACTTAAGGCCTTTCAAAGGTTACCAAATTATCCATGACTAGCTCTGGGTACTATGAATTTTAACCATCCATGATACGCTCTGGATGTCATCCACGATTTACTCTGGATGCTATGATTATTTACATGTCCATGATACGCTCTGGATACTATATTTGCGCATCCATAATACGCTCTGGACATTATACTTGCGCATCCATGATACGCTCTGGATCTTACATATTCATGATATGCTCTGGATAACAGTTTATACTATTAATTCCCCATTGAGCTATTAGCTCTGGGACCCGTGCGATGCACCGGAGCTTTTTTAAACCACGATAAGATTCGTGATGCCTCGTATGGGATGATGTATGGACTGGGGAGTGGTCTTTTTGAATTTCTTAAGCAAGTGATTCACGCGTGAAAAAGTAAGGCTGCGCCAAAGGCCGCGCCCTCTACTTAATCCTTGGAAAAGATCAAAAGAGCCTTACAAGTAAGGCTGCGCCCTCTGCTTATACAGTCCTTGAAAGAAAAGAAATATTGCAAGGCAGCGCCATCAGCCGCGCCCTCTGCTTAGGCAATTCTTTAACAAAAAGAATTAAAAGGGGTCATGTTATAACTAGGCGGCGCCATTCTGTAAGTCGCGCCTTATATTTACTATTCCCAGATACCATGGACACACTAAGGCTGAAAAAAAAGCCACAAACCTTCGCACAGCGAAGGCGCGCCCTTCTTTTGTTGAAGTTCATTGGCGCGAATGTTATGGTTGAATGTGTCATTTGGAAGGAATAAGCGAAGCTGCGCCACTGTCAACGACAGATAGGCCGCGCCCCCTATTTTCTTTTGTCTACATAAAGATTGCTTATTATTTATGAACACATCAAGAAGACGCGACAGCCTCATGCTTAGCAACTTTGCTAAATGATCAAAGACACCGACATTATATACATGCAAGGCTTGTGCACAGCCTGCATCTTGGAATGTCGAGGAATAGAAGTGGCTTACGTCACGCCTCTATGCGCGGACGCGCTCTCGGAAGAGGATGTGTGGTATGGAGTAAAAATTTCCCTGATATCTCCAATATCAAGAAAATTTGGGGAGTACTTGTTATAGCCAAATATGGCTAGGTCCTTGTTGGGCCAAGTATGTACTTAGTTTAACTAAGTAAGAAATGAATTGGGCTAAGAGTCCTATATAAAGGAAGGACGCGTCCTGCTGCTTATAAAGGGAGGACGCGACCGACCCTTGAAGAGACTAGTCTGAACGGAAGGGCGCAACCCTCCGTGACGCGACTGATCCGCCGATGTTGCGTATCTTAATGAAGAGGACGCGTCCTCCGCGTCGGAAGGAGGGATGTGTCCTCCAGGTCACACGTGTCCCATGAAGAGGACGCGTCCTCCTGCTTATAAGGGGAGGATGCGATCGACCCTTGGTGTTGCTTGAAAAGGACGCGTCCTCCGAGTCACAAGGAGGGACGCCTTACTTGAGAGTGTTGATGGAGAGACGCGACCGACCTCCGTCCACCCACGTCCTGTAATATGTGGAGGAGGGCACGCCCTCTTCGGAGGTGATCGAGGGGCGCGTCCCTTGTAAGAAGTTGACAATGAGATGAAGACCAAGGGCGTGCCTTTAACGGGGTGTCCTCGCCTCCCCGGGGGCGCGACCTCATGTTAAAGAAGGACCTGTCTGATGTGTTGTAAGAAGGCTCTTCTTATGGGAGAGTGTACATTCGCTGAGACAACCCTTCCGAGGGAGACGAAGACCGTCCCTCCGGGGATAGGAAGACCTACCCCTCCGGGGGGGATATGACGACCCCTCCGGGGGATACGACGACTCTTCCGAGGTGTTGTAGCCGTTTTTGTATATCATGTGGAGGGGAGGACGCGCCCTCCCCAGACATGGCCCGGGAGGTGCGGTCTCTTGTCCAGTAAGGAGGATTGAAGACAAGATAAGGGAAGGACGCGCCCTCCCCAGACATGGCCCGGGAGGTGCGGTCTCTTGTCCAGTAAACAGGGATGAAGACGGGAATTGGGAAGGACACGTCCTCCCTATCAGGGCGCGTCCTTTGACTCAGAAGAGGCATAGTTATGAAATACATGATGAAAGAAAGAGGATGAGTGAGTCTCCGTGACGACCCTTCCGAGGGATATGAAGACTAGTTACCAAGCTCATTTGGTAGTTATCAGGCTCATCTGATAGTTCCCGGGCTCATCCGGGCATGATCTACAATCCTCAATCCTGCTATCTGCCGAGTTAACCCTCGTGTGGGGGCTTGAGGTGATCATGGCTCTTGAAGGCCCTCCGGGGTAACACGAAGGCCGATCATATGTCTGGATCCTGTATTCTGGTGAGTTAGCCCTCATCGGGGGATTGAGACGATCGTGTAATTTGGCTCCTTGTCTACCTTGTTTGAAGATGAAGACCTCACCGAGAGGTGAGGACGTGTCCCTGCACCTCGAGGGGTTAGTCATGGCTCCCCCAGATAACTTCTCCATAAGAGTCGTGGACTCGTGGTAGATGCTATCTCTCGTAGTGGAGATATCGTTGAATCCGTGATCTATTTGGATTAGGAGTCTGAGGTAGTCATACTCAAGACTAATTCTAACAGGAGTAGGATTCTCCAAGATGGGCCTTCGGCCTATCTCCGACCTTATTGCCAAGAGGCCTAGTCCTGATCAAACTAGGACTCCTGGTTCAATAGAACTACGTACGGCTTGATCCCCTATAAATATAGGGGTACGTAGGCACATTGGGGGATCATGAGTTGAGAGCACGTGAGACCAACTCAAAACCCTAATCTCAGCCACCCCCTAAAACAAACAACCACCACTCTCCGGCGACCAAAACCACCGTCACGGATCTTGATTCCGGCCGTGAACCTCATCTTTGTTGATTACCAAATTCCTCTATCAACAAATCCTAGTGATTTAGGACAAGATTTTGTATTTCAACTCCAACAATGATCATTATAATTCATTCCTTATTATTATAATAATAATAAAAATGGAAAGAGATTGATAAAATATGGAAGGAAGAGAGAGAAAATAAGTTACAATAAGAGAGAGAAATGATTTTTCTATTAAAGAAATCAAATAAGGCATGGCTAGTGGTGCCTTATTAATAAGGCATGGAAGGAGGATCCTAGTGATTTAAGGCACCTCTAAGACACTGCTGGAGCACTAATTTATGTCACATTCCTTATATTTGGACTTAGGACATGAAATAGGTAAGCTGCTGGAGTTGCTCTAATTGAGTAAAATCTGAGTCTAAAATTTTAACAGAAACTGATAGATACACATACACGAAAATAATTGTGTGGAAAATTTACCTGCAACATCCTGACCATCATAAGAACCTTTATATACAGTACCATAAGTACCATGAGCAATAACATTCCTTATATCCAACTTAGCCAAATCAATTTCCCATTCCTCCTTCTTTGTAGGCACTCCTCCTCCCCCTACTTCTCTGTCTCTGGACCAAACCCTACTCAAGTGCTTCTCTAACTGAAGATCCCAACTCTTGAAATCAATCTTATCTGCCCTCATATAATCTTTGCTGACATCCTTTGAGTTTGAGCCCATCAAAACCCCATCTCCCACAACAGAATTATCCCCTTCACCACTCATTTTACTACTAATCCAATACCAAAAACTTCAAGAACACAAAAAGATTACAATTCTGTATGAGTATGTGGATATATAGGACTAATTATAAGATTACCCAAGAACAAAACTGAAGAAACAAAGTAAAGTTCTAGTCTTTGAACTTTCAAGAACTACTCAAGAAAGTTGAACAAACACTCAAGAAAAAAATAGAGGAAAAAAGGGTTTAAAAGTATAGCAAAAAGACACCTAAAAATGATGAAATCAAAGAAAAATAGATAAAAACATGTTGAAAAAATTGAAATTTTGAGGGGAAAAGGAAGAATTTTGTGGAGGAGATAGAAGAGTAAATGAAAGGGGAAAACAGAATAAGGGGGGTGGAGGGAATTTATGAAGAAAGAGTGGGTGGCTTGAAATAGGGACCCCCGATAAGACTGTTCCTAAACATTTGTTTGTAGAGTACAAAACAAATTAGAACAGTACAATAGTGTAATAATTGGACATGTACTAGTGCTCCTAGATTGCTCCAATAAATATTACTCCCTCCGTCCCCCTAGTTGTATACATTGGGAGACGGAGACGCGGCACGGACTTTAATGCTTCTGTAGAGTGTAGTTGTGTAATTTATTTTTGAAATTTTCTTTTTCTGAATTAAAGTTTGGATGTTATATTTTTATTCAGAAAAAGAAAATCTCAAAAATAAATTACGGAACTATGTTTTATAAGAGCATTGAAATGCGTGTCGAGCAGTTGAAAAGAAACGTATACAATTAAATGGGACAGAGGGAGTAGTATTATACCGAATATATGTTAGCTTTTGTACTGGGCTGTCCTTAGGCTTATATTAGTTGAGCTTTCAATAACGGGTTTGTTTAGTGTGTCGTGGACACGGCTGGTTGCTGGTTGGGCGGGTTCGATGGCTCTATATCAATTAGTAGTGTTTGATCCTTCTGACCTCTTCATCCAATGTGGAGACGGAGTATGTTCGTTATACCTTTTATGACCAGATATTTTTATTTTTTTTCACACTATTATTACTCTACCAATCTCCTTTTTATACATTAAATCAATGGGTCCCTCCGCTTCATCTACTTTTCTTTCACTTTTTCACTACTTTATACATATTTCTTAACTTCTGTGCCCAAACCAAACGTAAAAAATTGACTAGGACGAAGGCAGTAACTAGTATCATGGAATTACTTAGCTTACGGACTTTATCAACAGGCGCTCCTATATACCTCCTTCAATTTCTCGATAAATCGAAATTTGACCAACAGTAGTTCAAATATATATATAGAAAGAATATTCTTTTTTATACTTCTTAGTATTAAATATTGCTCATAAATATCATAATAGGTATTCAAAGATTCATAATGAACTTCGAGAGGAGCTTCTCTTGCACCAATAACGCTTTGATCTAGTCGCCGTCGGAGCCACAAAGGATTATATTACTAAAAATTTATAATAAATTATGTAATTTTGTTCTATACATGATTTAGTTAAACTAATATAAATAATATAATATTATATAAACAGAAAAGTCACAAATTTAGGAGGGACCACAGATCCCTTCTCCTCAGTCCTCACTGATCCCTACCCCAAACCAACGCAAAAGAGAAATAAGAAAAGAAAATATTACTCTCTGCATGAAATGATCTTTCATGGAACGTACCAACATAATACAAATACGTCTCTCAACTGAGTGAAAGGGCAACCACCTTAGTTAGGTCTGGATTTCAGCATAATTACAACGCTGATATTTCATATTTATTTTATTCATTCATACGGCTAAATTTGTTAAAATATGAATACATATGAGTTTCCTATAGTCCGGTATTGTTAAAATATTACACAATCCTTTTCTAAACAATAAAACAAGAAATTATACATTAATACAACTAAGTACTACAATATCAACATGACAAGAATTAACTAAATAGAAATTTATTCTAAAAAGAGTTCTCTATTAATGCGTGCATGAACATATAGTTATATTTCTAATAATAATACAAGATCCACACTCAATTGTGAAAATAAGTCACTTGTGTATCACATTATTGAGCAATTTTTTAAAGATATCTAATAGTATTCCAAATTAATAAAAATAAAACAGTCCTGTTATAAAAAGCATTAGACCATAAAATAGTCTCAGAAGTACATCAATGTTATCTTAATTCAGCGAAAATAAGGTCCAATACGATAATTAATAAGCAGAGTAAACGACTGGTCTACATTTGCAGCATAAAATTCCAGGAGAAAAAACCCAGTAAACACGTTGTCGACAATGCATACTATTCCTTCCAATAACATTTAAGCATCAGTATAACGTAGATTACTCTCTGCTTTGTCAACATTGCTAGAAGCCAGGAGGAAGCAACATACAGAAAATTCAGAATAGAAAACCTTGTTGTTTTCGGATCAGCCAATGAATCACTCTTATTTTTACCTTTGTATTATTAGTCCCTCGTATCTCAATGGTGAGTAGAGTGCCATGTATCTAACATATTTTACGTCTCCTTTTGCTAGTTATTGCCGCCTCACATTGCTAATATCCTCTTCTAAACAATGCTGTTACTGTCACTTTTCTACAAGACACGGCTCGGTTCCATGTTTTTTTTTTTAGTCATTTCTTCTTTTAAAGTACAATTGACGTTAACATCAGAATTTTAGATCCCTATGTTGGAATATATAATGAAGTTGTATTCGACTGTTTTGGTTTGTTGACATTGTTCAGAAATGTGCGTTTTGCTTGCTCCAGAGGAAACAACCAACGAAGATACTAAGAAGCGAGTCTGAGAGATCAAATGTAAGGATGTTGTTTCCGCGAGAGCCGGACATATAAAAACTAATTGATCCCGTTTAACTAAATGAGAGGAGCGAAAGTTTAACATTGTAATGTACAAATTGTGCCTTCATGTATTGTATCTCATTGCCGCCAACACAGAATAATCATTTAGTATATATTCTTTCTTGCTCAGCATACTTCCGCCAGGAAAAAAAAACAGATGAAAGGTAATAATTCAAGAATGATTGATTTTACCGCCCCCTTGAATTTAAATTAAAATTTGGGTTAATGCTTTCCGAGAAAAAATCATTGGTAAATAACATTTGTATGTCAAAGTACCCGGACCCATCTATACTGTGGTCTGTGCATAGACAAAACAGTGGCCAGTAACGTATTTTTTGACATGACAAGCAAACAAGAAGCAGCCCCTGAATCTCACATGCATGGCATGAGGAGGCCTTTCGTTCACCGAAAGTGGCATTCGCGTACCAGCTCAGGCCTCAGACAGTCATTCATATATCGAACAATTACATAAATATGTTGGGGTAAGGGTATTGGTCTATTCTAACACAATTTAAAATGAAAAGGACCAAAATAGCACTTTAGGGAAAGTTGACCTTAAACCATAAGGTCACCCTTACGCTCTCTCTGTTCAGCGCGTACTATAGGGTAAGGGCCACGATGTTACATGGCGCTATTTTGGACATTAATTCCAATTTTGTGCTCTTTCGGTCATGTTCTCAGTTCTCCTGGAGAAATTTATAGCTCATGATGAACTGATAAGATCAAGATTTGTGTTCACGGACGGGTCACAAATTCCAAACCACCAAGAGCTACAATGAATTTTAGATTCACTGATATTCAGAAAACTATACCTCCACTCAGATTCAATTTACATAGTTAATGAAACACGAATGTGAAGGAAAAGCACGATAGCAGTACAGAGAATAGAGGTGTTAAATATATACCATAACTTAGATTCCAATTGATTGGTAGGAACTACAGGGGCAGGAGTCTTTCACATCCACAGGGAGTAAAACCTGGACAAGGTATTTGGCCTATGCTATTGTTTCATTTCACATTTCCTGTACAATTAATGTAAGGAATAATAATGTGTTCTTTTCATAAAAAAAAACTGCATTTCCTTTGTCGGATAAGAACCACTGAACTGGACAGTGATCTGAACCCAAAATGAGTCTAATTCCTCTTCATGGAAAATACCAGAATGCTAAAACACTTCTAGCAAAGACAATTAATTGGATTTTTTCCATCATTATCACAGCATTTATTTATGACTGGAGCCCATCAAAGTAAGATTTATCATGAGAGTATGATGTCACCATCTCATTCGTCCTGCAAAAAAAATAAATCACATATCAATTTGATGCAGTCTAGTTGAAGAGTTAAAATATAATTTTAAGTTAACATGAATCTAGTTCATGTAAAAGTTATCTACAACTACTAGAATCCTCGTAGCGTACATAATTCTTTCCCGAATTCACATAAATAACTGGTACACATCAAACTAAAGTATTAGGATTCACAATCATGTCACCAAACAAACTTAGCTGGAATTCTCTGTTCGAAACAAACAATTGCATTTAAAGCCCAAATGGCTATAAAAAAACACCTCCATTGTAACATACACAGGTTTTAAGGCAGCTTTATGAAGATTTTCCTTGTTACAACTCGCAATCTTGGTTTGAATCTCGCAAGTGCAACATGTTTATAAACAGCAACTAACCAAAAAAAATAGGCGCAACAAATATGTAGAGCGGCTTGGTTGAATATTGGCCTAATATTTTGAAAAAAATTGAAAAATGTGTTGTATGCACAAATCAAAAGCAAGTCTAGAAAGTCTAAAAATTTTTAGTGAAAAACCGATTTGAAGATATCCTTGGTTGGAAGATATAAAATGTACAATTGTAGAGCAATTATTCATTGTGCACCTTCAATCCCCATTTCCATTCATACAAATTTAAATTAGATCTCGACCACACCAATCTACTGATGACTTCTCATATCTACCTTCCCACACATTTCCACCTTTTATCTAGTTCACAAATTTCACTGCATATGTCCAACCAAATGGGTCATATATATGCTCTACCGAGAGACAGCAGACATTAAATCATATAATATTGAAAACTGTGAAGCATAGTAAATGAACCGCAACTTTACTGATGTCTAGTCATGTTTTGGATAATTAGAGTCACAATATTAGCAATTAAGCCATCAGCCACATCACAATATTGACAATTTAGCCATCCGCCATTATCAGCTATCTGATACTGTTGTCCGATATTTGATTGTTTGCTTATTTTAAACTTTCAGTTCAGCATCCGGCGAGACGTATATAGACAGACAGGTTGAAAGTCTTACTAATACGGCATTGCTACATTTCCAAATGAATAATTCTGTGCAACCAAGCAATTCAGTTCATGTAGTAAAAAATTTAGCCATATAAATAAATAAAGCATATAAATATATAATTAATAGGTGTATCACAGTAGAAGTCCCTCTCATCGCAACAGAATTGACTAACCTTAACACTGAAGAGAACAAAACCATCCGAGACCTGTTGACCCACGTTGACTTGAAGGCCACTAACAAGCCCAGCGGTTTGGGACTTTACGATATGCTATTACAAAAATGGAAAAGAAATAAATTTTATCCGGAGTTCCAAAAAGTTTAACCTCTATGATCATAAATGGCATTATATAACAGATGACAGATTTGGGGTCATTAGATTAGATAAATACCTCCATCTTCATTGCTTCTAATACTAATATAGGTTGCCCTTCCTCGACTCTCATCCCATTTTCGACCAGTACTTTAACCACTAAACCGGCCATAGGGGCGACGACAGCTCCACGCTCATGAGATACCAGGCCAGATATGGGCTTCCATTGGGTTGTATCATCATCCAATAGAACACGATGGATTTTCCGTCTGAAATGATGATGATGTGAACCATGCCAAATATGAATGTGCTCATTTTGATCCTGCAAGGCCAAATTTGCATTTTCTTTTATTAGAGAGGGAGAGAGGGAGGGAAGGAATTTAAAGGATTGGATTCACAATTGAGATGGTGACACTGGCTGATCCTTGCAGCGTTTGAGGAAAACATACACCTCAGTCATAAGTCATACAGAAATAAGACGTGCATCCATTCTCAATCATATGATCAATATAGAATTGAATGAATACATGGTGCTAGACTGCTAGTCCTGATAGCATACTTAATTACCTTGAAATAGGCACCTAAGCTGATGTTTATGCAAGCACCATCAACTTCAGTCCTAAAATCATCGTTGCCCAAGTGCTCCACCCGGATCTCCTGAGCAGGACAGCTGCTGTCTCCAGTCTGTACATATGTAAAGGATTAAGAGTGAAAAAGGTTCTTAATGCCTAAAACAAGCCGCCCTCACCAATAATATAAAGTTACCCCCCCCCCCCCCCCCCCCCCACCAACACACACATCACAATATAAATGCTTGCACATATATAAACATTCTGCCTTAAGCATAGATAAATTTACAACCAAAAAAAAAAATCCACAAACAAAGTAGATGAAATGCTACATATATCCGATTACTAGATATATACTACCATGTAAATCTATATACCTTGATAAGATACTTTCCATTATGCTGATAAATGATAGAAAGTGTCAAAATCTCTGAGTCTTTGTCAAAGATGTCATTCTCCCACTCAAGTTCAAATGTACGTGTAGCTCTATGATGGACTCTGAAAGGAGGATTAGAATACCAAATGGAGAGGCCACCTGTAAATGGTAATTAATACAAATTAACAGAACTGTGTCATGCAGCACTTACATATTTTAAAGAGGCCAGGTCCCTTGAAATTACCAGGAGGACTTTTCCTTATAGAAACATGTTCCTTTTCACAGAAGCAAGCAGCTACAAGAATTGCACTTGTTTTTGCAGCATCATATGCTTCCTTAGCTAATTTCATATGATTTGGATCGACAAACAAGTCATCTCTAAAATTCTCAATAAAATGTGTTTCCACATCACCATTTTTAAAAGCCTCATGATTAGCAAGTTTCAATATAAAATCTATGTTGGTAGGCAACCCTGCAACCTGCAGAATAAAGGAAATCTATGTCAGTAAAACCCTGCTAATATAACATAAGTAAACAGACATTGTCACTAGACTCACTACAGCTTGAAAATGGTTAGCGGTCAGCTGGTAGCCTGCTACTATTGGTTAGCATGTCCAACACCACAACCTTGATCCCACACACATACAAGCAGGTCTGTATCCATATAATAACAGAAAACCAAACATGACATGTAACGAAGTAGAAGCCCACTTTACTTCAACATATTGCACTTTGAGATTTTGGTGGCTATCACTTAATTTTATGACATAAACCTCTGAAGATCAACACACAAGGGGAAACATGTGCAAAAATATCACCCAAGAGATTTACCAAATAGATGATCATGAAACCTTGGGTATAAAGTGAAACATTTAGCAAATAACTTATAGATTGACACACTAAATTGTAAATTTATTATCAGTTCATCATACCTGAAATTTGAATAAGCAATCTCTCAGTTTAACTAATGCTGCAGCACGGTTTTCTGCCCAAACAACAAGCTTAGCAATCATGGGATCATAGTGCATGCTCACATCATCTCCTTCTTTAACCCCAGTCTCAACCCTAACTGCAATATAGCTTGTCAAGAAAGTCTCACAACTTCATAAAAATTAGTAACACTATACAATTATTAAAATAAGAAACATAATATCCTCATCTTTTTATCAAATAAAGTATAAACTCATTCATGTACTCAGTAATCTGCCTATTCTGATGCAACACACCTGTTGATGATTCGGTAACAGGACGATAATGGTGGAGAACACCGGTTGCTGGAAGAAATCCTTTGGGAACGTTTTCAGCATATATTCGGGCTTCAAAAGCATGACCTGATCAACTTAAAGTTGTAATACTGTGTTGAAATTGATTAATATCTAACAGAGCAAAAACACATGAAGCATAGTGTTGGCCTTAAAAAAAATGCTATTTATATGTAATTCGAAATTTAGACATCAGGTAGATTTAGAGGTATAACTACAGTACTACACAGGTACAAGTGCTTCAACAAATGTGCGTGCATTCATAAACATCTAGAAGGCATGGAGCTCAATGGCACTATATTATGAACTTCACAAAATTGAATACTTATGTGAAATTCCCAATTATATATAGAGATATGTATCATCCTTGAGACTAAAACTAAAAGGCAACGATAAGGATTGTATCCAGTAACCAGTTCACCAACAGAAGATAGAAATTAAGGAGTATCATTCTTGTGCCACGCAAATTGCACCCATACTTTTTGCAAAATTTCAAATATAGAGACCGAACCTTAGCTTTTACCTAAATTTTACATTAAACTTGATCCAGGAAACATAATTGATAAAAAGTGCAAAATCATAGACTTATAGTTCTTCCCAAATTATTATGACACTTTAGCCTATACTTTCTAAGAGAGTTCGAACTATTAAAAGACTTCATGCTTCTTTTCTCCTAAAATGTGAAATGTGATTAAAAAACTTATACTGAAAATGAACACCGTTTTAGGCAAAATTTTAAGTAATGATTCAACCGAGGAGAAATTCATCAATTTACTTTTCATGTGCAGCATAGTACTTATAAGTAGAAATGCTAGTCTAATAGTTCCAGACTCTATTTTGACCGTATGCCATATACTATTTCTTCCCTTCATTAACTGACAGTCACCAGGAATATATATTTGATTCCAATTGAATCAATGAGAAGAAAATTGTAAAAAGCAGCAAATGTATAAAAAGACAGCACAGCCAAATTTTACCTAATAAGGGCACCTCAGACTGACTCATAGGAAGATGTTCTCCATTTGCAATACGAATCTGCCACTCTACGAGATCTTGACCAACAATCATCTCAGTAACAGGATGTTCAACCTTCGACAATACAGAGAAAAATAGTTAGATACAGGTGAACTTACTTCATAAAAGAAAATCGACCACGAAAAATCAATTAGGAGAAATGAAGAGTGAATATTGAACCTGAAGACGTGTATTCATTTCCATGAAATAAAACTTCCCTGTGATAGTATCAACAATGAACTCAACAGTTCCAGCATTAAAATAACCAACTGCCTGTCGGAAAAGAAAAAAGAAAGATGCGCAGTCACATTAATCAAAAAGTTAAAATCATGATGGACATTTGTCCTTAAGCAAATTTTGCAATTTTGAAATTGACAGTTGCAAATGGTAGTGTCAGAGCCAGATATTGTTTGCTTGATATCTCTCCTTTTTCAAGGGAAGCATCCTAAATATTAACTATATGCTGATTGTCAGCCATTGTAGTATGGCAACATTAATAAGCCAAAACAAGTCTCAGCTTAAAGGATAATAGAGCATTTACATAATGATTTTCAATTTTCACTTTGTGATGAATGTAGGTTATATATAAAATATCTTAGTTATAGCAGATACGATACCAAGCAGTAAATGAATCTATTCCAAAGAATATGACACATCGAATCAAAGTTACAGTCAGATCCTAAAAGTTTATTGTGCATCACCTTTGCAGCAGATACCGCTGCTTCACCCAGTTCAGAGCGGAAGTCTCTCATAATATTTGGCTGCATCCATGTATTTATTTAAATTTGTTACAACTCTAAAACCTGTATAAAGAAATCAAATAATTTATGAGAGATAATAGTATAAAGATTTACAGCTGGGGCTTCTTCGATTATCTTCTGGTGTCTTCTCTGCACACTACAGTCCCTCTCATTCAAGTGCACAACGTTACCATGTTTGTCCCCAAACACCTATCATGTAAAAGTACAGCCATGAATATTTAATATTGCATTAAAATATAGGCAATCACACCCAGACATGTTTTCCTATAAAGTAAAAACTCGTGAGGACATTCGATTTCAAAAGTCAAGCAGACCAACTGAAGTACGAATAAACTGATTGTCCAGGATAAGCTGAAACTTTCAGATTCGTTGCTTAAGAATGAATAGGCGATAACAGAGAAAGGGAAAAAGGAATAAACAGGGAACCTGGACTTCAATATGCCTTGGTTTTGTAATGTATTTCTCCAGCAAGATTGTATTAACACCAAACGAAGCAGCAGCCTCACGTTGTGCACCTAAGAATGAGTCAACAAACTCAGTTGGATTTGTAACAATCCTCATACCCTGAAAGCCAGAGAGAAAACATGGCCAAATCTTAAGAACTTTTACAAACTGAAGGAGTTGTTATAATTTAACAAACAGGCTTCCACTTAGTTTTATAAAAATTAAATGATCCCACACACAGGATTATATGATTTTTTTCCATATTGGGCTAAATTTCCTGCATTAACATTTTTGGAATATATACATAAGTTAACAGACTCTAAATGCTGAACTAATCCAAGTTAAAACAGATTTTTTTTTGCTCATACAAAGGGGGGAAAGAATACAAGATTATGAAAGTAAAGTGATATCTCATATACAAATATATATATATATATATATATATATATATATTGCGATATTATGACTTAACCACCTACCACTAAGAGAGAGGGAGAGCACAAGTGGTTCCTTTTAGAGCAAAAAAAAAATCAAGAATGGAAGAAACAAGAAACAATTCACGAGTATGTAAATCAAATTACACACCTTGCCTCCTCCACCATGTGTTGGCTTTATCAAGATAGGGTAGCCGATCTTTTCTGCTTCTGATTTCATTAGTTCAATATCTTGTTGCTCCCCATGATATCCAGGCACAAGTGGCACACCTGCTGCACCCATTATTCTCTTCGAAGCACTATTGGAGAAAAAAGGACAATCTAAGAGTGGAGAACATATTCCGTTCAGTGGAAGTCTCCAGTCCCCAGTTTATGCAACAATAATGGAAAAAGGAACACAGAAACTTGTATATGTGCTTCTCATGTTTGAAAATGTTATATAAGCAAATACAAGTGATTGCATGTCTGAAAGTGACGGTGTATACAGGAGAGTACCCGTCAAAAACATATATTTAATAAAGAGAACTCTGGATAAAAGTCATGTCTGGCACGGCCAAGAGATTCTTTAAGTCATACTTTCATCTAATTCGCTCTAGATGTATAAGATCACGTTCTCCAGGCATATCAGGGAAAACTGTAATAGACACCGTTGTGACCCTTTTTCCATTATATAGTCCAACCAAACTACGGTTACTTACAAGTCTCTGAATTCATGGGATCACTTGATGATCTACTAATTCATGCAACATGTAATTACAGGACCTTACTACATAGATACGAGCATAAAGCATCATTTTTGACGGCTCAGTTGAGTTTATACCTTTTGTCACCCATATCTCGTATTGCAGAAGCAGGAGGTCCAATAAACGTGAAACCTTCGTCTTCACAAAGTTGAGCAAATGCAGAACTTTCTGATAAGAAGCCATAGCCTGGATGTATAGCCTAATTACCAAAAGAGAGTCTGTTTTTAAGCAAATGACTACAAAAGCAACATGACGCTCGATAAGGTTCCAGCAGTAGTCCCACAAATAATAGGCATTAATATGAACACTATGGTTAATCATGTAAGACTACTTAGTTAAACACAATCCAAAACATCAATCTTGCCTGTGAGGTAACAATATAAAACATGCATAACAGCTTCTGACATAACATCAGTGTCTGCTACATGTGCAAGCAAACAGAATGGCATTAAATAAGGTTGGAGGCAAATATTACTAGAAATAGAGTATAATTGGCATCAACTATGATTCATTAATGACCGACAGGCTAGAGCAGTCTGTCATTTGAATTTATTAGTCAAAGTAATGTGTTGCAAAATATTTTAAACATTTAGCAATCGAAGGTTAAATGTGTGCTTGGAAAGGCCTGTACTATACTTAAAATTCGCATAATAGATCAATTAAACGGTTAGAGATGTTTTTAGGCAATTTCATACTAGATATTGAGTTCTTTATGTGTAACTATTAAAATAAAAACTTGTGTAAGATTTCTAGTATAATTAATACTTATATAAATGCGCCCAGTACCATAGCATTACATTGTACTTCTACAATTCCCTTGATCAAGAATAAGCACTGCAAATCTGCAATACTCCTTTTTTTCCTTATATAACATATTTTTTGACGCAGTAATTGCACAAAGGCAAAGTTAAAAACAAATCAAAACAGAACTAATATTCCCAAAGTATATCAGAAAGTTGCAATAAGAACCGCAACACTTTTTTTTTTATATATATATAATAATTTTTGGTGCAGTAATGTCACAGAGGCCAAGTTACAGACAAATCAAAACAGAACCAGTATTCCCAATGTAAATTAGAAAGATGCCTTAATAAAAGAAACAACACATTTGTAGCAGTGCTTATCATTAGCTTAATAATCAAATATTAGATAGGAAGTCAAGAGCTTAACTCCAGTCTCAGCAAATTAATAAACTAACTAGTGCAGGTTCATAAAAACTTAAATTTAGTATAGAATTTTTATTAAAATAATAATAATAATAATAAAATATACTAAGCAGATGCATATAAAAGGTAAATACTAGTACACTTAGCTTCGATTAACACTAAACAACCAGTACAATAACTTCAATTAATAAAACACATGCATTTTTGTTATTTCAAATATTCAAATTTAAATGAGTTCCATCATGAAATCAGTACAGTACATTCTATGTCACATCTTGATTAAAAATAGTCACAGGGTAGAGAGAACACTGTAATAGAGAACAAAGAGAATTTTAATCATCACCCTCGGTTTTTCCTAAAATGGACAACTAAGATTAGAATGACAAAGTTCAACAACAATCAGGCTTAAGATATTGAATCTATTCTAATATCTCATATAGATTTTAAGCAGTTAACTATTACAGAATCTAATATATGAACACTAACGGTAACAATCATAATGAGATTCTGATCCTGTTATCTTGTTATTTTTAAGCCTAGATTTTGTTCTCAATGGAACAATGGCTATATACAGGCTTGTGCTGATAAGGAAACCACTTAAATAATAAGTCTGTAAACTCGGAATTCGTCTAGCTGAAACTCGAATTTGGATGTCAATTCTTTTATTAAAGCTGCTTGCTTATATAAACTGTAAAGCATATGCATATACAGAGCTCTAATTAACATAAACAACCAGAAACACAACTCTGATTAAAAATACAGACACGAACGTGTGAAATAGCGAAATTAGCTCTCTCTCTCTCTCTCTACCTGCACACAGTGTGTTTGAAATCGATGCAATTACCTGAGCGCCAGTACGGCGAGCAGCATCAATGATAGAATCAGCTTTAAGATAACTCAACCGAGCTGCTGCAGGACCGATATGGATCGCTTCATCTGCGGATTTCACGTGCAGGCTGTGCTTATCAGCATCGCTATAAACGGCGACAGTTCGAATCCCTAATCTCTTCGCCGTTCTCATGATTCTACACGCAATTTCGCCTCTATTAGCTATCAATATCTTCTCTATCTTTACATTTTTAACACTTCTAGTTGAGTAAAGTCTCGCCGGAATTACAAAGTGATTGCTGCTCCGGTTAAATTTCCGGCGAATTATTGCCGCTAGTAATGACATTGGAGGAGTTTTAACTTTTTGTATTCAAATAGCAGTGGTTGCTTGGTTTATTAAGTGTTTTTGGTGCGGTTGCTGCCAGCCTTTTATTATTCGCAAATTCCAAATTGCAGTGAAACCATTTTAATCGCAAAATGTTACTCAATTGCACGTATTTTGAAATTCTTATAAACTAAAATTTTATAATATTTTTCTAATTTATTTTTTTTTGGATAAAATTTTAAATATCAAATTTTTATTCAAAAAATTTATTTTAAAAAATATTATGAAACTACATTTAAAAAATCTAAAAAAAAATACATACCAAAATATAATTTATACAATTAAACAAGACAGAGTGAATAATTATTTTATTGAAACTACCTTGTCCCATCTTGTTTTTTGGACAACTACTTTAGTTAGTGAAAGATTTTATTTGACATAAATTTTTGTGCGGAGAAAGTCATCATTGCTGTTAGTATCAGAAAATCTTATAATAAAATCTCCCATTAATTAATTATGAGAATAATAGAGTTCGTTTATTTGTATTAGAATCTTTTAATTTCACGCAACTATCTCTCTTCGTCTCTCGTGTTTGTCGTAAGAAAATGTTAAATATCCCTAAACATTATCTCAAATTTCACTCCAATAACAATAAAGATTTTTTAATATAAACATAATTATCCGGTCACAAATTTTCACTTGTCTACCACGTAGTTTAGTAAAGAAATTTGAAAAAAAATTTATGGGTTGATTTCACAAATTTATCACACACATATTGTCATTATAATTGATATTCAAAGAAATTATTCGACAAATTTATTTATTAATTTATAAAATAGTTTTAAATCAAAGTTACTCAAGAAAGGAATCAAAACTTTTTCAAGTTCAAATTATTGTTTACATTCTTGTTATAAATCCTACAATAATCCTTATTTTATGAATATTATATAAATGGAGTAATTTCTAAAAATTGCTGTGTATAATATGTTATCAAAGAAAAGTAGGATGTATTTTAAAAATGATATGGGTGATCATCTTTGATATGATGTACTTTAAAAGATATGGATGATCATGTGTGATGCCACCTCAAATGTATGTAGCACAAACAGATATGATCACACACGTTTATGAGCTGTCTCATCTGTTAAACTTGAGATGTTACATAATGTGTGCTCTGGGGACTGGGGAGACTCGAGACTATTGGATTTGGGCCCGGAAGCATGGTCTGATTAAAGATATGAGTAAATTATGCATGGGCATGGGATGAGGAATATTTCTAGCTTTCTATCCATATCATTCACGGATAAATAATATACCCTCCGTCCCCTTCAATAGTTTACATTCAGTTTGGACGGAGGTTAAGAAATATGTATAAAGTAGTGACACAGAGGTTAAAAAATATGTATAAAGTAGTGGAAAAGAGAAAGAAAAGTGGGTAAAGAAAAGGGTTTTGTAATGTAAAGAAAAGTGGGTAAAGTGGTAGAACCATTGATTTTTAATATATAAAAGGGAGATAGTGGAGTAAAAGTAGCGTGAAAAGGAAGAAAAAGTAGGAAAGTGGTGGGACTCATTAACTATTTTAGGAAAGTTTTGTAATGTAAAAAAATGAGGGGACATCCAAAAGAGGAAATTGCAAAGAATTTATAGGTATTTTAGGAAAGTTTTGTAATGTAAAGAAATGAGGGGATATCCAAAAGAGGAAACCGCAAAGAATCTATAGGGATGGGGAGTATAAAATTTTAATGTGATAGTACCCTTTTAGATAACATTTATAAATTCAAAAATGAAAAGTTCAATCTAATACTTTTTATATATAATAAGTTAAGAAATAGACGTATCATAGTTTTTTTATATATATATATCCTTTGGTACAAATAAGATAAATGCTGAATCATTTATATTATAATACTAAAAAATTTTAATTTGCAAAGTTTTTCTATGTGTTGTGGCGTATTACGTGTATATATCTATTTCTTGACCAGATACTAAAAGCATTGCACCTTTATGGGGTGGTTTGGTTGGAGACCGGTACGGAACTGAGTTTTGGGGGAGGGGGGGGGGGGCTAAACGGGCTTGGGGAAGGTTGGGGGGCCACCCACCCATACCTCCGTCTCTGGTTGGAGAGAGGGTATGAGGTTAGAATTAAGAATCGGGTTGAGAATATTTGATTTGAAATATTTTTAAGTGATTAACTATAATTAATTTTAAAAAATTTAAAATATTTTTTTTATATATTTTTGAGTCATCAATTTCATTTTTTACCAATAATTTGAATTTAAGGATATAAATAGAAATGAAAATAAAAGAAAAAAAGTTGATTTCCTCAAACCATGTTTGATACCCACCTCCTCTTCTGGGTATGAAAATCTCATACCTTGTAAGTTTGAAGTATGAGTTTAAAGGAAAAAAAATTCAACCAAACATCAGGTGTGGATTTGAAATCTAAACCGAAAAATATCGGCTACTAACTTAAAGTCATAATAAGTCAAAAACTAATTTTAAGTCGGGTGTTAGTTTGTTAATTTTTTCAATAACTTACCCATAAATCATAACTTATCATGAGTTATGTTAAATCATAACTCACAACTTTAAGTTTAGCCAAATGGGCTCACATGCTCTACCACCCTGTACCCGGTAAACTGCCTTAATATAGTTGCCCCAGAATTTTTTTCCATCTACAAGTGAAATTGATCTTAAGTCTTAACATCCTGGTTGGCTTGTTGTATTTCATTTCCGGCAAACAAGATTGCAGATTCTACAAATTACATAATATGTTGGAAGACAAAAAAAATCTCCAACTTCATCACAAGTGTTAGCACAGGGATATTCCACACTTGTTGTCTATTCAATGCAGAAGCATATATATTGCTAATATCATGGCGCTTGAGTAAAATAATTAAAGACTAATATACATCAAAACCAGGAGCAGCAGCATAAATATTTATATATGCTAGCTAATTTTGCTTCTGTTTTCATTTATGGATCATGCTAATTAAGCTCTAGACATTACTGCTGTCATTGCTCCATGGCTCTGATTGATCAGTGGTAGATTTTGGTTTGTATGTGTGAAGCATGAAGTTACATGCTCCTACAGCTTCCCCCACAGTAAGATAGATCCATTCTTGACCTAGTGCATCGATGAACTTGGCCTTGTTTAGCTTCTTGATTACCTCTCCTCCTGGATTAGCCAAAACAAGCTACATTTGCCAGAAAACATAAATTAATATTGCACGGGGCCTTGAACTTAAAGGCATATGTTTTTTATCTGATATCTGATCTTATAAAAAAATTGTTTAGGAATGATAATTATGCGTAGGTGTACCTTAAGCCCTCTTCTGTCCAAAGTCTTTTTAATCTCTTCAAACATGCTAATCCCGCTGGTATCGATGTTACCCACAGCTGAAAGTGTACACAGAAGTTGTTGATGTTACTTGGAGCTCATTTAGTTTCAGTTTATATATGCTCTTTACAAATAGTTAAACATATGTAGTACTGTAATTCATTAGTCTAATTAGTAATTACTTACCACCCATATCCAGGATAACATATTGTAAGGATGATTCTCCAGAAGTTTTTATCCTGTCTTCCTCCTCGTCAATCCACCTGGTGATTCTGAAAGCGTAATACAAGCACATCAGCATCATCCAGATTTACAGTTGCGTAAATTAGGAAATGTATGTGTATACTTGATATGATACTATAAGATAAATTAATACCTTTCTCTCAAGTAGTTGGAATTAGCAAAGTAAATTGGTGCATCAATCTCAAGTATAAGAATTCCGGGAACATTGTTTGCATTGGGGTATTGATCTACGCTTCTATAGATCCTGGAATCTGGGATGTTTCCTAGAACAACTGTCTTTGGTCTTGTAATGAACAATAGTACTCTTAGGACAGACAACATAACCTGCATTGTAAGTTAACAGAGATCAATTTTCTAGTCAAATTGTACATCGTCGAACATAACAACTAAAATAAGAAAATTCAGAAGCATACCGCCACCACTAAGCCAATCTCAACACTACCAAAAACAACTCCAAGATATGCACCCATGCAAACTACAAAATCATATTTGTCGATGTTCCAGAGGTGAATGGCTGCATTGTAGTCTATGAGGCCCAGCATTGCTGAAATGATAATGGCTGATAGAACAACGATCGGAGTGTAATGAAACACTGGTGTTAGAAACAGCAGAGTAAGCATCACCGCAATGGCCATCACGATGTTTGATACTGCTGTCTTGCATCCTGCATTGAAGTTAACAGCGGAGCGCGAGAATGGCCCTGTTTTCATAGGGTAATTAGTATTATGTTATAGATCAACAAAAATATTTATGAACAAGTTAATAAAGATAATTAAATTACCAGTTGTGAGGTAACAAGAAGTGAAAGAGCCAGCAATATTCATCATCCCAAAAGCAATCATCTCTTTGTTACCATCGATGTGGTAATTCTTGAACATGGAGAAGCTTCTACCTACTGCAATCCCTTCCTGTAATGTTATCACCTCACATTAGTATTTAGTACTGTCATTAACTAACTATGTGGTTATTAAGCTAAACATAATCTAATTAAACTTCATTCACAATCTCAAACACAATTGGGGAACAATGTCATCATACCGATCAGTCATGAATTATACGTATTACTGGTGAACACTTGCTGATGTCGAAGTCCAGTAGGCTAGTGCACTATGTTAAGTTTAATGTCCGCAGACAATTTAACCAGACCAATTCCAAAAATACCAAAGTCTTGTTTATCTCGGGGACGAGGGCTTACACATAATACACATAAGTCATAAATATTTTTCAAAAAAATTTATGAAATTATATTTTATATGTACCTTAGAATGTGTCCAAAAAAAATAAAATAATGGGGACAAAAAACAGAACATTGATTTCTTAGCCGACCAAGTTGGTAAAATTGGAATAAGTTGTTGAATTGCTTAAAACCCGTGAGCAAAAATACCAACTAGTTGTAACTAGCTAGTCTAGATTTGCAGATGAAACAAATTAGGTAACATGTCTTCATATATCGCAACTTGCAAATAGTACTCTGCTGAGATACAATAACAAATGCATGCATGGACAGTATGGAGATACAGTACAAATAATTGAAATTTATGCAATAAATACTGCTGCTTACCGCAAGTGCAATAACACCCGTGACAATGCCAGTTTTAAGAGCTGTGGACATGTACTCTCCTCCAAATGCCAGATGGGTAATTGAAATCGGATTTAGCCCTTTCTTCAGATGTCCAATCTGTTCAAAATATTTAATATATTTAATTTTGCAGATGATGTAAATACGTGTCAGATATGTACAGGATGAACAGATTTTATGAATTATTAAAAAGAACAACGTGGTTAACAAGAAATTAAATGTAATGACACAGGCATTTCAACAGAATTGTTTGCAATAATATAGATGTGATATAATGTTTCCAAATGTATAAAATATTAATTAAATATTCTGGAACCCACTAGTGACAATAATGGAACTCGCCCACAAAATGCACCTCTAGAAATTTTTTGTCTGGTCCACACCATTATTTGGTGAGATGTTCCTTCTAAATAGTACTGGTCCTTGATTTGGCTTTTTAACTTCTTTTATTTTTTAAAATTTATATATTCTATACAAAATATGTTAACATGATTTATTCAAAAGATGGAAGATATAATAAGCTTGTATGCTAAAGAAAAAAAAATTATCAAAGAAATTAAGTAAATAAACTTATCTGTAACTTGTAGAAATGAATTTATACTTTAAACTTATAAAATTACTTTTACATGTAAAAAAAGTCAAAGAGGGTGGGAGAGAAATGCTTACCACTTGAACACCATGTTTCTCAGCATGGGTAAAGTAAACCAGAATGCTTCCTAAAATGACTGAGGTCAAAGGAGCCATTGCCGATATCCAGAACAATTTTGGTCGTTTCGTGCTCTGCATTAACAAATACGCATAATTTAATTATTAAATTTGTCCAACAATACGCAACATTAATATAGCATTTATTGTCGTTTCTAAAGTTGTGTACACATTAAGATTAATTTCTTGGCATGATAGGAGTATATCTTAGACTTGTAGATTCAACTAAACAAGAGTGGGAGCAGGTTGATGTTGAATATAATGAGTAAATTCCTTTGATTTTGCTATAATATTTTGACTCCAATACAGTGTAAGAACCGACAAATTGATAAAGTATAAATTACTTCAGTTTTAAGAGTAGCAAATGAGTGGGTAAGATTCTAGATAGATATATCAATCTCCTCTATAAAGTGTTGTCAAATAAGTTGGAGTAATATCAGTCATGTATATTCTCTGTATAGTACTAGTATCATTATTTTTTTTTTTCAATTTTCTCACAGAATATTAACTATTCAAGAATTAGTTATTCTATACAAAATGATGTTTATTTTATATCACATCACATGAGAGAATAAATCTCCCAGAGTATGACCTACCACTATGTTATAAAATTTATTTTACATATTCGCAATAATCCTCTTTTATTCCATTTTGAAATAAACATATATTGTAGGGTTAAAGGTGAGATTATCTGGAAGCATATAACTCAAATCACTTATTTCTGTCCAATAAACATATATATCTTTTAGTATAGTAATTTCCTGAATTTTGATATTCTAGAATAATTGTTTAAATAATAGTATTATATGCAATTTGCAGGTATATTATGAATGGACCAAGTATATACTTACACAGTATCTAGCCACGAGAAGGTAGAAAAGAAAAACGCATCCCAATACAGCACTTTCCCATCTCCACTGCAATATATACAAATTACAAAACATGTTAAATATAAATACTCCAATCATTTTTTTTCATTATGCATACAATTCGAATTATTATACTATATAGGGATTCAAAATGGCTTGCATGGCTAATTAGTTAAACATGACATAGTAGTAATTATTATTATTATTAATATTAGTATCATGTTTACAGTACTCGAGCTAAAACGTGATTTCCATAGAACACAACCGACCGTGATACTGACGGGAGACGTATGTAACATGGAACAGAAATTATTGCCAGCTGGTGTCATGTGTATTAGTGTGACAGAGAATAAAATGAATAAAATAAAGTAAAACGTACCTCATGAGTCTGTGAGAAAACAGAGCGCATGACAGAAATAAGATCAGTGGAACGAGTGAAATGTTCCAAGCCAAGAATCCCTTTGAGTTGCTGCAGGCACACCACAGTGGCGGCTCCTGCCATGAATCCAACAATTGTTGCATGCGACAGAAAGTCCACTATGAATCCCAGCCTGAATATGCCCAGAGAGGCTTGTAACACCCCGGCAAAGAAACAGGCTGTGAAAGCCAGGTGAAGGTAAAGACTAGGGTTCTCTGTTGCATCCACTTCTTTTCCCAGCATTGAAGCTGTCAGTAGTGAGGCCACGGCCACCGTCCCGACGGCCAAATCTCGCGAACTTCCCATCAAGGCGTAGACCAATGGCGGTATGAAACTCGAATCTGGTTTATATTCACAAATTTAGTAACCAGTTAGTAAATCAGGTTCGTAGGATTAAAGTTGTTACTGACAAGGTTCGGAGATGATACTATATTATTCAATGCAGATAAATTATCAATCAGGTTCGTAATATTAAAATTGTTACTGTATTATTCGAAACAGATAAACTATCGTATGAAAAGTGTAATAATATTGATAATATAGGATAATATGTAAAACTCACATAAGCCGAGAATAGGGGGCAAATTTGCTAGCTTGGCATAACTGATTCCCTGAGGAATGGCCAAGCTAGCAATAGTGATTCCGGCTATGAGGTCGGATTTGAAGAAACTCAAGCTGTAACGCGGCCCCCATTCGAAAATCGGGAACACATATTGTACACCTAGTTTGAGTTTGGTGGATAATGGTTGGTTTTTGAATTGGCGTAGAGGGTCATCAGGGAAGAAGGTTTCTTTGAGATTATTTGCAAACGACTTGGTGAATGGTTGCGGTGGCGGAATCGCGACACGGTGCGAACACTCGACATTCTCCGACGGGTACGAGTAGTCTGCGTTACCCATTTCACGGCAAATAAATATTTTCGAACTCTGTATGAAAATTACTAAGTTGAATATGTGGAGAAAGTATGAAGTGTTGAGGAGCAGAGTATACAACATTGGAGGTGTGCTAGGAGCTTTATATAGTGGAAGTGTGAAGAAATTGTGAGTGGACGTTTGGGTCCCACACATGTTCAGGGGTGCCACGTGGCTCAGAGGTCTTCAAACTTATACTGCTGCCAACCTTGGGCCTGGTTATCATTTAGATTTCCCTGACGAGAGAAAGCAAAGTGTTAGTGGCTCACGTATATGTGTGCACAATGCCGTGTATACTATAGAGTCCCTTAATTTTCCGTCCCACAATAAGATTTCTTCGACTCTGACACTTTATTTAGTCAGAATTATGATTTTGTAATCCGGATCAAAAATGTATAATAATCCTGATTCCGTCACTGTCTACGATTTTATCGGACTCGAATTATATACATGATAAATGATATGGATATGATCTGATCAATTTTATATAATCAAGTGGTTCTTGAAGCAGAGCCGTTTTGGAGTGCTTTCACATTTTGTGCCTGTATCTTTACAAATGACTGTTGTGATATGAGTAGCTGGTGGATTCTCCGTGACGTGGAGGGATTAGTGGATGTTTCGGTTAGCTTAGTGTAAGTTGGACACGTGTAGTCAATTATTTATAAAAATGTAATCAATTCATTGTTAAGAAGATTTTTGTTAAACAAGTAGGTGCTTAAAGTATAAACAATCTTCTAGGAGGGATCCTAACACGATACTGACTAAAAGCAGTCAATCAAGTTGTGTGTGTAATATCTGCACCTACTCGTGCCAACCAGCTTGATACCTCATAGAAGCAACTCATTTACTCGGTGGCTTATACCCTGATTTATCGTGCAGTATCAGCACAATAACGATATTTTAGCTAAGATTGCGTTCGAGAACATATATTTCATTTCAGACTAAGCAAAGATATACGCTTCTAGAGAAATTAGTTATAATCTGAGTGAGATATTAGTTGATACCTGCTGAAATAGAAGGTTAGCAATTTTATTGATTGATAAGAAGGGAATGTGGGAGTGTCTGCACAAGTACTGCTGTGCATATGTGACAGGACCATAGAGCTGAACATGAGGTTTATGCTTTCTCAAAGTTTTTGAGTCGCACTACCAGTGGATGACCTGCCTCCAGGTCTCATGTTATCAATTTTAGAACCATTTTGACTATGACATGGGTCACTGTCTCTGATTGTGATTAATTTAGTTTCTCTGTTTATCATTTGTTTCATTTGTTTGTGACTAACTGGTATTTATTGTTTACCTAGCTCAGATAATTATGAATGCTAATTTTATCATGCAAGTACTGTTGGAAGTTGTATCCTATATTAGTGAACAATTGAGTAGCTATATGGATTGTGAAGCCAAAAATTTATAAAATTATGAGTATTGTTGGGAGTTGTTTCCTATATGTAGGGTTGTAAATGAGTTGATACGCTCGATAAGCGTTCGGTGTTCGGTTTGGAAAAAGCTCGATTCGAGCTCAATTTGATTCATAAACAAGTCGATCTTGAGCATAATTTTAAGATTCGTTTTATAAACGAGCTGAACTTAAGCACAGTAGTGTTCGACTCGATAGTTCGCGAACAAGTTCGAATTATGAGTTTGTGAACATGATTCGTGAACTTGGCTCGTGAGCGTAGTTCGTGAACTAACTCGTGAACATGGTTCGTGAACTCAGCTCTCGGCTCGTGAACATGGCTGATGAGCTTGCCTCGTGAACATGGCTCGTGAGCGTAATTCTTGAACTAGTTCGTGAATTGAACTCATTAACATGCTCAACATTTTATAAAAATTTAATTGTATTAATATATATATAGAGGGTTACTCCAGTGAGAACTTCTTAAAATGAGAACTGTGAGAACTTCCTTAATTTATCATAATTTGACTAATCTAAACATCAAACTAGTGGGTACCCAATATAAAAAATGTATATAAAACTAGTCTCTTCCTATCTAGTCAAAAAAAAAAAAGTCCACTGTCATCAGCGTTTTTTTTTTTTTGGCTAGCTAGGTGAAAACCTTAATGATATACATTTTTTGTGAAAGTGCCCATGGCGAGGCCCTTAAAATGAATGAGATTTTGATAAATTAAAAAAGTTCTCACGGTTCTCATTTTAAAAAAGTTCTCATTTGAGCAAGTGCCTACACACACATATAGGCTATATGTGTGAATAATTGAGTAGCTATGGATTTATGGAGTCAAAATTTATAAAATTATGAGAAAGAACAACAAAATATACGATCCGATATGTGTAAAGTTATGAATTGTGGAGCCATAAATTTATAAAATTGTGAGAAAGAACGTAGTCTCTTTGAAATTTAAAAATAATTCTAACTTATTGTGGTGCATATTAAACCATGGCTGAGGAATTGATCGCTTGACCGTCAGTTTACAGGAGCAAAGAGTAAACGGCTCCGCAGAAGGTAGAATTACTGCTTAAACAAATGTATATTATATACTACGAACAAAATTCCATGTAGTCCACATATTTACTGTAGTACTGTAAATCACGTATGTTCTATAAGTATAGAATGGCATAAAAGTATTGCAAAATGTGTTATTTTGCAAATCATGTTCAATAAACATCATTATTTTGTTAAAAATTTTGACAATCCTAAACATTCTACAAGTTAAATAGTGAAAAACACATTATTCTGCAAAACATGTTAAGTTTGCAGAACATATTTACATATTACAGAACATACGTGTTTTACTTGTCGAACATAAATGATTTTCAATATTTTTCATGAAATAGTGATATTTATAGAAAATATTTCACAAAATAACAAGTTTCATACATTTTGCAATGTTTTTATGTCATTCTATAGTTGCAGAACATACGTGGTCTACGGTACTACAATAAATATGTGAACTACATGGAACTTAACTCAATATACTACTGTATATCTTTTATCTTTAGATTTTTTTCTTTTTTTTGAAACGCAAATGCATTAGAATTATAAAATCCCTTAATTATAGTAGAGGGAACACAAATACTACAGCCAGCCAATCAACAACTAAACAACAAAAGAATTTTTTGTAAAAATACTATCACTTTTTAAAACAAATTGAAAAATACTCCTGAAAATAATTCTAAAAGTACGGTGGTTGCATGTGCAATCAAATCTTCAACTGTTGGCAACCATATACAATCAGAGATGCAACTTTGGAAAAAAAGATTTAAAATAATTCCTGCGGCACCAAACATTACAACCTAAAAAGCAAGTAAAACAACAAATTAAAAATCAACTCAAAAAACAACTCCAAATTCAAAATCAAAATTTAGAATTCAAAATCAATTAAATTAAATCGGCGGCGGAGTGTCGCCGTACATGTATGTATGTAACATGACTTCAACCTCAAACCCCATGTGTGGCCTCTGAACACTTCAATTCTCTTCTGTAATATACACTTCACTTCACACACACAAACTCATAACTTCAAATCACAGAAATAGTATCTGGACATGTGGCGAAAGGCGGTGGTGCGGGAGAGACTGTCCATCAAGTTCCATCACATCAAAACGGCATGCTGATGAACAGACGCAGCCAGATGAGGATCCTAAGTGGGACTTGGCGACGGCGTCTGAGAATAAGGAGGTCGGAGAGTTCGTCGAAAATGGGTATGGGCGGGGAGGAGCGGTGGGTGGTGGGGAGGATAAAGGGGTTGAAGAGTAAGAAATTGATAGTGTAGATTGAAGAGGTGAGAGGGGATGAACAGAGATTATCTTGATTTTAAGAGAGAGGGGGTAAGGTGAGAGAAGAGTAGGCATAAGTAATAAAGAAATGAAAAGATGAATTAGAGAAGATAGTATATTTGAAAATAAGATTTAAAAGATACTCCCTCCGTCCCAATTTATGTGAACTGGTTTGACTTTCACGGAAATTAAGAAAAAGGTAGTATATGTAGTTGAAAAGTGGGTAAAGTGGTGGGACCCATCAATATTTAATAGGGAATTTATCAAATATACTACTTTTTAGGATCTTATTTGCAAAAATACCATCTTCCTAAATTAATTGCATATTTACTAAACTAAGTTTCTAAATTGCAAAAATACTACCCCCTCCCCCGGCAACTAAATACAACCTCATATGCAACTGAATGCCTGATTTCAAGTTCCACTTTTCAAATGTCATTTTCGACCTCATCCTTGGAATCCATATATATATATATATATATATATATATATATATATATATATATATTCTGAAAATCTGGTGGAAATTGACATTTGGAGACTGGAACTTGAAATCAGGCATTTGGTTGCATTGCATTTGGTTGCATTCAGTTGATTCTATTTTGATCTAATGGCCCCGCCAGGGGCACCCATACATCAGTTGTAATTTACAGTTTTCAGTTGCATTTAATTGCTTATGAGATTGCATATTCAGTTGAATATTGCTCCTGCGGGGCCTGCAACCCAAATCCACCACAATATCACCCCACCCTAAAAAAATTCAGTTGCTTATGAAGTTGCATTCAGTTGATTCTATTTTGATCTAATGGCCCCGTCAGGGCACCTATACATCAATTGTAACTTACAGTTTTCAGTTGCATATGAGATTGCATTCAACCATATGCAACTGAATGCAACCTCATATGCAACTGAACTGGAACCTGATTTCAGGTTCCAGTTCTCAAATGTCATTTTCGACCTCATCCTTGCAGTTGCATGTGGTTGCATTCAATTGCAGAAAGGAGGGGTAGTATTTTTGCAATTTAGAAACTTAGTGTAGTAAAACTGCAAATAGCTATTCTTGAGAAAAGTAAATTTGCAAAAATTTACTTTTTCTTATATATTTATGAAAAAACCCCTATTTAATAATAGATTTGAGATTGTGGAGGAAAGTAGTGGGTGTAATAGTGTTTATTTAGTAAAAAGAGAGTATAAAATATAGAGGTAGTGGGTGTAATAGTGAAAAGTAGTGTTCAAAAATAATAAGTATTGTAAGTTCATTCTTTTTGGGACGTCCCAAAAAGGAAATGAGGTCACATAAAATGGGACAGAGGGAGTAGTATATTTAAAAGATTTCAGAGAAGATAGTATATGGGAGAAGTAATAAATAAGACATTTTTGTTATGTAATAATATATGTAGAAAGAAAGTTGAGAGAGCTAGACAAGAGAAAAGAAGTAGACATGATTGTATTATTCATCTCATCACATTGCAAGCTCAACAAGTGGCTTTTATAGGTCCTTGGTAGATAAGTTACAAGACAAGTGAAAAGTCAAAAGTCACATACATTATTGATAGGTCAATCCAAGAGCCAAAAGTCATGAGGTCAATCGAAGAGCCAAAAGTCATCCACCTTTATATTTCATAACACTCCCCCTTGGATGACTTGTATCAACGTCATGCCTCGTTAAAACCTTACTAGGAAAAACCCAGTGGGAAAAACCCTAGTGAAGGAAAAAGAGTACATGAGTTGTACAAAATAAAAACATATCGTTTATGTCTCCCCCACGTCACGATATAACTATAAAAATCAGTAAATATGTCGAAGTATGCTCATCCCGTGTACTAATTTCTCGAAATGAGTGGTAGGAAGTGCCTTTGTGAAGAAATCTGTTGGATTCCTTTAATCATCATTCCTTGCATGTGATGCTGCCTGCAACAATTAAATTCATAGCAAAAGAAAATATCCACTATAATTTATTCAACTTTTGATCCCCTATTTCTTTACGCCTGCAAAATTAGCTTAAAACTTTATAGAATATGTTAGTGGAGATCGAATAAAATCACTTTGTAAGTTCAGGATTAACACGCTCTTAAAGCGAGCGATCCCTTAACAATGAACACTAACCGAAAGCGGAGACTTACTTTAAATAATTATGTCAAACCATGTATGATAAAACATGTCATAGTTTACTTAGATACGGTACCTCAGGACTGAGAATTTCTTTCAAGTGTTCAGAAAAGTCAGTGTACCATCGTGTATTTATAATCCTTCTGGGATTCCCATATGACAACATATCATTCATCTAAGAGTAATTCTTCTTTCAATATATACACCAAAAAACACTTTATCACATAATATAACATCAGGTGCAACTCAATTCAATGTTAACTAGAAACACATTCTAGTTTCCATCTGCTCTGGCCAGAGACTTTATGAGTTGTCACCTATAGATATACAATGATAACACGTATTTGTCCAGAATCCCTTTTCCATTTGAGAGGGTATAGTTCTCGAGAGTTTATTATACTGCTTCTGGCAGTTAAGATCCTTCTAGGATGATTATTGTCAAGTGGGTCGTATAAAACTTAAATTGAACATTCACATATTGCGGGATTATTTCGCAATCAAATAATGATTTCCACCACAAATACTATTACTCTTCATAACCAACACAAGGTTATCATACAATTATTTGAGCTTTACATATCTATAATTTCATTTTATTTTCGCACAAATAATCATACATATCCCACTGACTTAACACCTTTGGGTGTGTGAACTGCAGTTTCAAAAATTTCTCTCTACTTTTTTTAGAGATAATGATTCATAGGGCGCACCACTTTCACAACTTCTGGTGTGAGAGGACTACTGGTCCAAATAATTTTTCTTTGTAATTGCCTCAATTATATCATTTATTTTTTGGCCAATGTTATCAATATTTTCTAACAAATTCTGCTTCATGATCCTCATTGTTATCAATAACCTCAAGTTTTATAAATATCATCGACGTCGATTCGATTTATGGTTCCACTTCATTCTGGACAAGGCATAATATATCGAAATCTCAATAGTTTTCATTACTTTTATTTTCTCTAATTTGTCATGTCTATAATCTCTTCTGGAGATCCTTCAATGCCATGTCTATAATCTCTTCCGGAGATCATTCAGAAATTATTGATTTCTCAATCTAGCCATCATCAATTATTGCTCCTTTTCAACTTTTTTTTTTGTATAAGATATGGAACCAACTTGCCTATCACGCTTCAGGCGTTCTTTAGACATAGTAGTATCTTGAGGTTGTCCTTCTGCGACATTTAAATCATAGGAGCATATGTAGCCGGTGTCCATGACATATATTTTCTGGTCATCAAAATGAATTATCTTATGAACTTCTGGTTCATATTCTTTGTTTTGAGGATCAAGATGAGGCAATGATAACTCATTCTCATATTTCTACTTTCACCGGCTATTTATTTTCTCCCCCTGATTTTGGGAAAACAAACTCATTAAATCAAGTCACAACAAATACATATTGATGATTCCAAATGCACTCATATGTAATATATATCCAATTGAGGAATCGATCTTACTAATGTGGTGGAAAATCTGTGATGACCAAATAATTTATTTAAATGGGGAGAGATTATGAAAATTTTGTTTATATGATGATGCGAATCGATAAATATGTGATACAAAATAATCACTAATTTGAGATAATACTCATTATGAGATGCACCAGCATTATAAACATATATTTTAAATAATGAATCTCGCATACGTCAGGCTGCGAGTTGATAATACTTTTGTATACAACCATATATTTCACAAAATATCTCACTGTTCAACAATATGATATTTTCATCTCATGCCATATCTTCATTAATTTATTCTCAAAGATGATAAATCACAATTATATCTTTGCTGGTGATCAATTTTCCTTTATAACCACTGAGAAGAAGAATCTACAGTTTCTTCAACAAAAGTGCATATAAAATTACTATTCGCATCTTTAACAAATTAAGGTGGCTTAGCTAGTCAGGCCAAACTGTAAACTTATAAGTAAACTTCTGGTTTACTTCAAAATCAATTTCAATTATGCTTATTATAAATTAGTGGAGAATCTTTATCCAAAATACTTTTAGTGTCATGAATTAGATTCACTATTTAAAGGCCTTAATATCTCAATGCGATAAATTATATAAATTTTATTCATCAATTTTCTTGGGAGAGAATAATTGCATCAATACTTTATATGCTCTTCTGGAGTAAAATGTACTTCTGAGAGTAGATAAAAATATACATGCTCTTCGAGAGCCTTATACATGCTCTTCCGGAGCCTTATACTTTCTCTTCCCGAATCTTATATTTAGAAAAACTATAATGAGGCATCATATATAATCCTCCCCTTTGGATGACTCATTTTAGATATGAAATATTGATACTAGTCATCTTTATATCAATCAAGAGAAATATTCCTTATACACATAATAAGAATATGACTTAGAGAATTTGTAATGTCATGACCATTGCTACTATCATGATTGATATCCTCTGATTTTCTAATACTGTCACATAATGGTACGATATTATTTGTTGCAATTCATAATCATTTCATCAATAATTCAAATTTAGTAAACCACATTTAGTCACGATATCAACTCATGCATTTAACACCCCAAATATTTCATCAATTGCATAATATTGTATCTGCGGGACATAATATAATATTTATTTAATCAAAATCTAT
This sequence comes from Daucus carota subsp. sativus, assembly GCF_001625215.2. Taxonomy (NCBI): domain Eukaryota; kingdom Viridiplantae; phylum Streptophyta; class Magnoliopsida; order Apiales; family Apiaceae; genus Daucus; species Daucus carota. Next base: position 37,712,578 of record NC_030381.2, on the reverse strand, counting down.
TATATCCAAATATTATACTATTCTTTATATAGAACCATCCTTCAGGGATATTATATCATCTAGGATAAACTCATGATTTGAATATTATTCTACTATATCACTCTTCTGGAATGTAATCAAGTGTTTAAACACACAACATTGATTTTATAGACCTCGCTCAATATTATATTTATGAAAAATATGATCAATATCCATTAGAAATTTCACAAAAATTAAACACAACGTCAATGTGTGATGATAAAAGAATTTTATTATAGAGAGACAACTTCTAGTTGTTATTACGTGCAACTTCTGGGTGCAATTATATACAATCAATCTATTAAAAACAACGTCAAATAGGTGTTGTCGATAATACCAACATCATGTAGCTCAAGTGAGATAAAAAAAATCACTTTTACAAATGTTAAGTTTTAAATCAATTTTAAATTTAAAGACATGGAGTGATATTAACATTCTATCAACATCAAGAATATCACATAGAGATCACATAATATCACTTATTTGAAGCATGAATATGTAATATATTTAATATGTGAGCAAGACATAATGTGTGCCCATAAGCCATCTCTTCCAAACCATAATATATAAAGTTTTGACTATCTCAAAATTTGGGATGTCCTCTAAGAAGAAAGATTAAATATGGACAAGTAAGGATTCGTGTATCATATATTAATCCGAGATACATAGACAAAGACTAGAGGTAAGGTCATACATAATGTACATAGATAAGAATGATATAGAATTTTTATCTCTCTCGTAGAAAAATTAGCCAAGTCATTAATAAAGCTTACTATCAATTTAAACTCATATGAAATAGATAATGACTTGAGAAAAATCAATTTTAGGATAAAGTGGAGCACATATGACTCATGACCTTTTAAAGATTAGGACGACTTACTATATATTAATCATGTACAATTTATGGATTAGAGAGACATTAATAAATTATGATTTCTTTTTTATGGATTCATAATAAATTGATCACATGTACACAAATATAAATTTTTCATATATCCTATTTGTCAAATTAAAAATAATGTAGTGTACGAGAAAGAGAACGCAAGTGAGAATCATCACATGAATTCTACACATATTTTGAGAGTGACATAATATATAAATCTATAGTAATCAACCGAAGGTAATCATCAAAATTATATATAATGATCACTGAAAATATAATATGGCAGAAAAAAATAGCAACATGGTTTTCATTAGTAAAAAAAAACAAGTATCTCACACATATTCAGATTCCAAGAGAGCCGAGAACAGAGATCCAAAATATTTCATCCAATTCCACTACAAGAAACTGGCTTATTAGCGACCAAAATTATCAGCGACCGCAAATCTGGTAGCAAAATTTGACCAATAGTGACCGACGTCAGCTACCGCCTATAAATTGGTCGCTAATAAATTTTAGCGACCGACCGCCGTAGCTAATTGGTTGCAGATAAATATTTTCCCGAAAAAAAAATGGAGGGAAATTTGGCGCTAATTCTATTAGCGACCGTGTCCTGTTTGCGACCGCAAGCTGTTGCCAAAAGTGCCACATCATCAGATTATTAGCGACCGTAGATGGTAGCTAAAAGCCGTCGCTATAATTTTTCCCTCCATAACAACTAAAACGAATTTTTTGGCTCTATACAGCTGCGACCAAGACTATCAGCGACCGAATATTGTTGCAGAAAACTCCACGTCATATTTTAGCGACCGAATGTGGTAGCAAAATTGGTTGCAAATGTATTTTTTATTTTTTATTAACGATTTCTTATTAGTTATGTCTTAATTGATTTTTTTTGAAATGATAAAATAAGATATATTATTTAGATTTTATGTTATAATAAATTATTTTTATTTTTTTTATTTTATAACTATAAATAGAGAAGATGTTTAGAATTTAGGTATTTGTAAAAATGCAAGAAATTTAAAATAAATATAATCTTATTTTCATTAATTTATTAATAGTATTTTTATCAATTATATATATTTGTTCTTTCTAAGAATATAAGCGTGTGTCCGATTCCGTTTCTCGTTATTCTTTATTAATTTATTTTGTAATGTTAATAGATCAAAAAATAGTTCTATTAAATCAAAGTTTATTAATTCTAATTAATAATATTTACAAAAATGTTATTACTTTATAATTATTATCTATATGATGTCTTGAATTTAAGGATTTGTCAAATTACATTAAATCAAAAAATAATTTAAATAATCATTTTTTATTTAATTGTTATAAAAATACATATTTATTTATTTGACAAAATTAGATTTATTTTGATATTAATTAGGATTTTCGTGAATCCTTTCATAAGGGATCAAGAAGCTAGTTATGTGAGAGAATTGAAGACACTTAAAAAATAGTGCCTTCGTTTGGTTTTAAAATATTAATAATTATAGATATTTCTTAAAGTTATCTAGCTTCCGAGTGAATGTAATTAAATAAAATAATATCATATAGCCTTAAATTTTATGTATGAGGTACCAACATATATATTCTTTTTTAATCTTCCCACTTTTTTATGAATATATTATTATCCATTCATCATGTGCATTTTTAAAAAAATAAAATAATTAAATCTATCTCCATAATATCTATATCTAAGACTTGATTTGTTTAAAATCTTAGTTGTATTCACTATTTTCAAGACATTAAATAGGAGCATTAAAAGAAAAAATTTATACAGATAATTATTCCTTAATATATGTAATTTTTTTTTTTGAATAGACATGTAAAAGAGACGTAAATAAATCAATTTTCTTAAAAAATAATAATTTTTGTTTTAAATAAATCAGTTTCCTTAAATAATAATTTTTATTATTTTAAATTATATATTTATATAAAGAGTTGAATTGATATAAAACTCTCATTATCTTTTTGAAATATTTAATTATATTTTTATTATTTAAATATATAATTATATATTTTTGTTATAATAATAAAAAATAAAGAAAGCAGGTATAAAACTGAAAAAGCACCTCCCACGTCAGCTAGTGCGGGTAAAGCAGCGGGAGAGTACGAAAGGTTTCCACTACATCAGCAAGTGCGGGGGTAACGCAGCGGGAGACTACCGACGGTTTCCACTTGCCACGGCGGCTGCAATTCCAGGTATATCTACAAAACCTTAAACCCACCTATTATTGTGTGTGCATCAGGTGTATAATGAGGAGACCGTTGTGTAATTGATTGTGGGAATGTGTAATTGGTTGTGGGTTTGTGCGTGTATAATTATTCCCGTTATACTTAAATGGTGTTGTTGGTTTCTTGTGGTGTTGTTGATTTTAATGTGGTAGCAGCAGGGGTTTTGATTTTATGGTTCAATTATGGAGTTTTGTGTTTGTTTATGTTCTGCTATAGTTTGTGTGTTCGTTGTGTGATCAGGCTTAACTTGAATCTTTGTTAGATATGCACTTATAAGTCTATACAGAAGTATAGTATGTTGTTTTGGATTTTGAAAAGATTGTGCTGCGATCTATTAGTAATTGGTGAATGTTATTTACTGTAATTGTGCTTGTGTGTACATGAGCTTTACACTCTTTTTAAGTTTTCTTGCCAGATTTTAATTTTCATTAATTTTAAATTCTCTTAGATACATCATAAAGACTTCTCCTAATTTGTGTGAAGAAATTGTCATTTGGAGGTATGTGGATATCCTAATTTAACTTCTTTCCTCGGTTCATCTACTATCTTCAAACACCAGTAGAACCTAGATATCCCCAAAATATAGCTCTGAGTCTGCTGAGTAAGTCCTGCTTCGCAACTGCCGAAGGTGAATTGCCGATATAGGATTCAGCCAAAAATATAGCTATGAGTTCCGCTGAGTAAAGCAGTTAAACTTATATTTATAGTTGCTCTACATTCTTAATTAGACTCATGCTGGCTGATATTATTAGGACCAGGACACACAATACCACCCAAAGCTGGAAGCCTGGGAAAACAAGTGGCCACAATAAGATAGGGTGAACTAAGACTTGGACAAGTACTGTAATTCAATTCAGGCAAATAAACACTTACGGCCACAATAACAATAGACATAATCATAAGTAACAATAGATAGTAGGCTGGTATATGAGCTCTTTTCTTTTCACAAACAATCCCTATAAAATTTATTGAAATTATATAAAAATACAAAATAAATCATGGTTAAATTATCAGTGATACTTGCCAAGTATCTTTCCGTGATTTGTATCTTTTTATACACGTGTGGGACATATAAATATAATTTACATTTTATAAAAATATAATAAATTTAGAATAATATAAATTTAGAATAATTATAAGAATATTATTATTGTTTCATCATGTTTTGCATTAGTTTCATAATCTAATAATAAGGTACTGCATTGAGTAACTGGACCGCAAATGCTTTAATGACTAATATAGTTTCATAATCGGATTTGTAGTAGTGATTTGATTTTGGTGGTATATATGGAACTATTATTTGTATATTTAGTTTTGTAATAAAGATGTACTTGTACATAGGTATATTGGTATCATGGACCTCCTTTCAGACCGTAGTTGGATGGCACGACGAAAGTCAAATACTCAGATAGGTGCTACGGCTGAATTTAGAGCCGGTTGCCTAGCATTTTTAGAATATGCATACAGTCACCCAGAATGTGTGAATGATACCAAACAGATACGGTGTCCATGTTTGAAATGCAAAAATTCTAAATATTTGGATAGAGGCATGGTAAACTATCATTTACTAGTTTCTGGTTTTATGAGAAATTATGAAGAATGCTGGTGGGCACATGGGCAGAGAAGAGATGGTAGCTCTATAGTACATACTCCAAGTAGTGGTAGTACTCATCGTATGAATGAAATGGTTCATGATCTTGCTGGACCAGATTTTGATTGGGAACAAGCTAGAGAGCAACCTATGAATTCTGATGCCAAAGAATTTTTTAAGTTGTTAGAGGAGGGAAGCGAGCCACTGTGGCATGGTTGCACCAAACACACTAAATTGTCTGCAGTGGCAACATTACTTAACATCAAAGCTGATCACAACATGAGCCATGAATGTTTTGAGTCTCTTTTAAAGGCCATCAAAAGTATGTTGCCAGAAGTTGAGAAATTACCTGATAACTATTACTATTGTAAGAAAATGGTGAAGAAATTGGGTCTTGGATACCAAAAGATTGACGCGTGTCCCAATGATTGCATGCTGTTTTATAAGGAAAATGAAAATATGACAAAATGTATGGTTTGCGGTCATGATCGGTTCAAACCTAAAAAAGATGGTGTAACTTCAAAAAAATCTTCTATACCGTTCAAGATTCTAAGATATTTTCCAATAACAGATCGGTTAAAAAGGTTGTACATGTCTTCGAGAACAGCTGAACATATGAGGTGGCATGCGAGATCTCCATCTAAAGATGGAGAACTTAATCATCCTGTAGATGGCCAGGCTTGGAAAGATTTCGACAAAGCACATCCACGATTTGCTTCAGAAACTAGAAATGTGAGGCTTGGGTTGTCCACTGATGGTTTCAACCCGTTTGGCCACTCAGCTGTTCCATACTCTTGTTGGCCCGTGATTGTTACTCCGTATAACCTGCCTCCTTGGATGTGTATGAAACAACCATATTTGTTTCTTTCGCTCATGATTCCCGGCCCTAATAGTCCTGGAAAAAATTTGGATGTTTACATGAGGCCGCTTATAGATGAGCTAAAGGTACTATGGAGTGATGGAGTACAAACTTGGGATGTCTCAACAAAATCTAATTTCAACCTTAAGGTAGCTCTTATGTGGACTATAAGCGACTTCCCAGCTTATGGTATGTTATCTGGTTGGAGCACACATGGAAAGTTGGCATGTCTATTATTTCAAAAGCTATTCCAAAAGCAAACTTAAAAACATGTAAACATCTAAAATGATTCCATTTATGTATACTTGGATGAATTCACAACTTACATGTATCATATCAAGAATACTAACTAGTTGAAGTTATAGAAAATTAAGGGACTATTTCAAAAATATCCAAAACTTCTCAATTTTAATGTACAACTAATTTAGTATAATTTTAGGAGAATATCAAAACTAGCATCACTCAAACATATAAATTTAGTATAGTACCATAAAATGAAAAGAATGGTGAAGGGAGGCTTACCTTAAAATCTTATGATTTGATGATCAATTCATTTGAGTTCAAGATTCCTTACTTCAAGAATGTCGTCTTTGAAAGACCACTAATTCGGAAGAACAACAAACTTCTCGTAGCAAGAACAATCTTCATCGATCCTCTTAAAATATCAAGTACAAGAATTTGTGAACAAAGCAGGAGAGTAGTCTTACAAACAAAATTGAAGAGGGAGCCGTACAACATATAACAAAATGAAAAAGCATATCGTGCTGATAACGTGTTATGTAATAATATATGTAGAAAGAAAGTTGAGAGAGCTAGACAAGAGAAAAGAAGTAGACATGATTGTATTATTCATCTCATCACATTGCAAGCTCAACAAGTGGCTTTTATAGGTCCTTGGTAGATAAGTTACAAGACAAGTGAAAAGTCAAAAGTCACATACATTATTGATAGGTCAATCCAAGAGCCAAAAGTCATGAGGTCAATCCAAGAGATAAAAGTCATCCACCTTTATATTTCATAACAATTTTTTAATTTTTGATGAAAATCCTCATTTCACATTCATTCGGGGCTAGAGTGCGGGCATCAAACGAACACCATTTGGTCTGTGAACAAGGTTCGAGGTCGGGAACATAATGGCACTGCTGAAGCGACCCGACGGCCTAGTTTGTGACAACAGACAAGTTTATTACTCTCTCCGTCTCAATTTATAGGTTCATTTTGGAATAAACACACATATTAAGAAAAAAGTTGGTTAGATAGAATCTTATCTCATGTATCATTAATTAGTGCATTGATAAGTGAGAATATAGTTGAGTTTCAAAAAAATTACAATATATATAGGGATTTAGTGCATTGAGAAATGAAAATAATGTTGAGTTTCAAAAAAGTCACAATTAATATGTAGATAAATTTGTATTGAAAGAAGAGAGGGACAAGTGTTTTGGGACAATTTTTTTATCCAAAATGGACCTATAAATTGAGACGGAGGGAGTATCCGTTAAAATCTTAGATTAGATTGAAATGTGCAATAAGATTACTTTGAATCACAACAAATTACTGCTAACAAGATGACGCGACTTGTTACTAATTTGTGAGAACATGTTCAGGTGCAATATGATTACGTAAAAGTTAACGTAGTTACTTGTTGACTTGCGATTTGACATTTGTGATGCCGAAACCAACTTTTACACGTACATACATACATGCATTTGTAAAGTGTTACCGCGTTGTATATATACATGCATTTCATTATTATAGTACTAAGTATACACCATGAGTCACACATGTTTATACTTTTCTGCGCTGATCTCACATATATATGCTCTGAAGAGAATATTGATTTTAAAAAGAAAATGAAAATGAAACTTGAGGAAATATATTAGCAAAGCAAAAGGAGTGCACAATTATTTTCAAGTTGAAGGTAATTTGAACTCATATTATATAATTTAATATTGCAATTTGCATATGCCGACATGTGTAGAATTGTCTCGTACCCTACTTTAAAATCATTTTAGTTTACATTTCGACTTCATAATGATGGTTGTTAAGCTCAATGCTCAACTTTTTCAAAAGCTTCGTGATAGATAAAACCTACTCAAGCTCTAAACTTTCCCAGAAACAACCTTCTGCCCTTAATAGGAGCCACATATTGAGGATTAGATTTCTGTTAAATGCCCTTTAATTATTAACCCTATTTTAATACTGAGAGTAACTTGGCATTGCTTTTATTAAAGTCTTCCACAACCATTAGGGTAATTATGTGACGATTTCCATTGATTACTATACTCTCATTATTTGTTATAGACATGAGTTAATCAACATTAGTCTGCAGTAAAAAGCACTACACTAATTTCTTGTGGAAATAATGACAACATGAGCAATAATTGAGTTAATTATGCAAATTGTTTATTATTAAAAATATATTATAATATAGTTCACATACTTGACTAAAAAAACACAATATTTCACTTTTTGATTTAATTTTTCTGACCTCTTAATATTAGCATTGTAAGTAACCGTTTTTGTATCAAATGTAATTCAATTTATCTTATAAAAATAAGAATAATTATAAATCAAATGATCCTTAAATTTACAAAAAGAGAAAGAAAAGGATAGGCTGATATAAGTTGACCAATGTAGTGGAGGTGAGGTCTCATTTGAAGAATCTTGCTGTAGTTGGTTATCTATTTGGTGCATGGTTGGTATTATCAGGTAATCTCACTTGTCCAATTGTGTTTTCAGAAATCTCAATAATGCAAAAGCCTGTATATATAGCTCAGTGATCTCCACTTAGAAATCATAGAAATACACTGTTATAAATGGATACTTACGCTGCTATGAAGACCCGCGTATACATGTTAAAATGATTATAGGGAGCCATAATTGAGTTGAATATACCACTATACAAGACATCACATGTGGAATATGACCCCCCAATTCTAGAGGATGGAACTGTTGTTTACACATGTATATTTCTATTGCATGGTGTACCTATTTTGTGGGAAGATATTATGACTTGGCTAGTACTTGTGTCTTGTTGTTCCCTTGCAAGTTATTTTTTTTATTTTTATCTTATAATTTTATTTACAATTTTGTTGGTTTTATTTTTATTTATCATAAAACAATGCAATTCCTTAATTTTTAAGTAGTTAAATTATGCAATATTCACTTTGTTGTCTTTAATTTATTTTTTCTTGCTTATTATTTATTACCTCAATAGTTAGGTGGGAGGTAGCTATCTATGCAGGAGACTTTCTGCTATATTTGCTCACATTTATACAGGTATATATGGAGGGCAAAAGGAGAGTTCCAGGATTGAGTCAAAAAGTTTGTTGTTTAAGGAAACCCTATGTGTGCCTATATAAATCGAACTATAATTGAATTCTAGGCCTAGCCACGAAGTCAAACCTTTACTGCATATGTTACCGTAGTCTGACCATTACTCCTTCTATCAATTTTTACACGTAATTTTGATATCTAAAAAAATATATTTATATATATTCTTTTTCAAATTTTTTATTTTTAAATAAAATTTTAACATCTATATTTTTATTTAAAAAAATAAAATTTTAAAAATATTATGTAGAAACATGTTATTTTTACATCTTAACTTATTGTATAAAAATTCAAAGCGGTCCTTATTTTAGGACAGAGGGAGTATAGTATATACTTACATTTGTCATGTGATTTGTTTTTTAACGAGGTATAAACAAATGATTTGAAAAGTTCATTAATTAGTATATGTAAATAAAATAGTTTATAATTTTATATATCTTAATATTGGGGTGAATGAGATATCTATATTCCAATTAAAAACTATTTTTTAATAACGTTATTGGATGCTTGAATGATATATCAGATATTCATCTTTTTCAATTTATTCGAACAAATGCTCAATTAAATTATACAATGCAATGTATATATATATGATCGAGTACTTTCTTTCAATAATGATTGAAAGTGGGTTGATGTGTTGGTTTTGTTCAGCTTGATTCATTTAGTGATATAGTCATTATCATCTAATCGCATTATATATTAGTTTTGGATACTTTTGATATTAATCAATATGTAAAATATTAATATACATCATACCAACATGAACACTCTTATATAAAAGAGTTTACTTCTTCCGTTTTTCTAGCTAGGTTAGTTTATGTTTTGCACGCATTACACCTTTATAAAGCATAGTTCCACAATTTTTTTATAATTTTTTTTAATAAAAGTTTAAATATCAAACTTTTATTGAGGGAAAAAAATTTAAAAATATGTTATGGAAAGTCTTAAAGACGTGTCAAAAAGTAACGTAAAGATATGAGCGGGACAGAGGGAGTAATATGAAATAATAATTTTAAAAAATTCTCTTAAAACAGCAAAAATAAAATGAAAATTTATAGGTATACTTTGACACTGACAAATAATAAAAATAATATTTATATTTGAATAATTCGTCTACCAATTTTACCCTAACTTCACTTACATATTAACTGTTTTATTGCACGTTTCTCAGATGTCTTTGATCGTACAAAGTTGTCCTAATCACAAGTATAACCTATAAACGTCCATTTTTTTATATTACTAGAAAAGTAGGTATTTTCTTAAACAATATATTCAGAAGGCACATTTTCTTTAAATATCTAGAAAAATTAAAAACCTAAATTTTACAAACGATAATTCTATGGCTTTTATTTGCCAGATTGTACATTTGGAATTTAGGTTGACAAGTGGCGAGATCAGCAAGTTTGAACCCGTGAAATCCACGAAAGTGTAGCAAGGAATCAAATCTCTATATCAAGTATCAACAGCTAATCTATACCCTAGAGTCAAATGCTAAATAGTCACATGGCATTGACCCTTGTGCAACTATTGAATGTGCCCATCTTCCTACAAAGATATATACTACTCCCTCCGTTTCAAATTAGATGTCCACTTAAAAAAATTCACATAGTTTAAGAAAAGTGGATGTTAACAAATCAATTGCATTAAATGATTAAAATATGTGGTGTGAGATTGATCTAGGAAATATAAATAAGAGATATGTGGAGTAGAATTGACTTTGGAAATATGATTTTGCATTGAAAGTTGAAGTGGACAAGTAATTTGAAACAAAAAATTTTCTTGAAAGTGGACATGTAAATTGAAACGGAGGGAGTACCTGCTTATCGATCGTTTTACATTATCAAATCTTCTTTCAATTAACAGTCCTTTTCTCTCATCGATTATACTCCGATTTGCCTTGATCTTCGCAATTGCATACCACCAGCTTTCCGCGCGAATTATGTATGGCAAGCCATGTCCTCTCCTTTACGCAAATTTTTCTATCTGTTTTCTCTCATATTCTGTATCCCCACAACTCCACTAGCCATAAATTTGCATCTTCTTGTTCCATTATGTTCTTAAGCTTGACAAATAAATGTGGACAAGGCCGATGCCCTATATGATTGTCCGTGGGTCATATATAGACAAGTCAAAAACACTAAAATCTTATATTTATTTAGGAATTTTTCAATTTATTTTTGTAATTCTTAAATATTGTGTAGAGTAGTCGTTTGTCAAAGATCCGGAACATTCGGAAATACATATATAAGTTATGTAGAAAGATTTGAATATATTGTTAAGTATATAGTCAACTGTGGATTCGGATGTGTGACCAAAAAAAAAAGGAAAAAAAACTGTGGATTCGGATGTTGAAGTTTATATATTGGCGGTCCTGCCGATACGAATGTAATGTCACGATCTAAAAAATTTGTGAATGTGAGCTTGTTACAGAATCACATAATTATGTCACGCTTAGTGTACTTAGCGATCAAATTTATACCACTGAATGCAACTTTAAGTTTGGAACATGTATAATCAAATTATTACAGTGAGCAGCCCCACCTTAATAATACATGCTCAGTTGCTCACTATGCCTGAGAAGAAGTGGCGATCCGTCATAAATGGTATAGTGTCGTCTGTTTCAGGTATAACACGAGGTCCTACTCCTACATGTGAGGATACGACTATGTACAGTGAGAAAGTCTTTGGACTCACGAGTGACGGGTTTTTGAGTCTGGTATGCATTCGGTCGTAGGTTTTGTATATGAGTAGTGCTAGATGCATAATTGTGTACATAATTTTTGTACATAATAATGTGGCATTGGGTTGTTGATGTAAATGTAGGAGGTCATTCCAATTAAAACCCACCATATATCATTATGTGCATGTTTTTGTACACGATTATGTGCATCAAGCATTTTCTTTTGTATATATAATGGCGGAACTAGAATTTAATATTATCCGGTGTTAATTCAGAAATTTCATGGACTTGAAGTTGAACTGATTTTCAAGGACAATGCAGGACTTAAATTGACTTTTACAGGTCCAGCGCTGCGGATAATGCTAAGGAACATGCTTTATAATTTATTTGCTTGTTTCACGCAGATACGTGCAATACAAGGTACATCATTCTGCAAGCCATATTAATTTATTATAAGACGTAATAATGTAGCTTCAATCACTTGGCAGTTGACATTATGAGGTGATTAGGTTAAACAATCAGCTGAAATTGTTTTCCCCCGGGAACTACAACTTATTGCTCTAGAGATTCTTTCCACCAAGAAGAAACAAGAAAACTTTGGCTTCAAGTGTTTGGTATTGATCGTTGAGTCTCTATGTTAAAAGAATGTTCTTATCTTTATATTTTGTTTAGTTGTGGTACAAAAAGTCCAGCCAGTCTAATATGTTTTTGTTTCATTCCCATTATCCATCTTTGTCTCTCCTTTCTATACTTTGTTTGGTGCCTCTTTTGAAAATCCGGGAGCTAGAATATTGTGGATTAGGTTCATTCAGCTACCATCTTTTCAATTTTCCGAGGGGAAAACTACTAAATACACTATACTAAAGCTGTAGACTTGTAGGTTTCACCCAAATTTCTATGTTTAAGCAGAATATAATATTATCTGATGTTTGGATCACGTAAACCGGTTAACGGGAATCAGAAACTCAAGCCATGTATCGGTGGTGTTTTGTTTAACAAATTTATTTAGGAAATAGGAATGTCATTCTCATTTAGTAGCTAAATAATTTACTTCATAGCGCATAGGATAACTATTTCCGTACTATCTATTCCCATTCCTGATTCTCATTTCGATCACAATCTAGACCCCGCTATTATGAGCATACAAGTATATATATAGTTTATGGAGTTGGTGATGAAGTTGCTGCACAATAACATTGAAGCTTAGCATGAAGCTGGCTCGCTGCACCTTTTCAAATTTTCAATACTTTTTTTTCTTGTTGCAAATAGAGATAATACTAAAGACAAAGCACATGCAGTATATATAAATGACTACTTTTAACAATCGAATGTTAGGCTCGAGGGAATTTCGGATCCAGATATTGATTTGATGTTGCAACTAAAGCCGCAGCCAACATTGAAAGTGGAAGATGATGTCTGTCAGATTCCAATAATACATTTACTCCCTCCGTCCCCCTGAGTAGTATACATTGGGGGACGAGGACGCGGCACGGACTTTAATGCTTTTGCAAAGTGTAATTGTGCAATCTATTTTTAAAATTTTTCTTTTCTGAATTAAAGTTTGGATGTTATACTTTTATACAGAAAAAGAAAATCTCAAAAATAAGTTACGGAACTATATTTTATGAGAGCATTGAAATGCGTGTCGAGCAGTTAAAAAGAAACGTATAGAATTAAATGGGACACAGGGAGTACTTTTTATAGAAAGTGCTATTTTTGTTATCTTATAATTAATTGAGATTTAAGAATGGCATTTAATTTGAAGAATACAATATACTTAATTTCAAAAAATATATATTCTGAAATGTAAATTTGAAAGGATCTAAATAATTATTATAAGGTATGGGCAACTGCAGAGAAAAGTGGAAGAAATGATATGGAAGTGGGGAAAATGCAAGAATGGGGGGTGGGGATGGAGGAAAGCACTTATGCAAGTCGTATAATTGAAAGAGAAGTGAGAGGTGTGTTAATGGAGGGAGAATCATTATATTTCAGGAACAAAAAGAATCTATATTTTACTTTTTTTCATGGAATATGCATAATTTTGTTTTATATATTTTCTGCTTTTAGAAATTAGAATACCTTTAGCTTAAAAGACATGGGACTTTTTACATGGGGATTTCATGGTGTGTTTAATCAAGTCCCCAAGGGAGGTGGAAATAATACTGAAAAATATTCTGGAGCACAATGGCGCTCACACTTTTTTTTTTTAAAAAAAAAAGAAGAAATTTTATTAATTAGAAATTCGAAAAGATATCATCTCCAATAACAAATTTGTAGAAAACAAGAATATATTTAATAAACAAGAATTTTTTAGCCATCTGATGAGCAGCCTATGGAAGGGATAAATCCGACATTTTCTTTTAACTTCAACTTGGAGATCTCGAGAATATGACCTACCTCTGGATATAAAATATAATTCTGAAAAATCTGGATTTTCTTATTAAATTTTATAAAATAAAATTTTTATTTTACTAATTTTTTTTTTATTTTTTCATTGAAGTCATATTTTAAGTCCTATTTGGAGATTAATTCCTTAAATCATTTTTATGTTTGTATAGGCCTGTAGCAACGTTTGCTTGTGTAGAATATGGATTACAACATAAAGGGCCATTGAGATTGAATGACAAAGAAACATGTGTTTGGATGGTTGGTGGAAATGGGAACGGGGGTATAGGAATATTGGAGGGTATGGAAAATGGTAACCCAAGTGATGTGGAGGTATTGATTTACCCTTCAAGAGAGAATGAGGTTCCCATTCCAAGGAAAAATTTTACTAATCCAAACACAATGTATGGGTATTAGGTTCCGATTCCCGTTAACCGGGCTCATTAACCATCAACCAAACGCCCCCTAAATTGATTTTGAGTAGACGAGTAGTAGTTGGTTCATAACAGAGAGATAAATGGACGGTAGTACTTTTATAGCCGGTGTCGATAAGACTCGTATCGAGTTGGGCCCGAATTCATTACCCAGTTCATTAGGGATTATTACAAGTCTGCAAGTGTTTAAAGAAAAAAAAATAAACCGAGTCCGAGAGGATCCCAGCCCAGGGGACCCTATTTGGCTATCTAGAAGTTTTGTCAAAAAGTGAAGTGCGGCTGAAGAAAATGTTGTGTAACTAGCTAGATTATTATTGTTTGATATCTTTATAATTTGATATGTAATAACAAAAAATAATGTTCCGCTGTTATTTGATGATGAAATTTGTGATAGTCCTCACAAAAAAAAATTGAAAAGAAATTAATTCCAAAAACATGAGGACCTGCTTTTTTGTAAAAGTAGCTTTTCACTTAAAAATTGCCATAGAGAAAAACAGTTTTATATTTGTTAAATAGTTTTTCATCAGTTTTTGAGAAAAAAACTGTATGCAACAATGATACCAAACGGAGTCTAAAACAAAAGATAAAAGCTAAAGCTGCTAGCAATATTCTCCATGTATTGCGTCAAGAAAGAAAGATAAATGTAGACGAAGATGGTCACAGTACTTGAACAAAGGTTGTCGATAAAAATCAATGGTGTGTAAGTGTAACCAACGCCGAACAGACGAGGTACTTCCTTGGAGTGGCATCTATGCTTATTTTTCTCCGCTTTAAATTCAATACCCCTTGTCTATATTTCCTTTGACTTGGATATAAGCTTTCGACTTTACTTGAGATGACTCTGCGTAGAATCTTGCCACTCCGAATGCCGAGCTAGAATCTTGCAATAAATCTTTATTTAAGCTATAAAATAATGTTAAACAATTATTACTAATAATTACTTGTCAAGACTTATTTCTTGCTACAAATCTTTTTCAATGTAAGATGCATGACATGGTTCTAGAAATCCCTAATCGATCGATTAATTCCTCGTTAATCTCATGCAAGTTGATTCCTTGATCCGAGTTTTTAAATCCGATTAACAACTATAAATTTTCTTTGATAATATGTTATATTACCAGAGATAATTTAATATCATGTGTTGATACCCAAACAAGAGTATGACATGTGGCAGAATAACAAGCAAGCTTATATAATATTCACACGTTTAATACCCAACATTGTAACATACACACATGAAAAACTCTCTTCAAAAAGGCCACACAAAAGAAACAAATTTATACCACTACTTATTCGAAATTAGTATCAAAGCTCCACGTTTATTTACTGAAAAAATGGAAAGTTGGTGGCCGGAGCAGAGGCAAATGCAGAGTGATGTTCAGCTGCCCCAAGGCCCAACGGAGTCTATGGAGTTCTTAGCAAGATCATGGAGCCCCTCAGCGCTTCGAATGTCGAAATCAGACGCTTCTCCTCTTCCCAAGCTAATTATTTATCCCTCAAAACATTCGAACAACCAAAGTGTTGATACGAGTTTTAGTAGCTTCATAACAGATGAAACATCTGCTGGCCTCGGAGCAGAGGATTCGTTGGTGCTGTCGGAGAATACATTCTCGTCTGCTTCCTCTGCAACATCCCAGCTTGTGCTCGAACGCATTATGTCTCAATCTGTGAGTTTCTCCTAGTAAATACTTGTGAGTTATAGCCTTATTATGAGTAACAATTTTAACATGAAAACACGTGAGAGTAATTGATAGTTAGAGCTGAAGATAATCCCATATATACAAAAAAAACAAATATTATAATGTTTATTATTTAGGAGATGGTCCTGACAAGTGATTGTTGTCAATAATCTATACACGATGAAATATGGCGGAAAAGAGTTTAGCTATAAGAAATAGCAGATAAATTGTAACAACAATCGCGTGTCAGGACCCGGACCCTCACTATTTTACGTTTAGTGGAATATAGTAGATACTCCGGGGATGAAAATGTAAATAAAAGTAAAAATGAATGGCAGGAGACATCGCCGTTAAGTTCAGGGAGATTATCTCACAGCAGCGGACCATTGAGTGCTTTCCTCCTAGAAGAAACCTCAGGCAGTCATCAAGTTTCCCCCACACAAGAGTATGAAAACGTCGTTAAGGTGTGTAACTTGATAATCGTTTATTAGATTTAATCTTTGTTTAAGCATCAGAGTCTATATTTTACATAGTTAATCAGTTATTCACGAACGTATCAAAACTTCCAAGCACGGTTATTTGTTTGTTAGCCAAAAAACAATGCTTTCATCTCATCAGCCGCCTAATTCCATGATCCTTATCGTTCATCCTATCGATTCACTTGTTTTTATTACCACGGGTATCGATTCATCTCATAGTGTTTGTTACCAGAACTTCAGAAAAGGTTCCAGACGGTGATCATTTAACATATTGCTCAAAATTTGTCCCTTGTATTGACACTGAGCCGACCCCTGCATTTCGGGTTAGTGTTTAGTCTTATTACAAGATAATAAAAACATCTGCTGAAATCTTCTCATCCACCGCGTTTATTTCTTTAATCATTGAAACGTTCACCTGTTTACGGATGATTCAATTTTGTATATCAGTAGTGACATTGAAGGGAAATGCTTTCATTGGAGTTAAGAGCCTAATTAACGAGTTTGTAATACCAATTGTGCAATGCAGTACTTAGGAGTAAACAATCCTCTATACGCAAACAGCCACGCTAGTGGTGGAAGTAACACGCCAGGTAGCAAGACAGTTGGAAGGTGGTTGAAGGAGAGGAGAGAAAGGAAAAGGGAAGATAACCGAGCTCAAAATGCTCAAATCCACGCGGCTGTATCAGTTGCTGGAGTGGCTGCTGCACTGGCCGCCATTGCAGCAGCCACGGCAACCACATCAGCTTCTAGAAAAGATGACCAAATGGCAAAGACTGACATGGCTGTGGCTTCAGCAGCTACATTAGTCGCTGCACAATGCGTGGAGGCTGCAGAGTCCTTAGGAGCTCAACGAGACCACCTTCTATCAGTAGTTAATTCAGCTGTTAATGTCAGATCACATGGAGATATATTGACTCTTACAGCTGCAGCTGCCACAGGTAATATAATCAATCTTGTACTTGCAAGCCTCCGCTGATAATTTCTCATTGCTGTAAATTTGTAAATGACAAAAATCACAATTAAAGCAATATGACTAGTAATGCTTTAAGAATGAATGTGAATGAATATTTTGTGCAGCTCTACGTGGAGCAGCAACCTTAAAAGCAAGAGCGTTAAAGGAAGCATGGAATATTGCAGCAGTGATCCCAATAGGGAAAGGGTATGGAGTGGGATTTGGCCAAAATGAATCAAGTGCTAGATGCTCAGAGGAGCAATATCCGGAAGAAAGTTCCCCTGGTGCAGAGCAATATCAAAAACTCCTTGCCAGAGGAAGTGAGCTTCTGAAAAGAACTCGAAATGGTAATTGATATTTCAACTAAAACCAAGTCAGTTTCATCGTCCAAGCTTCGTTGTGAAGAAACTTTTATGATGTTGCAGGTGATCTCCACTGGAAATTTGTATCAGTTTACATTCACCGGACTGGGCAGGTAATTATTAATCTAGGGTAACCTTTACAAACAAATGCCTTACTGCAGTTAAGTAAATCCTACAAAACCTGCAGTCACCAAATTAGGCCACCATAGCATGGGTAAACGTTAAACAATTCGAGGATATTCATGGTGTCTTAATTTGCAGGTAATGCTGAAGATGAAGAGCAAACATGTTGGCTCTACCATAACCAAAAAGAAGAAAAGTAAGTTGATTGCAGTTCTGTTCTAGTAAATCTATTTGAGCAAGGGCAAAAATTGTTCCGAATCAATGAGTTATCCAAAAAATAATAATTTGTAATTAACGTATAGTTTAGAGGCAAAAACGCATCTCTCGTTCCTATGACAAGTGCATGGGTTTGAATCATGACCCTCACTCCCCCAACTAGTTCAAAAAATCACGTAAATTTCCAACTTAAGTACCAAATACACTTGGTTCAAAACGTAGATAAAAAAGACCCTAAAGAATAATGTAATGGTCCGTTTGGAAACCTAGATTTCATTTGAAATTCTGAATTTTAACAGAAAATCTGTTTGAGAATATGGATTTGGATTTCATTTAAAATTCTCAAATCTATACTATACTATTAAAACCGAAACATTAAAAGTTTGGTCGGTCGGTACTTAGGCCGAATTATGGGCCTACTTATATAATCAATTACCTATTTAACTAAAATTATTAATTTTTTATATTTTCTAACTAAAAAAACTAAATTTTCTAAGAATAACACATGCAACATACATATAAAAATATAATATTATTATATATAATTATTACTATACAGTATACAATATGTTTCAACTAAATACACTAATGTTATATTTAATTACTCCATGTTATCACTTTAAAGGTAATATCATAGATTTATACTGTCTATTATACTATACAATACTATATATAATAATAATAATTATTATTATTATTATTATTATTATTATTTTATTAAAACTAAAATGTTAATAATTGTATTGCTTATTCGAGAATGTCATAGATTTATACTGTCTATTTATACTATACTATACTATATATTATTATTATTATCATTATTATTATTATTCTATTAAACCTAAAATGTTAATAATTGTATTGGTTATTCGAGTTTTATCTGCCGGTTGATATTATTCTACAGGTCTCCTTAATTTATAATGTTTTCTAATAAACCTTTTTATTATCAATTAAGTCAAAATATTTAAATATTAAGTCGGTATGATCGGTTTGTATTTCAATTAAATTTAAATATATAGACGATAAAATTACAAATGTTATAAGCACGGGTTATAAGCTAGTATTAGTATAAACATGAGAATTTGACATGACAACTTAAAAAATGTCATTTCAAATGAAATGCATGATTACGAACGCTCTATAATAGTTGAACTTTCTTGGAGCTGCAGACGTAGTGTTGGAGGTGCACAAGAACATGTCAGCATGGCCTGGAAGACAGTTGTTGGAGAATGGAGAGCAGCATCGCTACTTTGGATTAAGAACGACGATACGTGGGATTGTAGAGTTCGAATGCAAGAATGACAAGGAATACGAGATGTGGACTCGTGGGGTATCTAGGCTTCTCTCAGTTGCATCACAAATGAACAACGGACACAAGAAATATTAACCATTTTCGAGTAACTTTGAAACAAATTGTTAGCTGCTTTTCAGATCATGTAAGAAAATCAACTACGCAAATTTAGTAGTTGCTTTTGATAATAAAGGGACTCAATTATTAATTTGAAATTTATTTGACATGTAAAAGGAAAAACCACTTCTCCATAAACCTTTTCGAGGTGTTAAAAGTCATGGTTTTTAAAATCCTAGATTCCGCCGATTTTAAAATCCTATTAAGTAATATAATTTTTAAATGATATGTTATATAATATTATTTCGAATAATCTTTTTGATTGATCCTAACCATTCGAGTAATTTCTAATCAATAATTTTACTGATTATTTCTATTTTCTAATTTTTACAATCATATTTGTGAGATATAAAATGGACTTTTGTGTTCGTATAAAATAAGAATATTGAATTAATCTGAGCTCCTAGCTCTGGAATCTGATAATGGTGTTACGTCGTGTTAGGCCTCGCTTTTCAAATTGTGTTGGAGAGAGATAACCGATCCGAACCTACAACGAGCCAAGGGCTAAGAAAGTTGTTGATATTTTGGGCCACAAGTGCATCATGGGGCCAAAAAATGGGCTTACAGAAATATCGTCTTAGCATATTCTTTTCAACTTCTTATTATTCCGAAGTCCGTATGATAAATCCAGCCGCCGCTATTTTCTTTATTTCATCATGTAGAAAGTAGAAACTATGGTTATAGGATATTATTCCATTTCATTTAAATGTACTGTAGTAAATAACACAGTGGTTTCACTTCATAAAATTGTACAACTCCTTAACGACAAATTACTGAACTAGAAAATTAGGCTCGGTCTAATTCACTTACTTTTGAAAATTTATCCGTTTCTTTTTTTACTTAATTTTAAAATAAGAAATATTAATATATTTCAAAACAAATACTCTTTTTATCTCAAATTAATAATCTTATTCTCATTTGACTTGGTCAAACTTATCAAAATTTGATTGACAACTACACCTATTATTATTATTATTATGCACGCAAGGGTTGGTTCAGCTGGTTAAAGAGAGGACATGTATCCTCTTGGTCACACGTTCGACTTCCGAAGGGAGCAGAATTTGTGATTATGCCTCCTGTATCAGAGCCTGTGGTTCATCAGAGCCTGTGGTTCAGCTGGTTAAAGAGAGGACGAGCTCGTGGGAGCCTGTGGTTCAGCTGGTTAAAGAGAGGACGAGCTCGTGGGTTTACCAGTGCGCATCCGAAAGGTAGCGGCTGCGGGTTCCTCCGTTAAAAAAAAAAAACTACACCTATTATATAAACAAGAAAAAAAAATTATGTAATTAGAAATATATTTAATCTATGTTGAAATATATCTTTCAAATTTAAAAATATATGAAAATATTTAATTATAGTCAAAATTTAATCAATATACTCCCTCAGTCCCATTTTAACTGATGTTTGACTTTTTAACACGTATATTGAGGTGTAAAAAGACAATGTCTACGCTTAATAAAAACATTCAATTCTTATATCAAATAAAAGTTTAGATTCTAAACTTTTATTTGATATAAATTTTATAAAAAAATAATTATATTTAGATGTGATTTTTTTAACACCTTAAAATACGTGTAAAAAAGTCAAAAGCAGTTAAAATGGGACGGAAGGAGTAACTACTTAAAAGTCAAACAAACTACTCTGAACTTAATTTCCTCGGTGAAAACTAATCACCAACCTCGTGACAATTACTTTGAGTAATTATATTACAAATATAACTAATTAACCAGTAAGAAAGCAGTTTACCAAGGAAAATACAAATGGTGACAAAGCAAAATATTACTCCTTCCGTCCTCCTCAATTCTTAACATTGAAGTACGGGGCGTGGCATGAACATATTAAAATGCATATCGATCTGTAAAAAAAAATATTAAAAAATGAAAAGGACACGGGGAGTAATTAAAAAAAACAATAACCGATAATAGAATAAAGAACAAGAACAACGTTTCATATACTATTATGGACTGATGAGATTGCGGTTTATTAAAAAAATAATTACATGGGCATCTACAATCAATTTAATTGCTTTAATGCTTTAAACTTTGTACGCATGTTCTTATTCCAAAAATATACTAATACCTTTCCCTTTCAAATACCTAATTAACCCAATTTGGAAAGACACAGGTCTATTCTAGAATCCTTTGCGATAAAAAATTTGATTCCACACTTCCTGGATAACAATACTTATCATGGTTCATGCAGGCCTTTGCTTTACTCTGTAAAGCCGACCTACGTACGTAGCCAGCCAGCTGATACTGATATTCTTGCTTCATGTTTGAGTGGATTCACTGTGTTTAATTAGAATTTTCATGGCTAGGGCTTTTCCGGATAACAACAAAAAGCAAATGATTCATTATAAATTACTCTCTCCCTCCTAAAATAAGTGTCATTTCAAATTAGAGACGTTCAAAATGCTGAATCGCTGCACGTAATTTAAAATGCAAGAAAAACATACCTTTACACATTATTTTACAAATTTATTTTTTTTGAATAAAAATATAGATGCGAAACTTTTATTCAAAAAAAAAATAATTTGTAAAATAATATATAGAAGTATGACTTTTTTGCACCTTAAATTACGTGAAAAAAGTCAGAACAACACTTATTTTGAGATAGAGAGAGTATTAAGTTATTGTGACAGAGAAACCGGTAATTTGAAGATACTATTTTCGTCCCGTTTTTATGTGTTTTTGTAAAATTCATCTCTTATCTATTCAAATCTAATATATCAATAATTTTAAACATGTAATCATATTTATTATATAAATATTTTCTTTGTTTTAGTTAAAAATAATTAGTAATTAAATTCGATGAAATCTAATATATTATTTTAAATACCTGAAATCATAACATTGTATTTAGTTGTGGTAATATTCGAGAATAATATGTAAATCTTTATAAATAATATTTTTATTCTTTTAACTCAATTTTAGAGCTACCTGTGGCTAACTTAAGTGACCGATTTGATTACTTACTCGATTATTAACCCTTTTTTATTTTTACCATGCCAATTCAGTTTTTAGTTAAGAGATCTTCATGATCAGAGATGATCCTAGAGGTTTCCAATTTAGTCAACAATTATACACAAATCCATTGGAGATGCATGTATCTTATTTTTTATTTGTATAAATAAGTCAAAGAAAAATATCTTACTCCCTCCGCCCCTCATTTGTTTACATCGGGGAACGGGGACTCGGCACGCATTTTAATACTTTCATAAAATATATTATTTTGAAATTTTTCTTTTGAATATATATTTACTATCTAAATTTTTATTTAAAAAATTCAAAAAAAAGTTATGAAATTATATTTTATATGCGCATTAAAATACGTGTCGAGTGATTGAAAAAATGTAAAGAAATGATAGGACATAGGGAGTACACTTTTCGTAAGTAACTTTTTTTTTTACGAAAATGCAAAAGCTTATCCTTCGCTTAAATCTTGTAAAATAGAAGGGGTTAATTATCAAATAGGTCACTTTTTACGCTCAAATATATCAAGTGGATCACTCAGAAATTTTTGGTCTCATTTGAATCACTAAAATCATAAAATATATCAAATAGATACCTCTAATATCTTTTTAAGAAGTAAACTTTACTTTTCATTGAGTTCCACACATTTTTCTTGGCTGTTAGTATAATCAAATTAAAGGTTATAAACTCTAGTATTTATGATAATATATTTAGATTTTAAGAAATTTATTTATTATTTATCTGATATAAATTAAACAAAATAATTGTAAAATTAAAAATAAATAGTAAATAAATTTCTTAAAATCTGAATATATTATCATAAATACTAGAGTTCATAACCTTTAATTTGATTATACTAACACCCAACAAAAATGTGTGGAATTCAATGAAAAATAAATTTTACTTTACGAAAAGATATTAGAGGTATCTCTTTGATATATTTTATGACTATAGTGATTCAAATGAGACCAAAAATTTCCGAGTGATCCACTTGATATTTTCCAATGACCTGTTTGATAATTAACCCAAAATAGAAGTACCAACTTCCATAACGAAACACCTATCAAAAACACACGACCAGGAAACTTATATGTCAATGGAGGTAGTGCATAAGAACTGAGAAGCCGTAATCTTAGCAGACAGTTTTTGTCAAACAGGATTATAATATCTAAAATCTAAACTAGTGATGTTTCATGATTTTGTTATGTTTTAACAAAATAACATTGTTATATTTTGTAATTAGTACAATAATTAAGCAAAACCATGTAATATGCTGCTGATTACAGGCAAAAAAGAACAAACCTGTGCTCCCTCATCTCCGAAATTAAATTAAGGTTCAGAGAAGAATTACTGATCGAAAAATGAGAGTTGAAGTTTTCAAAAAATCAGAGATTTGAATTTTGTTATAAAAAAGATGAATATATATTAAATGAGTACCTAAGTGTGTATAATTATAAATTAATAAAAATAAAAAAAATAAAATTCAAATCACAAAATAAGTGCAGAAATATACCTTCAACAATAAAATCAAAATATCCAGTACTTTGGATTTTGGAACAAGTTAAATTGGGGACAGTGCTAGTGAGAATATATGCAAATGGAGAGCTATGGATTGTGATAAAAGTTGCATGTTAGTGGTGAGTAAGCAGAACCGTATGCTCTATTATTTGTTTTAGTTTTCCTTCTGCTGCACATAATATATAGCCCTTTAAATTACATATTCTATTGCATACTCCATCGTTTTCGATTCTGTGGGCTGTGGCTCTTACTGTTGCCAGTGTTCTCACTTTCTTCCACCTCATCTTTATCGTAAGTGTGTCACACATATAATGTAAAGTACAATGAAATAGAGAATCCACTTGCAAATACTTCATGTACTGTCGTGGTCTCATTGGTCATATATTTTCAATGACAAAATTGATCATTAGCTATTTAGTTCACACCAAAATATATTGTGACTGAAAATTATTAAATTGCTCCCATATATGTACAAAATAAATACCCCTCTCGAGACAGTAATCATCTCTCAAAAAATGGAGATAGTAAGATATAAACTTTTGTTTATAAAAAAACTCAAACATGAATTAAAATATAAATAAAAAAGAAATCATCCTTAAATGACAGTTACTTACCCTTTTACTATTACTTACTCCCTCCGTCCCTAAATACTTTTCCTGTTTGTACTTTTCACGTTTGCCAACACACACTTTTGATCGTTAATATCTTTCATTTTGTAGTTTTATTAAATATAAAAATTTCACCATATTAAAGTACTCGTAAATACGAATCTAACAAGATCACTCATGATTATATTTAGTTTTATAGATTAGATTTAAATTAGTAATTTGTCTCATGTTATGAACAGTACCGACATCACAAGCAGGAAAAGAAAAAAGAAACGGAGGGAGTATCATAGAGTTCATTCTCATCCCCACTCAAGTCTATTAGAACTTTGCCGGTACTTTTTTTTTTTTTTTTTGACGGACGGTACTTAATTAAGTTAGTTTGTATTTGGTGATGGTATTGGAGTAGGACCATGTACTCTCTATATATAATAAAAATTAATATATTAAAATTTTGGTTTGACATATTTTTAATTTTTGATTATTTATTCTATAATAATATTTGAAATTTTAAAAAAAATATTTATTATAGTAAAATCTTAATTGCCCGGTTAGATATTTATGATGGTTTGCAAAAGAAATATAAGTCGTTTTGTTTTAAAATTAGAATCATTTTATTACTTTTATTTTCAGTTGACTTTTGAAAATAATTTATAAGCCGAAATCTCATAATTGAAAAATTAATAATTGTGACTTTGAAAATTCCACCAACTTTTAAGCGAGTGTGTTTTGAGTATCACAACCGTTTATTGTTCACTGCAGATTTCATGTAACACCAACGCCGCCATAAGTACTCATTCCGTTTTAAAATAGATGATATCTAACATTTTAACACACAATTCTAAAAACATCGACCCTGTGGAATAAATATTTTTTAAATCTTTTTTATAAATAAAAATAAAAATTTAATATTCTTATTTAAATAATGTTCACATCAGCGCTAACCCATTATATATTTTTTTTTGCTGGAATTAACCCATTATATTTTGTTTACATAAAAGAAATGGGACACCCTTAATTAAGTGTAGTCGTCGGTTCCTTTGAATTGTTAATTATTTATTCACACAAGTCAACTACAATAGATTTTAGACCTTTACACCTCCACCTTGTGTGTAATAATTAAGAATTCATAATGCATGCAGTTTTTCTCTCTAATGACTATTGACTATTGACTATGCACGCTAAAATTCCATGCCATCCAATTGAAGAAACAGTTGACCTTATTAGCAATTTTTTGTGTAGTTAATTAATATTGTGAGGTACACTTAAAAGGGACTTCATTAAGGCAGTGTCTCTTTAAGACCTCCATCATCCATATTTAAACTAGACTTTATTCTAATAGACCTCGAATAATTTGAAAACCAGCACGATATACTACTGCAAGTCATGGTATTCGTGTGCATATTATAAGTTGTTTGATGTGTAGGTAGTAGGGCTGTCAAAAAAATCAAAAAAATCCGATATCCGTCCGAAAAATCTGTTACCGTATCCGGTAAAAAACGGATATAATCCGTATCCGGAATAAAACGGATATTATCCGTATTCGAATCCGGGGTTTGCGGATACGGATATGGATATAGGCGTATCCGTATCCGAAAAAATTTGTATCCGAAATTATTATATATTTATATATATATATATATATATATATATATAATACTTATATAAATTTATTATTTATTTATATTTTTTATTTTATCATATAAATTTCGAAAAAGAATTAATATTTAAAATAAAAAAGAAACATTAAGTGTCT
The DNA here is from genome assembly GCF_001625215.2 of Daucus carota subsp. sativus. Taxonomy (NCBI): domain Eukaryota; kingdom Viridiplantae; phylum Streptophyta; class Magnoliopsida; order Apiales; family Apiaceae; genus Daucus; species Daucus carota. Next base: position 37,686,084 of record NC_030381.2, on the reverse strand, counting down.
TGCAAATGGAGGAAAGAAACTATCTGCATCAAATTTTTTCTTTTTAAAATTGTTGCAGATAGTGTTGTTTTTGTGATTTTAAGTAGTTAAAATTAATATTTTGTTCAAAATATTTGGACTGAATGCCCAAACTTCTGTTAAAGTATGTTATTAATTTCAGACTGAGTATACATTTGCTGTTGAACGGTTCAAAATATATTTTTTAATTAATCTCAGAATGTATATTTGATTTTTGATGATGTTTGAAAAAGCGGATACAGATATGCGGTCGGATACGGATACGGATCTTTTTATTCTAAAATTTGCGTATCCGTATCCGGATCCGGATCCGGTTTTGAGTAAGCGGATACGGACCTAGTAGGTAGTGATACTAATATTATAATATTTCATATACCAATCAATATATATATATATAAAGGAGGATGCGGGCGTCTCTAGAATTACTCGATTCAGTCTTCTAATTTTTCTTAAATTTCGGAGAAAAATATAGTTATAATTAAAAAAATTCAGGTTCAAGAACTCTAAAGGTAATACAATTCTTTTCTTATTGGATTCCGAAGATAGTACTCTAGAATCTAGAAAAAGGATTCTAAAAATCAGGTTAGAATTGTTCGATTCAATCTTATAATTTTCTTAAATTTCAGATAAAAAAATAAAATTATAATCTAAAATCAGGTTCAAGTACTGTATAGATAAGAAAATTGCAAATACAGTACAACTCTCTTACTTATTTAGGAATTATAAAAGAGTAGAATTCTATTTATTCAAAATAACAACTATTGGAAAAATATAATTAAAAAATTACAATTCTTACTTTCAAAAGTTATAAATTTATAATCTTATTTTAATTATTTTTTTCCAAATTATATATAAAAACCAGCATCTTCCAGAGTATCTCTATCATGAAAACATCTATGAGATCTTTACAACCCTATTTACAATAATTTGCATGGACTTACAACCAATCTCGATAATATTTGGATCCAATTTTATAATTTTCTTGAATTTCGAATAAAAAATAAAATTATAATTCCAAAAATCAAATTCACGGATCTTAAAGTAATACAATTTTTTTATTGGATTCTAAAAACAATAAAATTCTTTTGTTATAATTTTGTTAAATTTTGGATTGAAAATATAATTATAATTTAAAAAATTAGGTTCAATAATTCCAAAAGTTAATACAATTCTTTTCTTTTTGAATTCTAAAGATAATACGATTCTTTTCTTCTCTAAGAATAAGGAATAGGATTATATTTATTTAAACTAACAATCATAGATAAAATACAATTTATATTTAATATTTGTAAGGTAATACGTACAATTTTTATTTTCAATTTACTCTTATAATTTCTTAAATTTCGAGTGGAAAATAAAAGATTGTAAAGATAATAATCATTAAAAAACTAATAGCAAAAATTAGAACCATAAATGAATAATAATTTTTAATTAATAAATAGAAATCATAAAATAAAAATATTTAATAAAATAAAATAGGATATATAAAATAGAAATCATATATTGATTTTATGATAATGTAAATGATTCTCGATTAGTATTATGTTTGACGGGTACGCGAGGCGGCCTAAACTAATTTTTATCTAAATAATAAAAAACTTTCTATCAGTTTTATGTTTGACGGGAGAGTGACTAAAATAATTTTTATCTATGTTATAATATATTTTTTTTGCTAAAACGGGCTCACGGTTCAAAATAATTTTTATCCAATTATAATCTTTAATTTTATCATAATTAGATAATTTTTATTAGTATTGTGTTTGACAGTAAATAGACTTAAATTAATATTTAAATTATGATGTTTTGTTATTAGTATCGTGTTTGACAAGAGAGCGGCTCAAACTAATTTTGTTCTAAATTATACTGTAATATTTAATTTTATCATAAAAATAATAATTATGGATTAATATTGTTTTTGATGGGAGAGGGGTTTCGAACTAATTTTATTATTTGTATTGTGTTTGACAGATGACCACTTAAACAAATTTTTATACTAATTATAATATTTTTTATTAGTTATATGTTTAACCGGAAGATGACTCAAAATAATTTTTATATTATTATAATATTAATTCGTATCAAAATTTATAACGCCGCCGCGAAGCGCGGCTTTATTCACTAGTCAATATACTTATATAAAGGAGAAGCGAGGGGCGTGTATGTGGCGCCTCTCACATCGCTCCGTTCGATTTTTCTAATTTTTTTGGAATTTTTGGATGAAAAATATCGAAAATTAGAACTACCTTTTTTAGTTTTGGGTATATTAGAAGCAAGTTTCCGAAATTTGATTTTGTTTCAGATTATATATGAAATATGGTAGCTTGAAAGTTTTAATCTGATTTTGTTTCGGATTTTTTAATTATGGGAAAGAGTATGGATGAAAAATATAAAAATCAATATACTTATATAAAGGAGAAGCGCGGGGCGTGTATGTGGCGCCTCTCACATCGGTCCGTTCGATTTTTCTAATTTTTTGGAATTTTTGGATGAAAAATATCGAAAATTAGAACTACCTTTTTTAGTTTTGAGTATATTAGAAGCAAGTTTCCGAAATTTGATTTTGTTTCAGATTATATATGAAATATGGTAGCTTGAAAATTTTAATCTGATTTTGTTTCAGATTTTTTAATTATGGAAAAGAGTATGGATGACAAATATAAAAAAATAAAAACTACCTTTTTTTAGTTTTGGGTACATTAGAAGCAAGTTTCAAAAATTTAATTTTGTTTCAGATTATTTATGGAATATGGTAGGTTGAAAGTTTTAATTTAATTTTGTTTCAGATTATTTAATTATGGGAAAAAGTAGCACACAAGTCTCTCTGAACCTATAAATACCCCTATAGATTGTAGAGTTTTGGATCATCTAAACACAACCTCCTCTCTCTCAATATCACAACTGTATCTCTCTCTGGTGATAGTTCTCTTGCTCGAATTATAACTCGGCGGTGCCGTTCTTCTGCAACGGCTGTTTATACATTTTTAAAAAAATAAAGGTTGTTGCAAGTAGTTATAGACCGCTATATGGGAGTCGACAAATCCAAACACGGGAAAAGAATATAGTCTTGACTTAATATTGATGAAGGAGTCGACAAATCGAAACACGGGAAAAGAATATAGTTTTGACATGATATTGATGAATGATATCAATAAATTAATTATTAGTGATGTATGTTTGTTGGTTATTCTTTTATAATATTTGTTCTGTTCATCTGACATGTTTGTTGTTGTTAATTTTTATATAATTATTTTGTATACGAGAAAAAATTATTCATGCATTATCAGTTTGCTCTGTTCAAGCAACTTTTAAGTGAAGATTGTTTATACAGTATTAAAAATAAAGATTGTTACAAGGAAAGGTAGTTATCGAGCACAATCTCACGAATTTAAGTTAGATGTTTTTATGCACAATCAATCCAAAAAATTGGAGGAAGGTGACGATATAAGAAAATGATTACTTCTAAAAAAAACACAAATAAAATTAAGATTCGTCGTACTTTAAATTGTTAATTACGTGTATAAATTTATTTTCATTTTTTCACCATGAATTATAGTCAATTTTTATTCAAAGGAAAGAAAGCGTGGAGCTGAAATAACATCAGAATTTTAATAATCTAAAATTTATTTTATCCTACAAATATTAATTTTGAATCATTAATTAAAATACTTTTTATAAACTGCCACAAAATTATTGCATTTTACAAATATTAATATTAAATCATTAATATAAATTTTATAGGCCGCCGCAACGCGCGGTTTTTCAACTAGTTATTAAAATAAAAAGAAATCAATATTAACCGTTCCTATATCATATCACTCATCTCATCCGGGGTACATTTTCGCTCACACTCATCCTGCTCGTGTACAATCGATTCAGACTCGTTGGAGTCTTACAAAGGATACTCGACCGCTAGAGTCTCACTAAGAATGGACCTCAGATATTCCGAGGACAATACAAGAGCAAAAATTTAATTTTATTCCGGTCTCAATAAAACCTACGCAGGTCTTCGAACACGTTTCGGGCTTGCTCAAGACAATCTAAAAACACAAATTTGTCATTACCCGGATCTCATTAAACCCTATCGGCCATATTTATCTCGGAGAACATTCCCCAACTTCACAATTCTCATTCCCCTTGATATAATGGAGAGTCGGACTCATATTACAATCCACTTTTAATATACCACTTTATTCGGAACCTTCTTATTTCCATCATTCCAAATAATTTAAAAAAAAAAATTCAACTTCCTTAACTTTAAGTTAGGAACACACTACTTGTTATTTGATAAGGCTATGGTCGCTGGTTAGTGTGAAACTCATCTAGTAATTACTTATATTTGCACGTTAAGATTTTGGCTTATGAGCTAAGCACCGGGTGCAAGTCAAAAATAGAGGCAAGGAAATCAAATTTATTGGTTTATATGCATGCATCTTAAGCCATGGACTAATATATATTACGCGAGAGAAATTCTTCAATAATTAATATGCAATGAGAGATGGATGAGAACTAGTGCGTTAAGTAGAAACAAAATTGGTGGAACCTGAGATGGAGTTTATTAGCTAGGCTGTCCCCTGTCGAAGCCAACTAAGAATTCATAGCTTTTAGTTTACACGGAGTCGAGGGGATCCATCAGTTGGAAAAAGATGCATATACGGGTTATTAAGTGCCTCATGTGAGAGCGAGAGTGACAAAAAGGGTTATTCATGCTAATACCATATACAATTAAATTATATGTGGCCTATGATTTTATATGGCAGGAGTCTATTTGGCATTTAAAGTCAGATTTAAATTATTTTGATTTTATATTAAGAATAAGTAAAAAAAGTTTGAATTCATGAATGGATAATTAGTATTTTTTTTGATATTTTATTTTATTTTTTATATGATAAAAGTTAAAATTATAATTTCAATTATCAATCTACATTAATTTTATCAATATTTTATATTTATACTTTAAATAAGTAATAAATTACTTATAATATGAATCTATCAAATTAAAATCAATTTCACTTTTACTTTCTGAATTGTCATTTTAAATAATTTGAATATTATTACTCTTGTAAATAATCAGAGGTATTTTGATGCAGTGATTTGACCTAACATTAGTCAAGAACAATAAGCACCTTTCACTTTACAATTGGTTACTCCCTCCGTCCCCCTGAGTAGTATACATTGGGGGACGGGGACGCGGCACGGACTTTAATGCTCCTGTAAAGTGTAGTTGTGTAATTTATTTTTAAAATTTTCTTTTTCTGAATTAAAATTTGGATGTTATATTTTTATTCAGAAAAAGAAAATCTCAAAAATAAGTTACGGAACTACGTCTTATAAGAGTATTGAAATGCGTGTCGAGCAGTTGAAAAGAAACGTATACAATTAAATGGGACAGAGGTTTCGTCAAAAAAAAAAAAAAATGGGACAGAGGGGGTAGAAGCTTTTGCGTTATTAATGATAAAGTAATAATTTGAGATAAAACAGCTTTTAACAAATAGACCAGTAGTGTAGATAAGTGTCGGAAGCTAAAAAAAAAAAGGTTTTTTCTATGGTGTGCTCATGGGCACACACTAAGCACCAAAATTGATAAATTTGGATGGTTTCTATTGGTTTACCTTCTTTAATAATGGTGGACCCCCTGCAGTTGCACAACCACACCAATCAAATCTCTCCAATTTTATAAATGTTAGTGCTTAGCATGTGCACATGGGCACACACTAGACAAACCCAACAAAAAATGTTGTGGTATCTAGCTTTATAGGCAGACAAGAGGCATCCAGGTTTTTATTTTCTTCCTCCAATTGCCTAAGGCGAAAGTAATTAAGAGTGTGATCTTAAAATTACGAGACTTATAATAATGTATTATCATATAAGTGCGTAATTTAAATTATCTGTTAGATAATTTTATAATTAAAACAGTAGTTTCACAATTGATCATCACAGTAATTTCATGGATAGTGCAATGTTTAGAACACTCGGTTACAAAAACTTAGTTTAGAAATATCATGTTATGAACATATATATTTTACGAGAGGTGAGCACGTTCACTACCGTTCCAAATGCACCCCAACTATCTATCGGCCGCCGGCCGGACACCAGTTACATACATGCGGAAAGTGTTGTTGATGCGATGTCTTCGGATCTCTCAATACACCGTAAAATTCATTTTCAACACAAACACATGGCATAAAGCGAGACAAATCGCACAAAGCGAGACAATCAAACACACAAACAATAACTCAGACATAAGACATCGAAAAAATTCAAATGGGTTTCCCGAATTTTGTGAAACAAAACTCGATTTTATTGAAGAAAAAAAATAGTAGAAGATTATTGTTTGAAAATTAAAAAAGAGAGAGAGAGAGAGAAAGTGTTGTGCGGATGGAAAAAAGGCGGTTAGAGAATTGAGATGGGATGAAAGGACACCGGGATAGAGATGGGTAAAAGAGGTGGCAAAGGAGATGAAGGCGGCTAAGGTTAGATGAAGATGGAGCAGCCGACTCTCATGAGAGTGAATTTTAGAATATTTTTAATTAATTTCATGCCGGACAAACAAGAATAATTACTCTAACTATTTATCATTAAAATACTCCCTCTGTTTCAATTTACATGTCCACTTAAAAAAAAAAAAATTGTTTCAAATTACTTGTCCACTTCAACTTTCAATGCAAAATTATATTTCTAAAGTCAATTATACTCCATATATCTCTCATTTATATTTCCTAGATCAATCTCACCCCACATATTATGTTCATTTAATATAATTAATTTGTGAATATCCATTTTTCTTAAACTGTGTGATTTTTTGAAAGTGGACCTCTAATTTGAAATGAAAGGAGTATAACTTATCAAGAATCGATAAAATGTATGTATATTTGTCTTGGTGCGTGGTTTGAAAAGATCAAAGTCACAAACTTTTGGTAGGAGTGATCCGTCAAAAAAAAAAAAAAAAAAAAAACTTTTGGTAGGAGTGGATTGAACATCGAAGTGTATGCCATCCCTTCCTTGTAGAGCTGTAATTCGAGCCGGGCGGCTCGCGAGCTCGCCCGGCTCGAACTCGTTTAAGTGGGCTCGGCTCGACTCGACTCGCTAAACGAGCCGAGTTCGAGTAAAGGTTTCAGCTCGTTTAATTAAACGAGCCGGCTCGACTCGACTCGTGAAATTAAACGAGCCGAGTTCGGGTAGAGGTTTGGGCTCGATTAAGTGTAAAATTATACGAGCTGGCTCGCTCGACTCGTTAAGACCGGCTCGTTTAGCCAAACGAGCCGGCTCGACTCGACTCGTGAAATTAGCCGAGTCGAGTTCGGGCAAAGATTTAGGTTCGATTAGTTATTCGAATCGGCTCGGCTCGACTCGATTAATCTTGGCTCGAATTAGGCTCGGCTCAAAATTCGTCCGGCTCGGCTCGAATTACAGCCCTACTTCCTTGAACATACACATACCTATGAGCCTGTTGGCATCTTGGATGAGGAACCTTTGGTGTCATAAATTAGTGAAGAAAGATGAAAGAGGCCCCATGCATAATTTTGTAGACGTGACTTAAATATGGACACAAGTATATAAATTATAATATCTGTGTGAAATTATTAGATTGCAGTACAGTTGCATGCAGTACGTATATTTTTATATTATATAGTTGTATTGTCTGAAAGAATGAAATGATTCTTTATATTAAAATGATTGATGGACAATTGAGGCTTCCACAATCATGCATGTTCTTTGCCAAAGTGGATTCCTCCTTGAGCCATTTTCATCCAATCATCGTCGTCTTCTTCTCTTCCTCTATATCTGTTCAGCTACTGCTTTCCCCAACAATTTTTAACGTTCAACTTTTACTTTCTAATTTCTACTTCAAGTTCGTTATAAAAATGAATAGAATAATATTATTTAAATCTTGATCGAACGGACATAAATATTTGATAAATAGTTGAATTCGAGTTTTTAGATCTATAAAATTTATTGAAAACTATCACCTTCCAGTCCAATCTTTTACATTAGATTTTAGCCCAAGTTAAGAAATGTATAAAATAGTATTAAGTAATAAAAAAAAGTTGATATAATGGGAGGATTAGTCAAGAAAAAAATGGATGAAAGTGATGGGTTAAATTTTATATTGTAAAAAATTATCATTTTTAGAAAATATATTAAGTAACAATAGAAAGGGTAAAAAAATGAAGAAGCGAAAGAAATACATTTTTGCTGAATTTCGGACAAAAAATGTTAAATAATGGCTTTGAGGTCACTATTCTCCTCTGTGGATCACATCAGATGGAGATAATTCAACCCAAAATTTTCAAAATATTGAGTTTGAATTCAAATCCTTGCAATCCTTGTTATGATCTGTGAGCTGGTTCACAATTACAAAGATGGTTCTTACATCAAGAAAATCAGAGTCGTATAGAGAAAAACAGATGAAATGGGCAATGCAGGCGGGTCCCAAGTACCCGATTCCCTAGGCAATTCTGAGCGCCTACAAATACTCGCCAATTTCCACCCATTGTAAATTGCATTCATAGCCACATCCCAAACACTCACCTCCCTTGCCTCCTCCCACTCCCCCAAGGATCAACTTCACTCTCTACTCTCTTCTCACTCTCCAGGGGATAACTCTCTTGCTTCTCAAGGTAAGCAACTACATTTCATTTCTCTCTTATATTATTATATCGGTTCATTCCGGTGTGTGTCTGTGGGCACATGCTATCATAGTATTTGCGTATGGACGTAGTTCTCTTTGTTTTTTTGGTATTTTTAAGTACTGCATGTAAAAAGCTAGCAGCTTTCTTGATCTCTAGTTTTGATCTCCATTAGTCTTCTCATACTTAATCACTCCTTTGGTTTGCAGAGAAGATTTTCTCCAAATGGAAGAGATGTATGTCAACAAGTCTAGCTCAGCACCAAACAACAACTGCTTTCTTGAGGAGCTGTCGCCAACCATGATGGAGAAGCAAGGGATCACTTCTGTTCTTCGTTGCGATGATTCGCAAGGTCTAAAGCCTGCTGAAGGGACCTCCTTTCGCAGAACACTCTCGGCTGACATGTCCTCGAAAACATGGTTGGCGCAGAATGGTTTCAAGCATCCGACCATGAAGAAAATTGCTTCCTCGGGCCAGCTTGCCATCATCTCAGCCCTTGATTCTTTGTCCGAAGGAGAAGGCAGAGTTCGTGTGCAGAAGCAAGATGATGTTTGGGGCACAATTATATCGCAGAAAAAGAGTGATGAGGCTGAACTTCCACCTCCTTATGTTCATCCTCTTTTGAAGAAAAGTAGCAGCACTTTGAGCGAGAAGAGCCTTGAGATATGTACTGAAAACCTAGGATCTGAGACGGGGTCTGACGGGTTTTCGTCTTATTCCTCTTCTGAGGCTAACTCGGAGGCGAGTGACTTCGACAAAGAAGAGGAATCTCGACATGAAGATATCAAGAATCACTTGGGAGATGAGTTTCCTGTAGTTGCAAAATATAGTTACTCTGGCGCTGCTGATAAAAAGATGATGCAAAAGCACCGATCTTTCCCTCCTCCGCTTTCTTCACTCGCACGGAGCAACAACGAGGGACCACACGTTCACATGCATTCTCAGCGTGTTAATGGAAGACTAGTCCTGCAAGCGGTGGCTGTTCCATCGACTAAAAACTTCCAGGCTCAGCGTGAAGATGGACGTCTTCGCCTTACACTACTAAGCACAACGTCTCCAGAGGAAAAAGAGGATGAAGAGCATCCAGTTTTTGATGAAGTGGTGGATGCAAAAGGGGATGATAAACAAGTGGAGGAAGATCTAGAGGAAATGTTTGAGATATTTAAAGAGGATGAGAATAATGCACAAATTGGTGGACAAGTTGAGGAGGACAAAGGAAGTGTGATGAAACTGGAAAGGCCAAAGATGAAAAGTGGTACCATAAATGTGCACAGGTCAGCTTTGATGATGAAAAAACTAGTGGCAATCGAAAACCAGAATTCTACATGGTCTGACAACTTTAACTACAAAACACCAGCCAAGATGATAGAGGATGCCATGACCAAAGAGCTAACTCTCTTGCCTCAGTCACTCCCTCCGCTACCACGAGCAACGCGGCTCATGCCTGGCACACAAGCAGGCACAGCCACAGCTGCCTCATACAATTCTTACGAATACTTCTGGCGAGCCAAGCCTGGGACAACAAGCATAAAGAATGAACTCCCTCGGCCTGTTACCACAATTCTAAAGAAACAACTTACTCGACCTGCCACCACAAACCTAAAGAATCAACTCGCTCACCATGTGTCTCCACACAGAAACAACATTACCAATGGAGTGATCGGGGTTTTCAAGCCAAAGGGAATTGAACAGAAAGAGATTGTGGTGCTGAGGAATTGCAAGGAAGCAAGGAAGTCACTTTTGTTCTGGGATGCACATTGCATCGCAACATCCTGAATCTCCTTATCACCGCAATTCTAATTACCACCACCCAAAACTGTTGATCCTGCCTATTTTTATCTTCTATAATTTGATGAACAATTAGTTACTAGCTAGATCTAATCCTGCTAAGATTAGTTAACAAGTTTGTGTACCGAGTAAGAATGAAATCTGTACTCTGACCAAGGTCCAGAAGAGATATTAAGAAATAAAATGTTACTACAATTATTCTACATCATTTGACAAGATTAGCTAAGCAAATCCCAGCACAATCTTTGACATGGTAGGGTGTCTTTTCTTGTCTCTACAAATTATTATGAGGTTTATTTCACTTTTCCGAACTTTTGTAAGCCCAACCACATGGGATTTTTCAGATGGATCATGTCTGTACTTTTCTTCTTTACTTGGGAAACATCATGATTCACCCTTGATTTATTTACCTTCCTCCTTTTTCAGGAACCATGATACACAAATCTTGAAAATATCTGAAGTTATGATTTCACTTGGAAGATGAACAAGAACCATCCTCTTTACAGTTTCACAGACTTGAATACGCGTATAATAGAATTCTAGAAAACAACAATCAACTCAGTTTTATTTTATAAGATGGCAGAGAACTGCAATGAGTTCTGCCATGGCTCAAATGTCAACACTGTGACACCCGAGCTGGTCGGGATTCCCTCTTCTTGGGTGAAGATTCATTTGTTTACTCCTCCGTCCCAATATACCTCGACTTTTGACTAGTCAAATTGACTATAATTTATATATATTATATAGTTGGAAGAAGTCAAAAAAATTATATCATTCAAAAGTATATTTAATCTATTTTAAAATATAATTTTTTATTTTCAAAAATAATTAATAAATATTTTTTAATATTTAGTCAAAAATTGTTCAATTTGACTTCTTAAAAACCGAAATGAACATGTAATTTGGGACGGAGGGAGTACGCCATGTATATGTAAATATATAGTTTTGCGATTGCTGCCACTGCTGTCAGTGCGGAACAGTACTGAGAGGGCGGAGTCCACAAATTACTTGAAACTTGCAGAAAGCAGGAGCATACAGAATCGGGTTAGCATATGCTAAACCAGTTAATGCATGTCATAGTCGATTAATGCAGGTCTTGACATGATCAGTATATAAGCTGAGTATCTAGCAACAACTAATAGTGGATTAGACACAAATATAAAGTCATGTTGCTTACATTCTTTGGCATGTTGGCCCCATTTTTTGGGGTTCTTCCCACAATTAAGCGACCTACGGAAGATAATTTATCGGACTCAAGGATGGTGAACTGGCCCAAGTAGTTACAGATTGCTTAACTTTCTATATCATTAGTAAGAAAATTGAGCAAGTTAACTTTAAAGATAAGCCAGACATTAACTGGGTTTCTATCTTTCTATATTGGTTTCTCGAATAAATGATAGTCCCTCGGTCCCTCCGGGATCTGTACGTTTGAATTGGTCACGGAGACTAAAAAAAAATTATTAAGTAATATAAAATAATAAGAAAGGAAAAAATATGGATAAAGTGATGAAACTCACCGATATTTAATTGATATAAGCAGTTGGGATTGTTATGTTATAAAAAGTTACTATTACGAGAAAGTTTTAAAATGTATAGAATTGAATCTAACATCAAAAAAGGAAAATGTATAGAAATCAAAGGGACAGAAGAGAGTACAAGATTTGGATCAAGAGTTCAACAAGGGCCAATTGTACAATACAATGGAACAATGTGGGACTTTGCCATGATATTGTAGCCCCCTTGATTCTATAGCATAAACAAACAGAAATGAGAGGGTTTATAAGGAACCAAGTGCTATCCTGCTCGAGTTCAAAACCATTGGCATGTGCCCTCACAACAGCTTTAAAGATCAAACATCGATTAGTTATCCTTAGACATTAGTTTGAGCTCTTAGAAGGTTCACTCAGACAAACCAATGATGCAATCTCACTAGACGTCTCGTCCTGGAAGATTAGTTTAGACACGGAACACCCACAACCACAAAATCAGTTATATATTAAGGATGCGCTAAAAAGTAAGTCTATCTACCTATGCAAGAACAGCGTCCTATAAACTACCCATGACTTAGACCACAAAGCAGGTCCATTTGGTCAGAAGAGTTAGAGCCATTAAATCAAACATGATGAGAAAATTGAGATTCAAGAAAAAAAAAATAAAGACCAAATTTAATAGAAGCAAGAGGACAAAGGAAAAGGTGAACAATAGGAGATTCAATTTTTTTTATGACATTTCGAGAACATGGATAAGTAAGAATGAGACTGATGTAACTGAGCTCTAATTTCTATATGTACGAACGGAAATAAAAAGAGAAAACTCATAATATACAAATTTCTTCCTATTCTATCCAAATTCAATTCTTCCGGTCAAACAGAATATAAGGTAAGTTACATTTGGCTGCATGTTATAGGACGGAGGTCATAAGATATTCAAAGAAAGTTAAAGGCCTAGGATAGAGATGAAACAGGGCGAAATAAACATGATATGGGGAATAATTTAGAAAATTTCTGCAGGGATAAAGAACAAAAAAGAAACAATCACTCAACACAAAGTTCAAAGACTGCATATGAGTGTATCCGCGGAAAGGAGTGGAACAAGAGAATGATGAAGCTCTAAAATAAAATTTAAACCGACATTTCACAGCTCTCATTTATTTTCAACCCAACACATTTAACTTCCGATGCAGCCCTACCTCAATTTCTATTTCGCCAACCAAAGCGCTGAAAAAAGTATTGTAAAATTGAAAAACTAGACAGATTTACCTAGCGATTTCTCATTCATAGACACCCTATACTCGTTAGGGGAAAATTAAACAAAATACATGGGTGACATTTATAATCCCTGTGATTCAATTATAGCCTCCTTCAGAATGACACTACCAATAATACTAGTAGGGACAAGAAATAAGAGCTGTGCTACTATGTCTGTGCCCTCCAATAATCATAGTTGGAATCAATGAAGTTACCAGATAACGTCTTTGATTGCATAGGACACAGCATGCAAAAGATACCTGACTTGGCAGCACTCGCCTACCTCACACACTGAGTCGCAATACAAAAATACAATTAAGTTGCCAAATAATGTCTTCGATTGCATAGGACAGAGCATGTAAATGATACCTGACTTGGCAGCACTCACCTACCCCGAATGCAGTGGCTGAGCCACATCAGAACCAGGGGACAACACACCCCTGTAATTTTAATTTTATAAAACATTACTGATAATGGTATTAGATCATTAGCATTAAAGCATTAGATTCTAGTAACCAAGTTAGTTTGCCTCATGTCTAACATTTGTGAATCAAGGGTTCAACCCTTAACTCACCTTTAGCTCCGCCACAAGTATCCTGTTGGACTCCTATTAGTAGTCCATTCAATCTAGAGTGCCAAATCGGTGAGCTTGTACCAAACAGTATCGAACAATATCTGGATCCTAGAAGATATCCCCACTCAGGTAAAGAGTTGACAATATAAGCTATTAGAGAAGGGTAAACACAAAACATATATCCCCACCACACAAACCAGGCCATACACCAATAGGCCCCTCAGTTATAAGTTCACAATACACACACACACACACACACACACACACACATATGAAGATCACACAAGCAATCTGAATATATATATTGGTGCAGACATACAACAGTCCACATTTTCAACCCTCACAAAAACAACTGATAGTAATTGTAGAAACTTTGCGCCCGATATTCACATTACCACATATGATGTCTCCTTCATATAATCACGGAGAAGTCAATCATTAGGGCTATCTATAAGTGTTCAAAGTTTACATAATAATATAACTGCAGTGGCTATGTATAATTGTTCAAATAATGGTATAAATGCAGTGACTATGCATAATTGTTTGAATAATAATACGAACAGACCATTCTCGAACATAATACTAAACCGTAAACATATATATAATTTAGAGAAAATTGTAATAATATACATTTCGACAGCCCAAAAACAAAGAGCAAAGAATATAGTCAGGCTGACAAAATACATAATTGTCTGTTCTTCAAACATAATGACAAACATGATTTAATGATTTAAGAATTTGCAGATTATGCCTCTAAACAACCGGCTTTTTTTAAATCAGAGGAGGATAAACAAAAGTTGATTCCCATATCTCGCGAACTTTGTAAGGAACTAATAATGAATTTTTTTTTTGAGTTTTTCATTCTGCTAATAGTGTTTATCTGGCTACCTCAACTTTGCATTCCATGGGAGAGAAACAAGATCTTTTATTGTGTTTTAGTTGAGTGGCTTGAGGAATTAAGATATTCTACAAAAATTGCATTTGTTCTACAAAACTAAAAAGACCCGTACATTATACAAATAACTCCAAAAAAATCTTTTTGACAATATTCTTCATAGCACAATTTTTTCCCAATCTGTTAAAACACACCAACACCTTTCAGACAATAAAACACTTTCAATACTTGCATAAAGGAACAAGCAGTAATTAGAGTTATCATCAATACAAGGTTATCAAAAAAAGCTAGCAATTGTCATCTATGCATAGCACAATTTTTTTCCATTCTGCTAAACGCACCAACAGCTTTCAACAGTCGACCACTTACAATATTTACATAGAGGAACAAACACTAGTCAGAGTTATTATGAGGGCAAGGTTATCAAGAAAAGCTGACAACTGCTCTCTATGCATCAGCAGCTCGAAAAACAGTAAGCAGCGCAAGGAAGAGATTGATGATATCTAAATAAAGAGAAACAGCAGCCCAGATGTAATCATCGTATGTGTACCTCTTGATCAGATTATCGGTATCGTAGACGATGTACCCACAAAAGATAACAGCTGCCAGACAACCATATATCATGTGTGATACCCTCCCCATAGGAAACAGTATCTGACATGCAGAACATAGTTAGAAGTCAAACCAGTATATCAACTTATCAAAATATAATGTAGAGATTTACAAACCTGAATCAGAGCAAACACTAAAAGCACAAGAACTGCACCAAATAAGAAGGGGCCTAAGAAATTGAAATCATAGCCCCTTTTTGCTGCCAAGAATGTGTACAGAGTAAGACTCACAACTACCACTGCTGTCAATATAACTGCTTCCAAAACAACCTTCCCTGCAAACCAAGATACATAAGCAACGCGGATCAAGAAAATGTAAAGATTACCAATTCCCCATCTAATTGTTGAAAGTACATAAGGCAACAAAGACGCTACAGAATTCATAATTTAGACATCTTCATAGTTGGCAATCAGTTCACTTGAAGTAGCCAAAAAGTTACTTACAAATATCAAAAAGTTTGTTTATGCACGAAAGCTAGACTACTGCTGGAGCACATTAATTGAAGAACCAGGCAATTCCTCAGAGTGATATATAACATGTTTTAACACCACGAACTAAAAACGGGTTCATGTACTACTTGGTGGGAAATTAAGAATAAGGAGACCCCCTTTGTTCTTCTCTAAATTTAATGACAGAACTCCGCCAATAATTTTTTTTTATTTTATTTTGCTGAATTATTGCCAATAATTTTGAATATACTGTAAGAAGAAAGCTGTGACATGGATAAAAGAAGAGTCTAGTTTTCTATCACTTCATCTATAGTACTTAGCTTGGTTATTTGTCGCAAATTAATATTCATGCCAGGTTTAAAACCTGATAACTTCTGACTTCGGAGAAACAGGTAAAGAGCATAAAGTGAATGCAAAAAATACGCTCGTGTAATAAATTATACAGTAACAGCTTTCAACTTGATTTCTTCACTCAGAAGACTTTGTTTCCACTGTTTTCTTCATCGAAACATGATTACCACGTATGAAAAGAAATATCAGTATAATTAACAATAAACTTAACACATAATTCCAAAAACTAAAGTTTTGGTGAAGTTTCAGCTATAATTCTTAACCTAAATTATAAATAAATAAGAAACAAGATAAATACGTAAGTTACCATAAAGTCATTAACTGTAAGTACTAATCAATCAGAATTGATTACATTCATTACGTAACAGAAAAGTATATATGATTCAAAGCAAAATTCAACAATGCAGTGATCGCGAAGAAAGCGTGAACATACCGTTGGAAAAAGCACAAGACAAACCGATCAGAAACGCAAGTGAAATCGTAAACAATCCGAGTAGTACAAGATTCAGTGGATGCTTCTGCTGATAGTAGTACAACGGACACATCACTACACACATAAACAAAAAAGCCGAACAAATAATTAGTTATGTCAGTAAAAACACCTAATTACACATACTATTTATAAAGTGCAAAACAATTGTTCTCAGGTTCTCGTGTTTTAAGTAATTGTATAAATTTAGGTCAGAGAAGATTAAAAAAGCGTACGAATAAGAGGAGCGATGACGAGAAGGATGTAAACAGCAAGGCCGCCGCGAGTAGAAACGATGAAATGAGAGATTTGATGAACGGAGACGACGACGGCGCCGACGGCGACGGTGAGAAGCAACTGAAGAGCGACGATGGAGTAGACTTTACGAATGAATGACCAGCGGAGCTGAGGAGATTCCAGCATTGAGGGATAGAGTTGGCGGTTAGTTCCTGATTCCACGTCATTTTTCCGGTACTGAGGTGGCGGCCACATGTTCTTCGACTGAGTTAAATATACCGGTGATTTGAGAGAGAGAGATTAGAAATAGTTTACGGGATTAGTGAGGCGGTGATGAAGATGACGAGGCGTGGAAGGGAGGTATATATGCCCGTTTGTGATATGTTTTAGAAACTTCGGGAGTCCTCGTGCATCTATTTATACTTTATTTTTATCAAATGGAATGGAGTATCGCGTGTAAAGGGTTTGTCACTCAAAACTCCTATGGTGTTCTCCCATCTCATTTTACTTTTTCTCAAATATTGAAAAAGAAAAAGAAAAGGAGTTTAGAGTAGTGTTTTTTTTTTATTCACAATACTACGTATACTCTCGTGTCAGTGAATTGTATCAAAGATATAAAATTTTGAACTCGTATAATTCTCGTGAGGTCTTTCATATGATTCTTATCTTGCTGATAAATGTAGACATCGGGTAAGATAAAGTTGAACGGCAGTCTAACTCGTCATTTACTCATTCCAATTAAATTATCATCGAATCAAAATCTTGAAAAATATAATGGATCTAACATCCAAAAACAGATCTAGTAAGAAGTATTATCGAAAAAAAAAACATATCAAAAGAAAGTAACGGATTTCACCGGTGAAAATCAACAAAAACTCTTACGTTTACTTGAAAAATAAGGGAGTGTTATATAGAGAGATTTTCAAGAGCATCTCCAAACGGCGTTGGCTATAATGGTTGGCTAAATGGGACCTTATGTAAATTTTGTTAAATTTGTAACACATTTTGCTTCAATGGTATTCGCTATATTGGTTGACTATAATTTAAAAATAGTATGTTATTAATATTTTAGATTGTTAAAATACAATATATCAGTTCAATATGGTAATAAATGATGTGCAATCTTCCTACATATTTCTTACAGACCTGTTGATGTTCGATAATTTTGGTCATCCATAGGAGGTTGGCTAAAATTATAGATAACAGATGGATATAGTTGGAATTGAGTTTTTCGAACAACAGGTGGGTATGGTTGGAATTGAGTTTTTCAAACTTTTGGCTAAATTTTCTTATTTTTCGCATGACAACTCACCTTTTAGCTAAGGGTTTTCAATGGTTGGAGATACTCTAAGAGCATCTCCAATTATACAACCTCCTTGGCTAAAAAGTGAGTTGGCATTCCAAATATAAAAAATTTAGCCAAGCTGTTCAAAAGATCATACTCCAACCACGTGAACCTGTTATCTATAATTTTAGCCAACCTCCCGTGGATGGCTATATTTGTCAAAACTCTACAGGTTTGTAAGAGAATCTGTAGGATGATTGCACATCATTTATTACCATATTAAACTGATATATTCTATTTTAACAAACTAAAATATTAATAACATTCTATTTTTAAATTATAATCAACCAATATAGCCAATACCATTGAAGTATGTCTTAGAGCATCTCCAACCATACAAACCCCTTAGTTAAAAAATGAGTTGTCATTCCAAATATAAAAAATTTAGCCAACCTACTGAAGAAATCATACTCCAACCACGTGAACCTGTTGTCTATAATTATAGCCAACCTCCAATGGATGATGGCTATATTTGTCGAACCTCTACAGGTCTGTAAGAAATCTGTAGGATGATTGCACATCATTTATTACCATATTAAATTGATATATTCTATTTTAACAAACTAAAATATTAATAACATTCTATTTTTAAATTATAGCCAACCAATATAGCCAATATCATTGAGGTACAATGTCTTACAGGTTCAACAAATTTTACATAATGTCTTACAGGTTCAATTTAGCAAATGATTATAGCCAACGTCGTTAGAGATGCTCTTACAGGTTCAGCAAATTTTACCTAACGTCTTATAGGTTCAATTTAGCCAACGATTATAGCTAACACCGTTGGAGATGCTCTAAGTATGAGAAATTAGTAAAACCACGTATACGGTTTGGTTTGTGTGTTAGTCAAAAATCGCATCATCCACATCGCGATTACGTCTGACCCGATTTGATTGACTGTGATCATTATAGTTAGACAAATAAACAAAAATCCAGCTAATATTTTTTTTTAAATGATTAAAATTAACTTATAAATTAATAATTATATAATATCCAATAGAACACTATTTAATTTATTCATGTATTATTTACAAAAATGTCATTACCTTTTTAGATTTATATTTTAATTACAACTTATTGCAACCAGACAACACATAAATATTCAGGATAAAACTCCAACCCTTGCAATCCTATATTCTCTCTTATAGTTACAAAAATATATTTCTAATTCAATTTTCTCATCAAATATTTTCATTTTCAAACAAACCGATCACAAAATCATAATATTTATTTTATTATCTTTTCATCTATATCATCTTTAGATATCTAATTGTTCGAATCAAAATCCTCCAATGACTAATATATATAGTTGCATCAACCATTAAATGATGACGAATGATGATATGGTGATTTTGAATATTGTTTGGTATAACTTAATAATTGAGATGAATCAATGATGAGTCAAGCTGTAATTCAACTCCAACCACATCGGGTGTTTCCATCTTTTTGCATTACTTAAGATAATAATCATGTGAATTGACCACGAGTTTAGAAATCTTTTGTCTCTGTATTTTTAAATATTACATTTGGTGATATTATTCCTTTGTTGTTAGTTATATATCTCAAAGTTTGATTTGTGTGATTTTTTTTATAAGACTTTATATTATTAATTGTGTTAATATATTTGTGCATCATCTATTTAAATTATTATACTCCCTCGAAGAAGTGTCATAGTTGACTGACTCTTTGATCGTATATGACGATTTTGTTTTATTATTAATTAACAATCATGTTATTTTAGATGATTTTGTTTCGGTGTTTGATATATATTATTGTGTTTGATTATATCTTTTCCACATACTCTTTTCACTACCTCTTTATTTCATTATTTTTGTTGTTCATGTGTCTTTTTAACTGAGATTTCTTTTTGGCCATTAAAATTTTATTGACTAAATTTACGGGACTGTTTTCATTTTTAGTTAGTCGGTATACTTTTTTGAAAGAAATTCCTCTTTTTTTATTCTCAGATCCGCGAATCTTGCTTCTTTTTTTTGGATATTTTTTCAAACATAAAAATTATTTTATCTGAATTGAAACATACCTGCATGTCATTAGATAAAAGATTCACACAGTATAAAAAACAATTTTGTATCATATTTTGGCAAAATTATTGACTTATATATTCTAAAAAAAAGTCCAACACTTAAACAAATCTGTCGGAGAGCAAGTACGTAAATGAAATATCGAAAATGTGTAAACACAATCCAACCGGGAAAGGAATAAAAATAAAGTAGAGTAGTGGTAATAATTTCAACGCACAGCAGCGACGCCGCAGCCCAAACCCCCCGACACACTAATCAGTCAAACACACACTACCACAACAACTTCACACACACTTAAAAAAAGCCCCAATTTTGAGGCAGAACAATAATCATTACTACAACTCCACACTCTCTCCGGTCAATTCGATGCCGGAATCTGACGTCATGACGCCGGAAGAAAGCATCAGCAAGTCAATACTTGAGAAGCCTCTCCACCAGCTCACCGAAGATGACATTTCTCAGCTCACTCGCGAAGATTGCCGTCGTTATCTCAAAGACAAAGGTACTAACTCTCATTTTTCTATTTTCCAAGTGTATATGTGCTTAATTTCGAGTGCTGAGTTGATAAATGATGTACGTTAGGTATGAGGAGACCGTCGTGGAACAAATCTCAGGCGATCCAGCAAGTTATATCTCTTAAGGCGCTTCTTGAACCGGCTTCTGATTCCGATGCTGCTACTGCTCGCAAAAAGCTCCACATTCCTCGCCCTCAGATTGTACCTAATCGAGTGCGTAATTAACCTACTTTGTAGTTAGTTAATTTGTATTTTATTTGGAGACGGTGTAGGGGTAATGTGAACAATACTGCTGCGTAGTTAGATAATTTTTACTAGATCGTGTAGGTATAATGTGTGTACTTTAATTTTTGAGTATTTCGGGAGTTAGTTGTTTGAGGCGTGTTAATTAACAATTAGGTTTTGTAATGTAGGTGCCTAGAGGTACGAGTGCTGATACAGAGATATCTGTTTCAGCTGATGAATCAGTTCCGTGTACGCAAAAAGTGCCGGAGGTGAATCCTGATAGTTCTAGTGATTTGCAGGGAGGACTTGTTCCTGCTTATAATGAAACTGTTCCTCCTAGGTAACTTTTTCGTAAAAATTATGAAATGTATCTTATTATCAATTTTGTTATAGTTGTCCGTATTAGGTAATGTGTTTTATGTGATTTTGTTAAGTAGATTACACTCTATGGAATACTCCCTCTGTCCCATTTAATTCTATACGTTTCTTTTTGACTGTTCGACACGCATTTCAATGCTCTTATAAAATATAATTCCGTAACTTATTTTTGAGATTTTTTTTTTCTGAATAAAAATTTAACATCCAAACTTTAATTCAGAAAAAGAAAATTTTAAAAATAAATTACACAACTACACTTTTCAAGAGCATTAAAGTCCGTGCCGCGTCCCCGTCCCCGTCCCCCAATGTATACTACTCAGGGGGCGGAGGGAGTAACAATTTTAGGAGAGGTTATCTAGTAAAATGGTTGACATTTAATGGTACTTGCCTGCCATAGTAATATAATTGGATCTGTTTCTTTGTCTTGAAGTAGTCCTACTGGCTTTTTATAGTGATGCTTCATGTCTGCTTTCGACTTCTATTGGATATAATAGTGATTACACTTATTACGGCTCCTCTGTCGGGAAGGGTGGTGTCGAAGATGTGATTTTCCATATATATATATATATATATATATATATATATGTTTCCTTGTGGTTAGTGGTGGTTACTAAGATATGCTTAATGTGTTTCGTGCGTCATCATTCTGATTTGGTGAAGATGTTATGGTTTTTGTATATGTATGTCGCAATGTGCTTAACATTGTGGTGTGTGTATCTTTTTTCTTTCTGGTTGATATCTTTGAGAACACCATTATGAAACATGTTTTCCGTAGTTTTTGATAACATTTCTTCGTTTAGACGTTAAGTAATGAGCATGACATGTTTTTTAAAACCATTATACAACCCAATTAGGCAATTAGTTAGTTGAAGACTTGACCGTTCCCAAAATTAGGAATTGCAGTTGTAACACTAACAGTAACCACTAATCAAGTATTGGGTTTCAGTTTTAAATGGTGCAATTTCAATTTTACGCTAGTAACAAGTTAATGAACAATTTATTTATTACTGCTATCTAATTGCAGTGAGACCAACTTATAAAATTGATGTCAAGACTAACTCTATATATATAAAAAAACGATGCAACTTGCAAGATAACCAAACAAATTTAACATTAACAAATTAAATGACTTAAATTTGAACTGATTTCAAGATAAAAACTACTACTCCCTCTGTCCCCCTCATTTGTTTACAGTTTTTTCACACTGATCGACACGCATTTTAATGCGCATATAAAACATAGTTCTATAGCTTATTTTTAAATTTTTTCTTTTTTGTATAAAAATTTAAACATCAAATTTTTATACAGAAGAAAAAAAAGTTCAAAATAATTTACCGAACTACGTTTTACGAGAGCATTAGAATGCGTGCCGAGCCCCCGTCCCCCAATGTAAACAAATGAGGGGGACGGAGGGAGTACCAAATATGGCTGTCATGGCAGTAAGTCGAGTTGACGGATGTCCGGCTCATTGACTAGTCTACAGATCAATAATATTTTCATGCAGTATACAATTAATTTATGTACATATACATGCATACATGCATACATGCATGCATGCATACATGCATACATACATACATACATATATTATAATTGTAACACATATGACATTGTTGTATTTTAGGGATTAAGGAGATACAGTTACGCAATACTAATTTAGCAATAACTTAAAAAGAATGTATATAAATTTGTATAGAAGTGTATAAAAGAATAATTATATTTTTTTTCTAACTAAGAATAATTACGTAATTGATAGTATTCTAAAAAAAATATGCAACTAAGTGCAGTGTGTAGTATATACTGTCACAGAGTACAATAACTATTTACCTCCGTCCTCTTAATAAGTGCAAAATTCAAAAAATAGCACCGAAAATTGAATAATGCAGATTAGGATGTAACAAAATGCAGAAAATTGGAAAAGAGTATGCAGATTGCAGAAATAGATTACAGATATGCAGAAAACTGAGTGCAGTATGCATGCTAGTCGACAAGTCAGCCAAGTTGGACCGATTTGCCTTTAATCTTACAGTCCACCTATCCATTTGGTCCTAGGAAATGGCTGGTCAATTAGTCGTCGACTAGTCGAACACCATGACAACAATGATACTAAAGAGGAACAAGTCAAAGATTAGAATCAGATTTCTAAAAAGAAACAATTCACAGTGTGATGACATAAATTAGTTGTTTAGTTAGAAAGTATTATATATAATCCAATTTTGGAAATACAACTCATCATCTATTTATTGCATAAGCTAAACTAAATCGTGTTGTGCTTTGGGTTTGGGCGGTACAGGAACAATTGCATTAGCTTAAATACCTAATCGGCTATTGTTAATTGTAACAATGTTGTTGTAGTACACTAAGAATAATAAGATGAAGTTACCTTCAAGTTAAACTTTGCTGATTGTTTGATACTTTCTAAGTTACCCGGACACGGGTATGGGTATCGGACACGGGTACAGATCCAAGAGTCAGGTTCGTAGTTTAAGAATAATTAGGATTCGTGGACATGGATCCGGAATTAGACTCGGGTACGGGGACTTGGCACTTAAGTTCCACGCAAGTAAAACTTTATATAGACTGATTTATTATACATTCATAAAAATAGTGTCTACTGCACATAAATCACATACACTGAAAATTGAAGCATAAAATCAACAGAACAACATAGAAACAAGTCATTCGTGGATCTTGATCTCTATAAACAAGTTGAAACAAGACCTAAGTTCTCATTTTGACCTGGGATGTTACAAGGTGAAGTGTCCGGTTGTAATACGAAGGATCCGACTCAGATCTCATACCCACACCCATGTCATGTCCGGTGGACACGGGTATAGGCACAAAAATGGAGAGTCCGGGTAACATAGGTCATACTTTTGTAGCATGAAAGAGAGTTATGCCTTTAACAAGACTGGGTTGCTGAATGACTATGTTTCATAGCTCTCTTTGAATGTGAATATATACTAAGTGAATTGAAGATAGTGATTGGAATATGTCATTTATTAATAAATGAAACAGCCCATTTTGATTTTGACCTCAGAGATTGAATTTTTCTAAATTGCTCCAGAACTACAGGTGTTGCTAGCAAACAAGTTGAACAACTGACGATCTTCTATTGCGGCAAGGTGAATGTTTATGACGATGTTCCATTTGCGAAGGTATTGAAATTTTCCATTTTTTAAGGATCTCTAAATATTACATATACTAAATATGGTCAGGTTCAGTAATTCTCGTGGAACCAAAAATGTTGTAGGCACAAGCTATAATGCAGCTTGCTGCAAGCCCACTTCAGTTTCCTCAGGAGACTTCACTTGAAGGAAATACAGTGTTTAGGTCTTTACCTTGTCATTTACAACCTGCAAGCGTCAAAGTTGGCTTAGATTCTTCTGTCACGGTGTTGCCAAACTTGCGTGCAGGTAAGGCTAAATTCACTCAGTTGTGCTCCTTTATGGTGACTTCTCCTATTGACAAACGAGTCCTGCTGTGATTAGTTTATGGTCGCTAGTGTACCAATACACTGTCTGCTTTCGAGTCGGTGCAGTATTATTTAATTTATTATTGTCAAATGCACATCTTATTACTAACACCTTCCATTTCAATTTGAATTTGACAGTTAAAATGATAGATAACTGTACAGCACAAGTTGAAGAAAGCAACATTGCTCGTGAAGAAAACAATGGTACTATTCCTTGTGTATTACAAAATTCTGTTAGGAGAATGCATAGTCATACTCATGGCTGTTGTTGTGAACTTCCGATCTGAAGAAACTTGTAGTTCAATTATTCACTGCAGTATTATAGAATTACAGGGCAATGGACTTTAAATATATCTTCCTGAAAATATTATATAATGCACGTTTTGGTGGAAAACTATATCTCAATGACAAAACTCCAGCGGCTTGATTCTATAAGTCCTCTTTGTAACTTGTTGTTCCAATATGATAACTAGGTCGGCATCAATTTATGCTAGGCAAATGTTAATTGACAGCATTTATAATCTTCCATTTCGGGAGTCTCAAGTTCCCCCTGCTTATATAATATTATAATATTAATGCAGCTGAAGGTACAGCAAGCAGAAAAGAATCTGTGCGGAGATACCTTGAGAAGAAAAAAGACCGGTAAAAAGAGTAAATACCATATGCTTGTTTTAGCTTATGCCTTACTTTCTCTTATTTGGGTTCCTCGCAATCCTGCAAGGGGAAGGTTTAAGAGCAAGAGAAAGGTAGGAGGTTCTTCAATTACTGGCCTGGACTTTTGCTTAAATCATCATATGGGGAATCAGACTCCAAATGAGCATTCTGGAAGGAGTGGTGCTTTCTCCCCAGTACCAATCAGATCACCAAATATGCGCAACAGTAGTGGCTCGCTGGAGAGCAATATGTTGAAGAATGCTAATTATCCAGTTGTTGTGGATGACAAAGGTACAATAATATTTGGCACTTGCCTTCGTGCTTTCATTTGTTGAAGAACGTTCTTTTTACCTTTTCTTCCCGTATCTTATTTGGTACCTAATATATATATATATATTTTTTATTTATTTTTAAAAAAATTAAGACCTAACATATGAAATATTAAACTTCTCCTTAGACTCTTAATAAATTTATTGCTTTGAACTTTGGTGTACTATTGGATTTTACATAAGAGTGGACGTGTATAAATCAACTTACCAGTCCCCAAAAATAATTTTTTGAAAATAAAAGGAAGATAGATTGAAATAGTGTTGCAACTTGCAAGTGCTCGGACCACTTCTTATATATTGTTTTTTATACAAAAAGAAAAAGAGAAAAAGAAGCAGCTAGAGTTAGGGACAGGAAGGCAGACAATAATTTTTGTAATTGCAGCTAAAAAAAACTTTTGTGCTGTCCAGCTTTATATAGCCTGAACTGTTTTATGCGTGTGTTATTTTGCTAAGTGATCTTTGGTATTTTTTTTTTTTACAAAACTATTATTTGCTTTGTGATATGGTATTCCTATGGATTGTGATGGATAAGTATATAAA
Source organism: Daucus carota subsp. sativus (assembly GCF_001625215.2). Classification (NCBI taxonomy): domain Eukaryota; kingdom Viridiplantae; phylum Streptophyta; class Magnoliopsida; order Apiales; family Apiaceae; genus Daucus; species Daucus carota. The sequence goes on along the minus strand of NC_030381.2, from coordinate 37,659,811 downwards.
TCTGAAATTTCAGTTGTTAGCTCATATTGATTAATGTCAACCTTTGTTCATTTCTCATTCCTTTACCTTATATGGTTAGATGTATGTGAATGATTCTATAGTTTGACTGTAGAACACTATGTTAAGTTGTTCAGATAAGATACTGGCATATCGCAGTAGAAACTTTTCTTGTAACCTCTTTTTGTAGAGTGTAGGACTTTCATGGTATCTGTATGTGTACTTCTGCTTCATGTTTGAGTAAAAGTCTTAATAATATATTTTAGTCTGTTAGCTTGGGAGATATCATTTTTCTGGTATTGGCATATTGCAAGAATGCTTGTGCATTAGGTGGTGTTGGTGTGATCAAATACAATCTTTGTGACAAAAGCTTACATGATGAAAGGAATGCTTGATACTTATCCACGTTTGCAAAAATGCTAGTTCATTAAGGTGGTGTTGGCAGGATGGAATACAATCTTTGTGACAAAAGTTTACATTAGAAAATGAATGCCTTGATACTTATCCACATATGCTAAATATATTGACATTTGTATTTAATTTTGTTCTATGTGGATGTTGTAACCAAATCTGTTCAAAAGATTTGAAATGATCTGTGATGATTGATTTATTTCTTTTCAGATTCACAGGAATGAGAAGTGATGTTGAAACTTGTTCTCCGCCATGTAGAGGATCAATGGTTGAATTTCTTTAAACTGTCCACCATTATTTACAAGAATGTGGGGAAATGCTTAAATACTAGTATCGGAGTACTATCTAAATATTGTCACTACCAATCGGAAGTTGAAAACAAAGAGAAGATTTCCCCTCTCAGGTGCTTCAATCCTTGTTTCTTTTTCAAGCTTCAGAGTTGTACAAATATAATTAGTAAGTAGGTTAGGTGGGGTGGTGTGCTCGACTAATCATTGCACCCAGCCACCATGTTATATTAACTTTGGCATATGTAATCTCTAGACTTGCAACTATCAACCGCATCAAAGTGTTAAAACACCAGCATCATGTGGTGCACGCCCTCTTCTGTTAAAGCCGGACGTCGAGATTAAAGCACTTGTTATAACGAGGGTATTAGCTCCGCAATGGAGCTTCGGCTGTTGGGAATGAATATTGTCAAGTTATGCTAAAATGATTTGCAGTAAATGCTTTGTAAGATAGTTTCTCCCACTTAATCCATTTAGAATGTATATAGTATTTATCTAATTATCTATGTTTCGAAGAATTATTGTAAGTTTTAAGTCGACTATGAAGTGATGGAACCTTGGGATTCTACCACAGGCGAAAGAAAAAAATATAGGCAGAACTGGTTAAAGTAATTGTTTAAGAATTTCCGTTGGTGTTACCTTTGCCAAATTCAAGCCAAACACCTGCATCATAATCTAAGTCAACATCAATCCTTCGTCCCTAAAAAAAAGATTTATTTATTTTTATTTCTCTCATGGATTGCAAGTCATTGATTTATCATTTTATTCGGAGATGAGACTTGCACGGTAGATTAGTTCAAAATTTACTTAAATTTTGTTCTTTTTGAATAAAAGTTTGAACGTCAAACTTTTATTTTGAGAATTTTTTTTTGAAAAATATTATGAAACTAGAGCTTCAAAATAGATACTAAAAACCTGATAGGAGGGAGGGAGTAACATTTTTTCTATTACTGTGCCAAATCGTTATTCTCTAAAAGTAGAATAACTATCATACAGACCTTACCCATTCGTATACATGTCTGAGAAGAATATTTTCCAAAAATATTATTGTTTGCAGGGCTGGCATCAAGGCCACTCACGTTCGCATATACCGTCAACTAAAAGCATATACTTGTGCACTAATTCTGTGGACCTAACAAACGAAATATACACTGAAAAATAAAAATTGTATTATCCTCTGAGAGCTTTGATCACAATTTTCTGCACCATCACACTGCAAAACTTGTGATGGCCATCTTTCTCCCTGTGTTGGGCCTGTTTCTTGTATTCATTGTGCAAGATTTGACGGGCTTGCTGTGCTTTTGTTTCTGGATGTAGCTTCCATCTTGAATTTCTTCTGGTTGGTCCTTGCAGTCTTCCTCTGTTTTGCTCTTTTTAGCTCATCATGTCTATTGGTTTAATGCAAGAAATATCGTTGTAGATTAGTTTATATTGTTCTGTTTGTACAGTGTTGAGGAAATCTTATGCGGGAAATGGATTATTTGATTTCTGTAGCTTAGTTCCCGAGTTTTTTTTATCAGAAGCATATGAATTTCAACTTGTTACTAAATTGGTAGGAATCTGAAACTGGCCTGTATGTGAGCTTCTGCTTGTGCAGAAGTTGAAGGGTAATCTCATGAACTGGAATTTTATTAGTTTTTGATCTTTGAGGTTATGATGTTGTCAAATTTATCGCGAAATTTTTTGAAATTTCTGGGCTTGAATCATAGCACTGTTCATCAAAAGTTGTTGGAGGCCTGGTTAAAGTATGAGTAGCATGATGATTGATGAAATTATCTGCCATTTGTGTGCTTATTGTACACAATGTGCTAGACTTGTGTCCAATTTTCTTTTATGGCAAATGAAATGACATCAACCAGACTTTTAAAACATGTGTTTTAAAGGTCCTGTTTTCGCTAATCTACTTCTTATGTTGGGAATGTATTGCTCTGCAATGGAGCTGCAGCTGTTGGGAAAGAATGTTGTCAAGTCATGCTGTAATGATTTTCAGTAAATGCTTTGTAAGAACCTGGCAAAATATGGATTTGGTTTGGTTTTGGACCCAATAATATGGATTTGGTTTGGTTTGGAAACCAAAACCATTTAAAATCCATATTAGATTCAATATGGTTATGGTTTTGGATTGGTTTTATGGATTTGGTTTGAAATATGGATAAATCGTATTTATTTATTGTCATTTAAATATATTTTGAAAAATTAAATTTCATTTAAGATTGTATTTTATTATTTTAAATATGATTATACTAGCTATTCATGATCTATTATCTTTATAAAGTATCATTTTTATGTTGATTAAACTATTAGATTTCATTTCATTAAATACTATAATTTCAGCAAAGGGTATACACCCACCGAGTATTCTCCTATTACTAGTGTGTTTTAAATTAAAGTCCAATTAATAAAGATAATCAAGTTTGTATAAATTAGTTTATGTTCAAATTATCAATCCATCACAGTAGTCACTCCTTAATAAGAAATTTAAATACACGGATATGGACACACACGTACATACACACATTGTCAGAGTTGACCAGATTGTTGACCTACTTTTATGTGCATCTCTTCGTGACTTATTATACTGAGTCTGTCAAAAATGGAAAATCAGAATGGTAATAATGACTGGAACTATCCTAGATGGATAAATGATGAGGCGGTGGAAAAGGATTATTGGAGTATGATTAGGATCCATATTTAGATCCATATTTAGGGTTGAATATGTGATTTGGAAGTTGGAACCGGTCCAAATCCATTTTATATATGTGATTTTTTTATTAACCCATATCCTGAATTCTGGTTTGGATCGGTTTGGTTTTATGGTTTTGAGTCCATTTTGCCACCTCTACAGTAAGATAGTTGTTCTACTTCATCCATTTAGAATACATATATTTATAAATAAATATATGTTTAGAAAAATTGTTGTAAGTTTTAAATTGACTATGAAGTGTGAACGGAACCTTGGATGCTAGCACAGGCGAAAGCGATAGATATATGCAGAACTGGTTAAGGTAGTTTTAAATTATTAAGGTGCTGAGATATACGATGAGATGTGACATGGAAATTATTGTGAGATGTCTGTTGCGTTGCAAAATATTCTCTTTTCTCTGATGATAATAATACTAGGTCCATGTTTGGGGAATGAGAAGTTGGGATTCTTTTCACAGAAAGCCGGCTTCTACCCATTTGTGTGAAGAATCAGAAGCACCTCTAAAAAACTCCACGGAGAGAAATAGAAAGTTGAGAAAGCCAGTATTTTTTTTCCTATTACTTATGATTCACATTTTTACTTAAAATAATAGGTAATTTTTTTTAATCTCAGCCAACCAGCCTCTCGATTTGTTACGCTGGCTTTTTTCTCTTTGTAGGCCTGGAACCAAGGCCAATCAACTTCGTAACTACCGTCAACCAGCATATACTAGACCAAACAAATATGTGATGAACTTTTGCTCTGACCAAAAAAAATTTACTGTCCTTACAGAGCTCTGATCTCAATTTTCTGGCAACTCTTAAGATAGATTATGATCTGTGGTTGTTGAATCAAAGCTGTAAAGGATCTTCGGGCTGCAAGTCATTCTAGTTCTGAACACCATCACACTGCAGGACTTGTGATGGCCATCTTTCTCCCTGCTCTGGGGCTGTTTCTTGTATTATTTGTGCAAGATATGACGGGCTTATTGTGCTTTTGTTTGTGGATGTAGCTTCGATCCGATCATGTGTAGCAGTTGAGGTATCTCTATTGGTTTAAGCAAGAAATATCGATATATATTAGTTTTATTTATTTGTTTGTATAGTGTTAAGGAATTCCTATGCGGGAGATGGCATACTTGGTTTCTGCAGATTAGTTCTGCGATTTTCAATCAGAAGCATATGAATTTTAACTTGTTAATTAAATTTATTGTGAATACTCTTTTCGAGATTGTTGATGCTTGTAGACATCTGAAACTGCCCTATTTTTGAGCTTCCTGCTTGTGCAAAAGCTGGAGGTCAAACTTATTAACTGGAAATTTATTAGTTTTTAACTTTAAATTTTAACGTGGTCGAACTTATCAGGGGAAATCTTGAAATTTCTGGGCTTGAATCCTAGCATTTTTCATCAAAAAGTTGGAGGCATGGTTAAAGACTTAAAAATGAGTAAGACGGATCACAATGTTTTTGTACTGATCAACTTTAAGGTGTCGAGTGAGGGATTGTTCTATCTCTTATGAAAGGGGCCCTGGCGCCTTGTTATTAGAGAACGGGGAGTACTATCTCGATTATTGTCCCATTTCACTCGATTATTGCGCCCAAGATCAAATGATCTGCCATTTTGCATGCTTATTGTACAAAGTGTGCTAAACTTATCTTCAACTTTCTTGTATGGCGCCTTCTGGCAAATGAAATAACATGAAGCAGACTCTTAAAAACACGTGTTTTGAAGGTTCTGTTTTCGCTGATCTACTTGTTAATTGTTATGTGGTGCATCTGCACTTTGGTACGACCCAGCACAAAACAAATATTCGTATGAGCCGTATTGTCCCAGCTAAGACATCTTAGTAGTTGAGATGATATCCTCCTTTGCTAAAAATCTTGGTATTAGCCTGGAGTATTTGTTGCGACCACGAAGTTGTTTACGTGGTCATGCCAAGATCCAGAAACTCGTAGAATATCTGGATGACCCTCCTATTATTTGCCGCTTCATGTTTGGATGTGTTGATAATTCCCGAATCTTTATCTGATGGAGTTGTGTTTATTTTTCCTCCATTCTTTTGTAAATGGTGTGTGTTCCTGTATCTTATTGTGTGAGTTTCAGCTGGGTGAGCAACTGTTCCAACCGGCTCGAACCGGACCTGAAAAAATCGTTGGAATTTTAGAAACCGATTCAGTTCTTAATTAACCTTTAAGGACCCCTAAATTTCGATTTTGTTTCGAACCAAAAGAATTAAAATTTTGATTTTAGTTTAACTCTTTTTCTTTATATTTCTTTACTCTGTAATCATTTACATTTACTTGAATAGATTTTATAATAAACTATTATATATTAAAAGTAAATCATTTCATATCTGGATTATAGAAAGTAGTAAACTAATATATTAACAAAAATATAATATAAGACAATAAATAGGAAAAATAAATTAAGAATAATTTATGAGGAGAAATATATATATATATATATATTACTCCCTCCGTTCCGGTCAATAGTATACATCGGGGGACGGGGGCGCAGCATGGACTTTAATTCTTCAATATAGTATAGTTGTGTAAATTATTTTTAGGATTTTCTTTTTTTGTATAAAAATATAATATTTATACTTTTATGAAAAAAAAATTTAAAAATAAATTGTAGAACTATGTTTTTTTTAAGAGTCTTGAAAGGTGTGTCGAGCCTTGAAAAACAAACGTATAAAATTGACGGAGGGAGTATATATATTTTCGGGTCTACCGTTCTTCATGCAAAACTGGAACTGAAATATTAAGAAATCCAAAACCTAACCGGGCTCAAAACGTGAAGGAATCAAGACACGTCCGAAATTTCGTTTTGACCGATCGTTTTTGTTAGTGCCGTATGAAAGGGACCTTTTATGGATTCATTCATGCAAGTGAGAATGAAAATAAATTTTATATTCTTGTTGTAGGAGTTAAGAATCTATTTATTTATTTATATTTTTTCCATTCGCTTTATTACAAATCATTTTTCTTACAATCTTGTTTAAAAAACCTTTGTATTCATTATTCTTTTAAATACTATTCTTCTATTCTCTATAAAATTATTATTATCAATTTTTCACTTCCCACAGTCGTGATATTTTGAAAATGATATGGTACTCATTTTAAATATTAGACGCTCGTTTAAAAACAAAGAATATATGCTCTTCAACACCATCACCGATTGCATACTCTTTTGTTTCTATGTTTTGTTTAAAGGTGGTTTAAGCTAATTGGATGATTCATAAAGCTTTCAAAAGTTGGCATGAATTTGTATTAAAGTTGTGCATCCACAACTTACAAATAAGTATTTAGCAAAAAAATGAAAAAGAAACAACTTACAAATACTCCCTCCCTCCGTGTCCAAACCCAATGTAAAGTATAAGAGCATCTCCAACGGTACTCCTAAATCATTCCCTAAACAATAATATAAAATGTGGCTCCTAGTAAGTTAATACACCGGAAAACATGAGAACTCCAATGCTACTCTTTAAATTTGGCTCCTTATTCACATTTTATATTTATTTTATATAAATGAGAGGAAAAAGTTAACTAAAAGAGAGAGAAGATTGAAGGAAAAATAATATAATATTGAGTTAGGAGCTACTAGATGCTCTTTAAAAGAAAGGAGAGAGAGTAGGCTCCTAAATTTTTAAAGAGCATCTAGGAGCCCATTGGAGCACTAAATTTTGATTTGCTCCTAAATTTTAGACTTATGAGCTTGTTTAGAGAGCCCCTTGGAGTTGCTCTAAAGTAGTGGAAAAGAGAAAGAAAAGTGGGTGAAGTAGTGGGATCCATTGATTTTTAATATATAAAAGAGAGTTGGTGGAGTAAAAGTAGTGTGAAAAGGAAGAAAAAGTGAGAAAGTGGTGGGACCCATTAACTATTTTAGGAAAATTTTGTGATGTAAAGAAATGGGTGGGACGGCCAAATAAGAAAACTGTAAAGAATCTTGTGGGACGGAGGGAGTAAGAAATGTGTATACTACCAAATCAGTGTACTGTGTCAGTGTGCATGTTCGGGGGAAGACCATTTCTGGCTTCTTTTTGATAAAAAGTTTTTTTTGATAAAAGATTGTCTTTTACTTTATCTTAACCTATTTGTATAAAAGTATTTATAAAAAAAATGAGAATTTTAATTTTTATTTCAGGACTTATACTTTTTCTTCCAAATAATTTAATCACTTATAAATTTTTTCTTTTTCACCATACAAAATCACTTATAAATTTTAATTTACTTATTTCCGGTCATTTTTTAATTTTACCTGCGAGTGCGGTTGTTTTTATTAAAGGCCTCGGTCCTGCTGTTGCTCCTGTTACGTAACTGACATACATTTACTCTCATTTCTGTCGCTACATATTGGGTTTCTTTTGTACTCATTCCCGTACCTAATCAACCCGTGAGGTCATATATTTTGGTTTTTAGTGATTATTATTTTTATTAGAAAAACTGAATTTTGTACTCTTTCCGTTCTATTGATTTTTATATTTTTTTCTAATGTCCCACTCAATTCTATACTCTCTCCGTCCTATTTTATGTGAACTAATTTGACTCAAAACATTAATTCGGACAAAGAATTTCAGGCTTTTGTTAGTTGAGTTGAAAGTAACAGATATACGTGAAATTTTAAATTATAAACGAATAGATTACTTCAGAGAAATTCAGATAAAAAGAAGTCGGAAAGTTACATAAAAAATTTCAAAATAAAAAGAAATAAATAAGTTCACGGAGATTAAGAAAAAGGTAATAAATGTAGGTGGAAAGTGGGTAAAATGGTGTGACCTATCAATATTTAATAATAAATTTGAGACATTGGGGAAAAGGGTTAGGTGTGATAGTGTTTATTAGATAAAAAGAGAGTATAAAATAGAGAGTTAGTGGGTGTGATATTGAAAGGTAGTGTTCAAAAATAGTAATTATAATAGGTTCATTCTTTTTGGACGTCCCAAGAAGAAATAACGGTCATATAAAATGTGAAAAGAAGGAGTATATTTTTTTTAAAAAAAATCAAAATATTAAAAAAATTATATTATAAAAACTTGTCCACCCATCACTTTAATATGGCCCTGTTTGAAAATTAGCGGTTAGCTGTTAGCGGATTGAATTGGATGTTTTGACTAGCGGATTGAAATAGATGTTTTGACTAGCGGATTGAATTAGCAAACTTTTAAATCACCCAAAACCTCTAATTTTTCGTAAACTTCTAATTTCCAAACAGTACCATATTTTTCTAGATATATCAATAGATACCATAGCTTTATCCACTTTCTTTTTATCATTATTTTATGCATTTTAATTGAACTCCGTGTCCAATTCTTACGAGTATATATCATGGGGATGTAATTTAAACTCATGATTTAATAAAATTAAAATTTAAAAATATATAATATATTCATGTTATCCTCCATTCATTCACCAATTTTTATCAAAATAAGTTAAACTCCCTCGTATCTTTTTACTATTCACTTATAAGTTTTATTTAAATATTTTTTGCTTCTTAATCATTTGCTTGTAAATACCATACAATATCATATGTGGTATGATGCCTAAACCACATATTAATATATAAACAATTAAAAATATTTTAAGAAAGAAAATGATGAAGAAAACGAATATATCGAACAATATTTAATTACAAAATTTCTGAAAAATTATATATTATAAAATTTTCAAAACTTGTATTTCATCAATAGTTGGAAAACCTTGATACATTTTATAAAACTATATTATTTTGAATTCAGTTATGTGTCGGTTTGAATTTATACTTGTATGATTATCTTTTTAAATTCCCATACATGCATATACAAAATACTCCCTCTGTCCCATTTGATTCTATACGTTTCTTTTTAACTGCTCGACACGCATTTCAATGCTCTTATAAAATATAGTTCCGTAACTTATTTTTGAGATTTTTTTTCTGTATAAAAATATAACATCCAAACTTTAATTCAGGAAAAAAATTTAAAAATAAATTACACAACTACATTTTGCAGGAGCATTAAAGTCCGTGCCGCATCCCCGTCCCCCAATGTATACAACTCAGGGGGACGGAGGGAGTACAAGTTAGTAGTTAGTACTGCAAACTCGTACAGCTTAAATAGCATCTTTAACGTGCGCATGGCAAAAAATCAAGAAATATATTGAGAAAAATCGTCTGTCGCAAAGCGATAATCAGATTTAATCGAAAAAATTACAAAAATAAAGATTAATTAAAATAAACGAGGATTAATCGAAAATTAGTCAAAAATTTAATAGAAAATAATCATGATCAATGACCGACTTATAGAACGGAGACTCATACCTATTAAAATTTGTATATTCACTAATGATAATTTTAATTTTAATTTTCAAATAAATAAAATAAACTTGAAAATAAGGTCGTCAAAAAATATTCGTAAACCTATACTTTAGGTGCAATAATATATCTTAATACACGTGAAAAAATTGAAATGATTATTCACTTAAATAAAAATTATATTAAAATATAATCAACATATCTTTTATTTTAGTATAGTTATTGACTAGTTGAAAAACCGCGCGTTGCGGCGGCCTATAAAAATCATATTAATAATTTAATATTAATATTTGTAGAATAAAATAATTTTGTGGCTGTCTATAAAAAAATATATTAATATTTCAAAGTTAATATTTGTAGGATAAAATAAATTTATATTATAAAAATCTGGTTGTAAAACCAATACTAATATATAAAATTGCAAAATTGGACTATAATTCAAGGTGAAAAAATGAAAATAAATTCATATGCGTAATTAACAATTTAAAGTATGGCGAATCTTAATTTTTTTTTAAAGTAATTATTTTCTTACATTGTTACCTTCTTCCAATTTTTTTGGATTGATTGTGCACAAAAACATCTAACTTAAATATATGAGATAGCGGTCTATAACTACCCTATTAAAAGTTACTTGAACAGAGCAAACAGATAATGCATCAATAATTTTTTCCTGTAAACAAATTAAATCATATAAAAACTAATAACAACAAACATGTTCGATGAACAAAACAAATATTATAAAAGAATAACCAACAAACACATATCACTAATATTTATTTTGTTGATATCAACCATTAATATCATGTCAAAACTATATTCTTTTCCCGTGTTTGGATTTGTCGACTCCAATATGACGATCTATAACTACCTTTGCTTGCAACAACTTTTGTTTTTTTAATACTGTATAAACAGCCTTCACTTATCGTTACAGAAGAACGGCATCTCCGAGTTAGAAATCGAGCAAGAGAAAGATAGTTCTAATTTTTGATATTTTTCATCCAAAATTTTTAAAAAATTAGAAAAATAGAACGGAGCGATGTGAGAGGCGCCACCTACACGCCCCTCGCTTCTCCTTACCAGAAAGAGGTATGTTTGTGGTACTGTGAGAGGAGGTTGTGTTTAGATGATTCAAAACTCTACGTTCTATACGGGTATTTATAGGTGCAGATAGACTTGTTTGCTACTCTTTACCATAATTAAATAATCTGAACAAAATCAGATTAAAATTTTCAAGTTACCATATTCCATAAATAATCTGTCTTTCCCATAATTAAATAATCTGAAACAAAATCAGATTAAAACTTTCAAGCTATTATATTCCATAAATAATCTTGAAACAAAATCAGATTCTGAAACTTACTTCTAATATACCCGAAACTAAAAAAGGTAGTTCTAATTTTTGATATTTTTCACCCGAAAATTTCAGAAACTTTCAAGATATTATATTCCATAAATAATCTGAAACAAGATCAGATTCTGAAACTTGCTTCTAATATACCCGAAACTAAAAAAGGTAGTTCTAAATTTTGATATTTTTCATCCGAAAATTCCAGAAAATTAGAAAAATAGAGCAGAGCGATGTGAGAGGCGCCACCTAGACGCCCCTCGCTTCTCCTTTATATAAGTATATTGATTTCATCCGAAAATTCTAGAAAATTAGAAAAATAGAACAAAGTGATGTGAGAGGCGCCACCTAGACGCCCCTCGCTTCTCCTTTATATAAGTATATTGATTTCACCCGAAAATTTCAGAAACTTTCAAGATATTATATTCCATAAATAATCTGAAACAAGATCAGATTCTGAAACTTGCTTCTAATATTCCCGAAACTAAAAAAGGTAGTTCTAGATTTTGATATTTTTCATCCGAAAATTCCAGAAAATTAGAAAAATAGAACAGAGCGATGTGAGAGGCGCCACCTAGACGCCCCTCGCTTCTCCTTTATATAAGTATATTGATTGAGTAATTTCACGTATTTCAAGTTATATTCTTAAAAAAATTCCTCAAATTACATGACAGATAAATGACTAATATTAATCGAAAAATAGGAATATATTTCGGATATCTAGTATTTACTTTATTGATTTTTCTATGAACCAATCAGATGCATAAATTTATGTCAACAAAAAAATCAGATGCATAAATTAAAAATCAAGCACAATTTTAGCGGCTTCATTTTCATAATTTTATTATAAATAGTATTGCAAACGGAATTATTAAAACAGGAAAGAGAAATCATATAATTATTTATATTTTCACATGAAAATTTAATTTTCTTGTTATTATTTTTGTTTTCACTCGGTCTTTATTCATGTTTTCTTCTTTTTTTTTTTAAAGCAAGCGGAATAATTATATTAGAACTATCTCGGGAACTCGATCTTACAATTTAATCTTTATCCATGTCTTTTCTACTTCTCTTGTTTTATCTTGGTGTACTAATAAATATTTGCAACTTGATTTGCAAGTGGAAGATGGTCAAGTATTGATATACACAATTGTCAGGTATGACATATTTCAGGGCAAGTGATCGTTATTTTATTTTTTCCCCTTTTTTCTTTACCTAAAGGGAGGGACAAAACTTGAATAATAGAAGGACTAAAATATTTTATCATCCATTTGATGAAAGGTAATGTTAAATAAATTACCACTATCCCGTCGTACTTCTTTAAAGTCGTATTATTCGAGATTGAACACAAACAAATATCTTGCTTGCACGCTGGGCGATATAGAAGTCTAGTGGATTGACGTGGATGATTTTAGTGCCTTGATAGATGTAAATATGTAATTACAAATTTATTCTCATTCCACTATTTTATGAGAGCCTTGAATTATATATTTTTTCATGTATATTAAATTATTATTATATAATTTCAAAAATTTATTTACAAATAAAAGTAAATTATATTATAAATAAAAAGTGCTTAAATTGTATGTAAAACTATCTACAATTGTGTATAGAAAAATTGACATGCATATAAAATAAAAGAGGGAGTATGTATTACAACATTTAATATTTTCGGAGCATAAATTTAATAATGAAATCAAAAATATTGAAAGTGATAGTTTAATATAAATAAATTTAAATTCCTAAATTTTTTTTATTTATGAACTGTATTAGATTTTTATTTGTCTCATTTTAGTTTGAATTTAATAATTTTTTCAAGTCAAATATGAAAAAAGATGCCTATTTTTACCCAAATTCAGGATTCATTTTTATCTTTTTATCGTAGCGGTCTGAAACTTCCATCAATTTTTATGGGTTGAAAGTCCTAAATCAGTTAATTACTTTGTTTTCTTCTTAATTTTTGAATAACACTTCTTGTCAGGGAAGTTAGATCTAGAACAATCAGAGATTTCGTTGTCTTTCTTCAAAGTGGGTGGCTTTTCAGTCTGATTTCTCTTGTTTTTGTGGTTGTGCTCCGAATCTATTCTTAGGAGAATTTATAGATATAAAATCATTGAAGATTTCGCTGTCTTTCTTCTCTATTTCAAGCAGGTGGATTTTCAATCCATTTTTTTTTTTATTTTTGTTATTTCGCTCCCGATGCAAGGTTTATTAATCTTTAGTTATTATTTCGGTTTGGTGTAGTCTCTCCTGAAAGTTAGGTTGTTTCTATCCTTGGTGAAAGTTTTGATTTTTTTTTTCATTATTCGTGAGAGTATGATCTTTGATTTTGTGATAAAAACTCTTAAGGAATTGTAATCATGGTCGATAGTTCAAACAGGTTGGAGTTAAGCACAAACAAAATTAACTCCAACCGGATGTGGTGAAAAGGGTACCTGTAAATATATCATCTTCAATAATTCGCATGATGTCATGAAGAAATATATCATCTTAAACAAATCGCTTGATTCCATGAATAATGAATTATTCAGCGATTAATTTTGTTTTATGTTTGTTCAATACGACTATTTTTTAGATGCGGTATAATTTTTTATTATTGAATTGATTTTATACTCTGGAAAAAATATTATATTAACATAAAAAAAATAAATCGCCATACAGGTTGCTCTATACAGTATTTTTTAGCTCTATATTTTTGTCGACGTAGGTATTACCGTATTACAATACTCGACCAGTGGCTAACATAAAATACTAGGATTATTGCCCGCTTCGCACGGTGAGTTTTAAATTAATATTTTTTGTCTATAATAACTCATTTGAGAATATATATTATAATAATGTTACTGATAATTTTTTGTTTAACGCATGTTATTGTAAGTTAAATTACCTTTAAGTGAATATTATATTAAAAATACAGTTATTAGAAAACATATTAAAAAAATTAGATGTGTTATGAATTTAAATCATCTGTAAAGGAAAAAATTGTTAAACGACATTGTTATATTATTCAGGGCATTATAAGTTTCTTAGGAGCGATAATATAACACATGTCATTTTATAAACAGAAAATCCGAAAAAGATATTGGTTATGTAATGTAACGTGTTGAATGGAGAATAATGTAAGTGAATATGCTAATGATAATTTTATGTTTAACGCATGTTAATATTAGTAAAATTCCCTTGAAGTTAATATTATATTAAAAATACAATTTGTATAGAACATATTAAAAAAATTATATTAAAAATACAATTTGTAGAGAACATATTTAAAATATTATATTAAAAATACAATTTGTAGAGAACATAATTAAAAATTGTTAACCGACATTGTTATATTTTGCAGAATAGTATAAATTTCTTAGAAGCGATAATATAAAACATGTCAATTTATAAACAAAAAAGCCCAAAGTTAAATAAGTTTTAATTAAGAGAATATTGTAAATTTTTTATAATTAAGAGAATAATGTAAATTCTCTCTAATTTATTACAGAACTATTTCAGGTTGACTTGTGTCCGATTTAATTAAGCTGTTAGAAGTTGTGTAATAAATGTCACGAGCTTTGGTAGATAAAAACTGGCCGGGTTTTGGGTTCTGAACACCGTCTCTTTCATCTTTCCCCCTTTTTCTTTTTGTTGCTTCTGGGTGAGGTATGCATATATTTTTTTTGTCCGTTTCCCATATATATAAAGTTTGAAACCTTTTCTTTGATTTTTTTGCCATGCTTGCACAACTGAAACATGTATATTGTTTTTCTTTTCATTGCAATCTCAGTAATGGACGAAATCCCAAAATTTGTGAAAATGTTGAGCCGAGATGCTTGCCGTTCTAATATCTTGGTATGAACTATTATGAACTACATTGTTTTGTACTTGTTATTTCAGTCTTGATTATCGTTGCATGCTTGTTTTTCATTTTTTGTCATTTTGGGTTTTAGGATGTTCCTAAGGTTTTCACCAAGAAATATGGTCATCGTATTCCTACAACTATTAAGATTGTACTGCGCACTGGTTACACCCTCTGGTTGGATTATGATAAGAAAAAGAGTCAATTTTTTGGTATCAAAGAATTGTTCTCTGATTTTTCTGTAACCGGTGGTCAGTTGCTAGTCTTTACATATTCTGATGGCTTTATGTTTGATTTGTGCATAATTGGTGTTGACGGTGGGGAAATCCAGTATCCTCCTATTGTACATAAGCTCCAAGATTGTTCTCCACAGAATGGTACATTTCTTATTTGAAACGATTGATTGTTTTGTGTTAATTTTCAACTGGTTTGTTCTGATCGCACGTAAATCTTAATGTCGTTGTAGTTTCAATTCGTGAGATTGGATGGAGTTTTATTCGCGGTATTACAACTGGTCCCAAAGTTGTTGATGAAGTGGTTAGTGATTTTTTTTGAATTTTATTTAATTATTTTTGTTTGTCAAAGATCTTGATTTTTTATCTATTTTAATGTACTGTGAATGGCTAAATTTTTTAATTGGTACTG
This sequence comes from Daucus carota subsp. sativus, assembly GCF_001625215.2. Classification (NCBI taxonomy): domain Eukaryota; kingdom Viridiplantae; phylum Streptophyta; class Magnoliopsida; order Apiales; family Apiaceae; genus Daucus; species Daucus carota. The sequence goes on along the minus strand of NC_030381.2, from coordinate 37,644,308 downwards.
TTGGGTTTTATTTTTTAATGGGTTATGTTTTTGGTTAAGGAGCTGCCTACTTCCTTTGTTGAGCATTTGGGTAGGTATATTCCAGCAGACTTGGAAATATCTGTGAGTTGTGGTGTTAAGATTCTTGGTGGATATAATCGCAAGGAAAAGAAAATCAATGGGTTGTCTAGTCTGTGCAACATGGTGGGTTATCGTCACTTGAACTCCTTTAATGTGTTGCTCCTAACCTATTATGGTCGAGAGAAGTTCACTGTCTCGGCTTTTGATTCGGCCATGGTAGAAATCTTTGTGAAAGTTATCCCTGCTGTTCATGGTATGCTTCTGAGCACTTAGTTATCTATTTTGATATTTTTTTGGAACTGAAGTCACATTGTTTATCAATTTTGTCGCCTGATTGTGTAGTTGAGAGATTTGCTGTTTTGGAGCCATCATTTGAAATTGTTGTCCAACCCTTCCATTTGCTTCGTTACTCTTATGGAGTGGTAAATGATTCATCTACTCATTGTGTTTTGTTAGACCTCTTTGTTTCACCTAATTCTAACTTTGGCCTTTCTTAATTTTAATTTACAGGACATTCCTTCAAAGTTCAGCAAGCTTTCTGATCGATGGGATCGTCTTGACTACATTACTGTATATGAGGGCAAACGATGTTGGAAGCTGCAAGTTCGTGCCAGGAGACATGGAAATCGAATGTGCATACATGATGGCTGGATCAAGTTTCGCTCGGACATGCGTCTTGCTGTTGGTGACGTAATGAAGTTCATTTGGCAGAGTGAAAGCATTCGTAACTTTGATGTGTTGGTGCTGAAGAAAGTCCAAAATGCAGACTGATTGTGTGTGTCCCAGACTCTTGTTCTTAACTTTTGGTTTTTTGTGGTATATTCCATGAAACAATATTCTTAGCTTTTAGGTTTATCTTGACTGACTTAATTAAGGTATTAGTACTCCTTTCTTCCATTTCTCAGCTTTAGAAGTTTTTATTGTTGTGAATTTTGTTCTATGTTCATTCCAGCGTTTATGTTTTATAACAGGATAATAAAAAGATGTAATTTGTATGTTTGTAATAATAACGATACAAATTAGAACAATGTGCAAATAACATAAAGTTTAGATAAGTCAGAAAAATATCCAGGTGCAGAAGTTATACATAAAATGCTTGAGCAGCATGAATCCAAAGTTTTTGGTGCATTGGTAGATAATATAATTTAAAGGATTACACAGAGTTGGATGCAATCAAAAGTGCACATAGGCAGAGCAAAAGTTGCTTATCCACATGTCCATTCCTGCAATAGAAATTTTCTTAAGAGTACTAAAATAATATAGGAAAAAGTATATGAGTAATTATGTAAGAAGCGTAAATTACCAATGTCAATTCTAGTTGAGTTGGGAGATGTTGTCCAGGTGAACAGATGTCCCAGTTTGCTGGAGAATTGGTATGTTACTTATTTAGTGGGTATATTTAACATATGCTATATGTAATGGCGTACAATACCTGAGAGCCGAGGTTTTCCATTGTTTCAAGTGTTTGTTCCTGCTCTGCCACATCTTCTTCAGTGTTGAATCCCTTAATTATCTTTGTCGCCATGAATTTAGAACTCTTCTCCTCCACATTATTTGCTGTAACGAATAGTTGGAAACTGCACTGCATTCCTTGAATAGATCTAACTGCTTCTGGGAAAGAATCATCCTAATTAAACTTGTACATTAGTGATTCTTTTAATGAGGAAGAAGATCATAGAATTTGTAATTATAAATTTTCAGATCACCTCACTGTCGACCTCTTCCACATATTTGTGTATCAAGTTCCGAATTTCACGATCTTTGAGGACGACCTTCAGTTCACCGGTGTTATCAGCCACAACCGTGGTGATATGAAACCTTAAATGTAGGGTAGTTAGTTTTGCAGACTAATTTTTACAATCATAATTGTTTATGTCAGCATTACAGTATTTACCTCTTTAATGGATACGGAACAAACCGTGTACAGGTTACACAATACTGTAATCCATCTTTAGTGTAAGTTTGCCTATAGCATGCAGTGCAAATGTACCTCTTCCGATCTGTTTTTTCTTCCACTGTTTTTATTGTTCCCTTACAAATGACCTCTTCCTGTTAAATGGAGTTGATATATTATGAATAGGTTTATGTAATACTTGATTACCTTTGTAGAACAGAGCTTACCTGGTTGTAGTCTTTGCTCAGGTTTAGGATTTGGTCGATGTTAAAAGTTGTAACTTCTTTCTTAATCCTTCCCAGGTTTGAATCGGAGAAATTAGGATCTTCCAACCTGGTTTGATTGAGGTTATTATTTGGTCCTAATTTTTTGTCTTTAACTATATACATAGAAAGGTCAACTTACAACTTCCTCATTTTGGCGACACTGTGATGCTCATAGTTTAAATAGTATTTGGTGGGTGAATAGTTGCAGAGATCAATCTGGTCTGTAATTATTTTCCAATGTGTTATATATCAATGCAAGAAGCCTAGATCATTGAAGAAAGAAGAGGAGTTGTATGACTAAAACTGACAATGCACTGACCTTTATATTGAGTCACTCGTGCACTTGCAATTATAATTATCACCGGCTGCTGGAGTTCTTCTGACATAGCTTGTTCAAACTCTTCCGCAAACGATTTCCAGAAAGTAACATTGACATTTTTACTGAAAGAAAATATTTCAAAAACAAAATTTTCATTATATCTTAAATATGTTTTCGTTTATTAGATGCATAATGTTTTACCTGCCATCAGTGATCACAAATTTGACCTTTACTTGTTTATTTGGGATCCTGCTAATCTCTTCCTTACTCTTAATTATGCCAATAACATCTGTTGGAGTATGAGTAGTTAATCTAAACATTTATCTAGATCTATAATGTGATGCTAGAGTTTTGGTACATATATATTTACCTGTCAAATAGACATCTTGTGTAGCCTGGGATTTCAGATCTGAAAACTGAAACAAATCAAAGTTGTTAGTTGGAATAAAGATTTCACTATCATCCAACTCCTTGACCCTTGTTTCAGTTGTGAAGGAAATTTGTTTATCCATGTGCACGACCCTGTAGTTGTCTTTTTCCGTAAAGTCCTTGACAGTGAAGTTTTTGATCAGATAAATCTTTCCTTCTTCAATTATCCTTGACATTTTGTCTGCTATAGCCGCGGGTATGAAGACATGCATCCTGCAGTTCTGTAACAAAGGTTGCTTGTGAATAAATTTTGTACTACAGCTGATAAGATAATTTGCACAAAACTCATACTGTAATTGATACACATGTCGTAAACTTACCTTTGCATCAAGCAACAAAATGTTGTAGCTCTTAAAAACAATCTCACTGTTAGTGGATCCTCTCCATTGTCTGATAACTCTTGCCTTCACCTTCCAATCTGCTCTTGAACTGTTAATGTTTCTGAGTGAATCACAGGCGTTTGTCGACATCTTGCAGTGTATGTGTGCTGGTGAAATGCTAGTATAGTGTGAATTTGTAAAACTAAAGGTGTGGCTTGTTAAAAAGGTTGGTGGTTGCAGTAGTAAATGTATTAATTTGTGGTAGGTGCACTTGTCTGTGAAGGAATTTGGTTGCGTCTTTATTACTAACATCTGCAATTCATTTGATATTGTTTAGTTTTGACACGGTATTTCTTTGTTAGCACATAGTGACCATATGTTAAATGTGGTTGAAATAACAAAGAATATGTGGTTAGAGTTTGCTTAATATCTTCAATCATATATATTAGTACACAATGGAAGTGTAAGGAAGACGGAAAACTGTTTTAACGTTCACAAACCTGATAATTAATAGGAAAATAAAGTTCCTGGGAATAATTTCAGTGGTAGAATATATTACAATTGTCGACGTTACGAATTGAATAAAGTCCAGCAATGCAAAAGTGGGACAGCATAACAGTTAACTTGCACATAGGCAAGTGCATTCAAACAAAAGATTCTTTAAACACATAGGCAAGTGCATTCAAACAAAAGATTCTTCAAACAGGTTTGCTGGGATTGTAGTTCTTCGTCATCATTTCTGGAAGCAGTTGTAAATCATCGTCAGAGGAGATTTTAATTATTGTATCTTAAAATAGTTTGGTGAACTAATGATAAGTATTATGCACTTACTTTCTCAAGCTTTACTTTCTTCAAATCTGGCTTCTTAATGGGTGTTTCTATGATATCAGCTTTGAGCCTTGATTTGGTCTTGTTTGTAGATTTTTCCGTTGCTGGGCTGTTAATGTTAGAGGTTGGCTCTTTACTGATATCCTGTTGAATAAAAACATTTCTTGTGTGAGTTTGTATGAAACATAAGATAGTTTATGGTGGAAGTTTGCTTACATTGGTAATCTCAGTTTGCTCATTGACAGCATGGACATTTGGATTGGGATCATGGTTGTCTGTAATTTCCAGTGGTTTGGAAATTTTTGTAGCGTTGTAGACATTGGAACCTTGTTTAACATTTTCTTCTGTAAGAAGTATGTCTAAACGATACTGTTTCTTCTCTAAACTTTTCAAGATATCGGGGATTTTGTTCTTCACATCAACCTGTTGTACATTACTCAGGTAATAACTTCACACATAAGTACTGTACATATGTTGTGGTATATTATAAATTCAGTTAGGATAGAACTTAACCTCGTCATCATCAGCATCAACATCATACAAATTATTTGAACACGTTTCTAACATGGACAAAACTACAACAAATAAAATTAAAAATTATGTTAAATACTTTTACTCTCTTTAATCAACTGATTAAAATAAGATTCATCTTTAGGTGGATGAACATATTCTTTCATAACTGGCAGTTGATAGTTAACTGCACATATTGAATGTAAAAGGACAAAGAATCATAGAAACAAAACGAATGTCAGTCCTGTGAGTAATGTCAAAGAATATAACACTGTCCACACACAACAAAACTGACAACTACTCACATAGATTCCAAAGTAGAGGGTCATCTTTCGAAGTACTGCGCCTAAATTTATCCATTCGTCTTAAAAGAAATTCAAATAATCTGGAACACAGGTACAACAAAACACACTCATTGAGAGATACGGATGGAGGCCATTAACTCCGATATACATATACATACATGTAGATACATCCATATAGAAAAAGAAAGACAGTTGGGAGCTCAATTAATTCCAACACCCGGCTCATAAATACCTAACATATATAAACAGTAATATTCAACCTCGATTGCTTATGATGAAGGAATTGGGTAGATGAAGACACATACCTAAACAACAAACCGGCATAAATGTAGAGCTCTGCTATCCAGCACCTCGGCTTTCGACCCGATGATTAGAGAGCTTGGATTGAAAAAAAAAAAGGCAATTAGGTTTCATTAACAAAGCGTGCTGAACACAAAAGAGCGGTATGTAGAGGTACAAAAGTATATTGAGGGAGAAGTCAGTAGAAGTACAGGGAAAATAAGGTGGGGAGGTGTGAGAAATGAATATTTAAGTTGTCTGAGGAAACGTGGCTTCTTGCAGCATCGACAACAAAACAGGAGAGGTATAAATACGGGAAGTCAGTGGCATACGGTGTAAATACGGCAGATTTTAGGAGGACGAACTTGTAAAAAGCCAGTAGAATATCCTTCAGGCTTTATAATTTAAAGGGATGGTACATAACGTTAAACAATTTCTGCTTGTCCATGAAACTAGCGGCTGTCATAAAACAATGTGATCCAGTAGCCCGTGGGTCACGTGGATCCGACCAATAATAATGCTCAGAAATATAATGCAAATCAAATTGTCTGTGTTGGTCCCTGCCACCCATACTTCTCCCTTAAGCAAATTCCAGAAAGTTCCATTAGACAAGAAACTTCATTTATGCCAACCACCCTTCGTTTCATTACTTCTAGGAACTTTCTCACCTTCTTAGAACTTTCAATCTCTAAATTTTATTTCCCCTTATTTTCTTTTAATTGACTTTATCAACCACCTTTCTCAAATTAGAAAGTGTTAGTTACTAAAATAGATTCTTTTTCAGTTTGGAGATGTTGGAATGACCATCTTCAATTTGTAAGCCTTCTAATCTCAAGATTTGTGTATACATGTGCATATATATCTTGAAAATATATTCTTTTTATTTTATGTTGGATAAAGTTTTGATCTTTATTCTTGTTCTTGTTCAGAAAAACAGAGTGATTTGGAAGGAGCCATCTTTCTCATTTGGTGATTACAATCATCATCTTCAGACATTTATATAGTAAGTTTACTGAAGTAAGTATTTCACTTGTTTAGATTACTAAAGTTTCAATCTTTACTTGTTTAGAAGACTAAAGTTTCAATCTTTTCTTGTTTAGCTTGCTAAAGTTTCAATCTTTTGTTGTTTAGCTTACTAAAGTTTCAATCTTTTCTTGTTTAGGTTACCAAAGTTTCAATCTTTTACCTTGTCTTTGTCCAGGTCTGAGTACTGTATATGAAGTGTGATTAAAATTTATCTCAAATCTTAAAAGGGGGTAAAAAATAAAACCCTCTTAAGAAATTTTATATATTGTCATAATCTTGATCATGAATCCCTCATACCCAGTTAAAAAGGAGAATCCAGGATCAAGTTCTTCGAGCGGAGAACAACAGGAGATGGTATTGCAGCCACAGCCAATGGAGGGGTTAAATGAAATAGGCCCTCCACCCTTTCTTAACAAAACATTTGATATGGTTGATGATCCAGCCACTGCTCACATTGTTTCTTGGAGTAGAGGGGGTCATAGCTTTGCTGTATGGGACCCTCATGCTTTCTCTACCAATCTTCTCCCAAGATACTTCAAGCACAATAACTTCTCAAGCTTTGTGAGACAGCTGAATACTTATGTAAGCCTCTCTTGCCTTTCGATTTTGGATACTTATATAGCTCATTTGGTTTTATCTTATGTTTGTTATGGAGTTGTCCTAGACTTGCCATTTGGGTGGTTATTTTTTTTTTAATAAATCAGAATCCATGTTTTGGTGATATATCTTACTTGAGTTATTGATATGCCTTGGTCTTCAAGATTTTATTTTTCCTAGTAAGATCTCTTGAATGAGTTGACTACTCGCTGATATTTAGGGGCATATCATTGCTTAGTGGATGAAAAAAATTGAAATTTTACAAAGAAATTACTACGAAATCCCCAAAGCCAACAAGTGGTCTAATTTTCTTGAACAGTCCTGGGAACTCCATTCCATTTCATACTCTGTTCTATAATGTTTCAATTCTTCTTATAACTGAAGCTTGTAGGGTGTTGATGTTCAAAGATGCTGCTACTATTCTCCCCAAATGAAGTATACCGTTGCTGCCAAGACAAATTTATAACTAATATTTTTTGTTAGGAAATGATCTTTTCAAGAGAAGAAAAAGTGATATCTGTAACATTCTGGATCCAATGCTTAAGACAACGATCTTCGTCGTAAATGCCTTGGCACATGGTTTGCCTTTGTATTGAATTCAGTCTTTTCATACTATCCGGAGTACATCATACTCTTGGCTATATAATCTGCAAACTAAATTAATACATCTATTACTATTAGTTACTCCATCTCCTCTTCAGATGGATCATTAATTCTCACTTACTACCATACCTCTTGCTAGTATTATCTATTCATTTTGTAAAGCTACATAATCTGCAAACTAAATTTTGTAAAGCTACACATTACAGCCTGGCCTCTCGTTATTAAACAGCCCTCATTCTTAAGATTTTAGGTTATTGCCTATTCATGAAGAGCTGGAAAATTTTATCTCATCTTACTCATTTCTGTAGCTGTGACACCACTCTCATTAAAATATCTCTTTTCCATAATATGTATAGGTTTATATGTGGATACAAAGAACTTTCTTTCTCCCATTGTTTTTTCTTGCTGGATCTATTTTCACCTTTAAGCCTTTTGCCTACACCATAGCACTCTAGATATTATTTTGCAGATCCGTAATAAAACTGATTTCCTTTTATACTAAAATTATGAGATCTTCGATGTAACTACTGCACTAATTTTCATGAATAGTCCTAGGGACTCCATTCCATATCATACTTTGAGCTTTAGTAATGATTTTATTCTTCTTATAGCTGATGCTCGTAGGCCGTTGATGTTGAAAGAAGCTGGTAGTGTTCTCCTCAGATAAAGTATACTGTTGCTGCCAAGACAAAATTAACTAATATTTTTTGTTAGGAAATGATCTTGACAAGAGAAGAAAAAGTGATCTCTGTAACGTTCTGCATCCAACATAAGGCAATATCTTCTTCGTAAGTGCCTCGGCACATGGTTTGCCGTAGTATGGAATTCAGTCTTTTCATACCATCCAGAGTATGAAATGCACATTACATCATTCATCTGTAGACTATATTATTAGCTATAATCAGAGCAAGATATCATCTATTAGCTGTATTAACTAGTCCATAATAAGTATAAATTTACATGTATATGGGAGAGCTCTCTTCCAACCCAGTATGGTTTGTCGGAGCCGCTCTCACCTTTAAGCCTTTTAGGTACACTACATAGCACCTTAGAGTTTGTCTTTTAGAGGAAATCCTTAAATTCATAACAGATTTTACATAGGTTATTACATATATTATTGTTGAAAGCAGTTAAAAATATTTATGCTCATGTTGATTACATGTACCAGCCTCTTGTTGCTTCTTTCCTGTTAACTGTGACTGTATACTATGTTATCTCCATGTTTATATATTTGGTCTTTTTCTTTCGAAGGCCGTTTTGAAGATAAGCTCAAGCAGAATTTTCTTGATAACTACTTGGTTCAAGATCTTAATATGTCCAAATTCAAGACTATCACAAGGGAATGCTATAAGCTTGATAGAACAGAATTTAGCTTTCTGACAGAAGCATCAAGAGATTATTAAATCTAATCTTAAACTGCTGTTGACGTTTGGAAATGGATCCTAACTGATGCAGGGTTTTAGAAAGATTGATCCAGACCTATGGGAGTTTGCGAATGAAGCATTTCTACGTGGTCAGAAGCATCTTCTAAGAAATATAAAGAGACAAAAGGCGCCTTCTCAGCCTCCTGTTGAAGCTGGACAGTTTGGAATGGATGGGGAAGTCGAAGGTCTGAAGCGTGACAAACAGGTTCTACTGATGGAACTAGCAAAACTTGGGCAACAGCAGCTAGATACCCGAGCTTACCTGTTATCCATGGAGCAGAGGCTACAAGGGACAGAAAAGAAACAGCAACATATGATGAGTTTCCTAGCAAGAGCCATACAAAATCCTGCTTTCATAAACCAGTTAGTCCAGCAAAAGGAGAAAAGAAAAGATCTGGAAGATTCAATTACTAAAAAAAGGCGGCGCCCAATTGATCAAGGCCGCAGAGGTTTTGAACTTGGAGAATCAAGCCAAAGCACTCGAGGAGTACTAAAGCCCATCAAAGCTGAGCCTACAGAATTTGGAGACTATTATGGGCTTCCAGTGTCTGAACTGGACGTACTTGCATTAGAAATGCAGGGATTCGGTAGAGCAAGGAGTGAGAAAGAGGAAGAAAATGAAGGGTTTGAGAAATTTGAGAGTGATGATAAAGAACTTGATGACGAATTCTGGGAAGAATTATTGAGCGATGGATTTAATGATGAATTAGGTACCAGTGGAAATGAAGAAGGTGAGGAGGAAGATGTCAGTGTCCTGGCTCATAGGATAGGCTTCTTAGGTTCAAGCCCCAAATAGGATGTGAACTTCTTCACATAACCCTTTATGTACTTGTTCAAGCCCCAAATAGGATGTGAACTTCTTCACATAACCCTTTATGTACTTGTTCATTGTCTCGTTAGAAATCACATTCAGTAACTGATCTCTTTCGTGTGTTTTTTTGTGTTCTCTCTGTCTTATTCTCTGTATTAGGTCCTTCGGGTAAAATATGAAGATGTGAATTCTTCTCCAAATCTTTTGGTTCCTTGTCTTCCAGCTCCGTTTGAAATAGCTAGTTCCTTGCTTCATCAGACACTGCTTTATGGTTAATTGTTTCCTTTTCTCGTGTAGCTTAGGCGTTGATGCAATTAGAGTTCTGCTGGATCTTGACATTTGACAGAAGACATAATACAGAGGCTTCTGTCTATGTAAAATATCTTGTTGCTGGTGTTTTTACTCCTTTATTGCACTGCCGTATTATCTTCCTTCTTCCTTGTGATGCACTTTTTCTTTCGTTTGTCTCTTTCTTGATCCGATATTCAAATTGCAGCAATTTATAGGTCAGATGTTCAGTAGGATTTTCTTTGAGGTCAACTTTTATATCTCTTGAAAAACCAAAACTCTACATGACATCAACTGATTAACTCCTGTTACGAAAGCGTCTGATCTGTCTTCCTCTTGTTTTTCTTTTCTGTCTCAGTTAAGATATCGGTATCATGCTAATCTGCTAAGGCTCAAACTCAGTTAAGTGACCTTTTGCAAGCGACAACTGATCTGACCGTATGTTTCTTTTTATCTCCTTTGCTCTGGTGACAGAAGATTGAGTTTTGCAGTCTGGCTCCTGTTCATCTTCACCTACTCTACACTCATCAGAGGTATCACATGTGATTCTCTTGCTACAATTTGGATACATAATCTTTTCCGGATCATATCATTGGGGTAACCAGTTTGTACACGGTGAAAACATTGTTGTTCTTG